>NC_072790.1:210899271-211506146 GCF_028583425.1 Eublepharis macularius
AACAGCTTCAAAATTTCTGGGCTAAGGGGAATTGAACAGGAACCCACCAGTAACCTAAAGAATCCACAGCAATATGCCTTCCACAGACACTGGAAATGCTTCATCGGGAGGAACCTCAAGAATATTCGTCACGTTCATCATGACTGGGTGGAACTCCTCAGATAATAGGGATGCATACCCAGAAAAGGACTGACTCTTCTTGCATCCCAGGAGTTATCTGCACTGGAGGTAAGTATCATTTGAGGAACTGTTATAACCACTGCTGACTTTTGCTTTTGTAAGTTGTGGTGCTTCTTTCAATTAATTATCTTGGCAGTCTTCCACATCTCCCTGCAAATTGTAATATTGGCTTCCCTAGTTGCACAGTAATATACATGAATAGACTGAAGGAGCAAAAGGAGGACAGAAATTGGGTAGTCACATAAAGGGACCAACTGGGATAAATATAGAGGGGAAAGACAGCTATTGAAACCCGATTATTAAAAATCCTATATTTTAAATCACCATAATATTTTCCCCTCCTTAGCTGTAGCTGCAAATCAATAGCCTCTTAGAATAACCCCACGAAATCCTTTGTATAGTAGTCATAACATTCTTGAAATATAACAAGGCTTAGAAATAAGGTTTTTGAAATTGCCTTTAAACAACTGAAATTAAATGTTAGAATCATGGTCAGCTCAATCGCTCTCGTTCTGCATACACCTTGGCCTGTCTGGGCCTTTTGCCTTTCCTTTGTGCCCATGGCTTCAGAACACCCCCTTCCCCCTCCCTCCCCTGGGTTGCTGCTCCGAGGTTGGAAGGAAGCCTGCTAATCAAGGAAAGCTGGGCTTCCATTTGTGTTTCGAGGGTGACAGAAGGAGGGCAAACACAGCTCATTCCTCTGGCTCCATTGCCCCGGGAATAAATTACTGGTGCCAGAGTGTCTGCAATTCTGAACAGAAACCGATATATCCAATCAAGTCCCGAACAAGCAAACCCCCGACTGCTGGATCGGTTGCCGTGGATGGAACCGATTAGCTGAGTCACGATGGTGCAAACGCCAAAATCACGGGGGGGGGGGGGGGGTTGAAATCGTAATTCAGATTGTGCCCATGTCTACTTATATGCCTTTGGCTCTGCCACCCAGCAAAGCCTCCAGATGTCCAGGAAAAACCCAGCTGCCTTTCCTTCTTCTGGGGCTGCAAACACGGCCCCCATCCAAGCGGAGGTGCTGCCAGCTGGGAGGGCCAAGTTTCAATGGGATTTGCATATTGCCCTAGTTTTAATGAAAGGGACATCCTGTAAAATAGCTCCATGTATCCACATTTTCCATCTCGGAGCCTGGAACTAATCCAGGTTCTTCTGTCAGCTCACCTCTAAGACCATGTCTAAATCAGTTAAATGGGCTTATAAATCTCCTGTATTTGAAGATGCCTGAAATCCTCTTTCAACAATCAAACCATTGGAAAGAATTTAACAGATTATCAGCATATGTCCTGTCAGGGCTTGTTGCTGCCGCCGCTGTGCAAGGCGCCAGCTGGGCCAGCCCTGAGGTCAGAGGGGTGCCAGGGATGCCGCAGGACCCTGCTCTGTGGAAGGAGGGGTGGTATACATCACCCAGACTCCCTCTCAGTCCACTCACTGGCCTGCTCAACCTGGCCTGCTCACCCCCTGCGTCCTCCATCCTCTCCTCCTCCCAGAACTCTCCTCCAAGCCTCCACTCTCACACTGCTCTGCTCTCACTCCACATCATCACTCCTTACTCACACCCACCACCTCAGAGTTCTTCCTAGCCACCCTTTATAGGGTTTCCTTTCTCCACCCCACCCTCCTTCCAGGCTTGTTCCCTCTCCTGACTTGGCCCAGCTGTGCCTTCCCTCAGGTGTTTCCCTCCTATCACTAATCCCTTCTAGGCTTCCTTACCTTGCTGGCAGGGTGGGGTTGAATGCGAGCCATCACCAGCTGAGGTCTCCTTGGCCTTGCTCACGAGGAGCTGCCCCAGTAGGCCTTTGAGCTGCTGAGCTTGCCTGGCCTTGCTCGCGAGGAGCTGCCCCAGTAGGCTTCTGTGCTGCTGAGCCCCAGTAGGCTTCTGTGCTGCTGAGCTTCCCTGGCCTTGCTCATGAGGAATTGCCCTGGCCAGCTTCTGGGCTGCCTGCTCATTGATGCTGGGCGGGGCTACCCATCTCCTCCCCCAGAATGCCTGTGGCAGCTCCACCTGGAGGGGCTTGGCTCCTAGCAACTACTGAGCCAGGCTCCTGTCCTCTAGCTGGGGTGTGGCTCTGGGCTGTAGTGGCTGCTTCTCCTCCTTGGCTGGTAAGGGCTCTGTTTGGGCTGCTGCTGGGTCCCTATTCCCCCTGCCTTGGCCCCTCTCCTCCCCCTGGAGGGTGGGACTAGCTGGTCTCTCCCTGCTCCCTCCAGCCCTCTGAGGCTTTGGCCTTTCACCCCTTCCCCCTGGAGTAGGCAGGTTCTGGACCTGGTTGCTGGCTGGGGTGGCAGGGCCACTGCCTCCCGGTTGCCTCCCACTGTTCCCTCTGGGCAAGTCTGGGGGCTGGGACTCAGACCCCGGACATGTCCCCTCAATTTTATTTCCTAGGATAAAGATAGCCTATGTCTCCTCCATCCTTTCCTCAATATTTGCTATCTTTTTGGTCTTCTCTACCCTTTCCAACTCATATGCAACCTTCTTTTTGAAATGCAAATGAATTAAATCAGTATGATTTTTTTTAAAAAAAGGATCAGATGATGGAACCTAATGGATTAATCTGATGAATACAATATATTTTTAAAAGTGTGATTTGTCAGAGTCCTGTCACAAGGGAGTATTGTGCCTGTAAGGGTTGTATAATAGGCATTCAACAGTTGCTGACAAAAAATTGCAGGCAGCTGTTAGGACCATTTGAAACAAATCCAAAAACAACAATTTTTAAAATATCTTTTACACTTAAGCTATCTCAAATTAGTGAGCAAGCCTTCAACTTTCCTCAGAACTCTTTGTCAAACTGGATATTAAGCAAAACAAGGAGTGGGGGGGGAAATTATTGGACATAATGGAAAAGACCCTGAATGTGCCTATGGCCACAGTCTTCATACAGAAGACAGGAAATGTTGCACAAATGTAATCACGTTAAGCCATTCTCGGTGCAAAAAAAAAAAAAAAAGATCTCCGGTTGCTCCAAGACTTCTGCGATGCTGACTCCATGACCACTCTCCCTTTGAAAATATAGAAGCCAATAGTTTTTGGGCTCTATGCCAGCACTTCCTGGAACCCACACATCCTTTCTCAATCAGAGAGCGGAAGTAAAGAAAAATATGGTAGTCTTTGGCAAATCACAGAGATTAATTTTAAATTAATTTTAGATGGTATCAAATATCAAAAACAGCAGATGCTGTTTCTCTAGTCACTGTACAGAAGCCATATTAAGGTTGGAGAGACTTAGGGAAGTAAAAATGTGGTTCCACTCCTTCTCAAGGCATTGTCTCAGAATTCAGTCACTCTTCAATACGGGACATCACTATACATAAAGCTGCCTTATACTGAATTAGACCACTGAGCCATCAAAGTCAGTATTGTCTACACAGACTGGCAGCAGCTTTCCAGGGCCTCAGGTGGAGGTTTCTAACATCACCTACTGCCATATCCTTTAACTGGGGATGCCAGGAGCTGAGAGGAGTGGTTTTCTCCAGGCCACCTACTAAGCTCATGTCAGTAGAGGGAGTCAAACCAGCAGAGTGCTGATTTTCATCCCAACCACTTAACCACTATGCTACAGCAGCTCTCTGCAATCCTAGAGTAAAATATAATGTGGTTTGTGGATAACTGTTAGGTGCCTGATGATGCTTACAGTGAGAACAGAGCTAATTTATCCATCATATTGCTAGCCATGTTTGGCATAGGAAATCAAAGCAGGAGAACTACTTGAGAGTTTATGTGATGCTCAATGAACAGTTGGCTTGTGCAGCAGCTCTCTCCAATTGCAATTAAAGTAAAACAAAAGATGGAAAGTGTGGGCACCTGGTAAGCCTGGTTCCTGCCTTGAATAGGAGTGGGGACATTTTTTAGCTCCACTCCCATAAAAGAACGAGATATATTGTTGAGAACTGATATGGTTACAGGGTATCTCATGCACCCTGACCAACGGGATCGGGACAGCAAAGCCACTATATAAGTTGGTTCCACCTAGCAATCCTTAACATCTTCCCACCCTCCCACCACTGAGAAGGGCAGTATGGGTTTAGATGATCACTTAGAGGCTGAGCATGAATTTTGGGGGGTTCTACCAGATTGGCTCCTCCTTTGTCTACTCCATATTGCCTTATTGGGGGTGGCTTAGTATTTAATTAGATCTGATTTTAGCATTGGAGAAGCCCTGACTAGGTTGGCAGGAATAATATAGGTTGCTGTAATACAGGCAGGGGAAATTAGCAAGTACTGAAATGTCTGATGGTGAAGGGAGTTTACCAATCCAACCACTGATGGGGATATAATGACCCAATAATGACTCAATAATCACAGGAAAAACATCATATCTTGTATGTATAGGATATTACCCCAATTAATTTCTGAATACAGCAAGTCATGAGACTCTCCTGATAAGTCATATGTAAAGCTGATTTCATGATCAAGAAGAACTGCCTTCTCCCAAATAGACCAGCTCTTCAATGTAGACCTTTCTTCATTCCCTCTTCCCCATGATATGAGATGGTGAGTGACAAAGGGAGCCAGAGTTTTTTCTATAGTACCACCCTATCTGAGAAATAACCTTCACAGAAATATTTTTTCACACCCTCGCTTTTCTCTTTGGATGTGATCTTTTCATTCCTTCAAATATCAGTCACCCAAAGTTATTGTCTTTTAATCTCTGCTATTGACTGCTTTTGATTTAAATAATACTGTCCCACATAATGGGAAAAGTAAGAGGTAGAAATAGGATATGGCCAGGAGAAACAGAAGCTGTCAGATCAGAAGCAGAAAGAGTGCAGAAAGGGGTTGTCATTGTTGGGGCCTGAATGAACTGAGTCATGGTCAGAAGGGCAGAACACAGTGGTAGGGTTGCCAACTCTGTGTTGGTAAATACCTGGAGATTTGGGGGGGGGCTTGAGAAAGGCAAGATTTGGGGAAGAGAGGGACTTCAGTGGAGTATAATGCCATATATTCCACCCTCCAGAGCAGCCATTTTCTCCTGGGGAACTGATTTCTGTAGACTGGAGATCGGCTGTAATTCCAGAGGAATCTCCAGGACCCTGGAAGTTGGCAAGTGGAACTCTAATGGTATGTTATGGGTGGATCTAGATGGAACTGGGTATATTTTGTGTGGAGACAAGTATAAACTGGAAAACGATGGGAGGAATGGAATGCAGAAAGACCTGAAGTTCCCAATCTTTTCAGACCTCTGCATTGGCCATGCAATGGAACGTAGTTCATTAACCTAACTGGGAAAATTCTTGCCAGTTGGCATCCCTATTCAGCTCAGACAGCCTTTTATTCAGGCCTTTCACAACTGATCAGCCTACAAACTCTGTACAGAAATCCTTACTTTCTCAAGCTGTGGGTCAAAACCAGACATTTAAAGGAAGTTATTCACTTGGGCCCCAAAAGTTTAACATTCATCCCCATACATTGCCCCTGCAGCTATTAATTTCTTGTCTGAAAGGTTTTCAGTGGGATTGAAAGCTTCTGTCATTAAGTCTGAGGCCATTACTCTGACCTCTATTTTGTCTTGGTTAACCTTATATTCTGAACAATAGCCCTTGCTCAAGGCAACCTCTTACTTTCCAAGTTTCTAAAGATCAGAATTTTTTGCAAAGACCAAGTCTATTTTTCCAACAGTCAGAATCTATTCCATTTTTTTAAAAAAAAGGTCTCAGAATTTTTTATTCAGTGCAGATATACTTTATATTGTTTCTATAGCCAGTTGTTTATCTGATACATGAAAATGTATTGTTGTGGGTTTGCTGACTGATTGCTATGAATGGATGTATCATTATGATTAGCTTTAAAAATAATGCCTTTGGGGAGTCATGGCCTTTGTGACAAAAGAGTGCTGTGAACGTTAATAACTCTAATTGTTTCCTCAATTGGAGCTAATTGTTAAGAGAGAGTCACCAGATAGCTTTTTTGTTCAAGGACACATCAGATGGTCACATGTGTACACAAACCATAGAACTGAAGGGAGGTGTGTGTGTAAATGAAGAAACCGCCTTTGGAGTCAGAAACCGACAGAAGCAAATAAAGAGTTGGTTAAAAGAGAAACACCCAGAGATTCAGAGTCCTTCTTTTTCTCTGGGGATCTGATGTCAGAAAGTAGGGAGATTTATTTAAATAATAATAACAACAACGTTCGATTTATATACTTCTTTTCAGGATGACTTAACACCCACTCAGAGCAGTTTACAAAGTATGTCATTATTATCCCCACAACAAAACACCCTGTGAGGTAGGAGGGGCTGAGAGAGCTAGAAGCTGTGACTGACCTAAGGTCCCCCAGCTGGCTTCAAGTGGAGGAGTAAGGAATCAAACCCAGTTCTCCAGATTAGAGTCCTGCACTCTTAACCACTACACCAAACTGGCTGAATTAATATTTATTCATTTTTATGGAAAGAAAGCAGAGACCTCCTTGAGGCACTTAGGGTTGCCTGGCAACCAGTGGGTTTTTTTATCCTTCTGCCACTCTAGGGTTGCCAGGCCAAGCCAGGCATCTAGCAGGAGGGGAGGGGAGACTTTGGGGGTATGTGACATCAGTGTCAGCACGAATGTCACTATGTCTCTTCTGAGTACAGGAATTGCTGGAAAGTCTATAGTAAACATTATGGTTTTACCATAGAGTTTCTGGCAATAGCTGGAGCTACCTGCTGCCACTTCTGGATTGTATCCAGAAGTAATGATAATAACCAACAGGATACAGTGAGGAGAGTGGACTATAAATTAAATTAACAACAACAGCAGCAACAAAATAAACAACCCACTGCAAAAACAGGCTAATTAGAACCAAAGTATATAAGACAAAGTGTTTTATACAATATCTCCTGCACAAGAATACAATTATAACAATTTAAAGATACATTGCCAAAATATTTACAATTAAATATAAAGCGTTCTATATCCAATATTTACAATAGCCACACAGTAGCAGCAGTCAACAGAGCTAATTGACCAGAGGTCTCACCCCATAGCAGGAGGCCTGGGAACACTATGCTACTCCAAGCAGCAGCTGGAAGGGATGGTTGCTGGGCAGGAGACTCCTGCCATAGCAGAAGGCCTAGCAAAAATCAGATGGAGACCCCCCGACACACACACACACACACACAAAGTGCTGTACTTTGGCAAGTAAAAAGTAAAAAGTACAAAGTGCTGTACTTTGGGAGGGAGGATGGGTTAGTTTTGATCCACAGAGTGAATGCCATGAACCTTTCACCTCTGGCTAACTCCTTGATTCTACAAGCTGAGTATCACAATCAAGAAATGGGACTCTATGTACTACTTGCCAAAAGAACAAACCCCTTTTCTTCTGTTGTTTAGGTGCTGACAACTTTACACTAACCATTTTCCTATAGTACTTTTTGAAAAAACAACAAATGTTCTTAAAATACACTACTTTAAAAAAAAGAGAAGACTTTTAAAACTTGCTGGGAATCTTGCCTGTCATTAGTCAAAAACCCTTTGTGGTCTCCAACTGAAATCTTAAATAATGTCGCCTGCATTTTTTAACAGTGTACTTTGTGACAGTTTTTCTGCAATTTTGCCACACGGTAAGTCAGTAAGGTGCACACTGCTGTCTAGAGTACTTGGTTTGTCGTTATTTCTCATCTGTAGGACACAGAAGGAGCTGGGCACAAGAGACAAACTGGAATACGTGTTTTGTCATTTGGCTGCAAAAGAGAATTCAGAGAAATAAATAGCTCATTGTTAAGCACACAGATGTCTCAGATTGTGTATGCTGTTAACTTCAAAATGAGAATACCTTACATCAAATATCAGATTCAACAATGCTAAGAAACCAAAACCCCTTCACCGGTTTCTAAGAAAAGCCACTGGGGTGAAATGGTTAGTGTTGGACTTGGACTGGATAGGCTGAGGTTCAAATTTCCATTTAACCATGAATCTCACTTGGTGCCCTCAAATTAGTTACTCTCTGATGAAGTGAGTTCTGACTCAGGGAAGTGTATTAGGGTTGCCAACCTCCAAAAGGGGACTGGAGATCTCCTGGAATTACAACTGATCTCCAGACAGAGATCAGTTCCCCTGGAGAAAATGGCTGCTTTGGAGGGTTGACTCTATGACTTCATACCCTGCTGAGCTCCCTCCACTCCCCAAACCCAGCCAAAAAAATCTCCAGGAATTTCACAAACTGGAGTTGGCAACCCTATGGGAATAGATTTTGTAATTCTTTAAGGTGCTGCCAGACTTCTGATTTATTTTGCTGCTACAGACTAACATGGCTACCCATCTGGATCTGGAGTACTATTTCAGCCTGTCCTGTCTCTTGAAATTGTTGTGATGATAACATGGATGAAAAGAAAACCACATAAGATAACTCTGAGTGTCTAGAAGGTAAAATAAAATAAAATTACAATATTGTGCTAGTCATATTTCACATTCTAATCTCCATTAGGGAAAACTGGAGGGACCAACAGGATTGCCAGATCTACCCTGGCAACAACTGGGAGGTTGTGGGGGGGCACAGAGGGTTGCAGGCAATTACCCTTTGTTCACTTAGGGCATGCAAAGAGATGCTGTCACTTCCAGTGTAACAGGAATCAACGTCAACATGCAGGGTGCAGAAACACACATGATGAACATTTGTCTGGGCTGCCTGCTGGTGATGTGCAATGGCCAGGCAGCTTGTCTCTTCCTGCTGATCAGCAGCAATCGGCAGGCAGAGGACAAAATTGCCAGGAGTTTGTCTCCCACCAGCAGGCACTTGGCAAGCCTAGGAACTGAGAAGAGAAAGAAAAGACCTATATTAACCTTAGCCCCACTGCACACCCTTCTAAAACAGAACAAGTCCCAGGTATATTTGGGAGAAAAATTTGTATCAAAGCTGCTGAGTCGCAGATGTACATCGTTTAGGAAGTAGGCATGAGTCTACTTCCTGCCTTGAAGAAGATGCTGGGGAGATAGCCTAATCTCTATAAAAAGAATGCTGGCATGAGAAAAGGGGAAAGAGCAAATATAAGCAGGAGTTCTTTGTGCAGTTATGGGGATGTTGTTATAGGGACTGATAGAAATGTATTGTTTAGTTCAGTCTGCTCTAGCTTAGAAAATTCCTGGAGATTTGGGGGTGATGAATGGGGAGGGCATAGTCTGGGTAGGGAAGGAGGTTCAGTGAGAACATTTCTTCCACAGGAAAAAAACAACCCAAAGTCTACAACATCTACCCTCTGAAGTTGCTGTTTTCTCCAGGATAGTAAATCTCTATAGTCTAGAGCTCAGTTGTTATCCAGTGAGAACTCCAGGCCCCACCTCAGGTACACCTCAGTGTACCAGAGCCCTCTCCCTTTGTAACACATGTCCGTGATAAAGGGTAATTTATCCCAGCAAAGTGAATACTTTATGGTGAGCTGTTTAAGCTGGAGACTATCAGGACAGTGATCTGTAAGTTTTTTACTAAGCAATGTTCATTTATTACTGATTTAAAGAAAATGTAGTTAATAACTAATAACTGACTCTATATCGATTTCAGTCCAATAATTGTGCCCAGGAGGAAGTTGTCAATACGAAACGAGAATGGTATAATATGCAAGCATAATCCTGTCGGCACGTCAGTTTTTCATCTTGAAGATGAAGACTCTCCACTTATTTCCAGCGGGAGCATTATTGCAGCTCCCATCTATTTGCTCGCTTATGAATAATACGGACTAATGAATGTTCATATTTATTACTTGTATGTATAAATTATATTTATTTGATTGGCACACTGCACTTTTGCACACTTTGCTCTAAAAATTTGGTTATAAATTTTGAAGACCTTGTTGATTGTATATTCCCGGCATTCCTTTTCCAGTTTCTGACTACCCGGGGTTTCCCTGCTCTTGTTGTTGCCACCTCAGTGTTGGCAACCCTAATTCAGACTGTTTCTTTGCTAGGAAAGCCTAATCAGTTGGTCTTTTCTTTAGCAGTTTAATGCCGAGCTGTTTTTGCATCTAGAAAAACAGCAAAGCAGCAGCACTACCTGCCATAAACCCCTTCTAAACCCTGAAAAATCTTGAGAATTGACAGTTATGTATGAGTGTTTTCTTCAAGTTACCAGAGGAGGTCCACAGTGGCAGAGAATAGCATACTGGCCCTAGTCCTCCTGAGTAGACATGGGCACGAACAGCATTACGAACAGAAAAAACCCACGAACAGCCTCATCTGCTGTTCTTGAACAAGCTGTTCGTGAGGCCCCATCCTAAACGAACAGGTGGTCGTTGCAAGCCTCATTCGTTGTCTTCGGCAGCTGTTTGTCAAGCCAGACAGTCTGGCACCTGCAATCAATCCCCTTGGCAACCGGAGGCAGGGAGGGACTGAAGTCTGTCTGAACTCCTTCTGGCTTTCCTTCTGGCTTTAACCCTTCAAAGTACTTCCAGCAGAGAGTCCCGTTTTTGCCACTGTGAAGAGAAAACGGCCCTTGGATACTCACCGTGAAGGGTCCTTCTCCTCTGAGGAAAGGAGGACATCTTGGGTGATTCCCACCATCCAATCAGGGAGGCAGGAAGTTGATTTTTCTTCCTCTTCCTTGATGAGTGGGACCACCCCTTGACTCTTCAGTTCTGGGTACTCCCTTCAGCCGTGCTCATTCTACTGTAACTTTTATCTATAACTATGAAACAGAACTTCAAAAAGATAACCATTATCTATGCTCTGCAACCATGAACGAACCACAGAGAACCATATATGTAAGAAAACGTATATATAACAAACACAGACTTACTGAACACTGTCTTGAGAAATTAGAACAGATACAAAAGGGAAGAAGAGTGCAGCTTTGACTTGGCTTCAGTGACCAACGAAGATCTTGGGAGGGCAAGATGTCCTCCTTTCCTCAGAGGAGAAGGACCCTTCACGGTGAGTATCCAAGGGCCGTTCTCCCTCTGAGGCGGAGGACATCTTGGGAACTCCCAAAGCAGTTCTTAAGTTTCGGGTGGGAGATCTTCGTCCCTTATCACATGTTGAAGCACTCTTCTTCCGAATGCCGCATCCGCCGATGCGTAAGTATGGATATGGTAGTGTTTGGTGAACGTGGACACGGATGACCAGGTGGCCGCCTTGCAAATATCTTCTATTGACGCATTGTTCCTTAGAGCTGCATTGGTTGACGCACTCCTCGCCGAGTGAGCTGTACTTCCTATTGGCACTTCCAACTTAAGAGCTCGGTAAGCTTCTGTAATGCACGTTTTAATGCTGTAGGCAATGGCTGAAGAAGACATTCTTTGGCCTAACTTAGGACGTGCTATATTTACAAACAGAGAGTCCGACTGACGCAGTGATTCTGTTCTGATTATATATATTTTAACTGCACGTCTTACGTCGAGATTGTGCCATTCGCGTTCCCTAGCATGTACTGGTGATGGGCAGAATGATGGCAAATTGATCTCTTGAGCTCGATGGAAGCTAGATGTGGCCTTGGGCATGAAGGCCGGATCTGTCCTTAGGACCACCTTGTCTCTATAAAAAATGCACAGATCTGGTCTGGTCGATAAGGCGCTGAGCTCCGAGATACGTCTTGCCGAGGTTATAGCCACGAGGAAAATGGTCTTGAGCTTGAGCCATCTTAGTGAGATATCCCTCATTGGTTCAAACGGAGCTTTAGTAAGTGCCGATAACACTACATTCAGGCGCCATGTAGGAAACCTGTGTATCGTGGGTGGTCTTAGCAACGTTGCACCCCTAAGGAAGCGTTTGATATGTGGATGCTCCGACAATGGAGTCCCATCCTCTGTAGCGACGACTGTGCTCAGGGCAGCGATCTGCCGTCGTAGGGTTGCTGGTCTGAGTCCTCTATCAAGACCCTCTTGAAGGAATGATAGTATTGCTTGCGTGGAAGGATGTAAAGCTGATACCTTTTTTCTCCTGCACCATCTGTTGAACGCTTTCCAGGAGACATTATAGATCCGGACGGTGGATTTCTTTCTGGACACTAGTAACGTGTCTATGACTTCTGAAGTATACTCTTCCATCCTGTCAGAGACCACCATTCCGGACGAGGATGCCATATTGGACCTTGTTGTAGCATGTCCGGATGTACTGGTAGTTTGAGTGGAGGTGCTACTGACAGAAGTAGAAGGGATGAGAACCACGGTCTCCGTGGCCACCATGGAGCTACTAGTAGTATTCTGGCTCTTTGTTCCCTGATCTTCCGAAGAAGCTTGGGTATGGTTGGTAGCGGAGGAAAGGCGTATAACAAACCTTTCGGCCATTGTGAGTTGAGAGCATCCGTGCCTTCCGCCCTCGGATGAAAGAACCTGGTAAAAAATCTGGGAACCTGGTTGTTGAGGTGTGAGGCAAAGAGATCTACTACCGTCATCCCGAAGTGTGCTGTTAGAAAGAAGAATGTTTCCTTCTTCAGGGACCATTCCCCTGGGTGGAGTACCTCTCTGCTCAGCCAGTCCGCATGTACATTGAGAACTCCTCTTATGTGTTCTGCTTGAATCGAACTGAGGTTGCTCTCCGCCCAGCTGATGATTTTGTGGGCTTCTCTTTGCAGGCGAGATGATCTGGATCCCCCTTGTTTGTTTATATATGTCTTTGCGGCTATATTGTCCATGCGTATCAGGACATGGCTGTGAAGTATTTTCTCTCTGAAGAAAGTCAGAGCTAGTAGAATGGCCCTCATTTCCAGGACATTGATGGGAAGTTTCGCTTCTGACTCGGACCTTCTGCCCTGGGCTGGAATGCCCTCCATCGTTGCTCCCCAGCCCTTGAGGCTGGCGTCAGTATATATCTGTATGAGGGGGTGGGTAAGAAAGCTCTTGCCCTGACGTAGATTGGCGTCTACTGTCCACCATTCTAGACTGACCTTCTCCGCTCTGGGGACCTGGATCCTGATTTTCTCCTGGTGTGCTATCTGCAGCTGGAAGGGACGAAGTAGTGACTGGAGGGGTCTGGAGTGGAATCGACCCCAGTAGATTGCTTCTGCGTTGGCCACCAGCACCCCCATGAACTTTGACAGATCCATAAGCATGGAGGAAGATTGTTTGATTATTGATCGTGCCAGCAGTCTGGTCTTGTCCCTCTTCTTGCTTGGGAGGAAGAATCGTCCTTCTTTGGTGTTGATAGATAGACCCAGGTGTTCCAGGCACTGAGACGGTTGGAGTGAGCATTTGGCTAGGTTTATTAAGAAGTCATGTCTTTTGAGGAAGTGAATGGTGAATGTAGTCACTCTGATAGATTCCTCTCTGGAGCCAGCTCTTATCAGCAAGTCGTCTAAGTATGGATGCAAATGAATGCCCATTTCTCTCAGCTTGAGAACTGGTACTATGAGCAGCTTGGTAAATACCCTGGGCGCAGTTGCCAGGCCGAAGGGCATCGCTCTGAATTGAAAGTGAAGATTCTTCACACAGAATCTGAGGAATCTCCGATGTGTTGTGATCATTGGTACGTGTAGATAGGCCTCTGTTAAATCTATAGAGGTTAGGAACTCTCCCAGCTGTAAGGCTTCTGTGATGGATCACAGAGTCTCCATCCTGAAGTGTCGAACATTTATGAACTTGTTCACGTATTTTAAGTCCAGCACAGATCTCCAGTCCCCTGTCCTTTTGGGGACTGTGAAGAAAATGGAGTACACTCCGTGTCCCTGTTCGTGTGGTAGGACTGGTTCGATTGCCTTGATGTCCAGAAGGTGTTGAATGGCCTGCATAGTGATGGATCTTTTTATGGGGTCTTTCTTCAGTGGGGAGACCAAGAAGCGCTCCGGTGGCAAGGAAGCGAATTCTATTGAATAGCCCTGGGAGACTACTTCCATGGCCCAAGCGTCCGCGTTGGACTCTAACCAAGTCTGTTGAAACAGAAGTAGTCTGCCCCCCACCGGAGCTGTCTGCAAGTCAGGGTTTCTGTCCCTTGTCCTCAGCGTCTTGCCTGCTGCCGCGATGGCCCTGTTGTCTGTTGAACCTGTTGTGAAAATTCCCTCTGCGTGATTGCATTTTGGTGGGTTCCATCCACGTCTTTGGTCTTGACGCTATCTTGGTAAGGTGTGGTGAGATCTGAATGATTGAAAGCCGAAGGATCGTCGTTCAGGTCTCTTTGGTGACTTTGGTAGGGCCTTCTTTTTGTCTCTAGTCTCCACGAGTATTTTGTCCAGTTGGTCGCCAAAGAGCTTCTTTCCCTGGAAGGGATAGGCCATAAGAATAACTTTAGCTTGTAGATCAGCTGGCCATGCTCTAAGCCAGAGTAGCCGTCTGGCAGCCGTGGTGGAGGCCATTGCCCTGGAGGAGAATGACAGTGCGTCTAGAGTGGCGTCTGATGTAAACGTGCAGGCTTTTAGAATCCTATTTGCTCCTTCTAGAAGTCTTCTGTTGTTGTCTGGCAGAAGCTGCAGGAGCCTTCTGATCCACACAACGGATGCTCTGGAGACGATGGAAGCTACAGAAGATGCTCTGATGGAGAAGGCTAGAGCTTCGTGCGCTCGCTTTAAGAATACATCTCCCTTTCTATCTAGTGGATCTTTTATGTTGCCTTGGCCATCCTCAGCGAGTAGGCCTTGGGTCTGTATGGCAACAACAGGGGCGTCTGCGATGGGCACCTGTAATAACTCAGTAGCAAAATTAGGCAATGCATACAACTTTTTAATCGCATTAGGCACCTGCTTGCAAGCCCCTGGCATGGCCCATTCAGCTTTTAATTGGCGCTCAAAGAATTCTGGGAATGGGAATACTTTGGGCTTGTCCTCCGACCTGGGGAAGAATTCTTTATTCCCTTTGGGTCGTTGTACTTTTGGGTCTTTCTCCTCCTCCCCCTCTGTGCTGGGTTCCTTCAGATCCAAGGCTGCTTGTGTCTTGGCTAACAGATAGTGATAATCTTCAGCCTGAAAGAGCCTATTGGATTGTTCAGGGGAATTGGACTCCGTATCGTTCTCATCCTCTGATAAGAATTCCCCCTCTTCGGAACCCTCGCTGGTGGAAGGAATTTCATCTGCCCAATCATTATTTTTGTTCTGGACCCGGCTCTGTTTTCTGGCCGCTTTGGTTGGCCAGGGGTTGCTCTGATTACTACCCTTATGAGACTTCTCTGGCCTATTAACTGTTGGGACGTGCGAAGGCCCGGGTATCTCTGCTTGGCAGATTGCCCTTAGTTCGTCTCTCAGGGTTTGTCTGACTACTGACCTTATTATTGGAGATAAGGTGGTAGCAGGGTCACTCACATAATGTTCTGGAGCGTCTCTGCATGAGCCCTCTTTGGAAACTGTTCGATTTGGCGCCATTTCTCCCACCGGGAGGTTGGCAAGCACGTCTTTCGAAAATGGCGGGAAATCGCCAGACACGGCTTTTCCCGCCGAAACCGGGCTCTGCCCTGCCGCGTCTTCTTCCTGCTCTTTTCGGCCGCGGGCAGATCTTGACGGCTCCCTCTGCATAAGTCGGGGCCGCTTTTTCGAGGGCTGGTATTCCTCCGACGTTGCTCCAGAACCGGGTAGCCGCGCGAGCCGAGTAGGCATGCCGGTGCCGGTAGGGCATGTTCCCGCCGCCGGAAGGACGGCTCCAGGGGAACATCCCTCAGCCCTCTCAAGAAAGCTGTCCTCTGAGTCCGATGACTCTCTCGAGGCCATCTGTCCCTCGCGGGGTCACACTCCTCCCAGCCGCTCCACAGAAAAGGGAAGGGCAAGGAAGGATGTAGATAAAGAGAAAGGTGAAGTGGAAGAAGAATTGAGTAAAAGATAGAGAACAAAGGAAGGTAGCAGAGCTAACCTACGAAGTACTGCTCTCCCCTGAGGCAGGAAAAGAACTGAAGAGTCAAGGGGTGGTCCCACTCATCAAGGAAGAGGAAGAAAAATCAACTTCCTGCCTCCCTGATTGGATGGTGGGAATCACCCAAGATGTCCTCCGCCTCAGAGGGAGAATGACAGCCAACAGGGAGACCCATGGATCATGACTTTCCTGGGGTGCAATCTCTCTGAAACTTGGGGGGTCTTCAGAGGACAGTGAAGACTATGTCCCCTGCAAAGTTAGTGGGTATTGGACATTGGGAAGGTCACTTTTGTAAACCCTCAAACTAGCTGCCAGCAGACACTGCTGTTTTTGCCAGGACAGGGCCCTTTATACTATCAGCTGGCAGGCGGGAGGGGGAAATTCCCCCCCTTCCACCTGCCAGCTGATAGTTTAAAGGGATCTTTAAAGGTCCAGGTAAGTGGGTTTGAGGGGAGGGGAGCTAAGTGTGGGGGGGTTGGGGTTGGGGGGGTTCTGGCCTCCATGAACAATGAACAACGAACATGTCTGGGAACAGTTCATGTTCATCCATGTTCGTTGTTCATGGATGGCAATGAACGACGAACAGGGTGTTCGGGTTTTTTTTTTCTGTTCGTGCCCATGTCTAGTCCTGAGTGGTCAGTAAAAGAAATTCTAGTGGCTAAGTAAAATGAGAGGCCTGTCATTGACCTCTGCTCATTAAACCTTGACTGTAACAGTTCGGAGGCTCAGGTCAATATTGCACCCTTAGCATTGTTACCAAGTAACTCCTGTGGCATTTAGACTCTAGTAAATGTGATTAGAACTGTACCCTTAAACGTGATCCTTCACCATTTGACTGTATGAGCACTGAAACAAAATTGCTTTGTATTCATGCACAGTGAAAGGCACTGTATTAGTCCCAGATTATCTGAAAGTACAGCATTAACACTAAGAAATATAAATATTATGGAGTTTTATTTGGCTTAATCTGGGCTTTTCATCTGATGAAGCTTAAATGATTCACCTGCAGTAAGAATGCTGAAAAGATTGCATTCCCAATACTAAGGAAGCAAGAGTCACCGAGTTTTTTTCTTCATAATGCTGACAGATTTTTTGACTTAGATGTACTTGGCTCTTGGGATCAATATATGATTGCTCTGCATGCATCCACTGTAACAGCTAAATTGACAAGCGTGCCTCTTGAAAATATGCAGCAGCACTGAGTAATAGGACAACACAGGATTTCACTCACTCCTTTGTGACATTTTCAAGTATATATGGATAGGAAAGGCTATGAAACAGAAAATAATCTCTTGTGTACCCTCTCTCATAATCTGTATATTCAAGAATACCCAGTACATTAACACATGAAGCTACCTTATATTGAATGATTGGTCCCTCAAGGTTAATATTGTCAACTCAGACTGGAAGAAGTTCCCTGGAGTCTGAAACGGAGGTCTTCTACATTACCTACTACTTGATCCTGTTAATAGGAAATGCCAAAGACTGAACCTGGAACCTTCACATGCAAAGAGGATGCTCTGCCTCTGAGCTATGTCCCCTCCCCAGTACTTCATGCACAGAAAAATGATTAGGTGTGTTATTTTTTAAAAAAATCAAATTCTCACAGAACTATTTGCTATGAGATATTGCTGTTCTTGGATTTTTGAAAACATGAAGCTATTTTTAATTATTTCTTTTCAGATTTTTAGACTGTCTCTCCCTCAAAACAAGGCACCAATCAGTTTACAACATTAAAAACACAATAAATATTATATACTAAAAATGGGAAAATATACCACCACAATTGAAGGGGTCCCACAACAATACAGCGAGTGATTCCGCACACGTTGGATAATGCACTTCCAATCCTCTTTATAGATCATTTGGAACTGATTTTTTTGTGTGTGGAACAAAAAATCCACCTCAAACAATTGATAAAGTGCATTGAAAGTGCATTATCCAATGTGTGTGGAATCAGTCAGCCAATAGTAAAACAACCAGGTGGCAAAAAATCCATAATACAAGTGTCAGGTTTTCTCCTGGGTGCTGCTGTGTTGGGTGCTGGTGTACCTGGCTTTGGCACCAGGATGCTGCTAGGGATCATGCAGGGTCCCGCTTTTTGGGAGGAGGGGAGGTCCACATCACCCATGCACTCTCTCAAGCCACCAACAAGACCGCTCAACCTAGCTCTGCTCCTGTATCCATCTTCCTCCTTTGTCACCTTCTTTCCTTGCTAGCTCATTTTCTCCCTCCAACCTACAAACTACCCTGCTCTGTGGGTGGACTTCCCTTTTATCCCCCTACTGATTCCCTGCTCCACCTGTCAGCCACACACACACCCCTGCACTCTAGCCACAGCCACGCTGTCTCAAGTAGCGGCACCTGGGGTAGCTCGTCTGGCTGCTTCAGACGGCGACAGCTGTGTGCTCCAGGCTGGCTGCGAAGCCCTCTCTACTAAGGGCCTCAGACAGCCCCATCTGTGGCTGCTTTGCTTTCAGCCCCACCTGGTCCTGGCTGATTCCTTCTAGCCTGTCTGCAGGGTGGGGTATGGCTTGGGGCTGCCCTTCCTCCACTGCAGGAAAGGTTGCTGGCTGCCTTGCTGCTAGCTGGCTGTCCCTGCTTCCTCGGCTTTCTCCCCCTGGTCTGATCCCCTCCTGTCTGTCCCCATTCTCCCTGCCTGGGCTCTTAGCCTCCCCCCAAAGGGTGGGGCTAGCTAGCTTTCACCTGCCCCATCTAACCCTCTGTGGCTTGGGTACTTCTTTCCTTCTCCTTGTTGCTGGCAGGTCCTGGACCTGGGTGTCCCTTGGGGCAGCTGGGTTGCTGTCTCCTGGCTGCCTCCCACTCTCTACTCCTGGTGAGTCCAGGGGTGGAGCCTCAGACCCTGGACAACAAGGTCCCTATTGTCTACTTTGACAGACAGCAGCTGTCTACAGTCTCATTGCAATCTTTCACATCATTACCTCATAACTGGAAAGCTCGAGAATTAAACCTAGGTCCTTCTGTAAATCAGAGGCTCTATTTTGAGCCACACCTCTTGAGTTATAAAGGCCCACATTCAAAAAGAGTAGCCTTGTTGGTTTGCTGTAGTTTGCTGTTTGTTTGTTTAAACATTTTTACCCTGTCTTTCCTTATTGTTGAAGGCAGCTTGAACCGGGTCCCCTGTAAAGTCACCTGACTAAAAAGAAGGCAGCCTCTAATAATGAACAGTCAGGAAGCCAAGATCAATGTTGGCATAGTCCAGGACAATCTAGAATACAGCAGAGCCAATGGAAGCCAACAGGAAGCAGATTGGAGTCTTAGTCTGGCAATGACACAGTCAGCAGAAAGCATCGGTATGGTTATTGTGGTGGCAGAGGAACAGCCTGGCTGCCTCATGAGAGATAAGCAAAAATGAGCAATTGTGAGACATGCACAGCCCCATCTAAGGGGAAGCAGAGTCAGAATTCGGAAGGTATGTGTGGCAGCATATGCTCACCCCTGCAAGAAGGTACTAAGTGTTCTCCCCTCCCGATCTGAAGGCCAGAAAAACAGTGACTGGAGCAACCTCACCTTGGATAAGGAAAAGCCATCCACAAGGAACACACAAATATTTATCTAATTAAGTGCACTTGAAACTTATGAAATGAACTGTAACTCGAGAAAAATTACACTGGGAGAAATTTTGTTAGTCTTTATGGTGCCATTAGACTTCAGTTTGATTGGCAGCAAAAGACAACAGTAGCTACCCCTATACAAAGTATTAATAGCGTAAAAATTGTATGTTTGTAAATCTGTAGTACGTCTTGAAGAAAAGGAACAGGATCCTAAACCATTGTCATCGATCTAGAAGAAAAGAAGGAAGGAAAGAAGGGAGGGTCCTTATTGTACGAGATGGTATGCACTTAAGGCAATTTAACAAATTGAGGAAGGTGGGAAAATTGGCCACTCTTTTGAGTTACAGTCTGGTTAGCATTTTGAAGGGAAACTAACAATGAGAAATAGCCAGCTTTTGAGTGCAAGGAGAAAATGCAAGAACATGCCCATTAGGTTTAGCTCTTTGGTAGGAAAACAAAAAACAATAGCAAGTCTGTATATGGAACCCACATTTTATGCTAGAATGGAAACCAAACATTTAGAGAAGCATATTGTGAAAATGACATATATGCTTTCTCGGACTAATGTCCTGAAGATACGATGCCACTTTTCAGTGAGACAGACATATCCACAGAAACATTAGGAAAGATTTTCTGCATCTGTACATGGGACAAAATCAACAGTCTAATGACACCATGAACACTAGCAAATATATTATGTTATGACTGCATGAGCTTAGTTTGGATAGAAGAAAATCTATGCTGAGTGGAACAGACTTGAAGAAGTATCATCTGATATGATACAACCAAGCTCACAGCTGCTTTCTGGGAGTAATTTGTAAGAGCATAGAGAGTAAAAACAAGTTAGCCCCTTTTCACACCTCAAGTGTCACCATGAAGCAGCTATTCTATGTAGTCACAGGAGGCCAGAAGTGGTTCCCCATTCTGTCCTTGCAGTTAACCCAGAGTAGTTTGGTGGAGGCATCTATCTCACGAAGAAACTCACCCTGTTCTGATCTAGTCTGCTAACTGTCCAGAAAGTAACAACTTGGTCATGTTTTTGAGTGATTTCAAGAAAGTTACCAGGAAAGAAAGAGGAAGGAAGCTTAATTTCCTCTCAGTCTTTTTCTTAAAAAGAAAAAAAAACCCTATGTATGCTTAAGTGCATAGAAAACTTATGTGCTGAGCTCCATCCTCAAATCTACCTAAAACTCCTTGGGCCACACTATGTTATGATTTTTTGAAGAGTTGTGCCTGGATTCCCCGGCATGACCTTGAATCAGTTGTTCACATTCCAGAAGCCACATGGGAACCCATTTCCCAATGGTGTAGGGATCAAATCTGGACTAGGATCACAGTGTGTGGGGCAAAGGGGCTTCATTCCACCCTTACCTATCCCAACTGAAAGCAACCTGCTCCCACCAGAAATTCATCTCATACCCCAACAAATACTTGAATTTTGATTTCTAGAAATGGCAAGCCTAATTCAGACACAGCTCATCAAAACACTTCCCATTTACCCAGCAGGATACTAGGGCATACTTCTGAGTAAACATGTGCAAGATTGTGCTGTTAGTGTGAATGGTAGTGCCACTCATTTTGTTTGGTCTATAGTGAGCCTCTGATATTGACTAATCTCTGTGTTCAGTTTCCTCTTCTCAAAAACAGCTAGGACAAGGAATGCTCTTACCTGTTTGGTAAGCACCACATGCTCTGGTCTAGGCTTCAGCATGAATATATCACTTACCCTGTTCTTAGAATCTCAGGGTGATCAGATAAATGTGTTCATTCAGGGAAGCTGCTGATTCCCACAATGTGCTGATGCCCTGGTGCTACTTCCTCCAGGATGGTGGTCTTGGGACTCCCTGCTGGGTTCCTAACTCCTCCAGTCTTTGGATATGGTGGCATCCACAGAAGGATCCTCCCCAGAACTCGGGACAAGTTCTGACTCAGACAAATTTGTCAATAATAATATTTACACTGTGCCTTACATATCACAAACAAAATACTCTACAAAACATTTTTAAAGGACTAGAAAAATAATTTTTTCTGTTTTAAGTTGCAAACAGCAGGAAATCATCCCCAGATGACTGATTCAAGTATGATATCTCTGCTTTCAGAATGTGTTCTTTTTATCTTTAATCTCACCTTGCAAAACACGTTTCACACACAGCCCTGTTTGTTGAACTCATATGTATGTAATATCCAACACCTTTTTGTTTTCACTTCTTGCATCTGATGAAACAAGTTCTTGCCTACAAAAGCTCATGCCACAATAAACCTGTTTGCTTTTAAAGCATTAAGGGCTCTTTGGTGATTTTGTAAAGATCCAAGAATATGGAAGATACCAGTATACTTCCACGAGTGAGTGCAGGGCATTTTCATCACTCACTCTGTTAGTAAAATACATGAGCCATGGGTCAACATGCCAGAGCCACAGGTCAACATGCCAGAGAAGGGTTGGATAATGAGCCTTTGGGGATAGTAGGGATCCCCCACCATTGCAGAAAATATTGGAGGGCTTAAATGACCCACTGCTTCCACCCTAACACTTCATAAACAGTGATGGACAAGACATATGCATACACACAGTTTACATATGTTGCCAGGAAATACTGGCTACAGAGTGTTTCATGGCATGGTTTTATCAGTATGGCCAAGGAGTGCTGTTGCCACAAACAGGCAATGGAAGTCTTTCTAGGGACACATAACTGGCTGCTCTTGGGGAAAGCATGAGTCTTTGTTTTGACACAGAAGTGTTCTTAGTGTTTTTAGGCATGAGACCTGTTGGTTGAGGCTAGGAGTTATGGTGAAGGGGAAAAGCAGGTGTCTACAATCAGCTTCTCTTGTGCCTGTGGTCTAAGTGAGGGGAAGCAGGATCTAGCGATTCCCAATCTTTCCAGCCTTCCCCTCCTCCTGCCAGTGATTTCTGATCTTGCAGAGTTCATGCCCAGAGGGACTCACATAGAGCAGTAGCCATCTCTTCCTTCCAATCAGACCCTTGCAAAAGAGGGGCACAGAGCACTCCTAGCCAATCCCAAATTTTAGAGAGCTGCCATTCTCCCCCCGCCCCTCCTTTGTGGATTGGCGAGAATTTTGTTTCCCTCTGAAAGTAGAAAGCCTGGGCTCATTCAGGGGACCATAGAATTCAAATCGTACTTACGGGTTCTTAGAACGACAGGTAGAATACAATGTTAGTGCAATGTTGGTGATATTTGGTTGAAAAACAATAACTCTAGCCTACCCTGAAAAAGTCCCCCATAGGGAATAATGGAAAAACTGCTGATCTTATTCCCTACCTTGCTATTAGACCGCAGAAAGTAAGCATGACAAATAGTTTTCAACAGAAAAGTAAAAAGTATTTTTTTTATTGACAGTCACTGTAAGAGTAGGAAAATTAAATTAATGCAGACGAGGTGGTGTGGGTTGTGCTTATTCCCACTATGGAGCTCTCCTGCTAGGTTGCCACCATTTTAAAAATCACTAGTGATAGTGCAGCTACATAGAAAGGGACCTAATTTGAGGGTCTGTAAAAAAGACCTTCTTTGTTCAATTTGCTTAAAACTTAGGGCTCTATGCTAGAGGAATGACTGTGGTCTCTGCAGATTTGGTGCCATTATCTTTATAAATGGCTGCCCCAGACCCTTGAATAGATTTCCCATTGAAAATGTGTGTTATGTGCCGTTAAGTTGCCTCCGGCCTATGGTGACCCTATAAATGAAAGACCTCCAAAATGTCCTATCATTAACAGCCCTGCTCAGATCCTGTAAACTGGAGGATATAACTTCTTTTATTGAGTCAAGTAATTTCATTTTAGGTCTTCCTCTTTCCCTACTGTCTTCCGCTTTCCCCACCATTATTGACTTTTCCAGAGAATCTTGTCTTCTCATGATGTGATCACTGTCTTGTCATTTTAGCTTTTAGGGAGGTATCCACAGAACTCTCCTCTAGTACCACATTTCAAATGAATCAATTTTCTTCCAGTCAACTTTCTTCACTGTCCAGCTTTCACATCCATACATAGCAATGGGGAATGCCATAGTTTGGATTATCTTGATCATAGTTCCCAGAGAGACAGCTTTATCTTTAAGGATCTTCTCTAGCTCCCTCACAGTTAGAGGGAGCTCCTTTCCAAGTCTCAATCTTCTGATTTCTTCATTGAAGTCTCCTTTTTGGTTGATGATCGAGTCAAGGAATAGAAAATCTTGAACAATTTCAATTTCCTCATTGTCAACTTTCCCATTGAATATAATGGTCACAAAATGAAAACATGCACACAGATTTGACTCCCGAACTGGTAATTTCTGATATGGAAATAAGCAATCACAGTAAAAAAAAATCCCTCAGAATTCTGGATCAGAAATTGTAACGAAAATTTTCTCAGTGCACATTCCTACTAACTACTACACTACAATGGCTCTTTCTTTATTCACTTTAGAACATTTGTATACCATTTCTTGAGATAGCCACTCAAATAAAAGAAATAAAACAAAAAAGAAATAAGATCAGAGTCAGCATGGTGCAGCAGTTAGGATGGTAGACTGGGATCTGCCATGGATGCTAAGCTATGTGAGCCAGTCATACACTCTCAGCCTAACCTACCTCACAGGATAGTTATGAGGATAAAATGGAATCGAAGAGAATAAAGTATGCAACTCCTGTTGGAGAGAAAGGTGGGATATAAATTAAGTAGCTTCAAGAGAGATAAACATATGGAGCAGAGGTCCATCAGTGGCTATTAGCCACAAGGTATAGATGGAACTCTCTGTCTAGGGCAGTGATGCTCTGTATTCTTGGTGTTTGGGGGAGCAATCAGTGGGAGGGCTTCTAGTGTCCCTTCCCCACTGGCAGATCTCCTGATGACACCTGATTTTTGGCCACTGTGTGACACAGAGTGTTGGACTGGATGGGCCATTGGCCTTATCCAACATGGCTTCTGTTACGTTCTTATGTTCTTAAGTAGATAAACAGTAAATCAGTAAAACAGTTTAAAAAGTACAAGAAAAACGAATACTACAGCAGTAAAACCATCTACATATATAAAACCCTGTGTTCCGGGCCCTGACTTGCAATGACAATATTAAATAATTTTGCACAACACTCCGTTCAAATAACCTTTGTTCCGAGGGAGGGCAATGCGCACGCGCTAGCGTTTGGACGCCTTGTCTCCACTCTCCCGAGGACATCCAAGTTAACAGCTTTAAAAGAATGTAAACTGCTGATTGAAACTGCTGAAACTGATTTATGAGACGTCTGGCACAACAAGAAGAAGCTTGGTGAAAGAATAGGTGAGAGGATAACAGAACTTGTTTAGTTTTAAAAGGGAAGGGAGGACGAGCCGAGACAGATAACATGGCAGCTACTGTGAAAGGCTTATCAGAACAACTGGCACAATTTCAAGCACTAATGCTTGACTCCCAGACCAAAATACAAACTTCTTTAACTGAGCTAACAGCAGAAATGAGAAATTTGGGCTCAGAGGTTAAATTGGTGGCAGGCATTGCATCGGAAGCCAAGGCTCTTGCGCAACAGAACAAAGTGGAGATTGATTCATTGAAAAAACAATACGTAGACTTATCCGACCGTAATAGGAGGGGGAACATTATTTTCTTTGGTATTTCTGAAGAAGTTAAAGCATGTGATTTAGAGCGGACCCTGGTGGGATGGTTATCACAACAGGAGCTGGAAATAGAAGAAGAAGATATTGAACGTGCCCACAGACTCCAAACAAGAAGAATGGGGGGGGAACCGCGCCCGGTGATAATGAAGCTTGTGAGGGAGAAGTTACAGCAGAGGATATTCAAAACACTCAAGAAAAATAAAGAGCTGACATTTAAAGGCAGAAGGGTTTATGTGAAGGAAGATTTTTGCAAAGAAACGCTTTATCAAAGGACTCAAATGAAACCTTTTGCACAGAAACTTAACCAAAGCAACATTAAATTCAGCTGGGCGTACCCAGCATCCCTGGTTATTTACCAAGAGGGGAGGAGGCTTTGTGCGAGGAACCCTGAAGAGGCACGGGACCTATTAGAAACTTTGGGAGTAAATGTGAGGAATACTGAGTCAATCCCGATGGATGAAACGCATCAACCTCGGCCACAGCAACCGGACTCTGAGGAAGGTCCATCTAACCGTCAGGACAAGAGGCCAAGACTGTCTCGAGACTGAGACATATTAAGGGAAGTATACAAATAAAATTAAAATAGTATTAAAATGGTTATTAATATAACTCGGGGAGTGGAGGGTGCGCTTACCCCAGATGTGTAGAGAAGGGATGAGTACTCATTCCCAGCTCATGGCTCTACACAAGGGAAGGGGAGGGGGAGGGAGGGGGAAGGGAAGGGAAGTTGGGTATACAAAGGGGAATATCAAACTAAATATCGGGCCAGGGGAACAAAGGGAAGGTAAATCTGAGTTTGAAAATGGATAAAACGCTACAGGTGCTGACACTGAACGTCAATGGTCTGGGTTCGGATTTAAAAAGGTATAAACTTCTTAGATTTCTTAAACAACAGAATATAGATATAGCATGGCTCCAGGAAACACATAAATCAAAGAAAGATAAAAGACCTTTATTCAGAGACCCTAATTGGGGGATCTTGGCAGAGGCACGTGGATCATCAAAATCAAGAGGTGTGGCAATTCTGGCTCACAAGAGAAATGATATAAGAGTAATAGAAGTGATAAGAGATGCTGAAGGGAGGTTCATAATGGTTAAATGCCTGGTTGAAAATAGATTAACAACATTGATAAACATATATGCTCCAAATACGGGACAGAAAACCTTTTTATTAAAGGTATTAAAAAAAGCGCGTAGCTTCTCTGAAGGAGAGGTAATTTTGGCAGGAGATTTAAATAAGGATTTTAATAAAGATAACATAATTATTTGGAAACAATGGGATCTGACTGAAGTACACAAAGTTCTTAACCTAGTGCCCAAACCCACATATTTTTCAAGTAGACATAAAACCACCTCATGTTTAGACTATGTACTTATAAATAGAATGAGTACCTGGGAGGTAAAAAGAGTAACCACCCATCCAACATGGATTTCAGACCACGCCCCGGTAAGTGTAGAAATAATACTAATGCATAAACAAGTTAGAAGACCATGGAGATACAACAACATGATTATGGCTAGGGAGGAGGACAAGCGATATATTACGGATCAAATAAAGCTATACTTCAAAGAGAACAGAGGAACAGTGGAGACAAATACACTATGGGATGCGGCTAAGGCGGTAATTAGAGGGCAATGTATTATGAAAGAAAAGGAGATAAGGAAAAAATGGCATGCCGATAGGGAAGGGAAACTACAGGAATTAATTAAGTTGCAAGAGGACCAAATAAAGAAATTTTGCCCCAATAGACATAAATTAATTAGGGAACTGCGGAAAAAACTGGATGTTCTTGACTCCATGGCATTATGGAAAAAGCAGGTTATGGTAAAAAACGAATACCAGAGAAATACACTTAATTCAGCCAAGAGATTAGCAAATTACCTGAGAAGGGAAAAGGAGAGGCAAAGGGTGAGGAGTATTAAGATAAATAAAAAGGTGATACAGAATCCAGAGGAGATAAAAGGAGCATTTGAGAAATTTTATAAAAGTTTATATGAGGAAAAAGAGGTGAAGGAATTTGAGGAAGAGATAGGGACAGTGTTAACGGAAACTGAACGAAGGAGGCTTGAGGAGGATGTAAAGTGTCAAGAGATTGAGCAGGCGATAGGTAGCTTAAAGACAGGTAGATCTCCAGGGTTAGATGGTTTTTCAGCTGAATTTTATAAGGAAATGAAAGAGGTATTGATCCCTGAATTACAAGAAGTATTTAATAATATACTAAAAGGAGGAAAGGCCCCGGATACCTGGAGGAAAGCAGAAATAACGGTGATTTTGAAACCTAAGAGAGACCCCCAAGAAGTGGGTTCATATAGACCGATTAGCCTGCTGAATCAGGATTATAAACTCTTTGCCAAAATATTGGCAAATAGACTTAAGAATATTATTCGGAAAGTGATAAAAGAGGATCAATACGGTTTTATGGAGGGTAGAAACATTGCACACCCAATAAGAAATTTAATCAATGTCTTGTGTCATAGTAAATTTAGGAAACTGGCTTTATTAAAATTAGATGTTTATAAAGCTTTTGATACACTGTCATATCAATTTTTATGGACAGTTATGGCCAAATATGGAATTAGTCAATCAATTATACAAGTATTCCAGGAAATATATAGAGAAGGCACAGCGGTAGTTAGACTCAATGGGGAACATACCTCACAATTCTCAATTCAGAGAGGAGTTAGGCAAGGATGTCCGCTTTCCCCGTTCCTCTTCATAATGGCTATAGAACAACTAGCTCAACGCATTAGGAACTCTGGGAGGATAGAGGGATGTCAAATAGGCAAGGAAGAAATTAAATTAAACTTATTTGCAGATGACCTGATCATAGTTATATCTAATCCGAAAGAAGGAGTCAAAGAGACAAAAATTATATTAGAAGACTTTGAGTTAAACTCAGGATTAAAAGTTAATATGGCAAAATCAGAGATAATGTATATTAATGTGAGGATGGAAGAAAGGAAAGCGATACATAAATGGACAGGAATAGGTTTAGGGGTCAAGAAATTCAGATATTTAGGGATAGATATAGTTAAAAATGTTAATAAGATGGTAGAGAGGAATTATAATCGGACGTGGAACACAATATTGAAAGAAATGAGGAGGTGGGGCAAGAAGACATTAAGCATAACAGCTAGGATTAATATAGTGAAAATGTTCTGGACCCCAAAGTTATTATATTTGTTTCAAACGATACCTTTAGAAATCAATAGACAAAAAATTAACAGTTGGAATGCGAGAATAAAAGAATGGGTCTTTGGCAGTAAAAAAAGTAGGGTTTCTAGATATTTCATATATGCTCATAGATCTGACATGGGATGGGGTGTCCCAGAACTGGGAAATTATTATGAAGCATTTCAAATAAAAACATTAATGGAAATAGGGGAGAGAAGTGAACAAAAATGGGTTAGAATCGAGAATGAGGCAAATAAAGGGGTTGGAAGATTTGGAGTATTTACAGGAGGAAAGTTTAAATACAGTATGTTAGAACCGGGACCGAGAAAAACAGCATTAATGATTTGGAGGAAATGGCAACCGAAATGGTTAAAGGGAGTATCTAAACAAGTATTATTAGAGGCATTGGATGAGGAGGAGGAAGATGAGAAGTGGTGGAGATTACTTAAACAGAAAGGGTACACTAGATTGCAAGATATACTATGTGGGCAGTCACTTAAACCATTACAAACATTACATGATGAAATAGGAAGGCAATATTGGTTGAAGCTAATAGGTTTACATAATAGACTTAAAAAGATAATCGAAAATAGGACTCTGACGGCGGGGGAACCAATGGAGGAGTTATTAAAGGTGATGATAAACACAAAAAGAGGATTAGCAGGCAAGATATATAGAAGGATGATGTCTGATAAAGATCGGACAAGAACCCTCCTTCAGGGGAAGTGGAGCGTAGAAATTAGTCTAGCGGATATAAGGGCTTACAGAATTATAAAAGGTATACAGGAGATAAAAGTGCATAAATTCAGAGAGCTGGAATTGAAATTCTACACGAAGTGGTATAGAACCCCGGCTATATTAGCTAATATGTTCTCAAGACTAAGTTCAAACTGTTGGCACTGCAGAAACGGGAAAGGATGGTACTCCCATATGTGGTGGGAGTGTGCAGAAGTTAAAGCTTTTTGGGAGAAGGTAACAGAGCAACTTTATAAGTTCTTCGCAATAAGACCAAAGATAGACCCAGAATTGATGTTAGGTAGTACTTTAGGTCATAAAGATATCAGAAAAGAAGGACAGGACTTATTTAAAGCAATGGTGCTAGCCGGTAAAGCAGTAATAGCATTTGGTTGGAAAGACAAAACTAAGTGGACGGAACTAAACTGGCAGGATTATTTATTTGAATACATTCAATCAGACATTATAGCCATAATTAATCAGGATGAGTCATGGGAATTAAGAATAGGAAAGATTAAGGAAAAATGGCATTTATATTTAAAATGGGTCATGGAGGGTCAACAACGGGACGTTCGGTGGAAGCTCCTAAGCTTGTGCCCCTGGCTAGAAAGGATGAGTAGCTAAAGGGAGGGCGGGAGGGATAAGGGTATGGAAATACAGATGAATAACTTGAATGGGAAATAGTCATCCAAAATACACTAAAACTCTCAACCCTCCCCGGCTATAGGATACAATATCTTCGGCGATGAATTAAGTGAGGAGGAAGAGGAAGGAGAATCAAGGAGGAATAGAAGAAGGAGAGGACTCAGAGACTTACTCCTCTTGTGAAGAAACAAGATAAATAGAAGAACGATTCCTACAAGGGACTTCTGCCGAAGATATAGAAACTGTATATGAACTTATGGGGAGGGGTTGGGCAATGGGTATATATGTACGGGAATAAGGATGTTTCGAAGGAAATGCACAAAAAATATTCAATAAAAAAAAAAAAGGTTGTGGTGGGGTGTGGGCTTTCGCGGGTCGCGGCTCACTTCTTCAGATACCTGAAAAAGTGGTGTCTGGGGAGGTGGGCTGTGGCTCGCGGGGGCAAAAAAAAAACAAAAACAAATAACCTTTGTTCCTTCAGTGACTCTTGTCTTTTTCCATAAGCCTTTTCATTTATCTGTCTGAGTGAAGGTCCTCCTGTTGGATCTTGTCTTTCTGCAGTCATAGATCCCGAGGAGTTAGCCGTATTAGTCTGCAGTAGCAAAATAGCAGAATCCAGTAACACCTTTAAGACTAACCAACTTTATTGTAGCATAAGCTTTCGAGAGGCACAGCTCTCTTTGTTGCATCTGTGAGAGCTGTCAAAAAGAGTCCAGTAGCACCTTTAAGACTAACCAATTTTATTGTAGCATAAGCTTTCGAGAATCACAGTTCTCTTCGTCAGATGCATGGAGGGCAAAAAGAGAAACTGGTCAGATATAGAGGAGGAGAGGGGGGCGGGGTAGATGCAAACAGCTCCTTCTGATATGCAGATGCAAACAGCTCCTTCTGATGTGGAGATCAGTTTGCTTCTGTAAAGGTTCAGAGGACTTAGCCGTGTTAGTCTGTAGGAGCTGTTTGCATCTACCCCGCCGCCCCCTCTATATCTGACCAGTTTCTCTTTTTGCCCTCCATGCATCTGACGAAGAGAACTGTGATTCTTGAAAGCTTATGCTACAATAAAATTGGTTAGTCTTAAAGGTGCTACTGGACTCTTTTTGATTTTGCTACTACAGACTAACATGGCTAACTCCTCTGGATCTGTGAGAACTGTGGCTCTCGAAAGCTTATGCTACAATAAAGTTGGTTGCTACTGGACTCTTTGCTATTTTTCTTTCAGCAGTTTCCTTCAAGAGCACTTCTGTTAACTGTTTCCTCTAGGACTTGCATTGTAGTTGCTGAGACCCAGAGACGACATTGTCACAAATACGGAAAAGGAACAGAGGATCAAGTTTTGTGTACAAATGTAGCAGTCCCCAGAGCTCCTTTTCCATGAATAAAATGGTATTCAGGGATCAGAGGTGAGCTCAGCCACAAGCTCTGTTTCTTTGCTATCATCTGAAGGTCACAGTGCCCAGCAACCAGAAATGGTGCTATGGAAGGAAGAAAATCTATGTCCTGAAATATCAGCACTTACCCTCTGAGAGGGAAGATACTGGTCTGTAAGTATTGCTTGCTCTCCCTGGTTAAAAATTAACCTACACAGAGTGAGTAGAATAACCCAGGCGGAATGCAGCATGACATAAAAGAGTACTGCTTCTCAATATTCTCAATATGCAAGACTGATGACCTTGGGGTATATAATCTAAGGATTGTTCTGTTGATAACAATGATAGTAAATGTTGTAGTTGAGTGCTTCTCCTGAAAACAACCAAAAAGGCACATTGACGAAGTTCCTTCATGCTTGGAGGCACGCAACTCATTAGTTTTAAAGTTTTAGTTTTTTAGCTCATTAATTTTAAAGGAACCCCCACCTCCCAACACACACACACACACATCTCCAAAACTATAGCCAGTGATGACTCTTGCCCTCAGAATGCCAAGAATTATAAGGGGAGCAGAGTAGTCCAATTTCCTCAAGGACCATAATCTGAAAGAGATTTCCTAACTGTTGTATCTATCCCACCCCAGTTTCTCATGGATTCCTACCTAGTTAATAATTATGGACCATGAGAGCTACTACATTAGTTCTTGGGTACAAGCTACAACACAGGACTTCTAGGAGATAACTTTTGTTGGAAAGAGGATATGGTCTGATGTAGCAAGTTCTGGTGTGTTACTGCCGTGGTTTTCAAACTGTGATTTAAGGTACCCTACAATTCCTTGGGAGTTATTCAGAACTCCTCAGTGATAAAATTTATAATGGCAGAGAGGCATCACTTGCATATAGGTAGTGAAAAAACCATGAAGCTGCCCTATAGGAACCTGGTAAGATGACAGCACCACATGTTCACTGAACATGTGGGGATGGGGAGTGGGCACTGTGAGGTTATCACCACCATTTCATTTGCTTTCTTGTATTCTTTAACTTGAAGCACATTTCTAATATTTGCTTCTTGCTGAGGGAATATTTGTTTCCTGCTGGCACCCACAGGGGATGGTGTAGAGCAACTCAAGTACAAGAGAAAAGGGGAACACTGGGCACATTTGCAGGAAAACTGCCCCCCACAGACCATCTGCAGAGGGAGATCAGTATGAGAGGCAACTGAGAAGCTCCAAGTCCATTGCTTTTCACAGACTACATACCACAAACTTTTCACTGACTTGCCCCTGTTTGCGGACCAGTTCATTGGTTCATGGTCTGTCACTTCCAGGGGCCCTAGGACTGTCCCCTTCACACTCAGAGATGCCAAATTCTCAGTAACCCTTCAGCAGGCTCTCCTCCAGCAACCCTCCAACTTTGGCCAAGATTACATTTCGGAGGTCCAAGTTACAGACCCCCAAAGCAGCCACCCTCAGGAAACTCCCAGTAGATAGAATAGGAGCCACAAATGCCAATTGACATGCATTGGCTTGCAGCAATTGGCAGAGCCCTAGGCTAGCCCAACACCCCACAATCAAATAAGAATTGAAAGGGGAAAAAATGAGACAGAAGAGTGAGTCCTGAAGGAGTTCAATAAACTTGGTTCCTGACTAGGGGTGTGCAAAGCCAGACCGTTTTGGTATTTCTGTTTCGGTTATTACCGAAACAAGAAACCGTTTCAGTAATCAGTAATCGTTTCGCGATTCAGTAATCATTTCGGTACTTCGGCTTGTTTCGGTAATACATTTCAATGGGAAAAAGCCTCCCCAGGCTTCCCAGAAGCCTGGGGGAGGCATTTTCCCACCGAATCAAGCCAACCTTGGTGGGGACCTTAGTCTAACTCCTCTCTAACTAGCCCCCGAGGTTCAGAAAGATTGGACTTTGGGGGGCCATGTTATGGCCCCCCAAACCAGGTGCCCCTATCCTCGCCTAAAAAGGGAAAGGTTTTTGCTTGCTGCTGCTAATCCCCTATTATGTGCTTGCTGCTGCTGATCTCCATTATTTCCTATGGGGGAAAATGAAGAGGCTTAGTGGTGGCATTTTGCATGCAAAATGCCCCCAACCCTCAGGGGCCCTTCTCCCACCTTTCCTCCCACCCCCCACCAAGTCTCAGCCTGCTCCCACTTGGGGGGGCATTTTATGGCCTCCCAAAGTAGGTGCTCCCCCCCTTTCTCCACTATTCCCAAGGTGGGAAATAACAGAGGCTTGTCTTGGCAGGGATGGCATTTTGCATGCAAAATGCCCCCCAACCCTCAGGGGCCCGTCTCCCACCTTTCCACCCCCCACCAAGTCTCAACCTGCTCCCACTTGGGGGGGCCATTTCATGGCCTCCCAAAGTAGTCCTCTCAGCCCCCAAAGTCCACCCCTTACAGCCCCACACATACCCAATTCCCCCCCCCAGCAGCCACACAGAGACCCAAATCCCCACATTAGCCTCTCACAGACCCAAATCCACCCCCAGCAGCCCCACACCCATAACCCCAGGAACAGGCTGGCCAGCCTTCCCCCTTTGTTCCCTATGCTGGGAACTTGTAAACTCTCTTTCCCAGGGCAATTCTGCACATCCCAGGGGTGCCACAATGGTGGGCACACTTCTGAGTGCCAGCTTGTCCCTGTGAAAGAGCACCTGAACCACAGACACCCTCCCCCTGACACCCCCGCCACCTACAGAAATGGCTGGCCAGCCTGCCCCATTGTTCCCTATGCTGGGAAACAACCTCACATCAAAGAATGAAAAACGAATACACAAACAATGAATGAAGTTTAAAAAAAAAATTTCTCACTTTCAAAGTACAATTGGGCAAAGCATCATGGTACATCACATTAGCAGTGCCCCACACAAAAGGATAACACAATTCACTTCACATCAAATAATCTTTAAAAAAAATACACTGTTATAAACACTTAATTTCTGGAACTGCTTTAGGTTACACAGTAGGAGGGCACAACAGGGCATGAAAAAAGCATTCTAGACAGAATTCTAGACAGATTTAAAACAACTTACTTCAAATCAGAGCATCACCAAAACCACAAGACCTTTCAAAAAAACTTTATTTCTTGAACAGCTTTGATTTACACAGCTGTAGGGCACAAAAGGGCATGATAGCAGCTCATTACACAAAAATAACTCAATATCAGAACATCACCCAAAACACAATAACCGCTATAAACACTTTATTTATGGAAAAGATGTGGGTTACATAGCGGGAGGGCACAAAGGGGCATGAAAGCATTTCATCAGACAAAAGTAACACAACTCACTTCGGATCTGAGAATCACCAAAAACACAATTCCTGTCAAAAACACTTTATTTCTTGAACAGATTTAGGTTACACAGTAGCAGGGCACACCAACAGGCATGACAGCATTATCTTAGCCAGAAAATAACACAACTCACTTCACATCAAGTGGCACAACACAAATCCTGAAAAAGACAACTTATTTGCTTAACCCCTCTACACCTCCTCCAGAACAACAAAAACCACACACAGACATTTTTTCTTTCAAAATCTCTTTATTTCTTGGCGCGTGAGGCCATCTCCCATCCTGAGTCCCAAACCCAACACAATAGGGGGAAACCATTGCAACAAGGTCCAGCAGAACCAATGTCATTTCCTGCGGCTATGCTTTCAGTTCAGCCACACAAAGCTGGACCGGGCACTGCCATGGGCACTACACAGTGGTATTTCCGGAGCAGTGTTGCAGAGGTTTCCCCCCCACACACACCAGCCTCAGCATCTACCTGGAAACATCTGTGAGACATCATCATCAGCTGGTGCCCATCCACAACTCTCCCCCAACTGTCCCCCAAACCCCCCCAAGCAAACCCAACAGTAACATTTCAACTTTTTTTTCTTTTTTTTTAACATTTCAACTTTGAAAAAACATTTAAAACATTCAAACAGCCTTTAACATTTATACACTGCACATCAGCATCGCATTCCCTAATCCTCACCTAAGCAATCTCAATCTTAACTTATTTCTCCCTCCAGCAACAATCAAAGTTTCTGGGGCATTATTTTTCAGAATAAATTTGGTCCCACAGGGTCTGTCTCAGTACTGGGAGATGTTTTAAATTCCCTTTTGGGGGGGGGGTATTCAAATTGCAGGGTGGATTCCCTTTGCCACTGATACCTAACCACCCTCCTTCTACTGGCCGGTTTTAACTGCGTCTACAGGGTTTTATGCAGGGGAGAGTGCGATTCCAAAGGACTGGACTCACAGAGGATGCAGGCCACAAGTTGGGCTCACCTCAGTCACTCTGGAAGTCCAGTCCTGAGAAATCGAAGAGGCGAGAGTTGACCTTCAGGAAGGTCAACTGCTTGACTCTCCATGGGAGAAGGCGAGTGCGATGTGGGATGACAATGTCGCACGCATGAGAAAACACGCGCTCGCTCTCCACGCTCGTCGGAGGGCATGAGAGCAGCCGCTGCGCCTCGAGGGAGAGGTCCGGCCAGACCGACTCCTTCTGGGCCCAGTAGCTGAGCGGATCGGTGGAGAGCAACTCGCAGGGCTCCGCAAGGTAGTCCCTGACCACTGCCTCCGCCGAATCCTCTCTCACGTTCCTCACGATCCCAGAAGGGCCGAGGGCCCACCAGAGCATCTCCATCTCCATCGGCACTCCGGTGGTGGCTGCGGGGGGAGGGCCCGCTCAGAGGGGGCGTGAGAGGGACCCACATGGCAGGGCCCCTCTCGCGTCCCCTCCGTCGACAGGTGTCCCCTCGTGGCTTGCCTGCGCCTCACCCAAGAGCAGAGGGTGTCTCTGGCTTGGGTGAGGTTCCCGTCCCACTCGGTGAAAGTGCCCTTAATGCGCGGGTCACACATGGTCGCCAACATGTATGACTCGTTCTGAGTGAGAGGAGTTAGCCTGGCAACTATGCCACGCTGCAGCCTTCTCACCAGTGCGCGCACCGCTGGAACGAGGTCAGCACGAGGTGCGCCCTGGTCTACAAGGGTGGCCAGATTCCTCTGGAGCGTGTGCACCAGGGGAATGACCAGACCAAGGGTCGCCGTGTCTGATGAGACCACCACAGTGAAGTCCTTGAAGGGCTTCAGGACCTCCACTGTCTGGGTGATGGTGAGCCAATCCTCCCGGCTGAATTCACCCACCTGACTCGCACTGCGGCTGTCGGAGAGCCATGCGTGGAGTGCGGCCTGCTGCTCCACCAAGCGCTCAAGCATGGCACAGGTGGAGTTCCAGCGAGTGCTGACGTCAGCGATCAGTGCATGCTCTGGCACGCCTGTCCTGACCTGCTTCTGGCGCAGTTCGTGAGTGGCTGTCACGCTGCACGAGAAGTGACTCGTGAGCCTCCAACATTTCTGGAGCAGTAAATGGAATTCACGAGTCTGGGGATCACGGGGTTCCTTCGAGGAGCCCGCCCCAAGTGCATTTCTCACCACTAGGTGAAGTTTGTGGGCCACACAGTAAATGTGCTCTTGGCTCACTAGATCCGCTGCCGCCCTCATGTTGCTGCCACCGTCCATCACCATGCATCCCACGGTGGCGGGTCCCTGGCCTATCCACTCTTCCAACTGTCTCCTCAGGGTGGCAGCGATGTTCTCCGCCATGTGCGACATGTAGAGAACCTCGGCGTGAAGCAGGGCTTTGCAGTAGCTGGCCCGGCGGTCTCCCATCCTTCCTTGGCTAGCTGTAGGCACCTCCCCCCCACCCAGAACTGCCTCGGGTTCCCACCAGTGAGCAGTAAGCAACAGGTACACTTGCTGCACACTTGGGCAGGTCCAGATGTCGGATGTGAAGTGCACAGTTCTCCCGGCAACCCGGGACAGCTGTGTCTTCACATGGTCCCTGGCAGCCCTGTAAAACGAGGGCAACACCGATCTGCTCAACGTCGTGCAAGCAGGGATGGTGTACCAGGGAAAGAAATCGTGGAGCAGCCTTGAGAAGCCAAAGTCTTCAACTATGGAGAACGGTCTCCCATCCACAGCTACCATATTGACGATATGGTACACATATTGACGATATGGTCACCCTCTGGATCCCCTCTCTAGGTACACTAGGGCCCTGCTTACCAAGCATCTCCAGCAAAGAGGCTTGGCGATCCTGCGCTACAGGAACCCTTGGGGGGAGAGCACCAGAGGATCTTGCCTCCTTCTGGCTAGCTGGCGGCCGTGTGGTGCCACTTGAACTCTCCCCCTGAAGAAGCACCGCTTGGTGGTACCTCTTCATGTGGGACATCATCCCAGATGTGGAGAGATGGTTCAAATCTCTGCCACGGCTGACGCGCTGCCTACAATGCAGGCACTGGACAACTCGGGGGTCCTCCGTTGTCTGGAAGTGCTTCCAGAGTTTGGAGGTGAAGGGCTGCCCACGCTTCACAGGAGAAGCGCTCACGGGCCCACCCTGAGACACCTCCTGTGAGGTGCTCTGGCTGGACACACCGTGTCCCACTCTTGGGCGGGCAAGTGAGGATGGACGAGGCTGAAGGGGCCGAGATGTGGGCTCTTCCACCACAGTCTCTGCCTCTTCCTCCTGCATCCTCTCCTCCTGCACAGCCGCGAGAGGCCTGCTGCTGGCCTCAGAGGAAACTGGGGTGGACCGCCCCAGAGGGGGTCTCACGGGCAGTTCCTCCAACATCCTCTGGGTTCCTGGGGTGAGCGGGAGCGCAGGGAAAGTCATGTGCTCTGCACTCATTCCAGGAGACACCACATGCTGCCCCTCCTCCAGCAGCTGGGTCTCAACCACTGGAGGAGGAGGAGCCTCAGCAGCAGGCCCCTGCCCAGTGCCAGCCCCTGCGTCAGACACCTGGGGTGGTGGTGGCCCCCCAGCAGCTGACTCAGTGAAGAGAGCTTTGTGAACCCTCTTACTGTCACCAGAAGCCAGGCTGGTGAACAGCAGCAGTGCAGGGGGGGCCCTCCTCCGCTCAGATGGGGGGGCTGCCGCAGCAGTCCCCCTCTCCCTCCCCTCCTCCCGTCTAGATTTATCCCTGGCCTTTCCCCTGGGGCCCCTCTCTGCTTTCCTCTCTGCCATCCTTTCCCCTCGAGTCACGAAAGCTACACTGACTAATCAGAAACCCTGGGAAAACAAAGGTTAACTTTGTTTTCAAGACCTATCTTCCTGCTTCTAAATCTGTTCTTCTTGTGGCTCTATTCCTTGGAGACGGACAATCATATGTCTTTTTAAGCAACCCTATTTATGTTGGGGAACCTGAGCCTGCCAAACAGCTGAATTCCTCCGGAATTGAGCTGGCCCTAAACCCCCCAATAACAAGTGATAGCCTTATACACTAACAACACTAGTATGCCCGGGCCAGCCTGGCTCCAACACGGGTGCCAGAGATGGGCAGTGGAACCCTAGTTATGGGGGCACTAACGGGAAGCCTATTAACAGCTATACCAATATATATATAAATAGAAATCAAATATGACCTAGCTCTCACTAATGCTTGCCCTGCTGATCCCTATTTACTGTTTTAAACAAGCTACGCTTGGTTCCCTATTGATTAAGTTGAGGGCAATTAGCCACTGAACGCCTACAAACTGGCCTACCTTCCTAAGGCACTATTTAACAGGGAAAATGTTTCTGTGGTGTGTCTGTGTGGGGTGTGGATGTGGTGTTCTGAAAATGTGCCTCCCCCCCTCCCAAGCTAGCAAAAACCCACCCCTATGCCCACCCAAAGGTAAACCCACAGACTCACTTACCTGTCCTGCAGTCCAGCGATGTTCAGGCAGACAGGTGTGCAGGCAGCTAGTCCTCTCCTCCTCGAGGCTGTTAAGAAAGGTGGAATATTAACACAGAGTCACAAACTGCACACCCCCTACAAGTCAAGGCCCAGATCTGTTTTGGGCCTGGACAGGCATAAAGCCACTGTGGAAAGCCAGGCCAGAGAGTTAAAAGTCATGAGACATGCAAGCAGTTGCTCCCCCCCCCCCTCAGTAAACAAGCTCCCAGACAGTTTAGTTCCACTGCTTGCCCAGAAAGATGAAACAGGGAGCAGCAATCCAAGCCATAAGAAAAGCGAGGCCTACCCTGCAGTGTAGAGCCTGGCCTGGTTTCAGCCTAGCCAGGCCCACAGGGCCAAAGCCACTGTGCGGAGCCAGGGCAGAGAGCTGAAAGGCAGGAAACATTAAATCAAGCAAATAGTCCTGTTTCTCAAGCAGAAATAGTAAGCCAAGCCATGGGGAAAACAAAGGTCCACCCTGCAGAGCAGGCCTGTGGGCCCAAGGCAGCACTGGGAAGAGCCAGGCCAGACATTTAAAAGGCAGGAAACATTAAATCAAGCAAATGATCCTGTTTCTCAAGCAGAAATAGTAAGCCAAGCCATGGGAATAACGAAGGCCCACACTGCAGAGCAGGTCTGAGGGCCAAAGGCAGCACAGGGAAGAGCCAGGACAGAGATTTAAAAGGCAGGAATCATTCAAGCAAGCAGTTTTGAAACCCCCCATCCCCAAAAATTATCCTCTTTCTCAACCTGAAAAAGTAACCCAAGCCAAGCCATAAGAAAACAAGACTAAACTGAAACATTTTTTAGCAGAGGCCAGCAAATTGGCCCAGCATCAATAAATTTAAACAAAATCTATACCTTCCCTTCCTCCCGTCATTACCCTAAAGAAAAAAAATATCCTACCAGTCCTCCTCTCCTGATGAATGTCCAGCACAGTTGATCCTCCACAGGCAGAAGTCCAGGCAGATGTCCACCAGGTGCAGTCCAGAAGTCCACGAAGGCAGTCTCTCTCCTCTCTCAGTCAGCAGCAACAGAGGCTGACCCAGTCCTGCCACAAATTTAAATCCCCTGCTGCAGCTTCTGCCAAGATTTGAATCTATTGGCTGGAAGGAGGATGCAGCAGTGGGATTGGTCACTCCTAAGTCCCCCCTCCCTTGCCTTACCCCCCCCCCACTCCTACTCTATCACTCCTTCCTGCTCCCCCTCCCCTACCTGGGAATTTTGGCGGGAATCTGCTTGCTTCCATTGCTTTGCAAATGCAAAGTGCAATGCTAGCAAGCAATCAGCAGCACCTTGCATTTGCAACCAAAAGGATTCCCTCCTTTGCAAGAGGGGTGAGGGGTGAAAGAAGGTAGTGAGTCACTCACTCCTTCTCCCCCCCCCTCCCCTCTTCTTCCCTCTGGAAGTCAGCAGTGTAACATTTACTATTCTCCAGTAACATTTACTATTCTCCAGTCTTCTGGTACTATTTGAGTGACAAGTTTCATATATGGTGCTACCCCCTGCCCTGTGTCACTGCATTGTTGCCTGCAGAGTGAGACCACATGGAGAAAGTGGCCATGCAAACTCCTCCTTCCTATGATCAGCAACATTCAAAAAGCAGTGTTGCTGATCACAGGGAGGGGGGCATACATGCAGCCATTTTCTCCGCCTGGTCAGAACATGCGGGCAACTAGATAGATTATGGAGGCAGGGAATGGGATCCATGCACCTGTGCTGTCTCTCCCTCCCCATGAGTTCAGTGAATCCATGGGGTGGTTGTCTTTCTTGGGTCCCTGAGTTAGTAATTTCTATTCTGGTGGTGTTTCTCTGGGCTCTCTGGCAGAGGTCTTTCACATCACCTATTACTATATCCCTTTAACTGGATAACAGGACCTTCTGAATGCAAAGCAGATGCTCTACTTCTGAGCCATGACCTCTCTCCTGACCTTCTCTCATAATATGAAGGCAGGCCTATCCTCTGGTTTTTTTTTTTTTGCACAGAAGACCCCTTTCCCATCTCACAACTACTTTTGAAAGTCTCTGAGTTTGAAAAATGGTTCACTAAGTAATTTGGAGGAAGCACCATCACAAAGTCTTCTGGAGCAAGAAGATTTAGCAGTGGAGAGTTTGGGATTGCAGTTCAGAAAAATATTCAATGTGCAGGGGAACTTCACTAGACTAGCTGATGTGGGAAGTATTCCATGACAGAAACTTTTTCAAAACCATCTTGTTAGTGTACTGGTGGGTCAGAGGTGAGGCCAGGAAATACTCAGAATAGCACCTTTCAATCCTTTAATCCAGAAGTGACAGTAATCTTTGCGAAAGGCTGCAAAATTTATATATTTTTTTCCTTTATGGGATATTGAAGGCAATAAAACTTTCTATTACCTCTCAGCGCACATTCATCAAGCATAAAGAATTTTAGTTTGGGGGGGATTTTTTGCACCCCAAATGAACATTTGCTTTTTTCCCCCAGTGAAGGAAATGCTTGAAGGCACTAAATCAGACCATAAAAATTCTGCCAGTGTGTGGCACCAAAATTTAATCTCTATCTTTATTCACTTGCTCAGTATTTACATTGGGATCCTGTCATCAAGTAAAATAAGCAATGAGAGATGCAACCGGTGTCGGTTTCCTGGTGCCCTGAACATCTAACCTATTATTTTTGACAGCAAAATGTTTCTAAGAAGGATACATACAGAAGCCACTTATGATAAACAGCTGCATTTTGATGCATACGTTAGAACAATAATTCATTGTTTGTGGCAGGAGTGGGTCTTTGTTTGAAATATAAAACAAATCCAAAAGCAAACAATGATTTCCAAAGGTTGTAAACACCTTTTGCTTCTTATTATAATTTGCCTTTGAAATGCTGATAAATCCGGTTATATATTAGCCCCACCCCAACCCCAACCCCTACTTATTCATGTCATAACTTCTCTTTCCACAGTGGTTGGACTCCACTATGCCACCTTTCCTCAGAGTAATGCAGCCCTCCCGGCTGACAGACCAGGCTGCTGGGGCTGGGAGCTGGGTTTGGCGCCGTGGAAGGGGGAAAGGCAATCTACCTCTTCCCAGGCATCCGCGTATCGGCTGGAGGGCGGAGCTGAGGGCTTATAGGCTGGCTTCATTCCTCCGGCCCACAGTCGTTGCCTCATGCTCAGCCCACCCACCTCTCCCTAGGGCACTGCAGGACTAGCCAGTCACTATTTAATAGGGCCAGGTAGGAATTTTTTCTTCTCTCCTTATTGGCACTCAAGGGAATTGTTTTTCGCCTACCTGGCACAACAAGAGGTATTAAGTAATGGGCACGATGGTAATGTAAATCGTTTGGTCACTGGCAGGATAGGATAAAAATGAGTGGGCCAGTGACCCCTTTGGCACATTCCTATTTGTTAGGAATTGAGGTCTGTCAGGAGCGGCTAGTTGGATTTACAGCTGCCAGTTGCGAGGGCATACTGCCTGGTGGGACTCCTGGACTGATTGGGTCTAAGAGGTAGATAATGCCTCCTTAAGAGACAGAGTGCTTGCCTAGAGTTGCCAGCCCCTGCGCCCCTCCACCTCCCACCCCCACTTACCTGGCCAGCGGGGGAGGCATTGGCCTCCCAGAGGCACACTCCTAGGTGGCACAGCACACTCCTGCAGGCCTCATTCCAGGCCAATCTGGGCCAATTCAGGCCCAATTCGGGCCAATTCGGGCCCAGATTGGCTCAGATCAGGCTGCTGCAGAGTGTGGGAGCATTCCCATACACCTCAGCAGCCAGAGCGTGGGAGCACTCCTAGGGTGGCTGCAGCCCATGTGATGACATCACTTCCTAGAAGCGCACACAAGGAACAGAAGATAAGTAAGGTGCCAGGTCCACCGCCTCCCACTGGGAGGTCAGGGGAACCTGGCAATCCTATGTTTGCCCCAGCTTTGAAACAGGCTGTGGTGCATCCACTACTAAAGAAGTCAATCCTGGACTCAGGAGATTTCAGTAACTATTGCCCAGTTTCTAATGTTCCATTCTTAAGCAAATTGATTGAATGGGTGGTGGATGTACAACTTCAAGCATTCCTGGATAAAGAGGCTTGTTTGGATCCTTTCCAATTCAGTCTTAGCCTGGCCATAGGACTGAAACAGCTTGGGTTGCCATGGTGCATGACCTGCACTAAAAGGTCACTAAAAGATGGACAGAAAGAGTGTGGCTCCCTAAACTGCTCAGTAGATTTAAGTGCCATTAATTATGGTACCTTTCTATACTGCTTTCCAGGCTGGGACCAACGTGCACTCAAAAGGCCAAAACTCATGAGAATGAAAAAACCAAATGGATGAGTTCTGAGTCAACACTGGCCAACGTGAAACAAGCTAGTAATGAAATGGAATTATTCCAGAACCAAAACTGAAATGGAGGCTTGTTTCAGAAGGTGGTGCTCAAGGTCTGCTGCTCAGCCCCTTGGCTAATGTCCTGTGGGGTCCCTTAAGGGTCCATCTTGCCCCCTATGCTTTTTAGCATTTTCATGAAACTGCTGTGTAAGGTCATCCAGAGATTTGGGCAGGATTGTTACCAATATACAGATGACACTTGGTTCTGTCTTGCATGTCTGGCCACGATTACCAGTTTCCTACTGGAGTGGGGGATCCCTTGCCCAGGACTCCCATTTTCTGCCACAACTCCTACAGCTGGTGAAAAAAATAATGGAGGGGATTGTTGTCAAGGGACAGTGCCACATCATTTCTGAAGAAAACCTGGAAGTGGTATCAGTCTGTTCTAGGAATCACCATGATAGTTAAGCTGACATAAAACCTAGAGGCAGGGAGGACACAAACCAACACTGTTCTTTTTTTAAGTTTAAGGTCAGATTTTAAAATGATAATTAACGTTTATTTTTAAAACAATTTTTTTTTAAAAAAACCCTTTAACAAGAAATCTAAATATTTAAGAGCAACAAACATTTTGAACACTCACACTGCAAGTTAAAACCTGCTGTTCTGTATCAGAAAAAAAAGAAGGCAGACAAAATCTCAGCTGTAAGGTTACAGTTAAGCATTGTAAATTACACAATAATAATGCAATCCTATGCTGTTAGACTGGCCTAAAATCAATGGATCTAGTAACTGTATTGTAAGTCAAAAACTATATTCATTACTATGGCCCTCCCAGGGACTAGCGAATCATCCTATGTGCCAGGAGGATGCAGAAGATGCCATCCCAGATCATCCAGCATCACTTTTTATGCTCACCCCACTTTGTGCCTTGTACCAAACTGGCCTCTGCAATGTCAGGGCTCAAATGATTAATATTTATGATTATACTAACCAAACAGAACGGATATATACTTTCCATCTCATGGAGAAACACTGTTTTGCCTAGTATCCATCAGTCCTTCCTTCTGAAAGGGTCTTACTTTGTGCATGTACATGTTCTTGCTGAAACCATGCATGGTTCACTGAGTCTTAAGTATAAGATTGTGACTTGTAATCTTCAAGTAAATGATCTTGCTATCCTTGTCTGAGCAAAGGCAGCCAGCAACACGAGACTAGGATGAGGAGTCATGGATTTAAATCCCTAAATTTCCATGATTTTGAGTGTGTCATTCCATGATTTGGGGTAGCTTACTCTACCTCACAGATTCATTATGAGGATAAAAATGAGGGGAGAGGGTTATGTATGGTTTCTTGGGGAAAGGGTGAGTTAAAAGCCTAACTTAAAAAATAAGTTGTCTCTTTGTCAATATGATTATTTAATACAAAAGTCAAGTTAGCATGTATTCCTCTTCTGTTCAAAAAGTGCATCTCAGTAGGAGATGCTTGATTTGAATCAATTATTTAAACTAATTGTAATGATAAGCACATTTACTAGAGAGTAAATCCTATTAACTTCAGTGGGATTTCTGAGTATACATGCTTACAATTGCACTTTGAATCACTTTGATTTGTATCAATTCAACTTGTAAAAGTGGATATTGTAATTTTTTGTCCAGGCTTTGAAAAATAGCCATGATCAATATCTCCTTCATCCAGCCATACTGGCAGGTGACTTTAACATGGTTTCCTTCCTGTCCAATATAGATTAAGTGTACAAGTCATCTGGGTGTATTTGCTTTGGTCTCTGCCCTAAACTTGTAATATGCAGCAGCCTGAATTGCAGAGATGGATCCATGTGGAGCTGTAGATGGAAGAGCTGATTTGGAGGAGAGGGTGAACTTACAGCTTCATAATTCCTTCCAAATCTATGGTTATAAAATTATTTCCTCATTGTGCACTTAAATCCAGGGTCCAGCTTGTTGCACTTTTCCTGATACTCCAGCGTTTAACCTTTCCTTCCCCTCTCATTTATTCAACTTGCATTTTCATCCGCAGCTGTTATATTGTTACTAACACATGAGTAACTCCGAGTGCTGAGGATGTTGCCAAACTACTACTGTTATTAAAAGGTAAACATGGAGATTCTTCATCCAGAAAATACTGCAGCTGCTCTCAGTGCCGATATATAATGTTGAACCGCCAGCCGTGAGAACGGTGTATAATGTCGGTTCGAGATGAGAAGCTGCAATATCAGAAAGGATTTTCTCTGAATACGAATCCTATTGTAATGCAAGCAACAGTTCTGCTGAAATTAGTGTGTTGAATGAGACAAGCCATTTCATTTTTGCCAAAGAAATGGGGTGGGAGTGGGGATGAGGCAGAGGGAAAGAATGTGCCCAAAGTCTATTTCATAAGAAATATCCAAGAAATATCCAATATCCCAATTGGATATGAATTGGTATGAATTGGTATGAATGGGGGGGGGGTTAAACCATCGCCCCTATGTGAACACAGTTGCTGTTGCCACACTCATTACCACTGCATGTATTTGTTCTGGTAGAACCGCTGTGCGGTAGAAGCGCTGCACCATTTAATGCTTGTAAATGTTTTTAAATGTACCATTTAGTGCTTTTAAATGTTTTTAATGGTATGTGATATTTGTATTTTGTTATCCACCCTGAGCTTGCGAAAGCGGGGAGGGCGGAATATAAATATAATAAATTAAATTAAATTCCAAATATAAAATGGTAATACAAGAAGTTGGGGACCCATGGGACTCAAAGGTGAGGGAAATCCTATCCCTCTACACTGACCCCACCTTCTCTCTCTTTTCAGTCTCCTCTTCCATGTTTTCCATTCTTTTTCCGGCCCCCAGCCCCCATTTCCATTCTGTATCTCTTTGCAGGCTTTTCTTTATCCCTTATTTCTCCCATTTCTTTTTCTCCAGGCTCCCCCTTGCCCAATGTTTTCCTCTGTCTCTCTTTGCAGGCTATTATCCACCCCATGCCCCCTTTCTCTCTCTCTCTCTCTCTCTCTCTTTCCCTCCTGGTTTTTGCCAGCCTGCTTACCCTTAGCTCCACTGCCTCTGTGGGCCTGGCTGATGTTGCAGTAGCTCGGCTCCTGCTTCTCAATCATCAGACAAACTGACACCGAAGGGGGACTCTCACTCACCTGAGCCTCCACTGCTCTGCCTGCCAGCTGCCCACTGTTCTATCATGCCACTCAGCATTCCCCCATCAGTTCTTCACTGTATAACTGAAGGTTAGCTGTGTATATGCAAAAAAACAGTTTTAAACAATATGTTCATTTTAAAAGTCATCCTGTTAAACGGTGCTCCTGTCTGAAATGTTATACTATTAGATTTATGCATGAACTCACTCCCTGATATTTTGTGGTTGGCCCCACCTCCTGTGGCAGCCATTTTGTGGTTGAACTATCACCCTGTGAGAGAATTCAAAAGGTGCATGCAAGCCGAAAATTGTTAGAGACTCCTAGCAATGCAATAGGACCTGAATAGGGATTAGTATCAGCACCAAAATTTGGATTTGGAATTTAGAAAATCTGGAATATCAAAATATCCGGAACTCCATAAAAGTCAGTAGGAATAGCCATTTTCATCTTAAGGAAAACAAAAAAAGGCTTTTAAAACTCAGAAACACTTTTTAAAAGGTTTCCATCAGCCCTCTGGCACTTTCCCAGAGTCTATGCTAGACTCAAAGAGTTGAGAAAATGTGGCAAGCTCACACAACAACAGCTACTAGTGCAAGGAAACTGTCAGGCATTTCACGATGACCGCAATTTGGGTATGCTGCCAGGTCATCACAGGGGATGGCACAGAGGCACAGAAGACAGCTATTGCTGAGCAGCACTGGCAGGTAGCGTGGATCAACAGACAGGGAGGGGTGAGTGGGCCAAGCAGGTGCGAATGAGACACTGGGGGGTGGAGCAGCCATATAAGGGCTCTTGCTCCACCCCTCCAGCATTCCCATATGGCCAGGGAAGTGCTGCTGCCTCCTCCTCCTTCAGGGAACCAAATTGTGGCCCCCAGTAGAAGCAGCTGTTGCTGCTGGCTGGGAGTGCCGTATTGTGCAGGGATCTCTGTGGAATGGAATTTCCCACAACATCTCACTATCTTTAAAAGCTGCTAGACACCTTCTACATGATTCCTTTCCATTCCCATTCTCATAATTCTTTATTCTTTTAACAGTCCATGTTAAAATTTTTACGGCGCCATCTGGTTATGTCATTTTGGCTGCACACCAGTGTTGTATATATACAAGATAACAATAATGACTTTAGTAGGGGCTGAGTTTACAATTTGGCAGCCTACTCTGCCATGGTTATGGAAGATCAACCTTCTCAATTAAAGTTCAGTTAAGCAGATTTGTGTAATACCTGTTATTTATGGTTACCACCATAATGTCCCCTCTCTTGTTCAGTGATGATCATCTTATAATACATAATTCCTAAGACTGAATTCCACCCCAGGAGATAGTTTTGCATATTAAAGCAGCAGCAAATTGTGGATTGTTAATTTGGACATTTTTCTTCCAGATCAAAGACCTCCTGTAAATATCTGGTTTTTTTTAAGCAAAGTATAATTTCCCCCAGCACAATGAAAAAAGAACTACCAAGAATGATCAAAGATGGGAAGACCTAGAATAGTGTTTTTTTCCTCCCACATATACGCATTTATAACATCTTATTTTTCTTTCATATTACATTGCATTTGTACCATATCTGTGTCTGTGTGAATCCTGCATGATATTTTGTTTTAAGATTCTTGTAATCAATTATCCTTTTAATCAATGCAAAATTACAGGAGGGATGGATGTATGCAATATGCTGTGTTGCCAGAGATGCACTGAACACTGCTCCAGTTCATTTATGTCAGTACAAGAAACATTTTCTGCTCAGCATGCCACAATCATGATCCAAACTGGACCCCTTCAGCACTTGGGAACTTAGCTTTCAGCAGCTGCTGTTTGACTGAAAGTTGTTTAGAGGGAACCCAGACCCAATTTGTGACATAACTTCATATCTGGCTTGGCCCATCAGAAGGAAACCATTGGAGGGAAGGCAGGAAGCAGCCAAGCTGCCTTCTCTTAAGGACTGTTGTTCCCCTAGAACCACTTTGTGAGTTTAATTCGCCTTTCCCTTTGAAGCACACCTGGCACCTTCTGTTTTAGTACTGAATTGCCAGCTGCCTGGAGAAAAATGTCCTTTCTCTTTACATAATGATGTTATTTAATTTCACACCATGAAAATATTTTAGAGAGAGTTTTTGATTTGGAACCAGCTAATTTATGTATTTTAATATTTATCATTGTTTTACCCCATAATATATTTTAAGTTTCTTGCTACTGTGGATCTGGAATGTGGAGGACACCTTGGTGGCATGTAAACATTTTTGTAAATGATTTTAACAGTCATTTACTATTTGGATTCCTATAAGTCACTTTGGAAGTGAATCTTTGACTGAAAAGTGGATATTTTTTTTAAAAAGCCACATGAAGGAAAATATAATCTCTTTGGTGTGTTGGGTTTGCGTGCTTTAGACTAGAATTTTTGCTCACTGTTTTCAAAGATTTTTTTTTTAATGAAAAGAGGTGGGGTCCCACCTCAACCCCCAGGCAGAGCGAAGATAAATATTGGCAGTAAGGACTACAAAATGAAAACAAAGATTCTTGCTAGTTAGGCTCAGAAACAGTCACCCACTAACACAATTCAGTTTCCCATTGATATGCTGGTGAAATACAATGTACCTGAAGGCATCGAGAAAATGAAATCTCCACTCTTTTAAACTAAGAATGACTCCAAGACACCAGCAGTTCTACTTAGGGATGAAAATTCAGAATCCTTTTTCATTCGTGCTTCTTAAAATGTGCAGAAGGTGAAGGTGAAAAAAAGTCTTTAAACACCCCCCTTCCACACAAAATATTAAAGCCACAGATGTCAGAGATACCTTTTATTCAAAACTGTAATACTTCCATCCCTAGAAGATACTGAGGAAAGCTTTTTTCTTATTATTTTGGATTAAACCATCCATAATAAATACAATGCTTTGGACCAATTTTTTAAACAACTGACAGCGCAATCCTGGGGTTCCACACACTCGCCATCGCATAATTGTGAGAGCAAGTACCCAGTCACTCCAACCCATAGGTGCACTCTCTCCTCTACATCAGTAGGGAGCCTGGCCAAGGAGTCTGAACAGAGCCCCACTATGGGCTGCTGGAAGCCTTGCCAGGATTAGCTGTGCTGAGCGTGGCTCCTTGGGCCTCTACGGCAGGCATGGGCTGCCCTGGCTTATGGGCAGGGGACATGACCCCCTGGCAAGCCTCAACCGCAGAGGCCAGCATTTGGGGGAAGCGGGTGAGGGGAGAGGGGAGGCTGATGTGAAAAATCAAGCTGGGTAGCCACCTCCCTAGCTCCTTCTTACCTGTCAGTGCACCCTCGCCCCTCCCTGAGCCAGGACTGCAAGAGAACTCTGGTGGTAGTTGTTGATAAGACATTCCAGACATGGCTCTCCTCCCATATGTGAGTGTGAAGCAAGCCCTAAATTCTGCAAAATTTCTTTCTTTTTTAAAAAAATTTTATTGGATGGGTCAGTATACACAAATCATAATATTCAATATCAATATCCAAAATTTCCCTGTGCACTCTTGCCCTGTCACCACGTGCTCTAAGTCTCCAGGGTCTCTCAGGCAGAGCCTCTGGCCACCTCCCTACTTACTTGGGGTCACTCATTGCCCAAGGAGCTGATTGGGGCAAGCAGATTGGTCCCCACAGTAGTCAGCATCCTATGCTCCACTGGGCTGCTTGGATGGGGCTGGGAATGGGGGAGTGCGGTCGACTTTTCCCGTACAGTGGATGCCTATGCATTTGCAAGGGGAGGATTTAAAATGAAGAGGGCTGAAACCTTATTGTGTTATTCAGGCCAAGCAATCCAGGGGAATTTCAGACAGGGGTAGAAAAGGTAATGCAAAGTAGATGAATCAGAAGGCATTTTGAGTATCTTCACCCATCCTTGGCCTTTTCCTCTGATTTTTCCTGGAGCTGCCTAAAACCTTTAAGCTGAGTCTTAAACTGTCTACACTTTACTTGGGGATAAGCCCTATTTCACACAATGAGTAATTTTGCTTGGACTGCACACCATGGTCGAATCCACATTCACCCATTACCCGCATGTTTATCGGATATCTTCCGTTTGCCTCCAATCCGTGATTTTTTTCTCTTCGTTCACATCCCTGCTTCCAATTCGCCTTTCTCGCGCGTCCCTCCAGTCACACGACCGCTCGAAAACTGCTTTTTTGGGCGGGACCTTTTTCCCCGCCCATTTTTTAAAAAAATTTTTGAGCTCACTTTTCCGTTATTTCGATCTTATGTTATAAAGAAACATCATTGAAGATAATGATGCCTCTCTTTCCCCCACTGACAGCACTGATGGCTCTTCCGTTTCTTTTTTGGACATTTTGAAGCATGCGGGAAGCTTTCGTGGGCATTTCCTATGCAGGACAGTTCAGTGCTCGAATTTTACTGAAGTTTCACAAAGCCAAGCTTTGGGCGGGTTCAGGCCGGTCAGTCACTTTGGATGAAGAGGCTGGTTTGAAAGGTGGTTTGAAAGGTGCAGTTTGAAAGGCTGGTTTGAAAGGTGCGGGTTGCATGTCTGTGCGAGTGGAGCGTGCCGAGATGCCACCCAGCCGTCCGCTCCCCCTTCCCCCCTCTCCAAGACTGGAGCGGCAGCGCCTGCGGGGTCAAGCCGGCTTGGTGGCCAGAGGGCCGTTTACCCCAAGGGGGGAAGGCTGCGCCCCCTCCCCTCCCGCGGACCGCCGCGCTGATGGGCGACCTCGCAGGGGCAGGCGCCCCGCGAGCTGGGCCTCTGCGTGGCGAGCGCCTGAGCCGGAGTGCCCACAGTGGAGAGGGCGCCTCGCAGCGCAGCGCATCCTCGCCCCCCGGCAGCGCAGCACTGGCTCACTGCAGAGAGAGGCTTGGAGGGACGCGGCTGTCTCCTCGGCCGGCATCCCCGGCCCGCCGCCGCCGCTTCTCTCGGCAGCAGTTTTTAAAATCCCTGTTCGTCTTCAGCCCCCCTCCGCGGATGTGCCAGCCCACGGGCCAAGCCACCTTTGCTGTCCCGGCAGCCCCCGCAAGCCCTGCCGTTCGACTCAGCCGGGGATGCCTTGGCCAGTCCCTTCTCCGCTCTGAGCTGGGAGCCTCCAGCTGCGCCCGGGCTTCGACTCGGTCTGCCGGGCACCTTCTTGACCCCGGCGGGAGCGGAGGCGAGCGATGAGCCTGCCGGCTTCCCAGCGCCTCCAGCCCCGCCGCTGGGGCGGCCCTCGCAGCGACTGTTTTCTTTATTTTGAATGATTGAGTCACTGTAATTTCGATATTACAGTAATATAAAATAAAAAAATAAAAAACAGTTTAAAAGGAAGTTTTGCGAGTCCGTTCTGATGATGGATTCACCCCAAAATGATTTTTCAAACTACCAGATTTGATTCAGAAACAGCATAATCAATAAATCCAATGCTATGAAGTCAAAAACAGTCTTTTGCAGACTACGGAGCACTTGCAAGTTGAATCAGCCAATAGGAACTCTTGGAACGGCCGGAGAGGCAGGAAGGGGGGGTGGTTTTTAAAAAAACCGCGTAAATTGCGCATTGGACTGTTCACGGCCACCGTGAAACTCCCGTTGAAAAACTGTGACCACATATTCGGGAGAAATGCGAATGAAATGCGTCTGTTTAATGAGGTAATGTGACCGGCACTCAAGATTGCGGGGAGAATGCGGGGAAAACGCGGAAAAAAAGAAGTAATGTGGATTTGGCCCATTTCTCTCCAGCTGCAAAAGAACTGTAGTAGGTTGTTATGCTGTTTTCACTTCTGGGATAAGAAATATGACTTGGGATCCATATTTTCTCCTGCTGGAACTTCTTTCCATCTCATCCCCCTGAATCTGATGTCTCTTTCCCCCCACCCCAATGATATTCCTCCACCATCCTTTGTTTCCCAAGATGGAGGAAAGGAAGAGAACAGCTCCCACTGCCCTTCTAAGCCTTGGAACCCTCACGTGCTCAGGGCCAAGCTACACATGACGAATGACACTTGAACAGCAGGTGTATTTCTCCCTGTTCACTTGCCCTCCACTCAATCCACTTGCCGTTCAAGTGTCATTCGTCATGTGTAGCTTGGCCCTCAGAAAGGGAATTTTTGCAGCCTCACGCAGGTAGTGATGCTGAGATCTGCAGGTATCTAAACAAGCATGAGGCTAGACAGGAAATGAAGCTGGCACATGTAACAAAGGTGGTTTGTGTTATATGCAGAACATCATCTGTGTTTGGATGCTGGCATCTCAACTTGTGTGAGGCTGAAACCGTCACCCAAGAGGAGCTCTGAGGCTTGTAAAAGTACGTTTTCCATTCCTAGATACCATTACAATCATATGCCTACTTATTCCCTGTCCAGTCTCATTTTTTTCTAGGTAGAAAAGCAGGATTTACAGTGCGAGCATTATCGTACAGGATGTAAATAAAGTTCCCAACACTCCCTTCACTTCAAATGCCAGGAGATTTGGTGAGGGGGCTAGGGAGGGTGGAGTTTATGAAGGGTGTGATGTCACTTCCAGGAGATGCTGTTGGAATTTCCTCTAATTTCTATAGTAAAAATTATAGAAACTAGGGGAAATTCTTACAGCATCACCACAGAGGCCATTTTTCCTCCCACTCCCAAGGAAGAGAGATTGGGGCTTCGCACTCATGGTAAGTCAACCCCACATTGCCCCCCATGAATCCCCCCTCCCCTGGTTCAGACCCCAGGGGACCAGGCAATCCTAGGCTTGCTTGACACATGCATGCACACACAGATCCCCCCCCCCACGCAGCTGTAACAACATCATCATGATGTCAGAGTGATGCTCTAGGATTCGCCCCAAATGCTTATGGTTTAATTATAGCAACTGGAAATTCTAGGCACTGCCCAGTCAAAATACTTGTAGAAATAAGAGAAAAATTCCTAGATGGGATTCCGCTGCTGCAAACATGCTACCGGCAAGCCAAAAACATTTTTATTACTTCCCTCCCTTCAATGAATAGAACAGGTTTACATTCCTAGAGGTGCCCCTACATTCAGAGTAAATTGGAATAGGTGGCCAGGTAAATACTTTTCACTTCTTAAAGAATGTGAGTACTTGAGGAGTAAAGTTTTTGATTATCAGAAAGGGCAAATGTATAGACTTCTACTTATTTCTGCTGGTGATAGTGGTAAAAGAGGCTTATATCTCCTGAAAGTTATAGAATAAGGCTGGATAGGTAAACTCCTCATTAAGGTTTAGGAACTTGAGACATTGGCCACCTGTATACATTCCACACCTCCATGGTAGAAAAAAGCTGCCTGTAAATGTCCTCAAGCAAGCTGTTAGGGATGCTTGTTCCCAACTGGGCCTAAAGAGAGTGCTGAATCCAGTTCATTATAGGTTCCTTTCAGCATCCATGTTTTCCTAAGAAGGTTGTTGATTCTCATCTCATTTTTTCATCTCATATTTGCATCAGGTTCTTAGCACTACTTAGAATTAAAAGAGAAAATGCACTTTGCACCAAATCTAGTTTTGGAAACACGTTGATTAAGGCTGAATTCCAACTATTCCCTTCCCTCGTGCCCATCCTTATCAAAGCTAGTGGCAGCTCTGTCATGCTGGGCTAAAGGTTTGCTGTAGATAAATTCATTAGTGGGGGCATGTGTTGGTTGCAACCACACACCTGTTTTCATTCAGGCTCCTTACAAAACACAGCCTAGTTCTTGTTCTTCCATTGTTCAACCAAATGTCTCTCCCTGCTGTGAACAATACAAGTTGCTTAATAAAGGATGGTAATTCCAGTTTTTGTTCTCTTGAAAAATGGTTGCATGTGTGCTACACTTTGGGATTGTCCTTTTTGACCCAAGAACATTGGCCAATGCCAACAGAACCAGTTTGGAACCAAGTGTAAATTATACAGCTTGTAGTAATGCATAAGCAGAATTGTCATTTCACTTTCCCTCTCTGCTATGTCTTATATCTTACAGCTTCTTTCAGGCTTCAGACTCATTAGACTTGAAAGTTGAAGAGGTGGAAATCAGCAGGAATTCTGACATACTATCAGTCTACCAAAATGCTGCTATTTTCCTTATAATGCACATGCTTCCCTTGAACATATGCCTTATATGTTTGGTGTAGTGGTTAAGAGCGTGGGACTCTAATTTGGAGAGCCGGGTTTGATTCCTCACTCCTCCACTTGAAGCTGGCTGGGTGACCTTGGGCTAGTCACAGCTCTCTGGAGCTCTCTCAGCCGCACCCACCTCACAGGGTGTTTTGTTGTGGGGATAATAATGACATACTTTGTAAACCGCTCTGAGTGGGCATTAAGTTGTCCTGAAGGGGGGTATATAAATCAAATATTGTTGTTGTTGTTATATGGAGCCAGACTGTTGCTCCATCAAGGTCACTATTGTCTACTCACACTGGCAACCAGAGGTGGAATGACCATTAAATAAAAGTCCAGGTAGGCTGATAGGCACCCCCTTTCAAGACCAAACTGAGGCTACCCCCCCCCCACACACACACACACACTGGCCTCCCCAGCCTGAAGTAAGGTAAGTCTATGATCTGCTGCCATCTCCATGAGCAGGCTCCTCCTTGCCTTGCAAGGCATGAGGTGCCTGGACCAAACTCAGCCCACTCAGTGGGGCAAAGGATGGGCCTGGCATCACCCCACCACTACTGCCACACCTGGGCTTGCTCATCCAGGACAGCAAAGGACATGCTTGGCTCAGCCTCTCCATGTTCAGTGAGGGATACACGGAGCTTTATCCTCAATAGTAAGGGATGCACCTGGCCTAGGCTCAATTGCCTCCCCTGGTAAGGCCCAGTGCAGTGAAGAATGGGCCTACCAGGGAGGACTTCCGGTTTGGGATTCATGGAGGTCTAACGCAGCTCCATTTGCGGAGCTGACCGGACTGCCGTTTTAACCGGCCGGAGGGGTGAAAATAACCCGCGGCCGACTGCTCTCAGGCGGGGAGCAGGCAAAGAACGCTCAAGACCCTAGGGTGAGCTAGATCTCGGACGAGGGGGGGCTCTACTCAATGAGTCTCCCCCCCGATCCTTGAGGTCCCACCTTGCGACGGGTCGGCTATAATCTCTGCGGCAGTTTTGGGGCCAATTCGGCTGGCATAAGACCTACATACCCAAGCTTCGATCGGGGAGGGAAGTCGAGAGGAGAATTCAAGATCGAAACAGCGATTACAACCCGAGAAAGTTGAAGAGAAGGTAAAGATCGCTATCTCTTGAAACGGGACAGATTGACAAAAACAGAGAGGAAAGAAAGTAGATTTTTAAACTGCAACAGACTAGTGAAAAGGAGGTGAAGACTCGGCAGGAGTTGTATTTTAAAAGAGACTAAGTTTAAAGAAGTTATTACAAAAATCAGACTATTGTTTTGAATACCTGTGGTTTTGGAGCTGTGGGAAAAAGACACCATCGCGAGACCTGCTGTGGGAAGACGGGAGACAGGAAGTGCGTAACAACAATAGAGTGGCTGGAGAGAAGCGGCCCTTGCCGACGGACAGGAAGTAGGGAATCGCCATTTTTGAAAGGGGAAGGGTCGCGGCTTCAGCGGAAGAGGAAGTAGGCCATTTTGGATTACAACAACATAGAGAAACCATAGAGAAAAGACGCCCGACATTTTGGATACTTAAAAATTTAATTTTGGCAAAGATTGGGACATTTGAAAAAAAGGAAAACGTTTAATTATACGCCACGGAGCTAAGGAAGAGAGCAGATTCGTGGGAGCGAGCTAAAGCAAGCCCCACGATGTCGAAAAAAGAGTGGCAATCGGCAATAGAAAATCTGGACAAAAAACTTGTAGACATGATGAAAGAACTTAAGGACACGAAATTGGAGCTTATTAAAGAGGTCAAAGAAGTTACACAGACAGTAAAGTCGGAGCTGTCAGAAGTGAAAAAAGGCGTGGAAACGATTAGTAGTGAATTACAAGGAACGCAGCAGAGAGTTAAAACAGTAGAAGACGCGATGGAGAATTTAATAGACACGCAACAAACAGAGATGAGACTGGTGAAGGGGAGGATGTCAGTTGCAGAAACTAAACACATGGAGAAGCAGCTTCGTTTTCGTGGTCTGCCAGAAGTGGAAGGGAAGTCAGCGCAAGAACAGATGACTGAGGTGTTGGCTGAATACCTGGGGAAGGAGGAGGAGGAAATTGTGGCTATCCTAGATGTGGCGTACCGTGTGAACTCGAGAATTGCAACCCAGAGGAAATTACCAAGGGATGTGATTGTGCAGTTTACAACTAGAAACATGAAAGAGAGGATTGTGACAAAACAATTTCAAGATCCATTGGAGATTGATGGCAAGACGATTATCATAATGAAGGAACTGCCCAGATCAGTGTTATTGGACAGGAAAAAATATAAAGTGCTAATTCAGACTTTGAAGGACATGAATATCAGGTACAGATGGGAGTTACCGGAAGGAGTGTCCTTTGAGTTTGGAGGGGCAAAAAAACGCATCAGATCTGAGCGGGAGATGGAGAGATTTATTAAGGACAATGAAAAAGACTTACCAACAAAACCATGAATATGGAGTGTAAAGTATTATCTTGGAATGTAAATGGACTAAACTCACCGAATAAGAGGAAAAATATTTTTCATTGGCTACTAAAACAAAAATGTGATATTTTTTGTTTGCAGGAGACCCATATCAGAAAACAGGATGTAAAATATTTAAAATCTGGAAAATTGGGCAAAGAATTTGTAGCGGCCTCCAACAAGAAAAAAAGAGGAGTGGTGTTGTACATAAAAGAGGAGCTGCAGCCAAAATTTGTTATGAGAGATGTGGAAGCTAGATTTGTAGCAGTGGAATGTAATTGGAATTTAAAGAGAGTGTTGGTAGTCGGACTTTATGCACCTAACGGTGCAAAGGAAAGCTTCTTTGAGGATTTAAGGAAGCATTTAGACGATCTTGTATATGACCAGATAATTCTTGCTGGAGACTTCAATGGAGTGACAGATTTGGAACTAGACAAAAAGACTACAACAGCACAAAAGAAAAGAGGACTATTGCCAAAGCTTTTTTTTGAGTTGATTCAACAAGAGACTCTCGAAGACGTATGGAGGAGAGAATATCCTAAAACCAGACAGTTTACTTTTTATTCTGCAAGGCATCTTACATTATCAAGAATTGATATGATCTGGGCCTCAAAAGACTTAGCGTTATGGACTAAGGAGGTAGAAATAATGCCGATGGTAGGCTCAGATCACAACCCAATTATGTGGAAATTTGGAAAAAGGAGAAAAAGGAAAGCCTGGAGAATAAATGAGGACTTGTTACAGGAAAGTGAGAATATGGAAATATTGAGAAGAGAGACAAAGTTTTTCATACAATACAACGTGAATAAAGAAGTACCAACCAGCAAAGTTTGGGACGCGTACAAGGCGGTTGTAAGGGGCATACTAATGGACTTAAATGGCAGAGCAAGGAAAAAGAAAGAGGAGAAAAGACAAGAGATTGAGGAGAAAATAAAAGCCAAAGAAGCACAGTTAAAAAAGAGACCAGGAAAAAAGAAAATACATCAGGAAATCAAAATTCTTCAAGAACAGCTAACAGCAATGAGTAATAAAGAATTGGAGTGGAACCTTAAAAGACTGAATCAAAAAGCGTTTGAGGGCGCTAATAAACCTGGGAAATATTTGGCATGGCAATTGAAGAAGAAAAGGGAAAAGAAAATAATAAATAAAATCTGTGAAGAAAATAAAACGTACCTGGAGCAGACTACCATTAGTAGAGCCTTTTATAAATTCTATGCTAAGCTGTATAATAAAAAAGAAGTAAACAAAGAATCAATAGCATCATATTTGGAGAAAACCAAACTTCCAGAAATCTCGGAAGCTTGGAGAAATAAGTTGAACAGTGAAGTAACTGATGAGGAAATAAGTAAGGCAATACAATCCGCAAATCTAGGAAAGGCGCCAGGGCCAGATGGACTTACGGCTAAATTTTATAAGACAATGGCCAATGAACTGGCACCATTCCTAAAAGAGGTGATGAATGGAGTTTTTAGGGATCAAAGGATTCCAGACACTTGGAGTGAAGCGAATATATCATTGATCCCAAAAGAGGGCCAAGATCTGACTAACGTGAAAAATTACAGACCTATATCATTACTTAACAATGATTATAAAATTTTTGCGAAGATATTGGCGGAGAGACTGAAGGGGTGGCTCTCGGAAGTCATAGAGGAGGAACAAGCAGGCTTTTTGCCAGACAGACAAATAAGAGACAATTTAAGGACAGTGATCAATGCTATTGAATACTATGACAAGCGGTGTGATAAAGAGGTTGGTTTCTTCTTTGTAGACGCTGAAAAAGCGTTTGACAATTTAAACTGGGACTTTTTGTTTGCCACTATGGAAAAGCTACAATTGGGAGAAAGATTCATCAGAGCAATTAAAGAAATTTATAGAGACCAGACTGCAGCAATTGTAGTGAATGATGAACTGACCAAGAAATTGATGATTAGTAAAGGAACAAGACAAGGTTGCCCGCTATCTCCATTGTTGTTCATTTTAGTATTGGAGATTCTGATGATACAAATACGACAAGATGAGGAAATACGAGGAATAAAAATAAAGGACTATTCATATAAGGTCAGAGCATTTGCAGATGACATAATGTTAATTGTAGAAGATCCATTGGAGAACATGCCAAAAGTGATAGATAAGATCAAGGAGTTTGGTGACTTGGCAGGTTTTTTCATTAACAAAAAGAAGTCAAAGATATTATGCAAAAACATGACTAAGCAGAAACAACAATTGTTAATGGAAACAACGGATTGTGAAGTAACTAGTAAGGTGAGATACTTGGGAGTTGAGCTGACTGCAAAAAATATAGATTTGTTCAAGAATAATTATGAAAAATTATGGACTCAGATAGAGAGAGACTTGATCAAATGGAATAGATTGAACTTGTCATGGTTGGGCAGGATTGCAGCAGTTAAGATGAATGTGCTACCAAGAGTAATGTTTTTGCTACAGACAATACCAATCATCAGAGACTCTAAACAATTTGAAAAATGGCAGAGGAAAATATCAGATTTTGTTTGGGCAGGCAAGAAGCCTCGAGTGAAAGTGAAAGTTTTACAAGATGCAAAGGAAAGAGGCGGAATGCAACTGCCCAACCTGAGACTTTATCATGATGCAATCTGCCTAGTTTGGTTAAAAGAGTGGATGACACTAAAGAATAAGAAACTATTAGCCCTAGAGGGATATAAAAAATTTTTTGGATGGCACGCATACCTATGGCATGACAAAGTAAAGGTCAACTCGATGTTCCTGCATCATTTTGTAAGGAGAAGTTTATATACAATCTGGAAGAAGTATAGAATTTACCTACAAGAAGGAACTCCCTTGTGGGTGGTTCCGTATGAGGTGATAGACCCGAGAGCTGTTGATAATGAACAACAATGTTTAACATACAAAGATATAACTAAAATTGAAGTATCTAAACTTAGAATAAAGACGCAAGAGGAACTATCACCTAACTATGATTGGTTCCAGTATAGACAGATTAGAGACTTATACAACTCGGACTCTGCAAAAGGGGGCATACGAACAGAGAACTCGGAACTAGAGCAGACCCTTCTGAAAGAAGACAAGAAAAGAATATCCAAGGTATACCAAGTACTGTTGAAATGGTATACTGAGGATGAGATAGTTAAAACACAGATGGTGAAATGGGCTATAAATTTCAATAAAGAAATAACAATGGAGGCATGGGAATACTTGTGGAAAACTACAATGAAGACAACGACATGTACTAATATTAAAGAGAACATTTACAAAATGATCTATCGTTGGTACATGACACCAAAGAAGATTGCGCTAGGGAACTTGAACACTTCTAATAAATGCTGGAAATGTAGGAAGCATGAGGGCTCCCTCTATCACATGTGGTGGTCGTGCGAGGTAGCTAGGCAGTTCTGGGGGGAAATAATAAAAGAAATGAGTGAAATTTTACAGTTTCAAATAAATAAGAACCCAGAACTCCTGCTGCTAAACTTGGGAATGGAGGGAATTCCAGCCCATCATAGGACGTTGATATTTTATATGACTGCAGCAGCTAGACTTTTGTATGCGCAGAAATGGAAAGTACAAGAAGTGCCAACTATTGAAGATTGGATCTACAAATTGCTGTATATGGCTGAAATGGACAAGATGACAAGAAAACTGAGAGATCTGGACTCAGGGCAGTTTAACACAGACTGGGAGAAGCTGAAACAATATCTGGAGAAGAAGTGGGAGGTGGGAGGAAAACTGTGGCAGTTTGAGAACTACTGAAGTATAATAAAAGTATAAAAGAGAGGGGTGACTTTACCGGGGGAGGAAGAGAAATGTGAATTTATAAGCAGTTAGATTAATTGATTGAGATATATATAGATATGTAAAGGTTAATTGATAGAATATTGATAGAGAATAATTAATGGTAAGGTTTAAATATGAGGATTGAGTAATTAACAATATTTTCTTTTTTTGATAAGATTTATATGCACCAAACTGAATGCATAGAAGAGTTAAATTGATTGATTATGTGATGAGTTATATAGAATTACCATAAAAAGATGAAATGAGTAATATATAGAGAACAAATCAAATTGTTTGATTTAAATGTGGGAAATTTTTATGGTTTATGATATATAGGTTTATGATATATAGAAATATTCAAAACTGGAAAATGGGATAAATTGTTTATCTAAAGACGTACAGTTTGGGTGTATAATAAGTAAAGGAGTTAAAGATGTACTGCTTAATATAATGGAGAATGTATATTTGTTTTAGACAGAGGAATTTAATAGAAGTAAGGGAAAAGGGACAGAGGGTGGGAAAGCTGTTGGAAGTCAACAAAAGGGGGGGAAAGGGAGGGGATTAGAAACGAAAAATTAGGGGAAAATTGAATGTAATGTAAAAATAATAATGCTCTGACCCAATAAAAAACTTAAAAAAAAAAAAAAAGAATGGGCCTACCAGGTGCAGTGAGCAATGCGTCTTGCCTCACCCTACACCAAGATGCCCAGCCAAGCCACATGGCTAGCAAACTAGTTCTCCCTCCCTTCTTTGGTGGGATGAGGTAGTTGTAAATACCTGTTTAAGAATAATATCTAGCAACTAAAAATGAACTACTAAAAGAAGGTTTTATCCTTCTTCTCAAGTGACAATAAAGTTATTGCTTTTTTAAAAATAAATAAAGACACCTGCGTGAGTCACTGGAGAGGGGAAGGAAGACTAATTTTCTCCAGGAACTAGGTCTCCCCTGACCTACAATTTACCTCAGCACAGTATATAACCATCAGTTATTGTACTCCACTACTCTTTAGTAATTAATGAGGGGAGAAGAGATCTGTCACGCTGGAGGGCGCCCCCTGGCGGCAGCGGTGGTGGAGGGTCAGAGCGGGACGCCCCTGGTGGGTCCGTGCTGGGTTCCCAGCAATCGAGCGGCTGGCCTGGTGGGCGGGGCGGGGCCGGGCCGGCCAGCAAAGAGCGTACCCCCTTGAGGCCTCAGAAAGGCGGCCACCGTCTGGTCTGGTGAGGCCAGCCAGCAATTGGCTCCACCTGGCCAGCTGTCCCTTCAACGTCAGGGGCGGCGGGCACCATCTCAAATGACATTCCTCCTCAGCCAGGGGGTTGAGCTCTTCTAAATACTCTCCCTCATCAGGGCCACCCCCACCCCTCCTTTCTGGTCCCCGCCCCCAATGTCATTCCCACCACCTGGGCCAGGCGTGGCCACATCCATTGGCCCCACCTGCCCTTGCCCCATTGGCCCTTCTGCCCCTGTTCCCGCCCCTCTCCCTCCTTGCCCCTCTCCTCTCCAATGGCCTGTCCCGGGAGGTGGCCGTGTGGGCTGCCTGCAGGCCCGCTGCACCCGCCTCCTCCCTTGGCCTCCTGGGAGCTGTAGGCCCAGCCAGCCCTCTGCGCCGGCGCGGGTGTCCTGTTGCAGCTCAGCCCTCCGGGCGGCCGCTCCCCGCCCCTCCCATGGCTCCGGCGCTCTTCCCGCTGGCGCCCTTGCTGCCGGGGCCAAGGACCCGCCCCTGCCGACGGCCTCCTCCTCCTTCGGCCACGAGCCGCCCAGCGGCGGGCCTCCGGCAGCAGCGGGCCGGCAGCCACGGCCGTCAGCTCCAGCTGGCAAGCGTGCCTTCCTGCCGGGCTGGGTGGCGAGCCCTCGGCGCTGCCGGTGTCCCTGCCAGCATCCCTCCCGGCGAGGCTCCCGGCTGGCTCCCAGAGATGCAGGTGGGTGTCGGCTGGGCTGGGGGTGCCGGTGGGGGTGGCCCAGTCCAAGGGCGCAGCGCCACCGCCCCTCGGACAAGATCCCCATTAAGAGTAGGGTTGCCAACTCTGGGTTGGGAAATTCCTGGATTTTCAGGAGTGGCCCCTGGGGAGGGCAGGGTTTGGGGAAAGGAGGGACCTCAGTGGGATGTAATGCCATAGAGTCCACCCTCCAAAGCAACCATTTTCTCCAGAGGACCTGGTCTCTGTAGTCTGGAGATCATTTATAATTCTAGGAGATCTCCACACCCTGCATGGAATTTGGCAAGCCTAATTAAGAGGCCTGTGAGTTACAATCAGCCAGCAATGTATAAGCTGTTGAAGCTAGACTGCAGAAATTTAGATCCAAAGCCCTGCTCCACAATGAAGTTCATTGGTTTGCTTTGAGCCAATCATTCTCTGTCACAGGATGTTTGTTTTGATAAACACATGATGCCATCTATGCCGTTTTGAGTGCCTTACTATAACAGAAACTATGACAGAAATAAATAAATAGTCGATATTTTTAAACTGTGGAGACTACCATAAGTCTGAAGGAGAAAAAGTCAATGAGGTGATTTTCTTTTCACTGAACTGACCACTGATGGTAAGTATGTGAGTCACTGATGTTTAGTTTGATGAAGTATCCTTGTCAGCTTGTTGTGAGCTCAGCAAAACCCTATTGCCAATAAAAGATGCAAAGCGTATACTAGTGCTTTCAAAAGGATTTTTGGAAAGCTTAATTTTAACTGCTACCATTCAACTAAAGTTCTCTCCTTGTCCTCACATAGGCTGCTGTCTTCAGGTTTAAATTAATAAAAGTAAATTATTGAGCCTTAGCTATACTGAAATGGGCCAGCAGATGATGAAAAAATAAACAATTTAATTGATTCTTTACTTAATTCCACTCCTTGCTCCTGGCGTTTTCTTATCATTCTTCTGAGAGCAGTTGCAATATGTTCTTCAAAGTTTATGGGTTGTACAATGTACTCCAGAGAAGTGAATAATGTCTGGTATATCTTGTTTCAGATGCCGAATAGCTTTTATAATTTTCTGTAAAGCCCAGAGATGAAATGTGTGTTGACATTCATATGCTTTTACAGGGAATCCATTTTGCATGAATCATTTAGGCCACAAGTCTCCCTAACATGATACATTTATGAAGAATTTGTCACTTTGCCTTTTGTTCCCCAGCTGTCTGAAAGCAAATCTGTTTGAATGACATATGGTGATATATTGCAGATTTGGGAAACTATTAATGGCCATAATGCCATCATATATGAAAAAGAGACTTTGCTAAAAGACATGAATTGTGGCTCTAAACCAGAACCATGCATATATACAACTGCTGTATATGGAGACAGAGCTCAAGAATTGTATAGATTAGAGATGGGCACGAATCGAAATACGAACCAAAATTCATCAAAAACCGGGCCAGTTCGTGGTTCACAAACCAGCGGTTCATCAGAGCCCATTTCTGACGAACCGCGACGAACTTTAGGCAGGTTCATTTGGTTTGTTTTTTGGTTTGTCACTGCAGACAGCCTGGTGCTGATCAAACAGTTTCCTAGGCAACTGGGGATGGGCTTTCTGCAGTAGAGGTGTGCATCCAGCCGCTTTTCAGCTGATGGAAGGGAGATCCCCCATTCGCTGAAAAAAGCTGCCAGCATTTGAAAGCAGCAACACTTTCCTTGCGTGTAGTTTCAGGCTTTCAGGGCTTTGCAGTTCACGTCACACTTTTTTTTAGTAACTTTGCAATGTTGGAACTCTTCTCCCCCCACCCCATATTTGCTGATTGGGCTGTCCCCTGTCCACTGGAGAGGGAGTTGGTGGCAGAGTTCAAGGGGAAAACATGTACTTTTTGTGCTTGTTCCACTCTCATTTATTTTTTTAAAGCCAAGCCAGGAAAGGGTTAAAATACTGCTGCTTCATCCCCTCACAGCAGCTTCCCTGCCACTTTATTCTTAAAGGGCTAGGGGAAACCCTTGGGTTTTTCTCTTTGGCAAAGCCAGAAACATGCCTAGGAGGGAGAGAAAAGCAGCCCTTTAATCTTTTCCTGACTTTTAAAGCCATGAGGAATGTGCAGTAACATTACAGTGTTACAATGTTACAACCCATTCTTGCCTTTGGGGAAAAAAGAGAGAGTATGCGCATACCCCAAAGGAGGAAAGGAAAAGCAGCCATTTAACCCTTTCCTGGCTTTTAAAGCCAGCAGAGAATAAGCAGCAATATTAGCAATCATTCCTGGCTTTGAAAAAAAATAAGAGAGTGCTTGCATACCCAGGAGGAAGGAAGCCAATGGAGAAGCAACCTGAAAGTTACAGCTGGTCCAGAAAGCAGCTGCATGCGTTCTCATGGGAATGCCAATCCAAGCACACATTCATCCTGTGCTGTGTCAGCTGTACTGGCTCCCAGTGGAGTCCCGGATTTGGTTCAAGGTGTTAACCTTGGTGTTTAAAGCCCTTCACAGACAGAGACCAGCATATCTGAGGGACCATCTCCCCCATTAAGTCCCCTGCAGGGCATTGCAGACAAGCAACCTGGTGGTCCCAGGCCTGAATGACATCCATCTGTCCTTAACCAGGGCCAGGGCTTTTTCTGTTTTAATGAATGTTTTAAATTATTACTGATGTTATAGTTTTTACGATTAACCTTTGTATTGTATGGATGTTGTGAGCTGCCCTGGGCCCACTTGTGGGGAGGGCGAGGTATAAATCAAATAAATAAATAATATAGCTCCCTGGAATCTGAGATCTGACCAATGAAACCCCACTTCATTCTAAGTTAGATGGGTTTGCAAAAGAAATAGAATTTTTGCACTTGCCACTAGGAATGTGTGCTTCTAGTTTCCAATTCAGGTTTTTAACTTGAGTTGGGCCCACTTTGGAAAAATGTGGAATTCTTGAATCAGCCCCAACATTGCTGAGCCAATTTGAGAATCCTGAAGCATAGCTTTCCAAATCTTTTTCGGGTGCACACCCCTACTTACCATTCTGGATCTTTAGAATAGTGTGCTTGGCTGTGTCTCTAGCATTCAGTTTTGTTCTGCCATCTCTTTGAAAACTAGTCTTCCTTGCTTGTATTTTCTGATATTTTAATGGATTAAAATATTTGTATATTTGATTAGGGCCATTTCCATACTCTGTTAAAGAGATGGCCCACTCACTTAACTCTGGCTTTTTTTTTCATTCACTCCATACGTCTCCAATTTCAAATTGGAAGCAGGCAGTTTGGTTCCGTTTTTTCAGCGTCTTTTCTGTGCTGGCTAAAAGATGCCAAAAAAAAATGGAAGCCAAACTGCCTGCTTCCACTTTGAAATTGGAGAAGTATGGAGTAAGTGGGGGGGGGGGGAAATTCCAGAGTTCAGTGAGTGGACCGTCTCTTTAACAGCATGTGGAAACAGCCTAGATTTATTTTGTAAGTTTTGCTACCAAGATTTTCACCTGTTTCCTGAACTATTGTCGAAGGCTTTCACGGCCGGAGAACGATGGTTGTTGTGGATTTTCCGGGCTGTATAGCTGTGGTCTTGGCATTGTAGTTCCTGATGTTTTGCCAGCAGCTTTGACTGGCATCTTCAGAGGTGTAGCACCAAAAGAGAGAGATCTGTCAGTGACAGCCCAATAGCCCTTTGATTCTATGTTTCTATGAAATGGCCATTTGGATCTCAAATTAAGACAGCATCTGCCCTCCAACCCAAAGTCCCTGCTGGCTCTTCCCTATTTTCTTTATCCCAAACTGAAATACCTATTTTTTAAAAAAATGCTTTTTTCTTCATTACCCTTATCACACAAATCCAATCATTTCCAGTATTTATTTCAGATACATCATGCAACTAAACTTTCCATAAGCCTTCTAATGCCATCAACCCCTACTGGCAGTAAAATACAACCACTGATTACCATCAAACAAAGAGACAAAAATAATCTTAACTCTTGCGATGGAAATATAATAAACCACAGAGTTGATTACAATTTTTTATGCTCTTCATCACATTACTGTAATATAGGTCAGCTGCTTTTGAGAGTCGTGCCTACATTTCTGTTTTCAATAAGACTGTATCATGGCTGCTGTTACCATTTTATTTTCTTAACGCTACCCAGTTTACATTACTGCTCCTCAATTTACTAGACATATGGTAGGATGTCTTTTTATTAGCTCAACTCAGAGCATGATTAGACACTTCAGAAAATCATTTTAGGCTCGATTCAATAATGAGGTGACTTGAAGAAGTTACCTCTGGAGGCAGAGAGGCAAAAGGGCTGCCATTGGCCTAGATAAACATGTCCTGTCCCTTTAATAAAGGCCTCATGGAATATTAATTACCAGGTGATGTTTATTACCTTCATGCCCTAGAAAGTTTCAGCTGCCCTTTTCTACACATTAAGCTTCCATTAAAGGGACAGGATATTTTTATTCAGGCCAGCTGACAAATCAAAGAGGCAACCCTCAGTCCTGCCCAATACTAGTCAGCTGCTAGAATCGCAAGCCAGGCACACAAGTTTTGAGGTCCTCTATTGAGAGATTCCTTCCATTCATGAGAGTTAGGCCATCATTTCTAAATGTCTATTGCCAGGATAGCCAAAATGGTAGTAGAATTTTCAAAACAGAAAATAGTCTTGTGAGAGTTAAGGAAAGCCCTATGGGGCATGCAAAGACCGCTGTACTAGTTTTAAAGAGAACTGGGGAATGAAGACAATTATCTCCTCTGGGGGCTAGTGGTGGCAGTAGCCATATTGAAGCAGTTGGGCAATCTGGTAAGTCTGACCTTCTGCTTACATTGCCCTTCTGATTCCTATCCTTATTTGGATCCCTGACTTTGAACAATTCAACGAGATTGAAACACAAAATTAAATGTTTAGGTCTCCATTGATTTTGATGAGATTAAAGAGCATGTAACTGCACCTATTTACTTCAATGAGGCTAAGTAAGTTTAAATCCAACTATTTGGTCTTAATATCACTGAAGATTAGGCAGGTAACATATCTGTATAGCACTTTCTATCATAAATGCAAAGGTAAGCATAATGAGTAATATTTTGCCCAGGAATTAAATGATGCCCAAATGGAAAAAGCAGTTGCAAAGTTCCGTACAATATTTTTTAAATCCAAAACAATATTTCTTCTCCATTGATATATACTTAAAACTGCATCCCATTGAACAAAATATGATACATTCAAACACTCTTTGCAAAGTTACAGCAGGATTTGAGTCCAGTAACATCTTCGAGACCAACAAGATTTTTCAGGTTATAAGCTTTCACAAGGGTCAATGGTTGTTGGGGGTTTTCCGGGCTGTATTGCCGTGGTCTTGGCATTGTAGTTCCTGACGTTTCGCCAGCAGCTGTGGCTGGCATCTTCAGAGGTGTAGCACCAAAAGACAGAGATCTCTCAGTGAGAGATCTCTGTCTTTTGGTGCTACACCTCTGAAGATGCCAGCCACAGCTGCTGGCGAAACGTCAGGAACTACAATGCCAAGACCACGGCAATACAGCCCGGAAAACCCCCAACAACCATCGTTCTCCGGCCGTGAAAGCCTTCGACAATTTCACAAGGGTCATTTCATAGAAAAAGAACTGCAGGAACACATTAGCATAACTCATTAGCATTTGCCACACCCCCTGACATCACCAGAAGCATGTCAGAAGGCAACATCCACCCCTCAGGCCCCTTTCCCTCCAAATCTCCAGGTATTTTCTGAAAATAAAGCAGAATGAACTCAAAGCAGCTTACCCTCCTCTGGAGAGCCAGCCCCAGCAGCCTAGCTTGCACTCAGTCACTCTCACTCTCTCTCTCTCTCTCTCTCATGAATGAAAATAAAGCAGCAGAATGAATTGAAGCAGCTTACTCTCCTTTGGAGATCCAGGCCTAGTAGCCCAGTTTGCACTCACTCATTACTCTCTCTCTCTCTCACTCACGAGTCACGAATGAAAATAAAGCCACAGAATGAATTGAAGCAGCTTACCCTCTTTTGGAGATCCAGGCCCAGTAGCCCAGCTTGCACTCACTCTCACTCTCGCTCTCACTCTCGCTCTCTCATGAGTCATGAATGAAAATAAAGCAGCAGAATGAATTGAAGCAGCTTACCCTCCTTTTGAGGGGAGGCAGAGGGGAGGAAAAGGAATCACATGGGCGGGGCCAAAACCCACGTGACCACTTTTCAGCTCTATTGGAACACCGTTCCGGCATGTTCCTCCTCCAAATGAGCCCTGAGCTTTCAAGAGTCAAAGCTCCCATCATCAGATACAGTAAGAAGTGGAGATCGCAAACCTGAGTCTTTATATCAGGAGGTGCAAAGGTTGAAGCAAAGAAGGGAGCTTTGACTCTCAAAAGCTCATACCCTGGAAATCTAGTTGATCTTTAAGGTGCTACTGGACCAGAATCTTGCTCTTCTGAAAAATCTTGTTGGTCTCGAAGGTGCCACTGGACTCAAATCCTGCAGTCCCACTGCAGACCAAAACGACTACATATCTGAAATGTTGCAAAGTTAATAAACTAAAAGTGAAATTATATACTACATAAAGTTCCATGATCCATTGTTAAAACGTAATTGTTTTCCAAATAAACCATCACCCTCAAGCTGTTTTTACGGTACTGGCAAAAACTTAAGTCTAGCAAGAAGGTGCTGATTTTTCATGAGAAAAGGGCCAGGTGGTTGCTTCCCTACACCAGTTTTTCCCTTAAAATCATGGCTCCCATTACTACATTCTGTTTTTTTTTAAAACTGTCAGACAAAAGATCTTTGAGCTACATGTAAACTGAAAAAAATCCAAGAGAAGGTCAGTCATTGAAAGCCTTGTTTCAGTTCATGATTAACTGAAGATTTTGAGAGTTGATTGTTACACTAGTCTTCCAGCATTTTCAGTCATGCCTTTTTAAAATGTTAATTTTGCAACATGATAGTCATCCCAATCTACCTTCCACATGGGCAGCCTGTTTATTTGGTGATGCACCAACCAAATGATCTTCTGCAACCTTCCTAGGGAAGTCATTCGGAAAAGGCTTGTTGAATCACTAACATAATTTCACAGCACATATAATATTTCATTAATCATTTACAAATGTACCTTTCTGGTACAAAACCTGGAAAAAATATTCCCTGAATTGCAGTAGTTCAATCAATCATTGTGTTCTGTAGACTTCTGCACATTAATATCCCTTATATTCTCCATCTGTAGCCACTAAAACCCAGTTGTTCCCTTCTAGCTAATCCATCAAGTTTTGCCAAGGGATGAGTTAAGTGAAACATCACACCACCTGTCATGCCCTGGCATGGCTGTTCTACTGTGGGGTCAGGTCCACTCAAGGAAAATAGAGGAAAAAATGTGAGCGAGCAAGTGTAGAGTATTGCTTAGAGTGTTGGACTAGGATTTTGATAATCTGGGTTCAAAGGCCCACTCGACCAAGAAGCTTGCTGGCTGACCTTGGGCCAGTTGTTCTCTCGCAATCTTACTTACCTCACAGGGTGGTTGTTTGGGTAAAATGGAGAACCATGTATGCCACTATGAGCTCCTTGGAGGAAGGGTGGAATAAAATGCACTAAATAGAGAGGAAGGACCTTGATCTTCAAAGGGCAGGAACTGTTTTTAGGACCAAGCTGGACACGATGGTTTCCACAGGTCTGACTCATGGATGCTGCCATCATTTAAAAGGGGTTTTAAAATGCTTCAAGGCTCACAGTATGGCAGGCTGAGGCACTCTTGTCCCTCCCAAGAACTGTAGGAGGTGCAGCTATTTGGCACTTAAAAAGGCACTGGAGGGACAAAAGCACCTCAACTCACTGCACTGCAGCCTCTCACAGTATTTTAAAATCCCTTTAAAATGGTGGCAGCATCCACAAGTTGGGCCATGTACAAAGTGACATCTCTTTTGGCCCTCAACCAGTTATGTATGAGGTGTCCTGCTAGATCAGATGAGTGGTACATTTTGTCCAGCATTCTGTTGCACACACAATGGCCACTCAATTCTCTTGCAGAGCCAACAGACAAAGAATAGAAGTCAAGGCTTTTCTCGGATATTACCTCCTGGCACTGGTATTCCAAGGGTTATTGCCTCTGAACATGAAGATTCCCTTTGGCATCATGGCTAGTAAGTACTGTGGCTGATAAAGCTAATTAAGAGGCAAGATGAAATTATTAAGCTAAAGAGGGCAAATTTAAGCTAATTCCAGAAAAGCAATCCTGGTAGAGGAGGTAGAAATGGGGAGAGGTGTGATAAACTAGACTGGCAGGAACAAAGAAATATTTCAGGACTAGCAGCAAAAGTGAAACATGCAGTGGAGACTCTGATATCTTTTCTTGCACAAAGACTATTAAGGTTAACTGTGATTGGTGTACCTATTCTACTTTATGCGGATGATGCTATAATCCTGTCTCAAACTAGGGTTGGGCTGCAAAGGGCCCTGCAATCTTTCTCCAGCTATTGTCTTTGAGAAAACTTGGTGATCAACTACTCGAAATCTAAGATCTTAGTTTTCACCAAGACTAAGAAATGGAACCCTTCTTAATGGTCAATCAACGGATCTAATATTGAGTGAGTCAAGACCTTCTCCTGTTAGGGGCAGATCTCTCCTGGACACCCCAATTTAGAATAGCGCTTAATAAAGCAAAATCATGTACAAATGCTCTAAGTAGGTTTTTCCACAATAGGGGAGGGAAGTATATTCCTGGAGCAGTGCAAGCTTTTAATCTGAAAATGGCTACCATTATTATTTATGGCTTAGCTATTTTATTTATTTATTTATTTAGAGTCCACTCTCCCCATGAGCAGGCTCAGAGTGGATTTGGATTAAAGCTATCTCTGATAATATTGACCAACACTTAACACAATTTCTTAGGAAATTTTTGAATATCCCGTTGTATGTTTAACTTTGTATTGCAGGCAGAATTTGGACCGCTATCCTTGGAAGCAAGAGCATGACAATATGCCTTTAAACTGAGATTAAAATTGCTCTATGCTGAAGATGGTTTGTTAGATGCTCTAAATCGGGATACACATAAATTGATTTGGATGAAAGCCCTGGATGAGTAACTGATAATAGTTGGAATGTCGATAGATTATATTTTTGAGATGGGCAAATCCAAAGCATTTTCTTTGATTAAAAACCATGTCCTAGAAATCGATTATAGTAGCTTGATTTCACATAGAGTTTGTTCATCCCGATCTTTTGGTCTTTCTTTTCCAAAATCAATACCCCCTTATATCTACTATCTTACCATCCCACAATACTGCAGAGCTTTCTTGTTGCAAGATTGTATTATACCCACAATGCTTTTACAGGGTACATTTTTGAATAGGCCCTATATCTCCTTGTGGCTGTAATAGGGTCGATGCATTCTTTTATGCCCTGCTCAAATGTAGGTTCTTTGAAAATATAAAGGATTACTATATTAAGCCTTTAATTATTCAACCATCGCCTTATACTCCAGAAACCCTGGATCTTTTTGCTTAGTGATAAGGATCCTAAATTTGCTTTAGCAATTGCAAAATATGTCTCAGTCTTTTTAGTCCTTGCATCCAAAAAGTAAGGAATAAGTATTTTCCACAGCTCAAAATTTATGAATCAATGAGATTTTAAGGAAAAGAAAGGAAGCAGAAGCATATCTAGGGTATAGGAAAAGACTGTGACCAGTTGCAGTGGGAAGGAATGAAGCAAAATGAAGACAGTCCATGGATGCAGGTAATTGATGTTTCATACAGAAATGCCATGATGACCCAAGCAGTAAAACTCCCACCCTGCACTTGGAAATTCTGAGATTCCGGTTGCCTATGGATGATCACTCTAATACTACACCCACCAAGTCCTCCACAAAGATAGGAGAATAGAATTCAAGAGCAGTCATTGCCACTGCTATCCATCCACTCACTTCACACCTGTTATGGTAGCAGTTGTATCCATCACTTTCAGGAGGCCCAGCACCCCCATTCATGCTTCCCATGAGCATGGGAGGAGCAGTTAAAGAAGTGGCTGCCACTTCTCCAGGATGCCATTACTACTCGCTCACCTGTATGGGTGACCAACTGGGTAGCAATGCCTGCTAGAAGAAGAATGTTGCTGCCGCTTTGTTCTTCTCATTCAGCTAACAGTCTGGTAGCCCCTGCTCTTTTGTGGTCATAGCTGGCCTTCTGCTCCTGAAGGTAAAGAGGAGCCATAGGCCACTGCAAGCACCAGTGTGTGCCAGTTTGATGTAGTGGTTGAGGGCAGCAGGAACCTAATCTGACGAACCAGGTTTGATTCCCCACTCCTCTGCTTGAAGCCAGCTGGGTGACCTTGGGCCAGTCACAGTTTCTCAGAGCTGTCTCAGCCCCACCCACCTCACAGGGTGATTGTCATGAAGATAATAATGACACACTTTGTAAACCGCTATGAGTGAGCGTTAAGTTGTCCTGAAGGGCGGTATATAAATAGAATATAATTATTTCTAAAAGACGGATGAGAGTGCAATCCCTTTATAGGACAGTATCTTCTGTATGGTAGTGGGTCTGCAGTGGACCCTCCAGGGACCTTAGGGCCTGGCAGTTATCCAAGACTGTTGAGAACTAGGCTTCAGAGGTGATCCAAAAGGAAGAAAAGAGTTAGCACAGAAAAGAAAGAGGGAGTAGAATTATTGACGGCAGGAGAACAGCCATTTCTGCTTCCTTAGTAGTAAGCCTTGAAGGAAGAAGAGCAGACTAGAAGCTGACACAGGAACCCCCTCCCCAGTCAAGGCTGCTACAATTGGGGGTGCCTAGTTCACAATGGAAGCCAATACAAACCGATGGATAAAAGGAGTTTCGAAGAAGTATTTGAAAGAGTAGCAATTCCAAACCTTGAACCACAGCGGTGGCACCCCTCTATGAAGTGTCCATATTTCTTTTAGATGGTGAACATGACAAACCAGGCATTAACCAGGGAGAGGTTCCTGTGCCTTTGTAGCTCTTTATGTTTGTTTGCGGCTGTAGACAAGCCTGGGGCCATTTCTGAACTGTGAATATTCGGGACAACCTCTTGCACTCGTCTAAATCATCACAATGCTACTTTCTCCTCAGAGCATTTGGAACATGAACCATGTCTAACTACAAACCTCTTGTAGTGCATCACAACTGTCATTCTTAAAGTGTGCCTAATATTAACTCTTCTAATGTCTATTGCCATAGGGCTCCCTTTGCAATGTGCAAAGAACCACTTAAGAGATACAGACCAAGTACAGTTAATATATTTTAACTGATCAATTTCTGCTATGGTTTTATACAGCATTTGGGGAGGAAACACTTCCTATTTCTAATCTATCCCATTTTCTCTTAATTAACCTCTTTACTTCTCTAAATGATGCACTGTGACTTTGGGCCTGCTAATTAAGCCACCCCAAACTGTTAATCTGTTTGTTTGTACTTATTTATTTTGCTAACTAAAGCATGTCTTGTTTGCCTTCAAGTATACTGATGCTAATCAACCTTGTTTTTATCACAAACATGTAGCTTCTTTATACTCTTCATTTTTAGCACAAAAAGAGTAGAAAGTAGAATTGAATCAAAGCTTCAAGAAAGCTAAGCTTCAAGAAAAATTCCTCAAGAAAATCATATTTTTGGTCAACAAAGTTATCACCATTCCTCGTTTTCAAATAGGAGATGCCATGTACAGAATAGGGAGAAAGGAAAGAGTTGGAGTGGGCACCTGTACATTTTGGGTATGCAGAAAATATTGTGGATTTTTAAAATGTCTTTGTTTCTAAATCCCTAGAACAGGCCAGAGTCAAAGGGCAGAGCCCTTGGGATGTTAACAACAACAACAACATTTGATTTATATACCACCCTTCAGGACAACTTAATGCCCACTCTAAGTGGTTTACAAAGTATGCCATTATTATCCTCTCAGCAAAACACCCTGTGAGGTGGGTGGGGCTGAGAAAGCTCCTAGAAGCTGTGACTGACCCAAGGTCACCCAGCTGGCTCCAAGGGAAGGAGTGGGGAATCAAACCCAGTTCTCCAGATTAGAGTCCCATGCTCTTAACCACTACACCAAACTGGCTCTGTTGACAGCAAAGTGAAAGGACACTGCTTTGTCTGCCAAAGTTGGAAGTTAGGCTGCAAAGTTGCTAATGGTCTATCCTTAGCCTCTTTTTATTCCCAGGCTTACAGGAAGGAGGCTTAAGGTAACATCTGTCTTCCAGCTGAGGTTGCCAAAAAATGTCCTGCAAAATTATTCAACAATTGAACACTGCATGAGCCGATCACTGGGTTTGTTCAGTTTAGCACCAAACAACTCTTAATGCCGGCCGAATGGGTTTGCATTGGGTTTTTGCAACAATGCTCATGTGCAAAAACACTGCAGGTTTTAGAAATTCAGCAGCCATTAATGTTGCTATGGACTATGTAGATGAACACCAAATGGTAGGATTTTAAAAAAAATGCATTCATTTTTAACTGATTGGTAACAGTTGTGATTAGAGATGGGCATGAACTGGAGAAAAAGAACCATGAGGTTTGTGGTTCATTGCATTTCATGAACCACAAACTTTCACAAACCTGCCCCAGTTCACAAACCGGTTTATTTGGTTCATGAAAATGCCATTTCCAGGTCAGCAAATCATCACTTCCAGGACTGCCGAAAGTCACTTCAGGATCAGCAGAAGGTCTGCAGAAAGCCCAACCCGCGTTGCCTAGAAAACTGATTGATCGACGCCAGGGTGTCTGCAGTGACGAACTGAAAAATGGAACAAAGGAACTGGCCTAAAGTTCATGGCAGTTCATCAGAAAAGGGGTCTGATGAACCGCTGGTTTGCAAACCACAAACAGGCCCGGTTCATGCCAAATTTTGGTTTGTATTTCGGTTTGTGCCCATCTCTAGTTGTGATTGATTTAACTATCTGTTTAAACAATTTGCTGCTGACAAGAGCAGCAGGCACAGAAAGGACAGGGCTGTGTGAGAACTTAGTTGCATGAAAAGCCAATTGCACTGGTCTGTTGAGAAGGAATAGGTGATGAATAGACAAGCAATTAATAGATAAACAATCCCTCAAAAAAAAAAAGAACAGTCCCCTGTTTGCAATTGGTGGAAATGACATGAAAGGAACAGGTGGGTGCTTGAGCATTCCTACCTCCAGCCCCAGTTCCCACCACTGGATTATTTAGAATGCAAGGATGAATATTCCTCACAATTTAAAGGATGGTGGAGGGATACATATGGCCATGTTGCCTCAGAAATGGGAACACACACACGCACTGGTTTTTGCTCTTATCATTTAGAGGGAAGAAATAAGAATGTGTAGGAGAAAGTAGCATTTTGACAAACTATTTATACAAGTGTAAAAAGCAAAATGTTTTTTGGTAGACAAAATAACAATGGACCCTCACAGTTTTTAAGTGGGGGAGTAGGAATGAGGATCTGAGAGAGTGCCTCCCTTGTCCAAGCCCAATTTCTCCTGTGCCATTGCGGGGGCGGGGGGGAATCCTTTGGTGGTAAGCAGTCCCATATGGATGCACTCCAATATGTGCATTAGGTAGCCATTACACTGAAAGAAAAACAGTGTAGATAGCAGCTGCTCTCATTTTCACAGGGCTTTCCTCCGTTAGTAAAGTAGGGCTAGATGTGCTGGGTAAAAAAATGGTGAAATAGTAGGGAAAGAGTATGTCTCTGCAACAGGAGAGAAGCCATGGTTATATGCAGGCAAACACTGTTTTTAAGAATATAAGAAGAGCCCTGCTGGATCAGACCAGTGATCCATCGGGTCCAGCATCCTGCCTCATACAGTGGCCAATCACCATTGCTATGGAGGGCCAACAACAGGGCTTAGAGGCTGAAGCCTTCCCCTGATGTTGCCTCCTAGCACTTGCATTCAGAGGTTTATTGCTTCTGAATACAGAGATCCTCCTTAGTCACTTTGGCTAGTAGTTATTAACAAGAGCTCTCTCTTTCAAGAATTGCCTAATTCCCTCTTAAAGCCATCCATGTTCATGGCCATCACCATATCAAATGGCAGTGAATCTCAAAATTTAATTATTCATTGAGTGAAGAAGAATTCCCTATCCTTTCCCAGTAACTGGAAGCTGAGGACTGTGTACTATTTGCACATGCAGATAACTTTGGTTTTTTAAATGAAGACTATTTCATGCAAAAAAAATGAGGGAATGGGCATGATCCAGCCATAATTATCAGTGGATCTTGACATCATAAGAAGAGTGGGAATCCTCAGGGTTGTAGTGCAAAGGTGTACTCTCCAAGCCCCTTCTGTCCCATGGGATAGCCACCAGCACCATTCTACTTAAACTGGATGCTTTCAGGTTCAAGCATGGAAATAGCCGTCACTGTTGTCAGAATGGGCAACATGCAGGTTGCACTTGGGTCTTAACCACAGGTGCAGTAGGCACATAGCCACATTTATTATGATGGAGCGTATTTCCCTAGGATCCTAAACAATGTCCATTTTCACTGTTGCACTGAATTGGGAAGCGAGTTATAAAAACTCTTAAATGAACAAGCTGCATGCCTGGGGGCCCTCATGTGCAAACTTTATTCTCCCACCTGCCCTCTTGATTCCCATTTTAATAATAAATTCCAAACAGCAAAGACAGCAATATTTTGCATTCTGCTCTCTCCCATTTATATGTTTTAGCTGCCTTGCATGTAAATTAAACAATTAGAAAATGATGCAGCTATTATTAAAGACAGATGGATAATGTTACAACGCAGATGTTTCTGCTGCTCCCAAGTTGATAAAAATCTAAATGCCAAATATTTTAAAACTTGCTGAGCCTTTCAGTAAACTCCTGTTTGAAAAGATACTTATTAACTGAACAGAAAAACATTTCTGGCATTTTGAATGATTAGAACGTTTCTTCCAAAAAAAGGCAGATTATAAATGTCACTTTAATTTTGATAGGACTCCATTGGTAAGCAGAGTTTGTGGCCCCGAACATATCATATCCAAGTGACAAAGGACAAGGGGCAGAGTGAGCAAAATTCATAGAAAGTTCTGGCCACTGATGACATTCCAGCTATTTCAGTTTTTCACTCTGTAATGTTTAAAGCTTATACGTTCAGTTTGACTGTTGAATGAAACAGAATGAAGACAGAGAGAGGATGGTGGTGTAGAGGTTAGACTATTGAACTAGGATCCCAGACACCCAGGTTTAAATCCCTACTTTGCCAGTCACTCATCTTGGGCCAGTCGTACACTCTCAGCCTACCCTACATCACAGGGTTGTTGTGTGGATAAAAATGGAGGACAGGAGACCCCTATACATTGTTGCTTGGGATCCCGCGTATGGAGAAAGGTGGAGTATATATGAAGTAAATAAATAAAACTGTTTTGATGCAAAGATCAATGTGTGTTTAATGTGCTATCAAGTTGCAGCCAAGTTATAGCAGCCCCATACAGTTTTCAAGACATGAGATGTACAGAGATAGTTTGCCCTTGCCTGCTTCTGTGAAGCAACCCTGGACTTCCTTCGTGGTCTTCCATCCAAGTAATAAGAGGGGCTGACTCTGCTTGGCTTCAGGCTAGCCCAGGCCATCTAGGTCAGGGCAAGGATGAGTGCAGGGATGAAGGTCACGACAAGTTCATTTGAAAATTTGAGAGAAAGTCCATTTGAGAACTTTTGCCAGACTAGTCATAGATTAAAATTTCTGGGCTACCTCTTGCTGTTTTGAGCAAAAGATAGTGGTGATTTGGCTATATAAGCTAGGACACTGGTAGCAGAAACTGAGATCAGCAAAAGCTTCTTTGCTCAAATCACACATTGATCACATTGCGAGCAGCAACCTTGAACACTTGATAAAATGTTCATTTTTTTATCAAGCTGTTAGAATTGCTCTAAAGTATACTTCAAATACTTTGCACATACTGTTTCCCCATGGTTGTCCCTGTTTTCCTTTTCTGTCTGCCATCCACTCGACTTGCCAGACAGAAAATATTAACTTACAAAAGAGCTGCTTTCCTTGATTGTCTTGATCCAGCTACAGTGGCAGTGGGGAGCTTTCATGACTTGTCTGTCTAGCATTTCAGTCATCCCCAGTTCGGTTGCCTGATTCCCAAAGCATGTTCATGATGTTCATGATAATGAGGTATTCTAAACTGCATTGCAAATACCTTGTGCCATCTTCCGCTTCCACCTAGGAATTGTAATTCTACCCAGTTCTAAGTATGCATCAATATGATTATGCTGTTAACTCATGGATGATATCAACTGAGCAGGTACAAAACTCAAAGTGTAGCTGATTTTAAATTTTAAAATGATCATATGGAGCATTCAACTAAGGAGAAGACAATCATAGCAAGCTAGATAAGTTCTGTTTTTTAGCGTCTTTTTGCAAAAAATCGTATTCTTGCTAGCTGAATTATCTGCATTTGTCACTTCGCTTGAGGTGCTCATTTTTCTGTAGCTGGAAAGAATCATATTTTTGCTTGCATTAAGAACTTCCAATTTCACTTCCACCACGAGATGCAGTAAATCCTATTACTCCAGAAGCACTAAGGCATTTGGTCTCTAAGAACTGCAAATGGTTGTCAGGTTTTGGGTGCTGTCCAGCTCCACTGAGATGTATGGGAGTTGTGTAATTGACAGCAATGGGCTGTGGTTTGCACTCTTTGTCGACTATAATCACTGTCTGTAGTTAGCAGATGCAGTGCAAATGGGATGCACATGGTGATTTTTTTGTGTAAAGATAATGGTATAATTGTCACAAAGCTAATTAAAATGATAATGAATAATTTATACTTCAGCAAAGATAATAGGGTGCATATTTTTATCATCTTCAATGCACAGTACAATCCAAATTCTTTTTTCAGCTCTCATTGTTCAAGTCTGTCTTGAGCAGTAATCTAGATACTGCATTATCTTGCAAACTCTTCTGGTCTTCTAAGGGAAGACTTTGCTTCAGTTCAAAGCTCTATGTGTATCTCAGTGTACACACAGATCTCAGGCTAGACAGGCTTCCCTACCCTATACTGATAAAAGAGGAAGGTCTACACTTGAAAATGAAGGGAATAAACCTCTGTAGAGCTTTGAGTACATATAAGAGCTCCTGTCACTCATCAAGACCCAATTGTATGCTCTTCTTTATGTTTGTGTCAGAGAGTGATTCTACACGCACAGTTTCCTCATATGTGTTTGTTTGTTTCATTTATACCCCACCTTTCTCCCTCATGGTGGCCCAAGGCAGCTTACATAATTCTCCTCTCCTCCATGTTATCTCCACAACAACCCTGTTTGTTTGTTTCATTTATACCTCACTTTTTTCCCTCATGGGGACCCAAGGTGGCTTACATAATTCTCATAGAGTCATTGGGTTAGAAGGTACCTCTAGAGTAATCTAGTCCAACCCCCTGCACAATGCAGGGAATTCACAAATACCTCCCCCCACACACACGGTGTCCCCTGCTCCATGCACAAAAGATGGCAAAACACCTCCAGGATCCCTAGGCAAAATGGCCTGGAGAAAATTGCTTCCTGACCCCAAAGTGGCAATCGGCATTACTCTGGGCATATAAGAAGAGGCCACAAGAACTAAACACTGATGTAAGGCTTCCTGACTTTCCTCTCATAATCTGCCTAGATTCACAGAATTAGCATTGCTGTCAGATGGCCATCTAGCCTCTGACAGATGGCCATCTAGCCAACCACCTCTCAAGGAAGCCTGTTCCACTGATGGGACTGCTCTGCCAGGAAGTTCTTCCTAATGTTTAGCCCAAAACTCTTTGATTTAATTTTAGCCCATTTGTTCTGGTCCAAACTTCTGATGCAGCAGAAAACAACTAGGCACCATCCTCTATATGACAGCCCTTCAAGAACTTGAAGATGGCTAACATATCAGCTCTCATCCAACTCCTCTCCAAGCTAAACATACTGAGCTCCTTCAACCTTTCCTCATAGGACTTTGTCTCCAGAGGTTAGACAAGTGGGAGTTTCCTCTCTTCTTGTCGTTGTGAAACACTGGTTGTTCTCACTTTTTCCCCCATAGACCTCCTCTCGGAGGCTAGTAATTACTACCACCCTTCGTCCAAAAGTGCTTTCCCATTTCCTCACTGTTTTCTTAGTTAGCTGTGTGTGTATGCTGTGTGTGGTTTTCTGTAAGCTTGGTTTTTATTTCTTTGCTGATAAAAAACCCTTTCCTGTTGAACATCTACCTGTTTATTTGAGAGTTCTCTAAGAGAACAATTCCTGTAGACACAGGTGGAGAATCCCAGTTATGCCTTCACTGCCTCCTTAATGTTAATTCCTCCCCAACTAATTAAGGAAACCTCCTATTTTGGTCATAACTGGGTGAGATTCAGTGAAAAGCTGGCTGGATCCAACTCACTGACTAGTCTAAGTTAGTGGGGCTAATAGATTGCAGGCAACTTTTTTGTCTTAACTAGATTGTACAGATGTCACCAAATTTCCAAACTTTTGGTTTCATTTGTATCATGGACTTAGGGCCAAGCTACACATGACGAATGACACTTGAACGGCAAGTGGATTGAGTGGAGGGCAAGTGAACAGGGAGAAATACACTTGCCGTTCAAGTGTCATTCGTCATGTGTAGCTTGGCCCTTAGTGTACCCTTGCTTTCTCACTTCTTGAGGGAAAATATTGCAGTCTCCCCCTGTTCCCCGGTCAAAATAACTAAATTTGATTTAAAAAACTGATGTTAAATTTTATAGTTGTTTTTGCATGTAAAGGGCATAGGATAGTGCATGAAAAGCTGATGGTGTAAAATGACATAAAATATCATAAAATGGTGTGAACATGCATTGAAACGTATAATGTATAAATGGTATAAAAAGGCATGAAAATGCTGTGAAAGAAAGAAAGAAAATAGGACATCTTTAAAAAGGACAAAAATGCTCACAGCAAATGCATACAAAAACAAAAACAAAAAAATAATATATTCATACACAGCCCTATTGAATTATGGCAGGATTCGAGTTCAGTGGCACCTTAGAGACCAACAAGATTTTCAGGGTATAAGCTTTTGAGAGTCAAAGCTCTCTAACTCAAAAGTTTATACCCTGAAAATCTTGTTGGTCTCTAAAGTTCCACTGAGCTTAAATCCTGCTGTTCTACTGCAGACCAACATGGCTGTCTACCTGAAACTATTGAATAAGCTGCAAGAGAGATATTTGACAAAAACAATCATTTTAGCCACTTCAAAAATTTTATCACACTTGAACTTTTAATCATTTCCAATAGGGGCTATTATACCTAACATTTTCCACAAAGTTATCAACAATTTTTTACCATGGTGAAATCACCTTTTACATTGTGTCCTATAAAAAGAAACATTTTTCATAATTATGCTATTCACATATCACACTATTGTCTAATGTGGTTGTAATCATTCAGTATGAAATCAATTTCTCCCACTGGGTATAATTCTTTTTCTTCCCTACTGGAACATACAGCAAATGTAGTTACTGGGATACACAAAGGGAGCAAAACACCCTCCCCCCAAACTCTACCATATTGTTTGAAATTTCTTCCTGCAGTATTGGAGGATTGTTATGTTTCTAAAGGTAGCCAGAGACTGTGAGAAAATGGCTGATAACCCCGTCATATAAACAAAAAAGATGGCGCAATATGTTCAGCTAAGGTTGACACATTACATCAGCACAGGTGCATCTAGCCGATGTGTCCTGCAGGTGGACACATCTTGCAGCCATCAAATACACCTGGCACAGATGGAATGTACTACCCATAGATAAACAAAGTGGACTTGGTAGAATAGAGCTCATGTCCATTTCCTTCTATCCTTCACATCTTCCTTTACTCATTTCACCCCTCACATCCCTTCCGATCATCCCCTCCATTTCCTATTAAAACACTCCTTTCTTCCCCTATCTCTTTGCTTCTCCTCCTTTTAACTCCTTCCACTTCCCCTTTCATGAACACTTAACTGCCTCCACAACACCCCACTTCACCCTCACCCAATAACTCAACACTCCCTTCCAAAAACTCATTCCTTCTCAGATTTTATTTTTTTCATCCTTTTCAGCTTCTCTCTCCTACAAGGTCATGTTAACCCCACCCTTCCCTCCTTCACCACACTGCCCCTTGTCCCCTTGTTACCCAAATAAGAGGTCTCCTTAATTGGTTGGGGGAATTGGTATTAAGGAGGCAAGCGAGAGGGGGTAACTAGGAATCTCCATCAATGTTTATGGGAATTATTCCTTAGAAAACTCTCAAATAACTCAGGCTCAAATAAGTCAGTTCAACTGGAAGGTTAACTACAAAGTTAACTAGGAAAGTGAGAGAGGAAAGTGGGAGAAAGCAGTTTCAGGGACAATAACTACAAGTCTAGAGTAAAGGAGAGTATAGGAGGGACGGGAGGGGCCTGAGGAGGCAGCAGCAAAAATGACCAGTGTTTCACTGCAAGAAGAAGAAGGCTCAAGCAAACTTGAGTGTGGGGCAGACTGCACAAATAATCATAAATGGAGAATTGACTAAACCATATGAAATACAAGGAGGTACAAGACAAGGCTGCCCATTGTCACCACTGCTGTTCATACTTGTTCTTAAAATATTAGAGATATAAGCCAAGATGAAAGAGTCGGAGAGGAAAAGGTCAAAAAGAGAATTTGTTGATAATCTGGTGTTGGTTCTGGAAGATCCTCTAAAGGAGATTGAAACATTAATGAGTAAGCTGAAAGAATTTGATACAGTAGTGGGTTTTAAGATTAATAAACTGAAGACTAACATGTTAACAAAAATATGAAAATACAGGATCAGTTGAAACTGGAAAATAAAACGGTTTAATGTATTGTCGAAGGCTTTCATGGCCGGAGAACGATGGTTGTTGTGGGTTTTCCGGGCTGTATTGCCGTGGTCTTGGCATTGTAGTTCCTGACGTTTCGCCAGCAGCTGTGGCTGGCATCTTCAGAGGTGTAGCACCAAAAGACAGAGATCTCTCAGTGTCACAGTGTGGAAAAGATGTTGGCAGGTCATTTGTATCTACTCAGGAGGGGTGGGGTTGAGCTGAGTCATCCTGTAAGGGTTTCCCAGGGTGTGGAATGCTGATGGCGGGAGGCTTCACTGTATCCTGAGGAGGTTCTTTTGCATATGGATTGGTGCTTGATGTGCTAATCTTCTCTGCAGGGCTATTGCTGAGTATAGAGTGATTTGTTAGCCTGGTGTTTTTCAGAACTGGAAACCATGCTCTGTTCATTCTTAAGGTTTCTTCTTTCCTGTTGAAGTTTTGCTTATGCTTGTGAATTTCAATGGCTTCCCTGTGCAGTCTGACAAAGTAGTTGGAAGTGTTGTCCAGTATTTTGGTGTCCTGGAATAAGATACTGTGCCCTGTTTGAGTTAGGCTATGTTCAGCCACTGCTGATTTTTCAGGTTGTCCAAGTCTGCAGTGTCTTTCATGTTCTTTTATTCTTGTCTGGATGCTACGCTTTGTGGTCCCGATGTAAACTTGTCCACAGCTGCAGGGTATACGGTATACTCCTGCAGAGGTGAGGGGGTCTCTACTGTCTTTTGCTGATCGTAGCATCTGTTGTATTTTTCGGGTAGGTCTGAATTCAGTTAGGTCACAAGGTCTACAGGAAACCAACTCACACTGATCGGTACTTACACAAAAACTCCAATCACCACCCCGACAGAAAAGAGGCATAATGAAAACATTAGTGGATCGTGCAAGATGGATATGTGAGCCGCACTTTCTCAATGAGGAAATGAATCATCTAAACCACGCACTTCAGGCAAATGGCTACTCCAGAAATGAAATCTGAAGAGCAATCAAACCCAGGATGAATCAAACAACCAAGGAAAAACAGTCTCCTACAGGAAAAGTGTTTTTGCCATATATCAAAGGAATTACTGATCAGATGGGAAAGCTTATGAAAAAGCATAACCTTCAAGCAGTATTCAGACCCACCCAAAAAATCACTTCAAATGGAGGCATAAGGCAATTGCCATTGATGGCTATTGAATGGGACTTTTCTGGGGGCACTAGCTTTGGGGCTCTATAACTTGGAGATCTGTACTCCAATGTTCATGAAACTTGGAGGGTGGCTGGAGGAGAGCCTGCTGAAAACTCCCTGTGAGTTTGGACTCTCTGAGCATGAAGGGGGCTATCCTGGGCTCCAACGAATTCCGAACCTTGAACCAGTTTGGAAACTGGTTGAGTTCGTTAAGTTCGTGGTTCGTGTTCCGTGAAAATGAATGAACCACAAACCAAGCAGTTCAGGTTTTTTCCGTTCCGTGCCCATTTCTATTTGGCATACATGAAATAACTTACTTTATTTTACAAAATTTATATCCTGCATGCAGCTTACAAATTTAAACATACGTGATAAATGTATTGTCGAAGGCTTTCACGGCCGGAGAACGATGGTTGTTGGGGGTTTTCCGGGCTGTATTGCCGTGGTCTTGGCATTGTAGTTCCTGACGTTTCGCCAGCAGCTGTGGCTGGCATCTTCAGAGGTGTAGCACCAAAAGACAGAGATCTCTCAGTGTCACAGTGTGGAAAAGATGTAGGTCATTTGTATCTACTCAGGAGGGGTGGGGTTGAGCTGAGTCATTCTGTAAGAGTTTCCCAGGGTGTGGAATGCTAATGGCGGGAGGCTTCACTGTATCCTGAGGCGGTTCTTTTGCATATGGATTGGTGCTTGATGTGCTAATCTTCTCTGCAGGGCTATTGTCGGGTGTGGAGTGTTTTGTTGGCCTGGTGTTTTTCAGAACTGGAGCCCATGCTCTGTTCATTCTTAAGGTTTCTTCTTTCCTGTTGAAGTTTTGCTTATGCTTGTGAATTTCAATGGCTTCCCTGTGCAGTCTGACAAAGTAGTTGGAAGTGTTGTCCAGTATTTTGGTGTCCTGGAATAAGATACTGTGCCCTGTTTGAGTTAGGCTATGTTCAGCCACTGCTGATTTTTCAGGCTGTCCAAGTCTGCAGTGTCTTTCATGTTCTTTTATTCTTGTCTGGATGCTACGCTTTGTGGTCCCGATGTAAACTTGTCCACAGCTGCAGGGTATACGGTATACTCCTGCAGAGGTGAGGGGGTCTCTGCTGTCTTTTGCTGATCGTAGCATCTGTTGTATTTTTCGGGTGGGTCTGAATACTGCTTGAAGGTTGTGCTTTTTCATAAGCTTTCCCATCTGATCAGTAATTCCTTTGATATATGGCAAAAACACTTTTCCTGTAGGTGACTGTTTGAATCATCTCAACAACAACATCCACCTGAACATACAATTCACAATGGAGAAAGAAAGTGAGGGAAAACTCTCATTCCTGGATACCTTGGTCATCCGCAAAGCAAACTTTCAGTTAGGTCACAAGGTCTACAGGAAACCAACTCATACTGATCGGTACTTACACAAAAACTCCAATCACCACCCCCGACAGAAAAGAGGCATAATGAAAACATTAGTGGATCGTGCAAGACGGATATGTGAGCCGCGCTTTCTCAATGAGGAAATTAATCATCTAAACCACGCACTTCAGGCAAATGGCTACTCCAGAAATGAAATCCGAAGAGCAATCAAACCCAGGATGAATCAAACAACCAAGGAAAAACAGTCACCTACAGGAAAAGTGTTTTTGCCATATATCAAAGGAATTACTGATCAGATGGGAAAGCTTATGAAAAAGCACAACCTTCAAGCAGTATTCAGACCCACCCGAAAAATACAACAGATGCTACGATCAGCAAAAGACAGCAGAGACCCCCTCACCTCTGCAGGAGTATACCGTATACCCTGCAGCTGTGGACAAGTTTACATCGGGACCACAAAGCGTAGCATCCAGACAAGAATAAAAGAACATGAAAGACACTGCAGACTTGGACAGCCTGAAAAATCAGCAGTGGCTGAACATAGCCTAACTCAAACAGGGCACAGTATCTTATTCCAGGACACCAAAATACTGGACAACACTTCCAACTACTTTGTCAGACTGCACAGGGAAGCCATTGAAATTCACAAGCATAAGCAAAACTTCAACAGGAAAGAAGAAACCTTAAGAATGAACAGAGCATGGGCTCCAGTTCTGAAAAACACCAGGCCAACAAAACACTCCACACCCGACAATAGCCCTGCAGAGAAGATTAGCACATCAAGCACCAATCCATATGCAAAAGAACCGCCTCAGGATACAGTGAAGCCTCCCGCCATTAGCATTCCACACCCTGGGAAACTCTTACAGAATGACTCAGCTCAACCCCACCCCTCCTGAGTAGATACAAATGACCTACATCTTTTCCACACTGTGACACTGAGAGATCTCTGTCTTTTGGTGCTACACCTCTGAAGATGCCAGCCACAGCTGCTGGCGAAACGTCAGGAACTACAATGCCAAGACCACGGCAATACAGCCCGGAAAACCCCCAACAACCATACGTGATAAAAATCAAAATAAATCATACAATCATAATAAAATAACATGAAATGGCCCACTACTCCTTTTAATGCTAAGACAAGATAATCGATATTATTCTTATGTGAGCAGAGATTTCCTTTGTCAAACAAACATACTAGGAAGTTATATCATTGTGAAGCTCAGAATACAAATGACCTAGCACCTACACTACACTTTTGGCAAATGTGATTTAAAAAAAATACAGTATCAAAGGAAATGTTAAATATTTCACTCCAGTAGATGGCTAACCATTTGAAACAGCAATGGACTATTGGCGGCTGGATAGGTGTGTCAGATTCTACACTATTGACTTACACTGGCTACTTAAATACATCTTAACCTTTCCCTGCCAGACAAGTCAATAACTCTGTGCTCTATTGAGCACAATCCCATCCAGCTGAAAGTAAGATGGGTTTTTTTGCTCTCCATAAGCTCCTGCTATTTATGTTGTTTTAACCATTGATATGGGTGCTATGGAAACACATAGCCTTGCTTACACTTTACATTTCCATACCAAATTTTCTGCAGTGAACCTGGAGGCAGAAAAGAAGGTTCTGACAACAGGAAAGTCATTGCCGAAGAAGCTCATTGGAAGTTGAACAGCTTCTGCCACTCAATAGATTTTCTACTTTGACCAACTTATTTTCTTCCATAAACTAACAATGAAATCAGTTTGCTCTGCTTAGGTCTGTGATAGAAGATGAGAGCTTGAAATTCAAAACAGTGTGAGGTGAGAGAAGCTTAGCTTCCATTACTTTACTTCCCTCATCCTTGTCCTTCCAGGTTGGGTTGTTAGAAGTGAAGGATTGCACAATGTCTCTTCGTATCAAGTGCACCAGTACGTCAGAGTGGGCAGTAGAGAAAGTAAGGTAGATAGATCAGTTTCCTCTGTATCTCTTCCTCTTGTCTGTTCCACTGCTGTCAATTTATACACACAGTTACTAATCTCAAGGACTTCATTTGTTTCAACTAACACCTTCCTCTTCCTGCTTCCTTGTCTAACTTCCATGAGGACAACATGCTTTCTCAGTTCCTGTCTCCATCCTCTCTTAAATTGATAGCTAGAAGGATTTTTCTTCCTTTCCTGTCCTCGTATAGAGTTCCACAACATCCGTTTCTTTTCTAAAGCAACAAGCCTCCTAAAGGTAGTCTTCCCCCTTCTTTTGTACAAACCAGCTCTAAGCTAACATGGAGTAGATGGTGAAATGATTCCTCTACATCTATTTCTTGATGGCAGATCATTTCCCTTTCCCACAGAATGAATTGGATTGAATAAGAGTAGCAATAGTACCTTCATTCTTAAGGAGTAGGCAACAGAGTATGCATATGCATAGCTGGAGAAGGTTTTATTTTATGACAGTGCATCAGCTCCAGCTCTTTCTGAAAAACGTTTCTGGGACACCTCCAAGCTACCAACATTTCAGCAATGTTTCAGCGGCCAGAATATTTTGCTCACAAGTACTTTATTTATATGTATTTTGCTTCCTCTTTTCTGCACTTTCAAACCCATCTGTAAGATCTGATCAGCACTGAAGATGCATAGGCCTAACTCTGGTTGGTTAGATTACTAAAGGCATTGGGGAATATGTGTGTGCTGTTTGTAGTAGTTCACTAGATAGACTTCATGCAATAGCAACCCTGCTTGCCAAATTATTTATAACCTTACTCACAGCTTGTTCAACTCTTCAGTAAAACCGCATGGTACATTTTTTCTTGGTACTGTAGAATGCAGTTGAGGTCATGTGATGGAATACTTTTTCACATCATGAATTCACAGCATGTGCAAAGCTAGCCTGCCAGAGAGAAAGGATTCTAGTCAGCCTTCTCCATGACACATCAACTTTCGATAAAAAGGGACGTGAGCTGTCCTCTTCCAGCCATTGCCATCATGCAATGCTCTGTGTATGTTTTCTGTCACAGCACTTGGCCCCATGACTGGCTGCTCGTATGTGATAATAATATTTATATTTGACCAGGCAGTTGCATGGATCCTTTATTGACTGTGGCAGCGTTGCTTGCCAGATTGTCCACAGAAGTAAAGAGGCTCTTGTCTCTGTGGCCTGGTTGCTTTTGGCTTCTTTCACTTTTCCACCCCTGGATGCCCTGCAATGAAGATGCCAATGGGGCATGGCTGGACTGCTGGAGACAGCTTTGCTTATTGATTTCTGCCTTGTGTGCTGAAGTAGGAATAGGTAATTTTACTACAAAGGGGTTTTTAGAGATTCTTCTCTGTGTGCATCTCCGCTGTTGTTGGAGGTATGGTAGATGAAAGAGAGGTCTTTCTCAATAGCCGTCCCACAGTTTTGGAATTCAGGGACACTCACCTGAATTGATCCAGGAACACTCACCTCACATCCTTGTTTTGATTGCTGCTGAAGATGGTCGTTTTAAAGAGAGCTTTGGAGGTACAGCTTGTGGGGTATTTGGCTTATAGTTTTGGCTGCTGAAATGTGTATTCTGAATTCCCAAAACCACCATCGGTAGGTGGTTTTGGGTGGCTTATTGTTAAATGTTGTTTTTACTGTCTTAGATTTTAAAGTTTCTTGTAAGCTGCTCTGAGTATGCTGTTTAGAATGGAAAAGGCTGGGTATATATGTGTTAATCAATACAAACACATACATTAACATTTCATAGATATTTCATTAATTACTTCCGGGCCCCAAAGCCTTGCTTGACTGTGTGGTGTTCTGTATATACGCTTCATCTGCTGATCATCCAGTCTAAGACCCTACAATTTACAATACTGTTTACTCCAGGATCTTCTCATTGGCTTCAACAGAATTCTGACGATCATGGAATGAGCTGGTTCTGGCCCAGTTCTTTGGTGTTGATTGATCCTAATTTTACATTTTTGAAAGAAAGTGTGCTTAACTGAAACTCCTGAGGTGCTTCAGCATATCTGTCATAAAAATTAATAAGGTGCCAAATACACAGTAAGTAATGACTAGGTAACAGACACAAACACCTTGCTTTAGAGATTTAAAGAAGTTGGAGATTTTTAATTAGCAAAACTGCGATGACAACACAGTAATCATCTGGTGTCAATTCATCATAGTCCTGTTGTAGGTTTCAAAGATCAGCTGGGGGCCACAAGAACAGAGATTCATTGCTGTCCTGACATGCCCGTCTTTATTTCCTCCACCAACAATTTCAGTGAAAGGTGATGATGACTAATTCTTTTCTCTTCAGAAAGAGGGTAAAGTTGACAGTTCAGGTCCCATGCACCAAGAAAATTTCCATTTCAATTTCAGTTCCAGGATTCTGGAACAATCTTGTTCCATTACTAGTTTATTCCAGGTCAGCTGATGCTGGCATGTATCTGATCCATTTGGTTTTTTTTATTATTTGCATGAGTTTTGAGCCATTGCTCACACCCAAGAGGTGGACTTTGGTCTCACATATGCAGACACATGCTGTTCTTTTCAAGGGGGTGGGAAAATGAGGGGCTGGGACAGCTGTTTTTACACACAATGGCACCAAAATCACAGAGAACACAGTTTTCCCTCCAAACCATTGACCTGCTCACTTTTCCCTCAGTTACACACACACAACTTAAGATGCTGAGAAAAGCAAGTGTTGTGAGAAACTGACTGGCTAAGAGAAAGGGGTGAGGGTGGGGATATGCACTTGCTCATTTCCCCTTGCAATAAGGTCTCTTTCCCATTGGGATCTGATTGATAAAATGCTGCTAAGGGAAACGAGAACGCTGCTCTGAAAGGAAAGCCCAGTGCCTGGGGGTGCTGCAAGGTATGATGCAAAATGAAACACAAACTTTTTAGTGGGAGGGACTTGTTTCAATTCAGTTTCCCAGTTTCCTGGTTTTGGGTCAGCATTCTGGAAGCTGCTTTAATGAGTGAATCAGTGAGTTCTGTGTGTGATTTTGGCTAATTTGTTCTGTTATGCACACACACTGTTCCTATATCATGAACAGATCACCATCAGTTGAAGCTTTTCCCATTAGAGTGCTAAAAACATTTTAAAATAAGTTCTCCTGTATAGAGTTTCAGCATTAGTAACCCTTTGACCATATGCAACTACCTTCTCTATTGTAGTGAATGGGGGAGATTTCAGGAGGGAAATATCATATAAATCGTATTAAAAAGACAAGAGGAACTCACCCCAAAGCATGGCCTTTAATGAAAATGTCCAATCTTATTTGAAGCACATAAAAGAAGGGGGGGAAGCCCCTTTCAACCATCTTTCCTCATACAACTCAATACATTATCCCTTTTCTTTATCTTGTAAAACTACAAATATGCAGCAGGAATAATGGGCACTAGGGTTGCCAGGGGGCCCAAAGACCCAAGCAGAGGCGGAAGGGGCTGGGCGGTGGGTGACAGTGTGGCACTTACCTCCTGTGTGCATACATAGTGCATGTGCACACTCCCGCACTCCCCCTCCGCAGAGGAATCCCAGTGCATGCTAAGTGGAAACCACCCCTTTGGAGGCAGTTTTCACTTTGAGCACTCATACATGCATCACCAGTCCTTCCTTCATCACATTGGGAAATGAGCAGGATAGAGAAGGGAGGAGTTTCCAATGGGATGGAGGAAGGAGCCGTGGCAGGTGTGTACATGCTCAAAGTGAAAACTGCCTCCAAAGGAGCAGTTTTTAGCTTGTACTCACCAGGATTCTTCTGTGAAGAGGGAGCCCTTGTGTGTGCTTCTCCCCACCCCCGTGTTCCCCTCCCTCGGCCAGCCAAATGAGCAAGGCCAGAGGTCAGCAGGTGGGGGCAGGGGATACCAAGACTACTGGGCACTCATCCAAAAAGGTTGGTGGAATTTGCACATTATAATGCCAGAAGTCTATATATATTCCACACCATCAAAGGTTAGCACCACATTCTGAGATCTGCCTTTCAGATAAGAGTCAAGTCATTACAAAACAGTGCCTTGAAGTCCCAGTCTAGCAAGAAGTCCAGAAAGATACCATGGTCAATAGTATCAAAAGCTGTTGAGAGATCTCAGGGAAACAAGAAGGATGTACCTGGAATAGATCTTGCAGGAAAACTATAGAAGTCTTTCCCTAAATCAGGCCTAAAATGAAACCAAACCAGCAGTTATTTGAGATTCCCTACTTTCCCTCACTTGTGTGACTCAAGCCATGATTCTTTATTTTCCTACCATTTTCTGATTCTTCATACTGAATAATTCCCATAAAATGTACACATTTTTCAATGTACATTTTACAATGTACTATGCAAATCAGATTTCATCCAAGTGGAGGACCAACACACAGACTTACAGGGGACATCTCATTTTCTCCTCCCACATGTCATCTATTCCTTTCCTACCTTCCATTGACTCTCCCTCTTTACCTGCTCCCTTCTCTCCTTCTCTGCCCCCTGTCTTTACTTCCCTCTCCAGCAGCCTCTCCCCATGGCCCAATTGCATGGTGCCAACCAAGTCAGGCCCAGCTGCATAATGGAGGACCTGCAAGGACTTGCAGGGGTACTCCACTTTTTTCTGTATCCCCTTTCCCACACTATTTCCTCTTTCCTACCACCTAGTAGCCCACATATAGTAGCCACCTTTCCCTACATGCTTCTCTCCTTCAAACCCACTAAACAACTCACTTTTTGCTTGACCCCCCCCCCCATATTCATCTGTAATTATTAATTTACTTCATTTATATACTGCCTTGCTCCACAATGGGCACCCAAAGCAGCTTACATCATTCTCCTTTCCATCATATTATCCTCACAACAACCCTGAGAAGGAGATTAGGCGGAGAGTCTGTGACTGGAACAAAATCTCCCTGTGAACTTCCACAGTAGAGTGGTTATTCGAACCTGGGTCTCCCAAAATTCAAACCAACACATTACACTGACTTTTGGGGGGATGCTGTTGTTGAACAGTAGTAGATCCTCAGAAAACCAAATCAGGAGTACGCAATGAATTTTTTTATATATTTACTCTTAAAGTGACTAAGTGCTTATACAGAGTGCTATATATTTTTTGAAACCAGAATAAATATAATTTCATCAAAATTACATAGAAAAATGGACACACACATATATATATACACCAATAAATAGCATCCATTCACAAATCCAAACAGCTGATAACTCATGTGACATACAAAAATATAATCTATACAACCATCTGTGCAAATTTATACCTTCAGAGAAACAGTCTTTAAAATCTCTTCTAACTCAGTCAGCAAGAAGCTCCGTGGAACATGCAACAAAGCAGGTAAGTAGTAACAAGGTAAGTGAATTCAATGACTATGTAGTGACTACGTTCCTGCATCACGTGACGCTGCTCCTAAGAAATGAATGAGAATGATCAGGAATAACATAAATTGAAGTGTGGATAGGTTCCTTGCCCCTGAGGAAGTCATTGACGAAAGCTGAGACACGCAAGCCGGCCCCAGTTTGGGCAGGGCACAGACAGGCTTGGACTCCTTCCCCCATCCATGCTGCTTTCTACCGAGAGAATAAACAGACTCATTCAATTCACTTTACCTTGTTACTACTTACCTGCTTTGTTGCATCTTCCATGGAGCTTCTTGCCGATTGAGTTAGAAGAGATTTTAAAGACTGTTTTGATGAAATTATATTTATTCTGGTTTCAAAAAATATATAGCACTCTGTACAAGCACTTAGTCACTTCAAGAGTAAATGTAAAAAAGAGTACACTTAGAGGTGGGTTCATTGTGTACTCCTGATTTGGTTTTCTGAGGATCTGCTTGCGTTTTTCAGGAGAGCCTTTTTTGTGTCATTGAACAGTAGCAAGCAGGCAGGCCTGGGTGAGTCATGCAAGTCATGAGGTACCAAGTAATCCACTTCTTGCTCTTGGGCCTGGACCCAATGAGTCCTCCCTCAAAAGCCAATATAGCCTTGGAAAAGGCCCTACCCCCTACCTTGTCTTTTCCTAAGAACAACCAAGCCTGGAATGCTGGCAAAACTATTATGGTGTTAGTGGTCAGACCCCTCCTCTCACTGAGGGGTAGTTTATAGATATGATTCCATAAACACCCTTCCTCATATATTACACTTCCTGGCCTGAAATTAAATGAAATGGATGCCAGCCAGGTAAGAGACTGGGGAAAATATTTTAGAAGGAGAATCAGAGTGGCTGATTGACTAATGGACCCCTCCCTGCCCTGGAGAAACGCATAATTTAGGACAATGGGTCTCCCAAGAAACTCTTCACTAATCTCGTTTTGGGCCTTCTCTCCATGAAACGCTGGTCATTTCACTGCTGCCTCCACGGACCTCCATCTTGAAGACTGGTAATTACAGCCTTTGCTGAAATTACTTTCTCCCCTTTACTTCTTGCCTTTATCTTAGTCAGCCTCGTGTGTGTTCTGTGTATGATTGGATGTTTGCCCTTTCATTTCTCTTCTAATAAAAAAAACTCTTTCTGGCTGAACATCTGGCTGGTTTATTTCGCAAGTTCTCTAAGGGACCCCCCCCCAAAAAAAAACATTGGTGGAGAATCCCTGTTCCCCCTCTCACTTTGTCTCCTTTGAGCTAGTTTCCCCCAATGAATTAGGAGACTGCCTATTTTGGTAACAATGGTTGCCTAGCAACAGCCACTGAAGACATCTAGTTAAAGCTACAGGTGTTCCTTTTATCATTTTGGGTTTGTTAAAAAAAATCTTTTTTAGATTTCAGATTTTTCAGCAACCTCGGGCATTTTTCAGATGTGTAGAATATCTGTCCTGTCCATTCATGGCTCTGATCTCTGGATTAAGTATCCACAGATCAGGGCCACTTGACTATTTGTATATATAATATTATAGTATGCATACATATTCTATAGCTATACATGACATACACTGTACATATAAATACCATATACTTTGTCAATAATATCATACAATGTTATACTTATACTATACACTATATACTTACACTATATACACTAAATGTACTTACAGAACCAGCAGTGAAAAGTGAAAAACTGAAACTACTGGCTATATATAAAATGGATATAAAAAGAAATGAAACAGAGAACACTCTCTCAACTTTAGCAACGTCCAAGCATGTGTGAACCAACTCTAAAGAACTGATATTCATCAAAACAACTGTATTTTTTTCATCTTCTAATCATGCCTCAGAGGAGCAAATGAACAAAGAAGAGAAGAAACAGTAAAATTCTTTTGTCCTTAAGTAGACAACACAACAAGAAAAGTCCCCCTGCCAAAAAAATCAATAAAAAGCTTTTGCCGATGGCCAATTTTGACTGTGGCACTTTGCAGCTGTGATCAGTATTTTTTTTTCTTTCCCAGATTTCTTATATACCAGCAGCATATTGTTAACTATGCAAGATAAAAAGCAGATAGAATTGGGTGCAAAAGCTTTTTCTCCAGTGAAATCCTACCACTTTGTGAGAGTGCAACAAAACACCAGGGACTTTGCAGTGGTGTTCTGCGTGCTGAGAACTGGGCCACATGCTATGTTTGCAATGGGGATGCCACTAACACCAGCATCTGCATGTCTCTCTCTCCCATTCCCCACGTAACACTTTCAAGCTCTTACCAAGTGGTTTATCCCCATCACATAATCAGAGAACCAATATCCCTTTCTTTATCAACAGCCACAGAAAACATAATCGTTTTAGGTGGTTAACCATGTTGGTCTTCAGTAGAAGAGTCAGATTTGAGTCTAGAGGAAATCAAGTCATTGCGGTGGAGAATATACTTTTGAGTGCTGTCAGCCATCACAGATGATTCTCCTACTCCTAAAACAGTACTTGTCCTTTAAATGAAAGCTAGTATACCAAAAATTCATAATATTGCAGTTGCCTTTTTGTATCAACCTGGCCTGTGATTCACCTTTTCAAATCCAGCCCAAAGAAAAGCAGGGACAGGCAATTAAAATATCATTTGCTCAACCTGACACCTCTCCTTGAGATGAGTGAGTAACTAACATCTTTGGATAAGGATGTTATTGTGGGAAGCCCGTTTGCAGGGAGGGCCGGGTATAAATTTGATAAAATAAAATATATATGTTGCTTTAGCCTTTTGGTGCCATCATAAAACTGACTACATGGTCTAAGTGGGCCAATGTGACCAGGGTCCAGTTTAGCCATGGATGAAGGGAGTATAAAGGGGCTCGACAGCCCTTTGTGTGGTGCTTTGGTGGCTCAGAAGGGAATAGAGAATGGAGGGTCCAAAAGGGAAGGAATTGTTGCCAAGTAGGCCCCCTCCCCTGCTTTAAAGCCTGCTATGAACTGTGCTAAAGTTTCCTGCGTTGCTGTTTTACTGCTACACCAAAGACTGCTTTGCACGTGTGTGTTCTGGTACACGTGTCAGTTTCCTGCCTGCGTGTCAATTACCCTGCTGCTGCAATTGACTGTGTAGTTTACAGACTCCATGTTTGGTTAACTGCACAAAGGACTCTCTTTCTGGGCAGCCCTGCCCTGACCTATATCTGGAATTCCCTGTGTGCGTTTGGACTCTGTTACAAGTGTGCCCCGTGCCTGCATTGCCATCTGCCACGGACCGTGCCTGTTTCCTGCTTTGAACTGTGTTTTGTGTACTGTTCCCGCTGCCTCCATGGAAGCCTGCCTCATATGGGCCCAAGCCGCTGCTAGCAGCCGGGCGCCTGCCGGGGAAACCTCCAGCGAGCCTGGCTAGGCGCTCCCTGGTCAGTTCCCGTCTGGAGCCTCCCGCGAGCCGGTCGCCGAGCTTGCCCTCGCTACCGGGCAGCCTGCTATCCAGCCCCAGCTATGCCCAGCCGGCATCCATGTTCTCAGGCAGCCAGAAGACCCTGGGAAGAAGACTGCTTTGAGAAGCCATTTCGGCGAAGCGGGCACACCACGTCCGCAGCGAGAGCCCCTCGCCCCGCTCTGCATATCTCAGGAGCCGCCCCGGAGAAGGAACTAAGTGCCGACCATCCCAAGCACTTAGAGAATGCATCTCAAAGAAACCTCCGCATTCCAGAAGCTGATGACATCAGGACAAGCCCTGTCCGCTGGAACATCCATTCAGCCCACTTGGACTTCCCCCTCCCTCTTTTGTCCCCTCTTCCTGAGGTGTCACTTATCACAATCTGATTACCAAAGTGGCCCATCCAAGCCATTCAGTAGCCCATTAGACCCTTTGTTTTAATCTGTGAGAACCACCAAGTACAGCACCAGCCCCAGGGTACGTTTTGGGGTATTTAAGCTGGTCTCTCAGACCACTCGGTGCCTCGGCCATTCCCTATCCAGACCTCCTTGCTGTCCGTCTGTGGTCCCAGTGCTGGCATTGGGCCACCCTCGCTGCCGTGTCTCTGCTTCGCTCCAGGATCGTGAGTATTTCCCTTACCATCGTTGGGAACCCGCTAATGCGAACGTCTCTGTATTTCCTACCCTGTATTTCTTAGACCTTGTGTGTTCTTTGTATGATTGTGCAAGCTAGGCTTACGCTACACTCAATACATGTGTTTGGACCTTACTCCTTGTCTGCCTCTTTTTCACTAGAGTGTCTGGGATCGGGACCTCCGTAAACATAGGTTATGATCCTCGCTTAATATTAATAGTTACAGACTGCTACAGCTAATTCCCCATTATAATAAAAGAGCAGTTCTGGTAACAGTTTACTGGTGGAGAATGCGGGCATAACCCAGTTCGTGTGAACGCACGTGAGTCGACACGCGTGTCTTCAGCGAACTGACTTAGAGGAAAATTTTCCAGACCTCAGTGTAAAGAGCGCAATTTAGCTCAGGGAATTAAAAGTGTGAGTGTGTGTGGCTCTAGCGAGCACTTCTATCTTGTGGGTTGGCTTTTCCCCATTTCCTCCTTCAGCCAGCTTTGGACTACTTGCCTTTTGTGGTGCACCGCGAGGCCCTCCAGCCGTTATAACCGGTGTACTGTGGGTGAGGACCTCTGAACTGGTGAAGTTCCTGGCCACCTTCCGGGCCGCCTAAACGCGTCTATGTGGGTGGGATCCCAGAAGTAGGCTCTAGATATATACGCATATATATACATCCTGAAGCAGCACATATAAAATTCTTTTCCGCCCTCCCCCGTCTCTCCTAAGCCCGTCCAAACCCCGTTCCTGCCAGCACTTAGGCTTCAATCCCCGCTCCGGAGGAAACGTGAAGGGATCGATAGTCCGTTTGGTTAGTTAGCTTTGGGAATCTAAAGCCAGGTTCCTGAAGCCCCGCAGCAGCCGGCCGCACCGTGCTTAAGAGTTTTAAGGTAGACTCTTGGGCGCTTTTCCGCTTGCGAGTTTTAAGTCAGACTCGTGGGCGTACCTTGCTTGGGAGTCAGTGGGACTCCTGGGCACATTTTTTGCTTGGGAGTTGTTTGAACTCTTGAGCGCTTTTTCCGCTTAGGAGTACAGTAGGCTTTACTCCTGGGCACTTTTGCTTGGGGACTTGCAGAGGCAGTCCTTGAGCACATTTAGTCTTTTGGTCTTGGCTTGGAGACAGTTTAACCGTTTGTCTCTGAGCACGAGGCCTGGGGACACTTTGAGTATAGTTCTTGGGCAGAGAGCTTGAGAGCATTTGTGGCTTCTGAGCAGAGGCTTGGGAGCATTTCTGGTTGCCTGAGCAGAGGCTTGGGAGACCCCTTAGTTGCAGTTCCTGAGCAGAGGCTTGGGGACACTTTTTGGTTTTCCGAGTAGAGGCTTGGGAGACCCCTGAGCTTTGGCTTCTGAGCAGAGGCTTGGAAGCACTGAGCGTTTTTGTTCTTGGGCTTAGAGAGCTTGAGAGCACCTTCTGAGCCAGTAAACTTTTCCTGGTCCCGTGGCTTGTAGGCAAGCTTGAAACGGGAATAGGAATTTTCCTTCTCCCCCGGTGGAGAAGAACTGAGTGTAGAACCCTTAAAAATACCCTGTAAACCCTAAAAGTAGAACCTTAAAACCCCCTGGTAAAAACCCTTGAGGACCTGAGGGAAGGATAAACCTCCCAAAAGGGACATAGAGAGGAAGAAGTTGTTAAAACCCTTGAGCAGCTTTAATCGCCCCACCCCTGGTGTCGCTGATCCACTCTTTAACCTCCCCCGAGATCAGCCTTAAACGAAAGCAAAATGTACCGGGCAAACCCCACCGTGCCCCGCCTGGAGAAGTGGCTAGTTAAGAAGGGAGATTGCCCTTGGGAAGCCGGTTCCTTCAAGGGACCCGACCCGCTCCAGATAGTCAGAAGTGCCTTCCAAGATTTTTGCGAAAAAGAGAAACCTAGGTCCAGTAAGAAGGATAGGTATGGAGCCTGGGCACTTTTCACCGCCCTACAGGACAGCGTGTCCCTGATAAATAAATTACATATAGCGCAGGAAGATAGTGAGCAGGAAATAGAGAGGCTCAGAATAGCCCAGGACAAAGAGAGGAAGGAGCTAGAGGAAAAAGTAAAGCGAGAACAGGACGCCCTGCACCTAGAAATCCAGAGTCTCAGGGCCAAACTAGTCGAACAGGAAAGAGACCATGAGGAGAAAGCAGTTGAGTGGCGCGCCGAACGCGTCAATTTCATATTAGAGAAGCAAGGACTAACTACCGCCCTCCAGGACGCTCAGCACAAGGCTGAAGCGGCCACCGCTCGTGCCGATATGGCTGAGCACGCATTAACGGAGGGACAAGAAGAGATTACTAAGCTCACCCATGCCGCCCGGTTCATGGCGGACCACAACCAGTCTAAAACCGCAGCCGCGGACCATTCAGCTTGTAAGAGGGAGCTAGAGGCCCTAAAGCGACACTTGGGGATGCAACAGGCCGTAATTTCCGCCGTGCACCCCGCAGCCCTCTTGGCCCTCCCCGAAGGTAGTACCGACAACTGGTCACCCCCCTTCGCCCCAGCCTGCGGAAGCCCCACAGCCCCTCCACCCAATAGCCACCAAGGAAATTGTATCCATGGACGAGGATGGCAGGAAGACAGACCGGGTCATTAAGGAAACCCGCAATTGGAGGCCCAATGAGCTCCAAGCCATAGCAGATCGCATGGGACCCCTAAACCGAGACACGGCCATCCAGTGGTTCACCCATGTGACCACCTCCCAGCCCTCCGCCAGTGGTTCTGATGTAGCCCAATTGGCCCGCCACTGCGCCAGCCCTGAAATAGTCACAGCCCTTAACGCCTATGTTTCTAATCGAAAGTTAGCCACCCGCAGTCAGTACGGAGCAATTAAAGAAATTTGTGCATTCCTGTGGCCCACCAAGAGTTTGAAAGCCCTGTACATCGCAGAGTCTCAAAAACCTGGAGAGGACCCAGAGGCATACTTAGCTAGAAAGCAGCTTCTTGCCGAGCTGTCAGACGAAGTGGACCTAGATGCAAGCGATGTACCCGACTTTGACGAATTAGAGTTCAGGAGAGCAGTCTTAGATGGACTCAATAGTACCACCCGCCTAGCACTGGCAGGAGTGGAGCCCGGGAGCATTACATGGGGAGAGCTGGAATCCCGCATCAGGAGCATTGCTGGCCTGTTGCGAGAAACCGGCGCCATCCGCCATGTGAAGTCCCCGGCCCCCCATAGGAAAGAGAGTGAGCCCATCAACACAGTCACGTATGCCAACCATGGTCCCCACTCCCAATATCGGCCCCAAGGGCATAGCTCGTACTCGGAGCCTGGAGGTGGCATCTTGCGTGGGAGAAGTGGTAGCTTCACTCGGGGCCGCAGCCAGAGGGACTCCCGTCCAGGAGTAACCTTTGCGCCCACCCCCAGTCGCTACCCTTCCTCCCCACAGGGACCCTCTGAGACCTGGAGACCTGCGCTGCCCTCGGCGCCCCCGCCCCCTCGGGCACCGCACACATACAATCACCAGGTCTACCCTCCCCCAAGTCAGGCTGACTCCTGGAGACTGCGGCCAAAGGACCACGAGGAGCCCTCTGACCTAGGAGAGCCGCCACCAGCTGGGAACCCCTTTTTCCAATAGGGATGCCCGGGGGTCACACATTATTCTCCCCACTTAACTGCCTGTGGGAGAAAACCAAAGGTTGAGGCTAGCCTTCGACCTCCGGGAACTAAAAATAGCTGGAAACTTAAAAGAGAGAAGGAAAGAATCCAAAGGGTGATTCGCACCCAGAACCCAGCACCAACTCTGCCAGACACCTCTGAAAGAAACCTGGCAGAGCTGCAAAATAAAATTCAGGAGCTCATAAGTGTAAATAGGGAACAGAATTTAAAAATAAATGATCTTAATAAAGAGAATGAGGAATTAAAAGAAAAATTAAATGCTTGCACAATAGAGAAAGAGCAGCTCCACAATAAATTCCTTAGCATGCAGACTTTGCCAGAGACCCAGAATAATGAAACTGCCACTTTAAAAACCCTGATGCAAAATCTCCTGGAATCCCAGAGACTCACTGAGGCCAGATTAAAAACTTTAGAGGAACAATCAGTGATTGAATCAGCACCCCGCCCCGCCAAAGGCAGTGAAACATGTAGCCAGTCACCTTTGCCTCCAATTTCTGCCTCAGCCCCCACGCCCAAGAAGCCAGAATTCACTTTAGCCTCTGAGCATGTGCAGAGTTTAAAAGTCATTCCCCAAGAAATTGTCTTGGCTCCCATAGACTGCCCCCAGCCAAGCTATGTACAGCCCTTTGTGACTGTGCCCTCTTGCAATGACCCTGAAAACCAAACAGACGAGAGTAAAAATGCAGTTCCTTTAAAAGAATTAAATTGCTTTGAGAATCCAGTGCTTGCAACTACACACCAAATAGCTTTCTGTCAGCCTTCCCTGACTAACACCCCTGAAGAAAACCTCATGTTGGGCCTGTGTGGTTTAGTAGTGCTTGAGCTAATTCAGAGATATTTGTGTATCTGTTTCCTCATTTTAAAATGCTCAAGCCTAAAACTTAATGAAAAGGTAGAGCCTCCAGCAGTAATTGCAGTCAGGAATGTAATAATGCAAGTGAGCAAATTCCAGAAAGAATCCCAGTTGCTAGCAGCATCTAAAACAGACTGTTCCCACTCAGCGCTATACCCCCACCCCTCATTGAAATGGAAAAACTGGCCAGACCAGGATTCTGACCTCCTCCCAGTTCTTCCTTTTGTCCTCTCCCAGGCTGAAGTAAGCCCAAATAAATGTAATCACTGGTTCCCTGTCAGAATTTGGAAGGGATTGGAACCAGGAGTGGAAAAGCCACCTTAAGGAGACTTGAGTTCAAGTCCCTGCAGCCCCCGTCCCTTTTCGTTGTGCAGTCTTAACTTTATGTGTGTGTAAACCTGAAGCCCAATTCCCTTTTGAAATTAGATATAAAAAGCCAACTTGGCTTCATATAATCATTTAGTGTTTTTGTTATTTCTTGTCAGTTCTATTCTTTAACTTCATTAGGTGGGCCCCACAGTTGGGACCCTTGGGGGGAACATGGCAACCAAAGCCAAATAGGACCACCACCGAAAGTGATTCTTAATTGGATTGTAAGCCGCATGTTCGGGAAAAAATTGCACAGGCAAAAGAGATTTGCTGTGTGAAAGTGGTTGGAGAGGCTTTAGCCCAAAAGTGAGTGCATTTCCAATATTGGAGACACACCAATAAAGGTGATCTCTGTATTTGAAAACATTTCACCCGCCGTGCTGGTGAAGATCCCGCATCTACGTAGATTCGGGGTCTCACCTGCCAGACCCACGCTTTCGCATGATGGTCGGCTTTGGCTTTGAGGGCCGTGCCTCCCCTGGAAAAGGACCCCCCGATAGCCCAACATCCCTCTTTTACTAATGTTCATATTCGTCATGGTGAGTTGCTATACGGCGCCACCATCCAATACGCTTTAGTGCAAAGGTAAAAGACCCGCCAGTATTTTGTAAATATGTTACCTCTGGAATGTGTTATTGGGGTGCGTTCGCCACGCACAAGGGGCAGCGTACCTCATTTACATAGCCAGGATCCCCCGCGCCAAGATGACCCCCGATTCACCCAGACTCAGTGGCGCCGACAGATCTCGGCCGCCTCCGCCGCTTTTCGATAAACGCCGCCGGGCACCTTCGGCTCCACTTCGGCCCTTTCCGCCAGCAGCCGCCCGCCCCACGTAATCTTTTCCCTTGCCCGTACCGCACAAGGGAAAAGAAGGGGGGGAGACATATTGAAGTTATAATGAAGCCATGCCAGGCCTTCCAGGTGAGGGCAACCCGAAAGTACCCCACACCCGTATGCTTCTTGCTCCTTATATTTTTCTTGCTCAGTGTATTTTTCTTTTTGCCCGGTGTACCTTTTTTGAAACCAGAAAATGGGGCCTCCCGAGGGAGTCCCTCCAAAAATTGCTAGTCCTGCAAACATATGACGAAAGCCCATTTTTAGGAAATTAAAGCGAGGGCCCCCGTCTGCAGCAACCCTTATAGTTAATGGAAGCCGCTCTTTAGTTTTTTTTCCCTTTTAAAGCGGCAAGGCCAGGCCGAGCCGGACCGACAGCTCTCAGCCCGCAAAATAAAAGCAGCCCGCCACCGAGCAAGGGGCACCCGAAGGCCACATAGCCTAGGCACCCAGAGACCCCTGGGGCGAGTTTGCATAATCCCGCCTAACGCACAGCCGACCCTTGCTCGACGCAAAGACGTCCCCCTTGAAATATACACGCTTTAGAAAGAAACCTTCGCACAGGAGCTCCCCAGAGCAACAAGCTGGAAGGCTCGCTTAGTGCTCTGGGACTTCTCGTTCGAGCCCCAATCAGTAAGAGTGCTGGCAGAAAAACACCCTTCTTTTTCCCCGCTTTACTTCATTCATTTTGCCGCAAGAAACTCAGGGAGCCTGTACTTATATCCGCAGGTCTCCCCAGGATATTTTCACCACAAAAAGGAAAAAGAAGGCCAGGAGATGAGGCACCTGGCTACCCTGTGTTTGCTCGTGCTGGCAGGCACCCTAATAGAGGGACGCCCGTCCAAATTAATGCCCTACCCACACTGGAGATGTATCAATACCCTGGCAGGGAATGAAATGATGGTCTGCAAGGTTGTGCAGCAGAACAATATGACCACCCCCACGGACCGCACTAACTTCCGCAGTTGCGAAGAGCAGTGGATACGACCCCCAGAGCTTGTTATTTTATGTGTAGGAGTCAAAACTCTGTCCCAAGAGCTAGTGTGCTATTCACCTACTGACACAGTGTCACCACTTGCTCCGATTCCATGTATGTTTCTTCCCCGTATCAGGCCAGCCCCCACCGCAGTCCCGGTGGTAGACAGATATACCACCCCTGCCAACTTCGAAACCTCGCCATTTGTCACTGAGGCTCTCGGACCATACTGTGAAGTTATTTTAGTGTCGGCCGCAGTATGGAAGGCAGGAGACCCCTTTCGAATGACCATCCTACTAGGCACCACTGCCACTGAATCGGCAGCAGTCACTATCACGCCCCCTTCAGGCTCAGCTCTCTCCTTTGCTATAGAACGCTGGGAGAACCTGACCTGGATTGTAAAGGAGGAAGACCTAGCCAAACATGGCCCACCCGATTGGATTCTGGTTCAACAGACGCCCGAATGCCAAACCAAGCCCCTAGTAGAGAAATTTCACCGGCTTGGGCTGCTCTTTGTAAATTTGACTCACGAACCAGGCAATTATTCCCTGCTGATCCGGACCCAGGAGACCCACACCATCCAAATTGACCCTTTGATTGCTAGCAATAAGCAATTAAGCCAAGGCGGCACGCATATAGTGGGCTCCCATGTTTTGAAAACTGACATTCGAGAGAGAGTTCTAGTCCGCCCGCAAATGTCTTTAAAAGAGATCCGCATAGACTTAGCTGAGCTAAATATAACCCAGAGGCTGCCGCAGTGCGCTCCCTATCTGGAGGCCGGTAGCAAGGGTTGGAATGCATGGCTACAACTGTGGATCGATCCCTCCCCCTCTCTCTCGCGTGCCAGACGAAGCATTGCCGACTGGACTGCTCCTGCAGCCGGAGGCTTAGCAATCATGGATTCGGTCAACATTGAGACTCTCGCTAATAAGTTTGCCCATGTCACGACTAGCATCTCCGACTTAGGTAAACCGGTGGTGCAGTCCCTAAATTCCATTTCGAATGGGCAACACGAGATCAGCTCCATTTTAGTTAACTGGGAGAGTCAAATTGAAAGAGATTTTTCTCTGCTGCTCAAAGGAACACAGTCTTTGGAACGCAACATGTCAATAGCCATGGCATGTATGCAAGCCCAACAACTAAATCAGGCTGTGGCCATGGGGCTAATTCGGCAAGCCACGGATGGGCATTTGCCCCTGGAAATTAAAAGATTGATTATGCCCAAATTGTCACCCATTGAACTGGAGCTTGAATCCTGGTGGTCTCTCGTAAATTCCTCATTCTCACCGACCACCCAGGAGCTTAAATTATTTTTATTAACGGCCAGTGCGCACGAGTCATTCCATGTGTACCCAGTCGTGCCTCTGGGACTCCAAGTCAGCGATACCGAGGTCCTCTACGCCCGCCACCCCGACCATTGGGCCCGCTTCACCCCGACCGGATGGCAGCTCGTCAGCCTCCAAGGGTGCCAGCATCGAGACCAGACCGGCTTCATTTGCCAGGACCAAGCCTTTGCACCTCATCACCCCTGTGTAGCCCCGCAAGTCGACGCCCTCAATGAGTGCCCTTTCGAGGTCGTCCGGGAGAACAGCTCCGCTGTCGTCTACATTGGGAAAGGATGTGCCTGCGTGCGAACGGCCTGCGACTTTGTGATCCTGAACTTGTTCCAGCTCAAGCCCGTGATCCCGGGAGTCAACCGCTGCTTCTGCAACCTGTCTTCGGTAGCAGCCTGCGACTTCACCTACACGGTACCGGTCTGGACCCAAGAAGAGATCCTGGTGGCACCCTCCACCTATCGTTATGTGAAGCCTGTCGCCCTTGGCATCGGTCTGGAATTAATCCACGAGCTCCTGGCCCACCCCCAGCTCCACCGCACCCTCCAGAGCATCCAGAGGGACGGGGATACTACTGCTTTGGTTGTGTCCCACAACGGCAAGGAGATTTTGGATCTTGTCCAGCGGATTAAGACCACTGGTGAGCATTCGTGGTGGGAAACCCTCTTTGGCTGGAGCCCCACTGCCACTGGAATTTACAATTTGGCTCTGCACCCGATCGTTGTTATTTTGGCCTTCCAAGTTTTGTCATGTGCCTCACTGCTTTATTTGGGCTGTTGGAGCCGCCGACAGCTCCAGCAACTCCAACTGTCCTACCGTCTGGACCATTACAATCCAGACCTCCTCTTGCCCTAATGGTTATTCTTGGCGCCCTCCTTTAACCCTTGTTTGTTTTATTGCTTGTGCTGGTATGAACTATGCTTGTATTTTATTATGTTTATGAATCCTGCACCGGCCCCATGGACGCTCTGCTGCCGGACGCCGCTCCGAGGCCCTCTTGTGGACTAGGGGGGGACATATTTCTCTGCCTCCCAGCCCACGGCCCGTCTCCAAACGACCGCCAGCGGCACTACCTCCATGAGGACTAGAACTGTGTGCCTGAAGCCCTTCTCGCCGCCTGCCGACCCTGCCCTGCGGATTGACGCAGACAGCAAGGGGGGGTGGAAGTGTGTTTTGGAGCACATGGACTAAGCTTGCTTGCTCTTGTAAATATGCAACCCAGTCCAGCAGCTGTACTGCGGACTGAGCCGTCTGTGATCTGTAGCTATAGTGTTTTATGAATTTCTTTCCATTGCTTCTATGAATTTTAACTCCCATGAATTTAGCCCCGAACTAGTCCCTCTCTCTATCTATTGCAAGTGCGCCCATGAACTTTATCCCGATGAATGTGGTTTTAACCTTTTGAATTGCCTTCTTAACCCAACTCCCTCCGCCGAGGCAGTTCTAGTCTATGAACTTGATTTTAATCCAGCCATATTGATTTGGTTTTTAATTGCAGAGTTTATTTTTCTGTCCCCCATGAGCCCTTCCGCCGCTTACCACCCCCCCTCATGAATTGTTTCCACGCACTTGCTTTTATCCTTGCTGCTTTCAACTTCATGAACTGTTGCTTTTAATCACATATATGTATTTATGATTTTAGCCATTTATGAATTACTCTACCCTTGATGAATTATGCCATGCTTGCACATTTCACTTTACCTTGTATGAATTGCTTTTAATTGTCCCTGCTTTTAATCCTATGATTTTAACTATCCATGAATTGATCCATGTATATTAATTGCTCCTGGTTTTTAATGCTTTTAACCCGTCATGAATTCCGTATGAATTACCTTCATCCATGAATTAATCAATGTACACAATTATGAATTATTGCTATTTATATGCATGAATTGATCATTGCTGGCACTTAGCACACCCCCTGGTGTGAACCCAGAGACCTGCAGCCCATTGGCTGATCTAAATTGCACTTATTCGGTTAGGTGGTTCTCCAAACTAAATTTTTGAGTGACGCCTCCCCCTCCTTCCCTTCCCACTCCTCTTCCGCTCGAAGCTCGACCACCGGACATTGCTGACCACCTCGCCTTTGAAGTCAAGTTCGGAGACCCGCGCGCCTGACGTCCCGGGGTCTCCGAGGGGGGGAATTGTTGCCAAGTAGGCCCCCTCCCCTGCTTTAAAGCCTGCTATGAACTGTGCTAAAGTTTCCTGCGTTGCTGTTTTACTGCTACACCAAAGACTGCTTTGCACGTGTGTGTTCTGGTACACGTGTCAGTTTCCTGCCTGCGTGTCAATTACCCTGCTGCTGCAATAGACTGTGTAGTTTACTGACTCCATGTTTGGTTAACTGCACAAAGGACTCTCTTTCTGGGCAGCCCTGCCCTGACCTATATCTGGAATTCCCTGTGTGCGTTTGGACTCTGTTACAAGTGTGCCCCGTGCCTGCATTGCCATCTGCCACGGACCGTGCCTGTTTCCTGCTTTGAACTGTGTTTTGTGTACTGTTCCCGCTGCCTCCATGGAAGCCTGCCTCATATGGGCCCAAGCCGCTGCTAGCAGCCGGGCGCCTGCCGGGGAAACCTCCAGCGAGCCTGGCTAGGCGCTCCCTGGTCAGTTCCCGTCTGGAGCCTCCCGCGAGCCGGTCGCCGAGCTTGCCCTCGCTACCGGGCAGCCTGCTATCCAGCCCCAGCTATGCCCAGCCGGCATCCATGTTCTCAGGCAGCCAGAAGACCCTGGGAAGAAGACTGCTTTGAGAAGCCATTTCGGCGAAGCGGGCACACCACGTCCGCAGCGAGAGCCCCTCGCCCCGCTCTGCATATCTCAGGAGCCGCCCCGGAGAAGGAACTAAGTGCCGACCATCCCAAGCACTTAGAGAATGCATCTCAAAGAAACCTCCGCATTCCAGAAGCTGATGACATCAGGACAAGCCCTGTCCGCTGGAACATCCATTCAGCCCACTTGGACTTCCCCCTCCCTCTTTTGTCCCCTCTTCCTGAGGTGTCACTTATCACAATCTGATTACCAAAGTGGCCCATCCAAGCCATTCAGTAGCCCATTAGACCCTTTGTTTTAATCTGTGAGAACCACCAAGTACAGCACCAGCCCCAGGGTACGTTTTGGGGTATTTAAGCTGGTCTCTCAGACCACTCGGTGCCTCGGCCATTCCCTATCCAGACCTCCTTGCTGTCCGTCTGTGGTCCCAGTGCTGGCATTGGGCCACCCTCGCTGCCGTGTCTCTGCTTCACTCCAGGATCGTGAGTATTTCCCTTACCATCGTTGGGAACCCGCTAATGCGAACGTCTCTGTATTTCCTACCCTGTATTTCTTAGACCTTGTGTGTTCTTTGTATGATTGTGCAAGCTAGGCTTACGCTACACTCAATACACGTGTTTGGACCTTACTCCTTGTCTGCCTCTTTTTCACTAGAGTGTCTGGGATCGGGACCTCCGTAAACATAGGTTATGATCCTCGCTTAATATTAATAGTTACAGACTGCTACAGCTAATTCCCCATTATAATAAAAGAGCAGTTCTGGTAACAGGTTGTCTTCTTTTTCTCCAATGCCCATTCCAGCAGGGGGATATCTCAGATACTATTTGGTAACTTTCAACATTGTAGTTAGACAGTAGCAACTTTCTTTTCTTTCACTTAGCTGCAAGCCCAGTGCAAAGCAGCTTCCTATATACTATGTGCTCTCTATATTTTAGATTCTCTGTAGTTAAATAAAGACCTTTTTTTGTTAAGTTAAGCTGTGCCAATATGTCTCACTCATGGCCTCCAGCTCACTCGATTGCTAGCACTTTGTACACACTCAGAGGCTTATCAGCTTCCTCAACAGCTGGTGAAGGGACAAGCCTGTTTCAGTTGTGGTCGTGGTGGTTCTACTGCAGAAATCAGTGATTATGAGGGAGAAGGGAGCCCCTCTGCTGATCATGAGAGTTAGTTTTTAGGAAATACTTAAATGAGGTGCACTCTCTGGTCCTGCCATGGATATGTTATGACTCTTATTTGCAGCAAATTTTAGGAAACCCATTTCAAAGCAGTATGCCAAACATTCTCCTCCAGTGATATGTCAAGGAAACCCAGGCTTCTTCTGAAACTTACAATAATTGCATCAATAAGATCAGGAATAGAGGACTTAACACCTTCCCACCTATTTCCAACATGTACTTTACTCACAGAAGAGTATTGGGTTTATCCTATAACACACTTGCATTTCACACAAAGGGAGTGTATTGAGCAGGTGCATGAATTGTATACCCCTATAAATTGAATGCCTTCCTAGAATTCTCTGGAAAACTCTGAAGTGTTGGCTAACAAGTCATTGTGGGTGTCATAAACCTTTAAATCACTTAAACTTCAAAAGCCACTGGGCTAGGAATTTCTTCTGTAGCTTATTTAACATAGCAGCTAATCCTTCCTGAGACTAAGGATTTAACTTCTTACCATGATGCAGTAATCAGTGTGATGAACCCATTAAACATTTATGCACGGATTAAAATTTACCCCTTTCCCAAAGTGATCATTGCACCTGGAAGGAAAATATTCCACCATAACTTCTCAAGGGAACAGATGCCTTCAGTTTCCATTACATGTAACTAATATGAGTAACACAAAACATACACGTCTTTTGATTTCCTACCTATATTTAAAGAGAGCTTGCTTTTCAGGGTGTTATGGTTGTAGATTTTCTTTCCAGTGTAACAGCCCAAGACAACTGAAACTAACAATGTATAAGATTTATATTCTCTGCATTTTGGATTCTAGAGGCCTAGTTCTCACTGAAGCATCAAACCTGTCTCTGGGCTGTACCACTACAGATTGTGGTTGGCAGCACAGATGGTCCTGCCATTAATCGCTGTAGGGGAACTTTCTTTGGAGCTGGAAATACAGTTTTTCAGCCAGACGATACCAAAATTGCAGGGAAGCTAGTGATGCCTGTACACTAAAGACCGTCCCTCCATGTTTCAAGTGAACTGGATCAAAGGATTTGATTCTATGAGCCCTTGAACAAGGTTCCCCCAGCCATCCTATTTGGAGAAGGAAAAAGAGTCTTGTGGCCACAAAGGAGGGAGGGAAGGAGAAGGAGTAAGCTAGAAATGCAGCCCTGCTGGGCCCTGTGCCTGACTGGCATGGGCTAGGAGCAGCCTCCCCTAGATCACTGCCTGGGAAATTCAGAGAATCAAAGGAAAACAAGGCATCTGATGATGATGATGATGGTAAACACTCGAACATGAAAAACTATACATAATATTTGGGGAAGGTGTTTTTTTTGTAATACCTTATAATATCAGATTTGTGGGTAAAACACAAAAACAAACCAAAACAGTAATTTTTGTCTATTTTTTTTGGCTTAGAAATTCAGGGATGCAGCTCAAAAATATATTGACCCCAATATTGTTTGCATGCAATAGCCTAGATTATCCTTCTCAATCCATGATAAGGATGAGGAATCTCCTGTTTCATTTATCTTTCTGTTCATTTAGATTTTTATCAGCAGTTTCATTTCTCTATTTTTCAGTCTTCACCACAAGACACAAAAGAGGAAGATTATGTTTAAGTCATCAATAGACACAGGCATGAATAGAAATATGAATTAAATTTCATGACGAATTGGGCCGATTCATATCGCGAAAACACGTTTCGAGGGGCCATGTTTTTCTTTAAATCCATGACCTTTGGGGCTAATTCGCTCAATTTGTTACTGCTTCATGATGCCAGGCAGGCTGGCACTGATCCATTGATTCCCTAGGCAACATAGGACCAAAATGTCTGCCGACCTTCTGTTGCCATGGAAATCTCAATCTTAGCACACATAACCTTGACAGGCAGCTCTCCCTGCCAACCAGAGAGCTCCTGTTCTGCTCTATGTGAGCGTTTCTTATATAAGGCACAGCTCTCTGCCTCGTGCTTTCAGTTCCAGTAGACAGAGGGGGAGGGAGGAGCTGTTGCTGGGATTTGGAGTGAGAGAGAGTGGATTTGGGAGCTTTTGGCTGGATTTGCAGCTGCTTCAAAAGAGACTGAAAAGACTCTTTCTTATTTTCTGCTTATGTCCTTGTTGGGAAAGTTGTTGGGTGAGGGTGTCTTTGAAGTCTCCCTGTGAGTTTGGCATCTCTGGGTATGAATGGGGCCATTGTAGGGCCCCAGGATCTGACAAATCATGAACCTAGCAAATCGTTTCACAGAACGGGACAATTTCATGAAAGCTCATGGTTTGTGGAACACGATGAACCACAGAACTCAGGGTTCATTTTTTTCCCATTTCGTGCCCATCTCTAGTCATCAAGTCTGGAGTTGTAATTCCAGGAGATCTCAGGTCCCACCTGCAGGTTGGCAGGTTAAATTTATTTATTTAAAACATTTGTTTCACCTTTCTACTATACATGAACTCAAGGCAATATAAATAAAAACAATCACAGATAAAAACAAACATTAAAAACAACATAGTTTAGGCCTGCCAGTAAAATAAAAACAAAGTTAATTAAAAGCGGTCTTAAATAAATACATCCTCAGCGGCCTCCTGAAGATTGATAGTGAAGGGGCCAGCCATGCCTCATAGGTTCTGTTTATCCAAAACATTAACTCCATGATAGTAAACCATCCTTGTGCCTACCGCCCACTTTAGCAAGTACAGTTTTTTGTTATTAAGTGTGCTTCCACAAGTTTCTGCTCCTTAATACTTCCAGAACTCACCTATTGGCCCAGCCCAAATACTAGAAGATTTAAAATAAAACTGGCTATGTGAAACATATGGATAATGCCAGCCTATTTAACAGCCATCATGACACATATATCTTGTTTTGGCTTCAGAATACCATCTGTCACTTTTATTCACAGTTGAAAGTCCTTCAAAAATTTTGTCTCATCTACCTCATATTTGGCACACACACAAAAAATCACATTTATTCTGAGTTTGCAAAGACTCTGAAATAGGGCCTTCAGGTCCTTTTGCACTCCCAGTGGGAAGGGGAGACCCAGCACTAGACATGGGCACGATCCAAAAAATAATCCCGATTTAGCTGATCGTGATTCCACGGCGCCGCCAAACGCAGGTACCCGATTCTAACCGATCAAGTCTCGTTTCCGGTCCAAAATCGAATCCAAAATCAGAAATCGGGGAGGCCAGCACCCAAAGCAGCTGTAGTCAGGCTGTTGTGCGCGTGTGTTCCTGAGTTGCTCCCGCCCACGCAGCAAGCCGGCTGTCCCGGTGCACTGCGGAGCTGGCAGCAGCGTGAGTGGCTCGGAGGCTGCCCACACCGTTCACCTGCCCCGCAAGACAAGGGGCAGTCAGTTTGCCCGCGCGCCCCTTGTCCTGGGGAAAGGCGAACGGCGCAGGCAGCCTCCCAGCCTCACGCGCTGCCTTTTGCCTTTCCCCAGGACAAGGGGCGGCTGGCTTGCCCACGCGCCCCTTGTGGGATGTACTAAAACGAATGACAGAATTGCCCATTGAAAATAATGGGAGAGGCTTGAATGCCCATTGGAAATAATGAGAACCTGGAATGCCCATAGACTTGCATGGGCTCCATTGAAACATGTTAGAGCAAAAAAAAAGGTGCAAAGAAAACATGGAATGGATTTGAAGGAAACTCTCTGGGCCCAGATAGACTGTTCTGGGACTGGATTGACAGGCCCTTGAGTGCAATGATGGCCCCTGGGTGTCTCAGAAGGGCTCTGGGACTGGAATGACAGACCCCTGACTGGAATGACGACCCCCTAAGTGTGACAGAAAGGGTCTGGGACTGGAATGACAGGCCCCTGGCAGGAATGATGACCCCTAAGTGTGACAGAAGGGGTCTGGGACTGGAATGACTGGCCCCTGGCAGGAATGACGACCCCTAAGTGTGACAGAAGGGGTCTGGGACTGGAATGACTGGCCCCTACCTGGAATGACGGCCCCTGGGTCTGCCAGAAGGGCTCTGGGACTGGAATGACAGGCCCCTGACTGTCACCCAGGGACCATCATTCCAGTCTCAGACCCCTTCTGTCACACCCAGGGGCCGTCATTGCACTCAGGGGCCTGTCAATCCAGTCCCAGAACAGTCTATCTGGGCCCAGAGAGTTTCCTTCAAAATCCATTCCACGTTTTCTTTGCACCTTTTTTTTTGGCTCTATTGTGTTTCAATGGAGCCCATGCAAGTCAATAGGCATTCCAGGTTCCCATTATTTCCAACGGGCATTCAAGCCTCTCCCATTATTTTAGGATTTATAAATTGCTGTACATGGCAAAAATGGACAAAATAACAAGGAATCTTAAAGATCTTGACCTAGGGCAATATATTATTGATTGGGGGAAATTGAAACAATTCTTGGAAAAAAATGGGATGTAAAAGGAGAATTGTGGCATTTTGAGAATTTTTAAAGAGAAATAAGGATAAGAGAAGAGAGAGGGGATCTTACCATATAGGGGAAATGTAACTATAACCTAAGCTAGTATAAGGGTTAGGGGAATTTTATTCAGATTATATGAATATGAGTGTAGTTAAACAAATATACTAATGGGGTATACTATATACAATATATTACGTTAGTGGATCAGACTGTATATTATATAATGTGGTTGTGTTATATTGTGTTGTGTGCTGTGCTACATTGGTGGCATGGCACACAATAGGGGTTTTATAATACGTTATATTGATAGTAGTATATTTGATAGACTATATGCTTAAAAGAAATAGAATATGTTTAAACTAAGATTCTTGTTATATATTATACTATATTTTACTGGTCTACTATATTGAGGGGTACAAGATGTATATTATACTATATTGATAGTATATTTTATAGACGAATATTATATTGATAGTATATTTGATATATTTGACAGAATATCTGTAAAATTAGAATGTGCTTACAGTAAGGGATATTAGGATTACATGTGGTAGGAAAGTATAAATGAATAGATTTAAGTAATAAGAAGGGGTATGGGTTGGAAAGCTGTTGGAAGTCAATAGGGAGGGGGAGGAAAAGGGCGGGGAATAGGGTTAATTAGATATCAAGGGAATGTATGTATCAAATTTGGAATTTATACTCACCAATAATTTTTTTTTAAAAAAAAAGCCTCTCCCATTATTTTCAATGGGAAATCCTGTCATTCATTTTAGTACATCTCCCTCTTGTCCTGGGGAAAGACGAACGGCTTGGGTGGCCTCCCACGCTGCCTTTTGCCTTTCCCCCGGACAAGGGGCGGCTGGCTTGCCCACATGCCCCTTGTCCTGGGGAAAGGCGAACGGCGCAGGCGGCCTCCCAGCCTCCCGCGCTGCCTTTTGCCTTTCCTTTGTGCCCACCCCCTTCTCCCTCCCTCCCCTGGGTTGCTGCTCCGTGGTTGGAAGGAAGCCTGCTAATCAAGGAAAGCTGGGCTTCCATTCGTGTTTCGAGGGCGACAGAAGGAGGGCAAAGACAGCTCACCCCCCCCTGACTCTGTTGCCCCGGGAATTAATTACTGGTGCCTGAGTGTCTGCAATTCCGAACAGAAACCGATATATCCGATCAAGTCCCGAACAAGCAAACTGCTGCCTGCTGGATCGGTTGCCGTGGACAGAACTGATTAGCTGAGTCACGATGGAGCAAACGCCAAAATTGGGGACTTTTTGAAATCGTAATTCAGATCATGCCCATGTCTACCCAGCACTCACCTTTTCTTTGCTCCTTGCACATGCACTTCACAGTGGGCCAATTTGGGCCCCAAACAAACCCTCTAGGGGTGGGATGGGAGCACTCTCGGGGCTGTGCGATGACGTAACTCCCAGAAGTGATGTTATCACTCATCACACCACCCTGGGAGTGCACCTGGGAGGCCTGTTCTCCCCCTCCCCCCCTCAACCAAACAGGTGATTAGTGGCAGCGAGTAGAGGGTGGGGACAGAGGCTCCCCTGCCTCCCTGCCAGTGGACCTGGGATTCCTATTCTGAAGGAGCTCTAAAGAAGTGATGAGCCCAGGCTTGTGGTTCAAGTAAACAGTGGGCCAGGGGACTTTACAAACTCTGCACTTGAATAAAAAATACTCCGGGGGGGGGTTAATATGCTGCTGTTCCCTATGGTCCTAACAAGGAGGGAAAGCTTTGCCATTTCTGAAATGGCCCCTTCGGGATGCTGTTTGCCTCCTTAGGGTAAAGACAGAAGCCACATAGGAAGTGCCTTACTTTTGCCCCAACAGGGCAAATCTGCAGGACAATTTCCAGTCAGGAATGTGGCTTAGAGGAAAGGTTATTTACCAAGATGAAAATAAGCCAGTGGAGTGTAGTAGGCAGAGTTGAACAAGGATCTGGGAGGCCAGGTTCAAGTCCCTGCTGTGCAATGTAAGCTTGCTGGGTGTCTTTGGGTCAGTCACACGCTCTCAACCTAACCTACTTCACAGTGTTGTGAGGATAAAATGAAAGAGAGAACTATGGGGGGGAAAGGTGGGATACAAACAAATTAAATAAACAAACAGATAAATATTGGGAGCTCTGGAAAGAGAAGTCCAGGCAACTCATTGGGTTTGACCTTGAGCCACTTTTGTTCTTTTGCAATCTAAATTTTTCTTTTGTTGGAGAAAGCCAGAAACAAGGAGGCTCCAAAGTCTGCCTGGCCCTCCCCAGTCTCTGTGCACCAGTACACACTGATGTCTCTGTTACTTCTGTAAAGCTGCTGGAAAATGAAATGAAAACATATTTGCTTTCAATTTTGTCTTACATATACATTATCTACATAAGATTCATAAATGCACTTGAACAGCAAAGCCCCGTCTGATAAATATTGCTAAATTGCTTTGTTATCAGTAAAAACTAGGTGTTATGTTATCTGTCACTTCCACACTTGGGAACTGACTGTTAGCTGTAGGGATGCAAGACTGATCATTGTCTTAACCGCTTACAGGAAGAAACGCGACTAGCACAAGGCCTTTGCTGCCATGGCAACTGTCTAATAATTTGCTGGGTAACATTTACGTGATAAACAAGCTCAGAAATCATTGTTGACTCACACCAGAAAAAAAGAAAAGAAACCCCCATATGCTTTCTGTTGAACTTTCTAAAAAGCAGTCTCTACTTGCAGCTTGGAGGTTTCTGATTTCTCCTTAGGAGGTGCTCAATCTTCTCCAAGAAGTAATAAGATTAAGCAATTCTCTCATCCTACCCCCACCCATGACTTCTTAAAGCATTCTAGAATATTGAACACAATTTAATTTAATATGGGGAGGAGTTAACTGTATTTTCTCCAGCCTCTGTATTACGCAATTAATTAAGAAATGCATTTGCAGTAATCTTAAATTTCATACCTTCCAAAGTGACCTATTTAATAGGCACAACCATCAGTTTTTTTGCTTCTGTACTAGCTGTGGCCACATACCCAATGTCTACAATCATAATTGTATAATGTACCTATCAAATTAACATATTTAGTTGGAAGAATGCTAGTTTCTATACCAGACCAGCAGTTTTCAAACATTTGAAAAAGAAATGCCTGTGTCTTGTAAAAGACTTTGGGTACACATAGAGTCTTCGCACTCTTAACTTTTTCAGACCATGTGTGAGCCTTCCTCGGGAGCACCAATATTTCTAATTTCTATAAAGTATAGAAAAGTAATGGCAGCAGATGGTCTTAAACTTTTTGTAATTATTCAAGAGTGAATTTTTATTTATTTATCAAAATATTTATTGAACTTTTCCATAGTTCAAAGTGGCTTACAAATTTATATTTAAAAATGTAAGATGTAATAAAACCCCACATAACCCCCTTCCACCTAAAAATCCCTGCAACCTCTATTAAAGGCCCTGGAAAACTAAGTAGCATAGCAGCACCTCTGAAATACCACTATAGACAGCACTCCCCTCACCCCTCAGGGAGCCTTTCCCATAGGATGGGAACTGGCATTGACCTTTACAGTGAATTTCGCCCCTAACTGGAATTTTCTCCACATGCTGAAATCTGAAATGGCACCATTAGTGCACAGTATGGCTGCCAGGCCAAGCCTGGCTGCTGTTAGGAAGGTTAACAGCAGGAACAAGGAGGCATGTATGTGACATCACTGATGTCATTGATGTCACTATGTCATTAGGTACAACCCAGAAGTGACCAAAAGTAGCTCTAGGAATAACTGGAAACTCTATAGTAAAACCCAGAAGTGATGTAGCTATGTCAATAACGTTGCTAATTGCATTGCATGTCTCTGCCACCACAACTCTAGGCAATGGAGCTGCTGGCAGGAGGTCCCCCACTATACTTATTTTTTATTTATTTACTTATTCATTTAAAATATTAGTATTCTGCCTTTTACCCAAATAAGGTCCCTAAAGTGGAGAACATTAAAACATGTTAAAAATTTTTAAAAAATTAAACAATATGAATTTAAATTTAAAACAACATTTAAAATAATATAAAAGTAATTAAATAAAAACACAAACACACAATAGAAAGAACAGGGAGGAGGGCTAATGGAGGTATGCCAAATGAAAAAAGACTTCAACTGCTGGTGGAAGAGAGTAATAGAGGGGGGACAGATGAATCTCCTTGGGGAGGGAGTGCCAATGTTTTGGTACCAGAACTGAGAAGGTCCTTTCTCAGGTTGCCACCTATTCAGCCTCAGGTGACAGGGCACCCAAAGTAGGCCTTCCAAAGATGACTGGAGTGAATTGGGAAGTTCATATGGGAGAAGGCAGTCCTTAAAGCATACTGGCCCCAAGTTGTATAAAGTTTTAATGGTCAAAACTAGCACTTTGAATTGGGTCCAGAAGCAGATGGAACAAAACTGAAGTTATATGTTCCCTATGTCCAGGGCTTTTTTTCAGCTGGAATGCGGCATGGAGGACAATATAAACTCCCCTCTGCCTGGAGATCAGGGGGCAGGGCCACCAGCCATGTGACCATCTTCTTCGAGGGCAACCCACTGAGTTCCACCACCTCTTTTCCCAGAAAAAAAAGCCCTGCCTATGTCCCACTCCAGTCAGTATTCTGGCTGCAGCATTCTGTATTAACTGAAGCTTCCAGACAGTCTTTAAGGGCAGACCCATGTAAAGAGTACTGTAGTAATCTAAACTAGATGTTATCAAGGCATGTACTACAGTGGCACAATCTTTCCTGCCCAGGAAGGGACATAGGCAGCTCATCAGCAAAGATGGTTAAAAGGCACCCCTTGCCACCACTTTCCTCTGTTTATCCAACAAGAGGCTTGGTTCCAGCAGCACCCTCAAGCTACAAACCTACTCCTTGTAGGGGGAGTGCAACCCCATCTAGAACAAGAGATAATCCATTTCCCAGATCAGACCTTCCTCTCATCAGTAGCATTTCCGTCTTGTCAGGATTAACTTTCAGCTTGTTAGCTCTCATCCACTCCAAAACTGTCTCTAGGCACCTGTTCACAGTTTTCATAGCCTCCCTTGGATCTCCTGGTTGCATGAGATAGAGCTGAATGTCATCTACATATTGGTGGCATGTCAACCCAAATGTCTGAATGACCTCTCTCAGCTTTACAAAGATGTTGAAAGGCACAGAGGACAAGATGAAACTTTTGGGTACCCCGAAGCCCTCTCCCTTGTCTTTTCATCAGCCACAGGCCTTTGGTAAACCAAGGGGCTGCCTGGGCTCTTACGACCAGAAAGGTAGGTAAAGTAGTCCCTTGTGCAAGCACTGAGCCATTTCTTTCTTCTGTTTTTAAAAATTTAATTATTTTTATTTCAATTATTAACAAAACTGTTTTCAATATGAAATACAACATGGGTAAATTGTTAAAAACTACATAACAGAGAAAGGTAAAACATGGAAAGACAAATTCAAGTTGAATGATCTGATATACTTTGGATTATAGATTCAGGAAGCACTGAGCCATTTCTGACCCATGGGGGGATGTCGCATCATGACATTTTCTTGGCAGACTTTTTGCCTTCCCCAATCATCTACACTTTACTCCCAGGAAACTGGGTACTCATTTTACCAACCTAGGAAGTCTGGAAGGCTGAGTCAACCTTGAGCCTGGCTACCTGAACTTGGCTTCTGCCAGGATCGAACTCAGGTCATGAGCAGAGCTTGGGCTGCAGTACTGCAGCTTATCACTCTGCACCGGGGCTCTCGAGAGAGAGGATGCCTGAATGTGCACCTGAGAGAGGATGCCTGAATGTGATCATGTCATTTGCCCAGGCTATTTCCTAAGTCCAGAGGTCAACCAGGGCATTGACAGGAGAAGCAACCACTTCAGCAGGAAAATCCCCCTAGTGACATCTGAAAACCAGTTGCATCCATCAGGCTGTGAGAGTGGATCATCTTAATCACAGGATGCCTGGCAAGCCTGGGGCACAGTGAATTCCTGTGGAGCACTGGCTTGGCCTGTGGGGCTTTGTTGTCTCTGTGAGTGAGCATCTTCTTTGGATTAAGTTTATTCTTGTTCATTGTTATGGACACCAATTCAGGGAATCTGCTATCGTAGCTGAATCAGAAAATAAGGAGAACCAGAGCTGAGTGCAGTTAGAAACAGAGCGACATACCTTTCTCTTTGTCATACTACTTCTCCATGCACAAAGAATAGTACCCAGTCCAGTTCAGGATTTAGAAGATCCTACACAAGACATTCTAAGTGGAGCCACATAAACCAGAAGATACCTCATGCTGCCTCTAACCATCTGTGGGAAGTCCTTGGAGATAAATTTCAGTCTTTCAGAACGACCAGTCTCCTAAGTGCACACTTCACTGGCATTCTGCTGTTCTCAACATTCTGTCTTTTATGCAGCCTGTTTAGTTCTCACCAGGCCATTATGCTTTGTCTCCACCACCACCACCCCATTTTTGGTTTATTTGCAAAGACGTGTTTTTCTGTGTACCTTGGAAGTTCCCTAAGTAAGGAGCAACACTATTTTGTTTGTAGATAGGCAGTTTCTACTGTCTTTGCTATTATAACGGGGGACAGCCCCTTTACTATTAATTAGATGTAATGATAAGCTTGGGGGATTGTGAGGAATTGCTGTGCGGAGGGACAGTCACACTGGAAATTCCATTCACTCTCAAACTCTCATCTTACTGGCTCAAGGACATGAGAAAGATGATTTCTCCTATACTCCCCACCACCAAATTTTATTTTACTTACACTCAGCTGCTCTCAATATTCTGTCCCTTATTTAGTCCTCATTGTGCTGGTTTTTTAAAAAAATACCTTTGGACACATTTACAAATTCAATTTTTTTCTGCATACCTGGGGAATCCTCAAGTATGTAGCAGCCTCTAACTTGTCTCTGCACTGCCCCATTGCACCACTTTTATCCTCCAGCAAACTGATTGTTAGATATAGTGATGAAAGGAAATGCAATTAATTGACTTAGCTCTCCTCCTCCCAATTTGATTTGGGATCAGAAAGAGTCTACAAGCAGGTAACAGTAAAATGAAGGAGTCAAATGATCTTTCAGCTCCTTTTTGGTGTTTGTGAAACTTTGCTTCACATTTTCATTTCAGCTGAACCGCTCAGTCAAGAGTGAAAATTCAGCCATAACTGCTGACATTTACTTGTGGGAAGTGATATTATGTGATAAAGAGGCAGAGATCAAGATGGCAAAAATAGACTGCAACTCCGTAGAACCCTCCTATTCAAGGTCATTTATGGTACACTGAGAAACTTTCAGGCATTGCTCATAATCTAGTCTTCAAAATACTCATGGCATAAAATCACAGTTTGTCTGGAACAGAGGGTCAATGCATCATCCAGTTCTGATACAAAATGGGAGCACAAAGGCACACATACATATCTTGAGTTAGTACGCTCTGTACCTAAAGCAACTGAAACAGGTGTCTGATCAAATTGTGTCCTGGAAACCTGCCAAGGAACAAGGTTTCACTTGCTCTAGACCATTCTTTGTTGAATGGCTCTTATGTTTTGCATGAAGGTGAAAGGTCCTGAGTTCAGACTCTGCCTTCTCCAGTTAAAAAAAATCTGGTAGAAAGTGATGTGCAATATAATGCTAAACAGAGTTATACACTTTTAAATATATTAAAATCCCCCTAAATTGCACTGTACCACTGCAAGGTATGATCAGGCAAGGTATAATTTAATTCTCTTCCCCCATGGTTTTCCCCATCATTTTTCTCACTTGCTTCCACTCCCATGTAGTTTTTGCCCCTCATTTCCCTTCATTGTTCCTGCTCAGTGCCCTACTGCCAAGCCTCCCTCCAGCCAGCTGTCTCTTTTTCCTTCCATATTCCCTTTTCCCATGGCAGGCTGCCCCAACCAGCTGCCATTCTCCCTCACCTACCATCCCACTATCCTTTCACTGAAACTGCCCCTCTTGCTCTTCCTCCAAACCAGCCCCAATTCTTGCTACACTAGACCCAACTCTTTCTCCTTGCTTTTCTCTCACTTTGCCATCCTTCTGCTCTTCCTTCATCTCTACAGTTCTGTCTTCCTGTCCCAAGCCCTTCTATTCCCCCTCTCCTGAGGACCCTGTACATGCAAACACACACTGGTGGGCTCAAAGGCATTATCTGTGAGTAGAACACATTTAACAACAATTACTGCTCACACTAGGATTTCTTTACTTTAAATTTGAGTTTGAAGTGTTCTCTTTCTTTGTTTTTCTCTAACCCATCACTTGTATTCCATAAAATTGAAAACCTGTGGAGCAATCTCTCTATTTTCCCAATATCATCCTAAGGCTCCCTACATATACATAGCTAAAATCCCTAAAGAGATACTTGTAGATAAGGGTGTGCACAGGAAAAAAATGGGTAAATGTAGGTTCAGTAATACAGAACTGGAAAACAAATCAGTATTCCCCAAATTCCAAATTCATTTTCTAGTTCATTTCAGTAATATAGAGCAAATTCTGTAAAATTTGGTAATATTCAGCCATTGTTTCATCAGTTCTGGAAAAGTCAATTCTGGTATATTCGGTGGTCGGAGGGGGTGTAATTTTTTGACTGAATTTCACCAAATTTACAGGATTCCTACTCCTAACTGTCCTCCAATGCCTCCTAAGAAGGTGCCCCAGCCACTTCAACCTCCGTTATTCTCTATGGCGAAAACTACGGGGGATGTTTGGGGGGCTGGGGGTGGCATTTTGCAAGCAAAAGCCACCAAATTTGTAGGAGACCTACTCCTTACTGTGTTCTAAAGACCATCCAGGTTTCATGGAGATTGGACCCTAGGGAGAACTTCATGCCCCCCAGAAAATAACCCCAGAAACACCAATTAAACTACTATAAATAAAGAACAGCCCCAGCAATAGGGGAAAACAGCCCTCCCCCAAAGAACTAGCAAAAATTTACAGCACAAAACACCCACAACAGGGGAAAACATAGAAGCATCCCCCCAGAAGAACAAGTGAATCTAATTAGCAACATGATAAAACAAAAGAAGAATAGCAAAATAAACACTAATCATAATAAGTAAAAGCCAAACTGAAAGCCAAACCAAAAAGCCCAACAAAAGCACTCTACACACAGCAATAAACAAACAAACCCGCAACATGATAAAACACTCCCCCCCCCAAGAAGAACAAGTAGCACCATAGAGAGACTTCTATGCCAATAAACAGAACCCAAACTGAACCTGCAAAAATTAACACTAAATGCCAACTAACTATGCCAAGAAAATAAATAAAGCACCCACAACATGATAAAACAAAAGATTCTCCCAGAGGAAGAAACAGTAAAATAAACAGTAAATATAAACAAGTTCAAAAGCCAGGAACTAATGCCATCCCACACAAAAACCCAACCAAAGCATCCTCCCATACACTACGAAAGCAGTTATTAAAATGCAAACTAAAAAATCTTTTCTCTCTCCCTCAACCCTATCCCTCCCAGACAACAGGCCAACCTCCTCCCCTCCAAAGACAGGAAAAAAACAGTGAGTCTAACGACTCTTAAACCAGGCAGCAGAGGAAGTCCTCCAAGTACAGCAGGTCTCAGCACAGACAGCAGCATCCAGGAATCCACTCACTGGGCAGCAGGATCCAGTCACAGTACAAGCAGCCAGACTATAGAAGGAATAATAATAATAATAATAATACCCAAAGCTATTTGCTGAACTCATGGCAATAGTGAGATTCAAACCAGCAGAGTACTGATTCACAGCCTAGCCACTTAACCACTACAGCACCTGTCATGTTAATCTCTTTCAGCAAAAGGAGGAAGAGTTCTATGACACCTTAAAGTCTAATAGAATTATTTTGATGAGGTGGGAGAACTAAATGGTAATCATAATCTCTATCCATCAGCAACAACTCCCTTTTCCCTTCACCAGTTCTGGATCCAGATTTTTTTTAGTTGATTATATTTATATGCCACCTATTGTGAAGTATACTGGTTGCCTTCAAAGGGAGTGAACTCTTTGGCTTCTAGATTTTTGTTAGCCATATACAATTGTGTGATGACACTGTTGAGATTAAGAACAATTTTGGAATATTTTGCAATGTGTGTCATTTTGCACGCATTTTCACTGTAATTCTTTGCAGTTAGCCTTTACATGATACAAGCCTGGTCCACTGTGAAGTCCCAGTGGGCATCCCTTTTAGAAGATGATACACTTTATTAACCTTCACTTAACATCTGTTCATGCTGTAGCCAGATGTAACCAACCAACCCCCTGCACATTTATGCAATTAGCACTGATCTGATTGATTTCCTCTTGATATGTGTTATAAGCAGCAAATTTTATAAAACTCAAAAGCAGGAAAGAGTATAATGCAATTATTGCATAGGAAACTTAGAAAAGGACTGCCACCCATAGACTAAAATGAATATAACACAACGTATGTCCATTTGTCAACGAAGGGAAAGAACAAAATGCAATTCTCGCCATTATATTAAAATGGCTCTTTCTCCTCTGGTGCTGAGCTTAGTCTATTTTATTTCTTTAGTAGATTTTTCTCCTCTAACAAGGCCTTCAAGTAAGCTCACCATAAAGACAAGATAAACATTTAGATTATTTAAAACAGAGACTGTGTTTGGCTATTGAACATGTTCACCCTGAAATTCACAGCATCCCTATACCTGAAGAGAAACTTCCAAATTCACTTATGAATTTCACTTTAGACAGAAACTGATGACAATCTTGGAATATGTGGAACATTCTTGATATTTATTGCCACTCTTTTTGCCTTCCCTTCCTCCTAATTTCTTAGACATTTTGCTTGATGATGAACATGGTAAAGTCTCTTCAAATTCTGTGTTGTGTGAGATAGGAAATAAGCTTTAACTGCTGAAAATTCAGCCAATGGGAGAGCTGCAGTCTGGGTTTCAAATAATCTATAAAATGAAGACCATTTTTCTTTGGCCAGTCTCTTCTATTCTTGTTTTGCCCAGTTTAGTTCAGCCCAGTTTACTTCTAAGCTGTTGGATCAGATGGCAGAACAGGGAAGAAGACTGGCGTCACTGGCATTTGGTATCCTCAGTTACTAGGGATACATCAGGGTAGCTGATACCTTTTAGCTTTCATTTCCTTTTTCCATTGGGGATTGTTTAAGGTCTTTTTGACCCTCAGATTACATCTGTGCTTATTCCGCATGCTTTATTCCTTTCTCTTTTTGTATACAATTGAACTTTTTTTGCTTTTACTTGGAATAAGAGGCTGCTACATTTTTTCCTGAGTTCTCTGAACATACCCTGGAAACCTTCTTAGGAACCACGAAATCAGGGAAGCTAGAATGGGGTTCTCCCTGTGTCCCAGTTATATTGTTGCCTTTGCTACAGTAGCAAAATTGGACTGCTGTCCACATAGGGATCCCAGGTCCCCTGTTGAAGCAGGGACCCTTCACTCCCACCTAGCCAATGGGGGGGGAGAAAGGTGGGGGAATAGACCTTCTAGGTGCACTCTCGGGAGCACTCCCACTCTTCGCAGAGGACCAATTTGGGCCCCAAACAAAGACATTGAAAAAGATGAGTGCCAGGTCCCCCTCTCCTGCCAGGAGGGTAAGGGGACCTGGCAACCTATGTTCAGGGTACAGATTGAGCCAAAAGGTTATCTGTGGTACTTCTTTGTTTAAATAATTCCGTAGCCAGCAGCAATGTAAACCCCTCCCTGCTGCTTTTGGGGTTTGCTAGGTCTTTTTACCCTTCACCCTGACAGATGGCAAGCCCCTCCCTTAGGTAATCACAGCATAGTGGAGAGGCACGATATTTGTTATCTGCAATAAATTCTGCCATTCCTGTTTTCAATTATTAATACTTTACTAAAAGCATTCCCCATTCAATATGTTAGCTTTATTATAGGAGTCTGAATGTATTTGGCTTGTTTAAAGGCATCAAATGCATTTAAAGCTCAGGTGAGATTTGAACTAGAGACTTCTTCAATCGTAGTTTGGTTTCTTAGCCATTACACTATAACAGCTCTCTTCTGCAGTGCTTCAAAATATATAGAGCTGAGCGTGGGAGCATGATGAACATGTTTTTTCCATAATGAAATTACTTTACATAGATTGCTCACATCCCTTCCATTTAGACCCTCCCCTTTGGCTCCACCCTTTCTTCTTCAACCTCTCTCTTTTTCCATTTTAATTTGCTTGCTCTGGTAAAGAAAAAAATTGCTTACTTGGTTACATTTGATTGCTATGTATAAAACCAGAAAATATGTCTTCCATGATTTTATTTGGAGTGCAATTCAATAAAAATTGGCATCATTTGTATAAAGTCAGTACAAATGTTGTTCTGGATGAGCCTCATTCTCAGAGTCTGCACAGTTTTTCCATTCTCATCATCAGAAGCAAGGAGGTTAATTCACCTCCATCTGAAATTCTTAGGCACATACTGAACATTTTCATTTGGAACCATCTAGTTATCACTCAATACTGGATCAAAGGAGCCATACATGACTTTTCTATTTAATGATAGCAGCAGCAGCCCTGTAAGGTAAGTTTGGCTGAAAGAAAGTAGCTAATTATAACGTATTGTTTGTTGAATCCTAGCTGCTGACTGTATTGACTTATGGTGTATATTTCACTTTGAGTCTCAATGAGAAAGGTGAACTAAAAACAAACAAACAAAGTTAATTGCGATGTCAGCTTTGGTAGGCAAGACTTTACTACTTCAAAATCTTCTCCCCTCTTTTCACAAATCTGTCAGAATCATATATCTGTGAAGGAATAGCCCTACTGACCCATGAGCACTGTCCCTTTTTGCCTTCTGGTGTGCTGAAGGGTAACCAGTGACAGTTCAGTCTCCACATGACACATGCTGCCTATATGGTGTCCCAGCTCTCAGAGGGGCTTTCCCTTCTTCTCTCTTGTTCCCACCACTTGGCCTTTGAGGGAATTGCTTAGGGGAAGAACTAAGACTCCCCACTCCCCTGGGCAGGTTTATCACTCAGAGCTCTGCCTTGTGCCCAGTTTCCTACTACCCAGCCCCTGATTACTGTAGGGTCTGTTTATTACACCTGTGCACCACTGAGGGATTGACCAATTGCCAACAGACCACCCCCTTCCCATGGCACCTCTTTTACATAGCATGGTTGAGCAGTGGGAGTCTGTGGTACAGAGAACAGCTACCAGCATTTAAGAACTTAAAAAGCATTAACTGAAAAAAAGAGAAGTATTCTCACTCACACTTCTAAGTACAGCCCCAAAGTAAGCGAGGGGACGCAAAAAGAAAGATTATCTGTTGCTTTAAATGTGTACTCCTATGTACCACCTGTGTTTCATGTTGTCTAATGTCAGTCCTAGAATTGATTATGTTCTGTTTCAGTATTTTTTCTACTCCATATTGGATTCTTGCTAATGCTATGTCTTTTGTGTTTGTTTACCCTATGGCACTGCTTGTAGAAATGTCCTTGATACTGTATTGAAATGTACTTGATACTAATTGTACTAAACTCATACAGTGTAATCCACCTTGAGTCTCAATGAGAAAGGCAGACCATAAACAAACAAACAAACAAACAAATAAAATAAAACTGCATTCCCTCTGTCCCACCTTCTGTACATGCCTAACATAGATCTTCTGTTTAAGCAGGCTCTCTGTCTCAAAAAGTTCCATCTTGTTGAGATGTTCTCATATCTTTCATGGTTCAGGCTTCCAGCCTCCACATGGTCAGTGACCACCACATGCAAGGAGTGGCTCTCAGCTCAAGTCAGCCCAAAAACACCTTCTTCCTGTGCCAGACATATTATTCTCTGTCCACCCCCTGGACAGGCCAAAGATGCAGGTCAGAGAGGCTTTTCCTGGAGCTTCCAGGAAGAAACCTTCCCGCATTTTAGTCCTCCAATTCTATGTCCCCCCTTCCCCCCCCCACACAGCTGGAAGGGTAAACTTATAACAAAAAGCTAAATCCCAAGTCTGGGTGTGGCTTGGAAAGCATCTGGCTTTCCTGAGGAGTTAGCCGTGTTAGTCTGTAGTAGCAAAATCAAAAAGAGTCCAGTAGCACCTTTTAAGACTAACCAATTTTTTGGTTGCCTCCCCGCTAATTGCATCTTGTCCCCTTCTGATATATGTCCCCTTCTCTCCCCTCTCCCTCCTCCTCTTCTGTATTTGACCAGTTTGTATCATGCATCTGACAAAGAGAACTTGATTCTCGAAAGCTTATGCTACAATAAAATTGGTTAGTTTTAAAGGTGCTACTGGACTCTTTTTGATCTGGCTTTCCTGTCATCCTCATACTTGTTCTCAGCTAAAAGACACTATTCAGACTGGGAATGGAGGTTTTGACGTAGTCCAAACTTACAAATAAAAAGAATTTCTCAATAATCACCATTTATTTTTATTGGAAAAAATGAAAGTGCACACTAACAATATAAGAATTGCCTTTCTTGATTGGACTGAGGGCCATCTGAGTCCAGTATTATGTCCAAGGAAGGCTAGCAAGAGGCCTCCATAGAGCTTAGAATGAAGGCATGAAGACAGCATATATCACATCTGGTATTCTAGAATATGCTGCCTCTGAACAGGCTGACTCCAAGCTGGCAGGGGAGGAATTGGCTGCAGTGGTTGAATAATATCTCACAGAGTTTGTCTTCTGTTCTGCTCACGGCCGGGTACTTAATGCCTGAATGTGCTCAGAGGTACTTCTGGCAGAGGAGGAATTGGAGGAGATCTTGCTAGCTAGCTAGCCATGAGCAGTTGAATAGCATCCCACTAAGTTTGTTCTCTGCTCTGCTCACATGTACTGGGTGCTCCCAGCGGTACAAGCCAAAGGGTAAGAGCCAAAGTGTTCTTGGCCCAAGTAGTCTAAGCTGGGCAGAAGATCAGCAAGCAGAGAGAGGGATGACCTTTTTAGCACTCAGAAGCATTCCCCTTCTTTCCTATTTGTTTCTGTTGTATTTTTTTCTCTATTGGGCTTCCCATTGGGGGATTTCTGAAAGCCAAGTCAACTAGGGCCATCACCCCATCTTACCATAGTGCAATCTCTAAGTTAATTTTATTTCTTTGTATACCAACATGTCCCTGCTTCCAAAGCATACCTATACTGTTATGGGGTAGTAGCATGAGCACACCCATTTCTGCTGTGTTTTTAGTTCCTTCACAGTGTCAAGCCAATGGTAACAAGAGTCAAAACAAATTATGCCTTGTTGGCTGTGTTAGCCTTTTGCCATTACACTGCTGCTTTCTGAATGCAGAGCAGGCTTTTTAAAACCCTTGAGGATCCCCCCCAATGCATTATGCTTGCAAAAATAAATCTTCATTTTCCATAATAATTTGTAACCTATTGGCTGCAGATTTGACAAGGCTTTTTTTTAAAGTGCTTCTAGAAAGGAAGCACATTTCTATTGTATCTTTTGCATCCCAAAGAGTTGGGATAATTTTAATAAACTAAATCATATAGGAACCACATAGATAAAACACTGACATGATAATCATTTTCAGCGGCTTGGGAATTGTTCAAATGCAGCTCCAGTCTTCGGCATGCTCATCTTGCAAATGAGCTGATCCTGGAGTTTAAGAATTCAGGCAGGTCCCTGACATTAACATATGCTTATGGTTGTGTTCTGTTATCCATCTTATTATATCACAAGACCCTGTGTTTTCAAAGCATGTCAAGGCAGAGCTTCTGCATATGTGCATCTCATACAGACTAATATGGTTTACATCAACACCACCTTTAAAAAAACAGGAAATTAAAGAAGAGACAGTTGTCAGACAGTGGCATGGATTCCAAGGAACATTTCCACTCATGCAAAAAAATAGTAGTGTGGTGTAATGCTTATTGTGTCAGACTAGGATGTGGGAGACCTGGGTTCAAATCTCCACTTTGCCGTGGTTGCCAATGGGCCATTCACTTTCTCTCAGACAAATGTACCTTGCAGATTTGTTGCAAGGGTAAAATAGAGAAGAGGAAAATGTTATAAATCATTTTAGGTCTACATTGGGAGGTGGGGTGAGTGGGGTAAAAATGCTAAATGAATACATATGTAAGATCTCTTGTGTAAGCAGAAGCACAAGAGCCACCTCCAGTAGATGTTGCACTAAGTCAACTTGACTGTACCCAATCTTGCATTACTGTTTGTGAAAGACATAGCTCAAGGTACATTTCAGAACCCATACACACCCAGTAATGACCTTCTTTGATCAAATCTTATCCATCTGTAATGACTATCAAATTGCTTTTTGCCTTTCAATTTTTATACACAGTAACCCTGATTTGAAATGAAAAATCAACATTTGATCTTAAGCAGCTCTTGTACAATCAGCTGAATTAAATAATACTTCTCTTCTTCTATCTCATGGTGTGGTTGTGGGTGTGGGTCATATTTATATCGCACCCTTTCAGCAAGGTGCTCAGGGCAAAGTACATGATTGTTACCTTATTTCATCCTTACAACTACCCTATGAGGTTGATTAGGTTGATAGAGTATGACTAGCCCATGGTCATCCAGTCAGTTTCATGGTACTGAGGAATCCAAGCCTAGTCCAAGCCAGCTCTAACCACTACACATACTGTCTCTCTGTTACCAAAATGTGCCTACTTCTGAGACCCCATTTCTAATTCCAACACCTGACCTGGAATAAATGCCATTGGATTCAGTGACCACAAACAGAGCTGGCTTCAGCTTTGAGAGAGTGATCTCTGAGACATCCCTCAGTAGACACCCTGCTCATTTGTACACATAACTCTTTGTGCTTCTTTAAGCTTCACTTGCACCAGCAAGGCTAAAGTGAGCTCCAAAGAACTGTGCACGGCTCCCTCCATGTGCCTCTTCCTGGATGAAATGGGAGACTGCCCCAGAGGCCTGCAGATAGGAACAGAGACTCCACTGGTCAAGAGTGCCCCTCATGCCAGTTCTAGATATAGTGACAGTGATATATCAAAGTTTCGCTCGTGTGTGCCAATACCTAAGTTTTAGTTTTCTTTGCTTCAGCTGCAAAGCCACAAGCTGCCTAAGCTCTGTCCAGGCTGATGTTCTGAGAGCAGCTTGGCTTCTACTCAATGAAACAGTTACTCAGAGTGATGACTTGAAACAAAGGCTAGAACTTAAAAAATGTTTGTATTAATTTTGTTTCATAATTTCGTAGAGGGCATGGTTTTCATTATCCTGAATTTTGAGGAATGTTGTTACTGGTACTGGATTTCAATTCAGGTATCTGGAATCTGTGGATTCCAGCATTTTGCGACCATTATATTTGCCACCCCCCACTCCCAGAACCAGCAGGAGCAGAGAGGGAGTGAGGAAAAGAGTGAGGAAAAGTGAGGAAGCAGGCCCCACCAACCAGCTCTTTGGTGGCCCATGTGCCATTATTTTCTTTGGGAAGACTTGGCTTCTGAACTCCAGATGCTAGATCTCCCCCCATAGAAAATAATGGCCCGTTAAACATGTAAGTGGCACAAGTGCTGCCAAAAAGCCAGGAGGTGTTCTAAATAATAAACAGTAGAGCTGGTTTCTGGAGCCAATTGTCCTGCCCATTGAAACTAATGATCCTTTGAACTTTAGTTAGGGTTATACTGACTGACTGGCCACAGCAGCAGCCAGCCCAGCTGTGGTCTCTGACCAGACCACCTTCACAGTCAGCAGAAGTGGCAAGAGAGGATAGAGGGAAAGAGTGATGTTTGGAGGACAGGTTTTCCCATGGAAAATGATGTCCCTTTAAAATTTAAAGGATACATGGAATGCCAAACAGCTGTTTGCTGGGAGCACTTCCTCTCTCTCTCTCTCTCTCTCTCTCTCTCTCTCTCTCCCTGCTCCTGTTCCTCCTGAAACCTCAAACTCTCCTCAACTGATCCTTACTCTTCAAATTTCAGGAGTATATCCAGTCATTCTGCATATTCCAGAGCTGGTTTAATTTCACTTCAGATATGTTTGAATGTACACCCTAGATCCCTCTTCAGATAAACTGGCTGGGTCGGTTTCTCTAGCTCTTTAAATTCTGTCCATCCCATCCTTTCTCTGGGTAGCTCAGGTAGTGCAATCTTCTCCCCACTAAATTTTGTCCTCACTACACCACTGTGCAATAGGTTTGTCTGGGAGAGAGTGACTAGTCTAAGTTTACTTGATTAGCTTCATGGCTGAGCAGGGATTTGAACTGTGGTCTCCCAGGTCCCAGTCCAATGCTCTTCTGACTACACCATTATTGCATTACCTCTCAGGTAAATGGTAGGGCTTGAGCTCTCAGGAAGCCTGCTGATTTGGTCTGCAGTTGAGCTTACACCACTATGCAAGCATCATCTATCTTACCTAGGAGATCTCCTACAAAACTCACACTCTGCCAGCTGTTTGGATTCAGCTGCCTGGGCCCAGCTGAGTCCCATTCAGGTTTTCCACACTGCCCTACAGGCTCTCAGCTTGGCTGGTACAGAACAATTTTATTCCTGTTTATTGGCAACCACTTTTCGCAAAATAATTCCACTTTCATTTATTCCATGTATTCATATCTTCGTTCATTTTCTCATATTCCTTTCTTCAACCAATGTAAACCAAAAAACAAAGGACTAGCTCTGTTTTCTCTCAGGAATGTCACCATGTAGTCAAATATGATGTGCTACACAGTGCTGTGGCATCATCACATTCACTACCTGAGCTCTGATAGGTGGGTTCATGAAGAGAACAAGAAAAGTGCAATTAAAACAGCACCAAAGCAGCCGCGTCCTGGGAGTGTGATCACATATTCCAAAAGTGAAAGGGCTAAAAGGCAGTGTATCCAAAGTTTCTCAACCTACAGAGTTTTTTAAAAATGGAAAATATAGGCCATGCGCCTTGGCGTCACCTTATGGACATATTGGTGAAGGCTTTTAACCCCTCCCCCTAAAATAAATATATTTATTTTATTTATTTATCATATTAATATCCTGCTCTCCCTGTGAAAGGGCTCAGGGAAGCTAACATCATATGTTATACAATTAAAACCATATACATATCTAAAAACCATAAGAACAATATAAAAACAACTAGCACTATGATCAACTCAGGCTATAATAAATATCTAAAAATATTTCATTTTATTAATTAATTTACTATTTTTATTCTTTGGTTGCCCTTCCCAGAAGCAAGCCCCGCTGCCCACTTACCAGCTATGTTGGCTGGCAGGAGAAAAATTAAGTGAAAAATCACACAAAAGTGACATGATGCTTCTGTAGGAATTGCCCAAAACTCTATGATAAAACCCAGAAAATTCTATAGTTTTCCCTGGAAATGACATAATGCTGTTGCATAAATGGCATCCCCGATGTCCCTGTCCCCTCCAAATTCCCGCCAGTTGTATTTGGCTTTTTATGTTTTTCCAATCCAGAAAACTGTTAGCACTGGCATACAGTCAGCATAACGCATCCATGAAGTGTGAGGTGAAGGGGAGGAAGAGTCCATGACCTGCTGCCTCCCAGTGACTTGGCTAACTCAGCGGGGAATTAACAAGACATGACACCTAAGGACTGTAATTAGGCTTTACTATAACTAAATAAACAAGCATCAGAATAGCAATGAAAACACAAACCAGGAAAAAAACTAAGAACGTTACAGAGTTTTCCCACTTCTCACAGCATAAACAACTATAAATCTATATCAAAACATGTAAGAACTAGAATATGGCTTTACTATAAGCAGGTGATTGAACAAAGAGATTGAAACAAAAGTACAAAATAAAAAGAATAAGATGAAAAACATGTTGACAAACTGTAGACTATTCACTTGCACACATTCCATATCACAAATAGTTATAGATATAGGCCTACCATACACTAGATTTCAAAGTTTGGTGACAAACATGAAGTATGGATGGACTCCTGAGTGTACTAGAGTATGTTCAAGTTAGAGTGTGATAAACAAATCATATGACCTGTCCTGAAGCAGGTTGCAGATGAGATACCCTCCACTGGAACTCCAATGAGATAGATTGGGCTATCTCAGAAGAAAATTATCCTGAGAAAAAAGAGTAGTGGTTAAAGACGGAGTTAATGGGATTGGCAACAGCAAAAAAGGGGTAATGAAGACCAAAAAGTACACAAAACTCAAAAACATGAAATGATGGGAAAGGGACAAAAAGGACCTAGAGAAAACAATTGCAACGTGTCATTGGGTTGACCTATATACTAGGATTACCTATACAAGATGCAAAAAAGGCTGTTTGATATGGATATTTGGTATGTATAAACCTTTAGATTGGCTTGTACCCTTTAATTCTGGCTATGATTGGGGATTACAGTACTTGACTATGCAGTGGGAAACCAGAGGATGAATGACTGACTGATTTCAAGGAGTCAGGTGGATATAGGAATCTTTATTCCTTGGCTGCAAGATTTCTTCAAAACATATCCTTAGTGACTCTTACTATGGTTATGCTAACACTTCCCTTCTTTGATAAGCCAGATAGGTTGACCAGGTATTCGACAATATACTGGACAGATATTCTTGAGTTTGGGTAGATCTTACCAGTTTATTCAGGGTCTGGCATAGGAACCATTATTATATCTATAGTAAAGAGTCCAGCATCACCTTTAAGACTAACCCACTCTATTATAGCATAAGCTTTCAAGAACCACAGCTCTCTTCAACAGAGCTGAGGTTTTCAAAGGCTTATGCTACAATAAAGTGGGTTAGTCTTAAAGGTGATACTGGACTCTTTACTATTTTGCAACTATAGACTAACACGGCTAACTCCTCTGATTATATGATTTAAAATGATTATGTTATCTGGCGCTACAACTGAAAGGCTTATCCTTATGGCCGTAAGCAGGAAGGTGAAAAGGAGAAAGATGAGGGGAGAGGGAGTGGCAGCATCTCTTTCTCAACGAGCCTGAGACCCTTTCCGTCTGCAAGGTAGGGGGTAGAACCCCCCAATCCTTTCCTCTAGAGTGCTGAATTCCACCATGAATGCTATAGCTCCATTTACTGTGGGTCCTCCAACTTGGAGCATGCAGGCCACTGGACTGAGGTGACACCGTGTGTGTGCTATCTACCTATACCCCACAACTGCATTGAGAACATGGGTATCCTTGGGGTATCAGCTTCCCTATGGCACAACTAGCTGGATCCAGACAATAACTGCATATTTCAGCAATATGGATATTATACCATCAAATTATGAGCTCCCTGTTGCCAACCATTGCTACCATTCTGGCTGCCACATTCTGAACCAACTGATTTCTGGACTGTCTTCAGGTAGGCTCATATAAAGCATATTACAGTAGTTCAACCCAGATGTGACCAAGGTATGTGTAATAGTAATTAGACCTACCTTCTCCAGGAGACAGAAGGTGGACTATGGATCAGCCTGTATGTGAGCCAGGTTTGCCAACTTTAGCTTGTGAAATTCCTGGAAGTTTGGAGGCAGAGCCTAGGGGATGAGGTTTGGGGAGAGGAGGGAACAGTGGAGTCTAAACTCTAAAGCCACCATTTCCTCTAGGGGAACAAATCACTGGAGAGCTATTGTACTTCTAGGAGATCTCCTGGTCCCATCCGGAAGGTTGGTAACCTTAGCTGGACTGTTTTCTGATCTTAACAGAAGCAATAAACTGGGATTGGGGGGGGGGAGGCAGAACTATGCTAGAGTATTGACTCCCTCCCTACTCCCTCCCTGATAGTTAATTCTCACTTCTAATTTTTCACTGTTTATACAGAGACACATTCCTGATTTACTTTGTATTGCAGAATATAAACGGTAAATGTAATTTATACTGTGTATAGTACGAATTACATGTCTTGTTCATATTATATTATATTGTTTATATTCAGTTACATATAGCGTAGCTCATTTTCATTTTTTTAAAATTTATGACTATACTTTATGGCTCCTGTGTGCATTGATCCTCTAGCTAAAATTCTGTTAAACCACTTTGAGAGAAGTGTGAAAAAACCTACACAAATTGTAATTGGGTTTATTCACTGCCTTTAACCAAATTCCAGGATATCTTGGTGCAGTAAAATTTCACAACAATAAAACCAATTGGTTTGTGCTGGTAGAAGTGTTCTACAATATTCCATGCCTGTTCCAAACATCCAAAGCCTGCTTTGCTCTGAAGTTTTAACGGGGAAATCAGAAAAAAGCAAAGGAAACTCCAGGAGGTAAGCAGTGCACCACAACGCTGTGAGGAATCAGGAAAAAAAAATCCAACAGGATTGAACCTAGACCAAATAGCCCATTTGGAAACACTCCAGAAGACACTAACTCAATACCTGGATTGCCGGCAAAGAGAAGGATAGTTTGAAGGAGACAAACAATGGCAAAAACAATGTCCGAATGCCCTAGTGCATTTCAGATCCTGCTTAGAACCATTTGATTTCCATGGTACATTTAGCAAATGCTGAGTTTATAATTGGATATATGTGGAACTGCATATTATGCAAATACACTCATTATGATTCATCACATTATAATAGACAGTAAATGAATTAATTATTACATGACACTTAAAAATAAATAGGAGTACATTCTGGCAACTCTCCAACTGAAGAAGCCCCTTCTACAACACCCATGTTGATCCTGTTCATGTGAAAAACAATAAAACAGAAAAAAAGACAAAACAGGATGGTGAGATATCTATCCTGCTATGTGCTCGTGAAAGATCCATGAGAGCTGAGATATCTTGTCCTTCACTGACTTTACAAAGAACTTTTATTATGTTATTCAGAACAAATTGTTTTTGAGTACCATGTTAGTTCAATGGATGCTCCAGCTTTCCTACCTTTAGAAATGGGAAGACTTCTAATCCTGTGCCCATCTGTGAGGCCCAAAAATCTTGAAATAAAAGGTAAAACATTACAGATATTGGTATAACAAATTATTATCTGATAAAATGTGTTAAGAACAGCCAGTCAATAAAGTAAATTTTGTAGAACTGTTAGTGATTATAGTGAATAAGGAATCCAAGTTTCTGTTTAAGCCAGGATGTCATGTAGTATTAAATTTTTTGATGACTTCTAATTCAGAACTTTCACACTGCATATTCCCTTCAAACTTTTTGGGAGGACAACAATCACTTTTAGGTCTATAATAGTATGCCCAGGGAGATTAAATTATTCTCCCAGTGGTTTCTAGATGTTGTGGTTTGTTATGTCTGATTTGTGTTAATTGATTCTCTCATGAAGAGACTGACACATTTGTCCAATGTAGACAGTTAGAAGTGTGTTGTTCTTCTGGGCAAGTGGGCAAGCAGGTGGGGGAAAGTACATGGAACATCTGTAGGTATAGTAGGAAGTTGTGTTTATTTATTTATTTATTTATTTATTTATTTATTATTTATTTCAGATTTGTATTCCACCCTTCCCTTGAGCGGGCTCAGGGCGGATAACAACATATTAAAAATGCAATTAAAAATTCATGTACATTAGGCATTAGGCATTTCACTGATATTAGTTTTATTGTTTATTGTATGGTTATGTTGTATGTTTTATATGCAGTTTATGTAATATATGTGCATGAGTTAAAGTATGATTTTTTCAAAAGCTGGACTGGAGTTGCTCAGGACTTCATAGCCTCCATGACAACCTTGGGACTGTCCCAGAACATTCTAGTCCTCACATATATAGTGGGACATACCCTTGATCTGGTTTTCTCTGGGGACAAAATGCATGGTTTGGTCTTATCTGGTGAGATTTAGATTCAAAGACTCATAGATCCTCCACAAGGATAGGTGAAGGATTAGTTAGAATGGTCCACCCCTGGAGGCTGATGGACCCAGATGGTTTCCTGACGTCTCTTGGGGATTTCCCAGTCAGTAAGATTGGTGTTCATGTCTCAGCCCAGATGAATATGTGGAATACAGAGATCACCTAGGCAGTGGACACAATCATCCTCTACCCTTCTGTACAACCCAGAACATTTCTTTGTTCAGTGAGGAGCTTGGACTGATGAAGTGGTTGGGCAGATGGCTGTAGTACAAATGGAAGACAATTCAAAGTGAATGTGACTGAGCATGAATGAGAGTGCATTATCATTCCAGCTCTGTGGTGGTGATGGTGGCAAAGCAAGCTCACTTTTCCACCACCATCATATCCTTGCAATGCCATCCAGTTGAGCTTTTCTGGGTTGTGGAGGGGTTCTTCTACTGGGATCCTGAAAATGTAAACCTAGAGAATATACAGGTCCACTGTGATGCTTTTGTGATGCACTGAGCATATAAAATTGTTTGCATCTGCTATGACCTAGTTTCCATGGTTTGCGCAGTTCAGTCTCTGGATGCCACTGGACTGCAGTCTGGTTCTAGTTCTATGGATGACCATCAGTTGGTGAGGCCTGATGAAGTGGACAAGCTGCTGAGAAGTGTATAGCCTACCACAGGGTTGGTCAAAGGGTTTGGGAGGTAATAAACACTGCTCTGTGGGAGGTTGTAGTCCCAAGTGCCTTAAAAGAGGCAGTTGCATGACCCCCTCCTGAAGAAGGTATTCCTGGACCTCACTGACCTGAACAACTACCACCTGGTGGCCAGCATGCCATTTTGTGAGCAAGATTCTTGGAGGAGATGGATTATCTAGATCTATTTCAACCTGAATTCAGACCTGGGTGTGGGATGGAAATGGCCTTGGTCACCAAGAGGGACGGTCTTCATTGGAGAATGATAGGACAAGTGCATCCCTGTTGATTCTTCTGGACCTCTCCACAGGGCTTGATACTATCCACCATGGCATCCTTCTGGAGAGGCTGGCTGAGTTGGGCTTGGGGGTACTATGCTTTGGTAGTTCTGCTTTTACTTGATTGGTTGATTCCAGAAGGTAGTGTTGGGGGACTGTTGCTCAGGCCCATGACATTTTAGCTATGAGGTTCTGCAGAGTACCATCTTGTCCTCCATGTTTTTTAAACATCTACATGAAACTTCTGGGGAAAATCATCAGGGGGTTTGGAGTAAGCTGCCACAAATATGCAGATGACAGCCAGTTGTGCTTCTCCTTAATAGCGGAGTCAGGTAGGTCTGTGGGAGTCCCGAACAGTTAAGCCCTTTGAGGCTTAACTGGTGGTGCCTATGTTGCTTTCTTTTAGGTGGTTAAGGGGTTAAGGGGTTGATTTTTTACACTATTTTAATCTGGACTTATTTTAAGCTCTCGGAGATTTGTTTATATAGTTTATGTTGGGCTGGGTTTTTTTTCCTAATGTTGAATTTCAATTAATATCTTTTAATATGATGTGATATTTTTTATTAATTTTATTTTCTAAGTTGCCTCAGACAGGTTCTGGGAGAGGCAACATAATTTTTTCTAAATATTTTTTTTAAAAAGAGTGGGAGAGAAACAGATGTATAAAGTATAATTGTGATTTACTGAAGCAATAACAACAATGAAAAAATGCTTATTTATAAGTAAGAATTAGTGTAAAAGAAACAGCAAATGGTGTGAAAATAAAGAACCACAGGGGTTTTCAGATCAAAACAGCAAGGGTGGGGGATTTGAAATCATCCCAAGAACTTTGGAAGACCAGTAGGAAAAGTATTTGTCCAAACACTCTTTAAATTCTAAACATTGATGCTGTTTCTTTAGAAGGTGACGTGCAATCTTGGGGGTGCCTTTAAATTAGGAAAAAAATATTCTTCAATGTGCCCCAAAAAGTGAATTATGCATCACTGATATTTTGACTTAATTCAATTTGTAAGCTGCTCAAAGAGGGAACTTGGTTGTTTATTTTACTCTGAAAAACATGATGTACAATGATGATGCTATATTAAATGGTAAGTAAAAAATAAGTTCTGCAATAACATTCCAGTGCAAGAATGTAAAAAGCTGAAACTGTTACCTCTGTTGTTCATATAGTTTTTAAAGTTATGGGAGGTCCAACCTGACAAAGAATGACAACCCCAGCAGAAGCATCTTTCCATATGCATTCCCACCATTAGATGAGTATCACCCTAGTAAATAAGAATAATTTACCTGAGACTTGCAGTATTTTGTTTCACCGTGGCCATTTGCTCAGCATCTGTGTACTCTAAACATGCAAGGTTGCCAGTGTGACTTCTTTGCTAGACTTGTAACTAATTTAGCAGTCTACAGGTTTCCAGTGTTCACTGCTGGCAGACTCCTGTATTTCCTAATTGGATTCATTTTTATCAAAGATATATGCCCAGGAATACACTGAGGTACAGTACCTGACTTCTGCTATTCTAATGATCCTTCTTGCTGATTTCCCAGATGGCCTTTTTAAATGGCTGAAGAAGGACAACTGAACTGGCAATCAGAAGGCAATCAGCAGAGATTAGCAGAACATCTGCCTTCTGGTCTTCTGCTAACACAGCAGCACTGTGCCTGTAGAGACCCTGTCAGGTAAAAAATCTGCACAGTTTTGCATTCTGGCTAAAAGAATAATCATGCAGCTACAAATCTGTGGCCAAATGCTAGTTAGTTAGTTCAAGTAACTAAGTTAAACAGAGCTCTCCCACCACAACCATCACAGACCTTGCCTTCCAATTGGGCTCCTCTGTCCACAGCTTCCCAGGCTCCCTTTCTTATCTGTTGCTGCCCTGCCAACAGGGCATAGCCACTCCTGTCCACAGCTTAACCAACCTTTCCCTTCTCTCTTTGTCATCATTGTATTGCAGACTGCTTCTTCTGAGCAATGACAATTTTTCTTACAATGTTTGTAATAGTTGTATGTCATCAAATGGTGAAAGCTGGTCATTTCCACAATGTGTATATGTGTATGTTTACAAAGAAAGAAAGAAAGAAAGAAAGAAAGAAAGAAAGAAAGAAAGAAAGAAAGAAAGAAAGAAAGAAAGAAAGAAAGAAAGAAAGAAAGAAAGAAAGAAAAAGCACAAAAATTACAATATAATTCACATACTAGAAATCATATCACAATACACAGGAAAAGATCTCTCTGGTATTTGAAAGCTGGCAAGTTTATATATAATCTATAATAAACTGCTCTTTTTTTTCTAGCTATGCCTCCTTCAAGGGGCAACATAATTTACCAGGTTTGCAGACCTACAGCGGGGATTCTATCATCACAGGGATTCAAGCACCATAATGAATGTGCCACAGAAAGGGGCTGCTAGTCTGCTTTCTGTGATGCTGCAGCACCACCACTGTGGATAGCCAGAGAGTGGTATTACAGCTAACAACTAGGCAGGAGTTAGTTGATAGAAGAGGCCAGTAAGGTACTTCCTCGGTCCATTAAAGCAACTAACTGTGGCCTGGCTCTTCAGTTCGAGTTATTCATCATTCAGGTACAGATTGACTTATTCATCAACTTCACATTCCAGTTGATCTGCTTGCTGCCCTAGTACCAATCTTGACAGAGTGGAAAACTGACCCATGGACAAAAGAAATGATGAAACATGATTATCATCAACATTATAACTACAATCAAGTCACAGTGACATTCTTCTGCACATGCAGAAGATTTCCCATCCCACCTGCTCCACTAGGCATTCTCTGAAGGAAGCCTCTCAGATTTATGAAAATAATGCATGAAGCTGCATTGGTGGGAAGGGGAGGCTAAGAAGCCCATGACCAGAGGAAAAAAACTCCACCACGTGCACTAAGAAGGTTCCTTGGATTCCACCCACAAATTAACTCTTTAACTATTGGTGCATCATTTTATTGTACACGTTTGGTAATTTTTATAACAAAAAGCTTGGAGGCGCCTAAAAGACTAGTCCATTAATTATGGTATGAACTTTCATAAACCAAAGTCCATCACAGGCATGCATGAAACCCTTAGTTGGCAGATGTGTCCATGAGTACAAACATAACGGTGGAAGGAAAGCAAGAAGTACAAAATGAGCCCAGAAGGTCAAGCAATCAAGAGATGGGCATGATATGTTGCAATGCCGAGAACACATGACAAGAAGCTCCACTCAAATGAGTAAAAGATCTTATCAGACTGGATTAAACTGAGAGATAGTGACCAAAACCATCCATGGAAATTACAGATGAAACAGGTAATCAAAGTGCAGTCACTCACAGTGCAACACTCATTAACCAATGTGGTTAGTTAATCAGAGTGCTGGAAAAGACCTGGAGAAATCTAGGTTAAAATCTGCAATAAGCCTGGATGCTGAGATGGTGTCCTTTGGCTAGTCACACTCTTTCAGCTTAACTAATATCACAAAACGACAGAGAGCCTTAAAATACCTTAATCTTCAGCCAGCTTTTGCTGTAATTAGAATGATTTCATGTGAACATGCTCGTCGGTGATCTTTGGTAGATAAATAAAGTGTCCTTACTGGGTGGCTTCTCAAGGAATCTCCACAAGAAATCAGAGCTGCAGTGGGGGGTTATATAGGGCCATTTTCAAAGTATTTTTTCAGAGTTTTATCACTACAGTCTGAACATTCCATTCATCATGAAATCAAGGACGTTTGTTCCAGGAGAAAGAAATTTGTGATGAAGAACCTCCCTGGTAAGGATTCGGTTTCGTTTTCTCAGCCATGCCGGATGCTCCTCTCGGCTGGTCCGGGAGGAAACGACCGGGCACCCTGACCGGGCGGCTGACCCGCAAGGATTAGCCCCCAGGACTCCCAGGGAGGGAGCCAGGGTCCGGGACGCGGCGGGAAGAACTCCCCGAAATCAATGCGGGGGGGGAATTGCCCGTTTGTCCCTATGGAGGCCGGCAGATGTGCGCGGCGCCTCGAGTGCCGCCGGGCAACGAGAAACGGCAAGTAAAAGAAACAGGCGGAAGCCTGTAAACAAGCGAATCCCTTCTGTTCTACAAGCGTTTGTGAAGGAGAGGTTGATCTGAAGAAGACTCGCTCTTCCCCTTCGTTGAGTTCCAGAATTTTGTTGGCGCCCCCCCCCCCCCCAAATGGCAGCAAAGAGGCAAAGTCCCGCTCTCGGTAAGTCAATCTCGGCTACCTTGCAGAAGGGGGAGTCGCTCGAAGAGTTGGTACGCAGGGCGGTGGTGGAAGCTATAAAACCCTTTGTTGACAAGCTGAACGAAACTGATCAAAGGGTGGGCTTAATTGAAAGCGAGGTGAAAACCATTAAGGCAGCAGCGGGGGGGGCAGAAAAGTCTGCTCTGGAAAGTGCGTCACTTGTGAAGGCTACGAAAAAGGAGCTGAAGTTGGTGGAGAACCAGCTGATCGGGCTACAGGTGGAACGAACGCAGACAATTTTGCGTCTCCAAAACGTGAAAGAGGAGGAAAATGAGGATCTGTGGGATTTGGTCTCGGAAGTACTGGCGACACCCGCGAGGACGACTAAAGAAGAGGTTAAAAGCGCCATTTTGGAGGTCCGTCGGGCTTCTTCAAAATATGCAACAAAGCGACAGTTGCCTCGTGAGATCATTATTGACTTTTCATCTAAAAAGATTCGGGACACCATCCTATATAACTCATACAATGCGGATTTGGACATTATGGGTTTGAAAGTCAAGATTTTGAAGGACGTTCCATTTCTAGTCCGGAAACGGCGTTTTAAATATAAAAAGTTTGCAGCACTTCTGAGGGACCATGGAATAAAGTACAAATGGTTATTCCCGGAAGGAATATGGTTCAGATATAAAGATCAGGCCTATAAGATATTATCAGAAGATCAACTAAAGGATTTTGAGAATAAAAACCCAGAACTCTGCTGCACCAAGAACGAAGAAAAGGAGGAGCCGGAGGTGGGGGGGGGGGGAGGAGGAGAGCATCGCAACAGCAGTTGCACAGAGAGAATTGCGTCCGGGACCTAGAAGGGGGAGGAAAGTTTAACCAGAATTTGAAATGTTTATTCTCTGTATGATTAACCACTCCATCATTATTTTATGGAGCTATTTTTGTATTATGACAGTATGAAGGGAAACATTGAAGTGTAGTGTTTAGTGTTTGTAGTTCATTCCTCCCCTTTTCTTTTTCCACCCCCCCCCTTTGTCCCTTTCCTCTCCCCTTTCCTTGTGATAGTTTTGTGTAGTGTTTTGTAGCTATGAAAAATAAAAAATTTATAAAAAAAAAAAAGAACCTCCCTGGTAAGGGGCAAAACCTGGCCAAATCTGATGAATTTTTAGCCTTTGCCTTCTCCTTTTGCTCATCTAAATCCATTGACATTGACTGGCTGAGAGGAGTATAATTCTGCTTAGAATTGCACTTAGTGACTTCTGTGACCTTTCCAGTTATTAATCTTCCATGTCTTTTACACCTCTACAGTTTTTAAAATCGGTGTATCATAATTTTGCTACAAACTTGAACAGAGCAAATTATAAATAAAGTCTGAAAATATATTTTAAAATAAACTGTCTGATATTAAAAATAGCATATCCAATTGTACTATCATTAAAAAAATACATTTAAATTTTAAAAACCATTAAATCCACCCTGATATCAAACATTATTGGTACCACCATGCAATAAAATAAAATTTAGCAAAAATAAAAATGTCCATCTACCAGTGGAAGGACATACTGGGTTGTCTCCAGCAATCCATTTGCCAGGGGATTGCAGATTTCCTCCACTTTACTTTTGCCTCCACCCCCCACCCTAGCAGCCACTTCTTATTTTGGGAAAGTTGCTCCCTTCTTCTTCTCCTGTCATCAGAGCTCCTTGATGGAAGGGACAGGAAGGGCAATCACTTCCCCTTCTTGCTCCTTTGCTGCAGCCCACCAACTTGCAAAAGAATTGTTTCACGTGGGTCTCACCAATCCAGGAATCAACTTTCCTAGGATCAGAGATGGCAGCTGTGGGAGGAGAAAGTGGAGAAGATCAGCAGGGGAGCTCCTTTTGCCATCAGATCACTGCATCCAGCCCATAAAGATGTTTTTTTGGTATGAACACAGAAGATTTCAAAATGTGGATATGACTACATGAAGACCCTTGTCCTTACAGTATTTTCCACTTGATCCTGCCTCTGTCAGAGAGAAAAAACATAACACTGGAAAACATGGCCACCTCAGCTCTTTTTAGAGGATAGGGAAGTACCCAGGGGCAACTCATGTGTCCATTTACTAGGGAACTCTCAACTAGTACCACTAAACCTCAATAATGAGAGAATCTCAAACCCTTAACATTGGGGGTGGCAGGAATGTTACTGGAATTGGTCTCCTTGCGAGTAAGAGAATTTGTGGGGGAATTAGCAAGCAAGGAAGACAGCTATGTGAGTGGCCAGTAACTATGGGATCTTGTGAGCCAGTGTCTACGAGGATCCATTCCTCTAGAGAACCCTTTCAATAAGCAGGTAGATATTCAATCAAAAAGGGTTTCTTATTTAAAACATTACAGATCAATTTTACACAAAACACACAGCACACACACACACAGCTAACTAGAAAAAAAATGGGGAGGAAAGCTGGATGGACTTGCAGAGTTGGTTTTATAGTTACCAGGTCCAGAAGACTGAGAGTGTCCAAGGGAGAGCAGCTTCAGTGACCAGTACTTCATAGCAAGAGGGAGAAGGGCTCAGACATGCCATCTGAGGGTGTGTGGAGGGTCCAGAACACACACACACACACTGAGCACATGGCAGGACAGTCATATATACTGTGTAACATGCCCTGAGGCAGGACTGAGAGTCTCTGCCCTAAAACAATGCCTTAATGGTTCTTCCCAAGGTGGGACAAAGGACTGGGAAACTGTCTCCAGGGTGAGACAAGGCTGGTGAACTGTCTCCAAAGTGGGCAATGAACTAGGAAGGTTTGATTAGGTCTTCCTGGGAGGAACTATAGATGTAAAAAGATTATTTGATGACCCAGGATGGCTGGGTGGGTGAGGCTACAATAGAAGAGTGGGTAATGGGTAGCATTGGCAGGGTGTGTGAATGGATTCATCCAAGTACCTCTGAAGACTTCCATAGTTCTATGGTTATGCACAAAGTCCGGGGTGTGGGGCTAAGTTAGTCTTACTTCTCTTCTCACATTCCAGTACTTTTCCATCTCCTGCCTAGCCAGGCAGCTTGTCTGTGTTTTAAACACATGCGCAGAGGGGCTTATGATATTGCCATATTCATAAGCCTTAATATTGTGAGGGCAAGTATGACCACTTACAGGAAGGGCAGTAGGACAGTTCCTTGTGCACTGTACAGGGTCATGGCAGCTGGCTGGTTAGCAACTCTGATCATGGGCTAGTGAGTGTTATCACCTGCACTCCCACTGGGCATTGCTACCCACTTAGCAGCTATGTACCTTTGTGATGCTGCAGCAGTATCAGCCTTTGGTACCTCCACTTCTTCCTCCTCTAGTTTGGGCTCCAACTCCCCCTTCCCATTCAGTGGCATTAGCTAACATCCTGCCCATGGAGGTAAGTGTGCTCAGATTTTTTTCATATAGTACTCTGCACTGAAACCCTTTATGGCTTTAGCAGTCATTACTGTGCTAGGCTCTTGTGGCCCTTTCTTATATACCCTGAGTAATGCCTATTGGCACTTTGGGATCAGGAAGGAATATTCCTCCAGGCCAGATTGGCCAGGGATCCTGGAGGCTTTTTGCCTTCCTCTGGGAATATAGCAGTGGTCACTGGGGGAGTGAGGGGGAGGTAGCTGTGAATTTCCTGCATTATTTGTATTATTATATTGTTGTAACCCACCCTGTGCATGCCTGTGGGGAGGGCAGGCTATAAATCAAATAAATAATAATAATAATATACAGGGCATTGGACTGGATGCCCCTTGAGATCCCTTCCAGCTCTATGTTTCTACTAATAACTTGAATTATGCCTGAAAGCAAACTGGAAACCAATTATGATGAGCCAAAATGAGTGTAACATGCTCTCTGCTGTAACATCTTCTTTTATTTGCTCCTAATATCTCAACTCTGCAACTCTTTGTAGATCAAAAACATGATGTGAGAAGGTAGCACGACAACCACTGAAGCTGCCCCGGTGCTGTTTTGCTGCTTACTAATCTGAATTCAGGTTTGCCGACCATTGTTTGCTGAGACCCAAACAAGGCATAATAATTTACACATGTGATTACATTCTGAATTCTATCTTGACTTGCAAATAGAAGAGAAGAAATGAAACACCCCATGTAAATATATTCATCTTTTGTTGATGATAGCAGGCAATTAAGCACCCCCCCAAAACTATAATGCAGAAGGATTTGTAGATACCAAGCAAAAAATATGCCATTCTCCAAGATAATCAGCTACAACTGGGAAGTGGAAGATAAAAAGAACAGAAAATAACACAAAATTCAAAAGACTACAGGAATAAAGTTGGTGTTGAATTTGCCGATGCTATCGCTCCCTGTTGTTTTTCTTAGGTTTTTCTGAAACTCCCCACAGAAAATTATATTGTACAGGCTAAGACTTTATTTTCTATTGCCCATATAGTTTTGTTCCTCTCTGCAGATAGCCCTGCTGGTATTAGCTTCACACATAAAGCTACATTTTTTTTAAAAAAGCAGGTATGTAAAAAGCCCCCGTGATCTCCTCTATGGGTTTCATTTAGATTAATACACTGTGTGCATGATCACCAAGATAAAAAGAAACCTTTGCCTGACCACCTTCAGCATTGTTCTTATCTGACATCTTTTAAACATTAGTAAAAAAAAAATATATCCAAGACATAGAAGAAAGAGAAAATGAGGCAAATATAATAAAAAGACCCAGGGAACAGATCTCCACTGTGTGTTCAGTTTAATTATTCTCAGTGAGACTTTGAAGTCACCCATCTTTCACAATACTTGGGGAGAAAAGGTCAACTTAATAATGAAACAGTTTCTACAACTGAGTAAAAGAGAGGCCTTGGTGCTGAGTAGTTGCATGTTTTAAAATGGGTCGTCCTGTTCTGTCCCATTTAGCATCATTCATTTACTCATTTGATTTGTATTCAGTCGTTTCTCCAAGAGACTCAGGTGACATACATAGGATTTTTTCATTTTATTCTTATAAACATCCTGGCTAAGGTGTGCTGGCCACCTTCACATGAAGCAACATTGAATCAATAAAGGCAGCACCAACAACAACAGCAGCAGCATTTGATTTATATATTGCCCTTCAGGACAACTTCTTACCTACTCAGAGCAATTTACAAAGTATGCCATTATTATCTCCACAATAATCACCCTATGAGGTGGGTGGGGCTGAGAGAGCTCTGAGAAACTGTGACTGACCCAAGGTCACCCAGCTGGCTTCAAGTGGAGGAGTGGGGAATCAAACCCGGTTCTCCAGATTAGAGTCCTGCTGCTCTTAACCACTACACTAAACAAGCTCTATCAGCCAACACAAACTGTTTAACATCTAAAACATGTGCCAGTGTCTGGGGACACAGGGCCCGCTCCCCCTCCCCCTGACTTACTCTGGTCACCAGGGGAGAATGAAAATACAACAGCAGCACCACACAGTGAACCCCGAACCCCAGAGCAGCTGGCGGGGTATAGGGGCGCCCCAAGAAGTGGTGAGCTGAGCCACAGCCATGCTGCCAGAAAGCCAGCTGGCTGGAACAGTGCCTGCAGGATGGCCCGATGTGCCCAGCCCCACCACGCCACTGCTGGGGAGTCAGCTGATTGGCGTGGAACCTGCAGGTCAGGTCAGTATGCCGGGATGCGATAGAGAGAGGTGCGAGGCCTCTCAGGGGATGACCATGGCCCCTCCTGGGCCAAGGAGGCTCAAAAACTCAATTCCACCTGGGAGACTCTGATAGACCAGCCCAACTCCAACACCCAGAGCATTGCCCTGCCACCACCCTTGGCAGGCCAAGGGTGGGAGGGGCCCACACTGCCCATCATGAAGGTCAGAGGGTGGAGGGCTTGGAGGGAGCCAGCCAGCCCTGCCCTGCAGCAGCGGCCTGATTGGGCCAGAGAGGGACAGGAGTCAAGGGAGGAAGGGCACCAAAGCCCCTGGTTGGGCAGGGTGGCCCTAATGAGTCAGGGAGGAGGCACAAGGGCCAGAGATTGGGGATAGGGGTGGGGACCAGCCAGGACAGCCCCTATAAAGGCCAGTCGACAGGAAGGGCTGATGAGGAGTGAATGGCAAAGGAGAGAGAACGAGCCAAGCAACCAGTGCCATAACCGGGGAGAGAAGGTATGAGGGTGCTGTAAACCCCCCTCCTTCCCCATTCTGAGACCCATCCTATGGCAACAGCAGAAGGAGGGGCCAGCCTGGAGGGTGTGCCTTCCCAGGCTCCAACACCTTTGTCATGGAGCCTGACAGCCAGAATCCTGTGTCGCTTGCTAGGATTCAATGGTGTGCACACCAATGTTCCTCAACAGACAAACCGGTACAAAATTGATTCCCCGAGGCTAGGTATCTGAGAGCCAAGCTACAAGTGATGAATTACACTTGTCTGGCAAGTGAACAGACTCGTGTATTCCTCCCTGTTCACTTGCCATTCACTTGCGCTCCACTTGATCAAGTGGAGCGCAAGTGAATGGCAAGTGAACAGGGAGGAATACATGTGAGTCTGTTCACTTGCCAGGCAAGTGTAATTCATCACTTGTAGCTTGGCTCTGAGACTTTGTTCTATGGTGTGACCAAATGGGATGTGCATTTGGAAAATGTCCAACCAAAATCTGAACTGATATCCCTCTAATTTTTTAATATTGCTAATGCTAATCCTGTTGGTTAAAAAAAATAATATTGGTAATCTGTGGAAATTTTTGGAAAAGACTATTGTTTTGGAAACCTGGTATATGTTTGTCATTGTCACACATGCAGGAGAAGGACAGCAAGGAGAGAGTGACTCTGTGGATTATCTAAATGACAGAGACATCTTTCAACAAGAAGAGTTTGTAGATGTTCCTGCTGAAGCGGATCATCCCAGTGAGCGTTTCTGTGTACAAAGTTCCACACTCCCGTTCCAACTACATTGGCAAAACTTTATTAGTTATATAAGCAGAGAGGTCCATTCCCTGCTCTGGGTGTGTGCCTGCCCGGCCTTGCTGCGTTGGGAGAGGGAGACAGGAAACTGTATCTCCCCCTCCAGATACACACACCTGCAGGTGACAGAGGCAGACGTTTTTCTTATACACAGTGGGAAGCAGGTGGAGGGACACGGGCAAATGTTTCCCTCAATTTCCACAAAAGGCAGAAAAAAGTAAATGAGAATTGGTGATGATAAGGGGTGTGACAATGCAATCTTACAGAGTTATACACTTTCTAAGTTTATTAACTTGAATGGACTGAGAAGGATATAACTCTGCTTAGGATAGCACTGTGAGATGTCTCTGCGTGAGAGAATAATGCAGATCAAATTTCTGAAATCTCTTATCATCTTTAATTCCATGTGAAAACCGCTCTTTCCCTGACACAAATCCCCCTCCCTCACACACCTCCCACAACTGTTATTGGCTCCATTAAGGAAAAATGCTGGCAACTTCCTGTTCCTGTGTCAAGAAATTGTGGGGTTGTATTACTGAATAAACCCAGAGCACGTGGATTTGCACATCCCTGTCCCCTTCTACGTATTACATTGGTGCCTGAAGTCCAGCTGATCTTCTGGTTGGGAGATAAATCCTTCACAACACAGCAATGCAAGATTAAGAAGGAAGCAGGGTTTACTTATTGGACTTAGAAGGGTGTAATTCTTCTTAGTCTGGCTCTGTAAAGAAAAAAACAATGAAAACAACCTGAATAAAATTTATATGTACGTCCTTACACTAAACGAGGTAACTAATTTATACAGCTAGAACTGTATAAAAACCACTGTGCAGAAAAACTCCAAGGGCTTTATCCAGGTCATGGGTATAAGCAATAGTTAGATATTCAGGGAGCCTTCCAAAACACAACAAATGTTTTCCAGAGATGACAAAACTGGAACCACTAGAGGATGAATAGTTTTGGCTCAGCCCTAGTTTGAATTGCCCGACTACAGATCTTTCAAAGGCTTGCTATTGCCCTAGCAAATTGGCAATAAATAAATGTTAATTAGCTGCTGCTTTTCTTGTGTTCAAGCGAGGTAGAGAGACCAGCCAGATTGATTAGAGACATCTACAGCTTTCTGAGATGTGTGGTCTTTTACAAATAGCTGTATGAGACAGAAATATGAGGTGCTTCTAAAGAGTCGGTTGAAATTAAACCCTTCCAAAAATCAATGCATCAGGGAACATCTCGTTCTTGTTTCCCCGGCTTTGCTGATTTATGCCCTCACCTTTTCATCCTTTACATGATGCACAGTTTTATTTATCATTGCATCTTATTGAAGCAAACGTCTGTGCTGCTTTATTTTGTTTCTCACCTTATGCACATGTAACCTTTATGTGTCTCTTGTAGTTACTGTTTTTTTTAAAGAGGCTTCAATTTCAAGACAACTAAACTTTGGAAAAAACTTTTACTTTCCTCATTTAAAATCACTCAATAGGTGGATTCTTTAGTCCACATTATGGTTCCTAGTTGGTCCATATAGTATGTGGGATCTGGAAGTGAATCTTTTTCACAAGATCTTCTGAGTTGTGTCTGCCATGATGATGTGGGAGAGCCAGAAACATAATGGACATTTTTTAAAAAATTAAACATTTACACACCACTTTTCCCAAGCTCAAAACTGTTTATAAGGGCCCAGAAAATATTCAATAAAATACATAACATTTATCAGAAAAATTGGTATCTATTAAACAAGAGCTGCTATTTGCAAAAGCCATTTTAAAAGAAATAAATGTTTTACAGATCTCAGAAGCTAAGCAAGATTGGCCCTGGTCAGTATCTGGATTGGAGACCACTAAGGAAGGCAAGGGTTGCTACATAGACACAAGTAATGGCAAACCACCTCTAAATTACTCTGGTCTTGAAAGCCCTACAGATTTGTCATAAGTTGGCTGTGTGACTTGATGCAGCAGGAAAAAAAAGAGGAATAGTTGGTGCTCCAAATATGTGGGTTGCAGAGCATGAAGGGTTTCAGCACTGAAGCCAGAAGCTTGGGTTGAACCTGGAAGCAGATTAGCACCCAATGCAACTAGCACTAAACAGCTGAAATAACATTCTTTACTGGGTGAATTTTCCAAGTCATTTTCAAGAGCAGCTCCATGTAGAATGATGCACAATAAAGCATGGAATGTAGAGAAGCACAAATCAGTATAGAGGAGTTTAGAAGGGAGAACACCCTGTGCACTAGCTGTCATCTTCATGACTGCATCTTTGGCAGCTGGAAGATTTTACATTGTGTATAAAATCCTCCCTACCATAGCAGTAGCAGGATTGATAGAGAAGGAAAGGAGAGCCATCCTTGCAGGCACAGTCCAATTGCTCCAAAGGACACTGTATTAACTAGGAAGCTAATCAGGCCACTGCACATGATCATGAATATATGCCTGCATCTAGTTCATGTGAGCACTGCCTTGGGCCTCAGTAGTGAGGCTAAAAGGTGCACACCAGGAAACCCCCCCCAAGGCCTCGTTTAACCCCTGTTACCCTGGCAGCTATCCCAACATGTTGGATAGCTCTGCCTCCCAGGGTTACTGCTGGAGCTGCCAAATATATAGAGAGCCTTCTAGTAAGCATTTTAATATTTCATTCATTATGGCCCCTGGCATCTGCTCCAGTGAGGCTTCCATGCTCAGGAAGTTCTAGACCTGTGCAAGTATGACCCCCTCCCCAATTCCTATGCTGTGCATCCCTAAAAATGTGTGATTTTAATGTTGGAATGGCCTCTCTGGCACATTATGTCAGGTCTGACATATGTTGCTTGTGTGTTCTAACCAGAGAGACTCCATTTTAATCCTGTCAGTGTTTTAAGCTCTTCTTTTGCAGGTGCCAAGCAGTCCAGCAACACTTATCTCAAAGAAGAGCAATGTTTTGACTACAGCCTTTCCAGCCTTGGGAAAGTTTCATTCTCTCAGCTTCAAGCCGCATGTTTTGAGAACTGTGGGGGGAGGATGGGACTTGCTGGGCTATGCTATTCTGTACCTTAACCTTTGCCTGTCATTCGTAACAATACTCGTGTACCAGCCAAGATATTGCATCTTGGTCAGTGGACTATAATGGTTGTTTATATTCAGTAAAATCTTTTGGAACCAATGGACTCATGTCTAATTGCAAGAGATAGTCCGGATTGCAACTTTTAATAAGCCACAGTCTGACACATTACAGAATACACAGCTTTCTAAGAGTTAATGTATCTCACCCAAATAAAATTCAAATAAAGTACAGATGAGGGCTGCACACTTCAGCGAAGCCCAACAGTTGGTGTTCTAGCCCACAGTTAGATGTTCTATAAAATTGTCCTCACATGAATAAATGTGCTCAGTGACTGGCTCTCACACTAGGAAATTGCTGTCTTGGGAACAGGCCAATTAACAGCAGCAGGAAACCACAAAGTCAGAAAACACCACATATCAACACACACACACACTGGGGGATGTTTTGGTGAATCCAAATTGCTTCCACTGGGCTGCTTATGGAAATCTTCCCTGACACTCAGCATGAACATCTATCTTTTTACAAGCAGGATTTCTCTTTCAAATTATGGTATATATGAGAGGTGACTCTTGATTTAATCCTAAACAGTGTCCAGGATCTTTTGCAGTAATGTAAGTAGTGGCCATAGTAATATGAGATTCAACATGTGGGAAAATATTAAATTACCTAGAAAATATAATGAAATAATTGTTTGAAAGAATCTTGAGGATATTTCAGATGTGAAATTCTTGGGGCTCAGATTCAGTCCATGAATTTTGGCACTAAGCATAACACTGTTCCCCCGGTGGGAATAGGGGACCCCCTGCTCCCACCCTCTGCCCCTTGCCACAACTCTCCTAGCAGTGGGGGTGGGGAGGCACAGGAACAGGCCTCCTGGGTGCACAGCCCTGAAAGCATTCCCACACTTTACAGTAGGCTGATTTGGGCCCCAAATGGGGGCCAAATTGGGTCTGTTCAGGGCCAAAATCAGCCCTCCGCAAAACACGCATGCTCCCACACCTACACAGGTGTGGGAGCAGTGCTCTGGCAATCCTACATAACACAGCCCAGTTTACCACACATTAACACAGATATCTGCCCTGACCTGGGCCATTTCCTCATGTTCTAAAAATAACAAGACACTCACCGAACACTGGTAGCTTCTTCATGCAATTTCTGATGTCACCCATTTGCAAAACAGATGACGGCAGTTATGATTCTGGCACAAAAATGGAATCATAACTGCCTGCATCCATTTTGTAAACAGGTGATGTCAGAAATTGCGCAAAGAAGCCTCCAGTGTTTGGTGAATGTCATGCTATTTTTAGAATGTGAGGAAACGGCCCTGGATAGCCCAGGCAAGTCCATTCTCATCAGATCTCAGAAGAATGGGCTGTGTGGGGATATGGGGCGAATACTACATAGAGACCTGCCATTCCTCACAATGATATGGTGCTACATCTCCTAAGGGCAGAGGAAAAATGAACTCCATTATATCCTAGGGGTTCCTGCCATGTATGAACCATCAGCCTGCACTGGACTGGATTGATCCATTAGCATTTTAACTAAAATATGTAATTTGACCAAACTGTATTGACAGTAAGCAGCTACCATGACAGCTACTTACTTTTTGTTAGAGATGGGCATGAACAGAAAAAAAAATGAACATGACGTTCATTGTTCATTGCCATCCACGAACAGGGACTCACGATCATGAACATGGCCCTGTTCATGAACACGTTTGTGGTTGGCTGTTCGTGGGGGCCAGCAGGCTCTCTTCCAGCCATCATCCAAGTCAAGATCCCTACTGCACCACTCCCAGAAACCTTACCTGAGCAGGCAGCAGGAAAGGTACCAGTAATAAATAATGGCTTGGCCCAGAGCCTGGCAGCAGCCCTGTAACTTGAAGGGGTACATCCCTATCCCACCACACACAAAGAAAATTCAAGCTCCAATGTACTCTCTCTATCAAAATGCCAACAGCAACTGTCTCTCTCCCTCTCCACTGTCTGCAAAGTCAGAGCTGGGAGCCCCCCTCCCCCCTGCTCTTTGCTCTCTTGTTGTAACAGATTTGGAGCGCCACACTTGAAAGGAAGACCTGCCTATCAAGCTAAATTGGGCTTAGATTGGGGTTTCCAGGGCAGCAGTAGGAGTTCAGACAGAGTTCAGACAATCCCTGCCTAAGTTGCCAAGGGAATTGATTGCAGGTGCCAGACTGGCTGGCTTGACAAACAGCAACGAACAGCAATGAACGAGGCTTGCGAGGACTACCTGTTCATTTAGAATGGAGCCTCATGAACAGCTTGTTTGTCAGGATCTCATTGGCAGTGTTCTTCATCTGAACAATGTGGTGTCTTTCTTATACATCATGTCTAAAATTTGCTATGTTAAACTGTATAGCCGTCTAGTTTATTCCTTTCCATGTTTTGAGTACTGAACGACAGTTACACCATGTTAATGTATTAGTTGTTAGCCTCTCCTTCCTTCCAGGCATTGCCGGACAGCTCCTTCCGTGGGAGAGAATGCAAGTTTATCTTATGTCTGCAGCTCTGACCTTGAGGTTCCCGCTTCCTCGTCTCCACACTCTCAGCTCTGGGAACTCTGAGGGGGGAGGATGGGAACCCAAGGGTTGAAATGTAATTGCTTTCATCAGCAGATGGGGCTGTTTGTGACTTTTTTGTGTTCGTATTGCTGTTTGTGCCCATCTCTACTCTCTATACAGTAGCATGGCTTCTGTTTTTGCATTTGACTAAAATATATCACTTAGTACTAGAGCAAAAATGATTTGGCTTCCAATATTCATTTCAAAATTCTCTTTCATTCTCCAGGTGTTCACTGAAGGCGTAAATGTTCTCCCCCGATTTTCTGAATGTTTGCTCATTATATTTTTTTTATCCAGTTCCTCCATTAGGTTTATTTCAGTATCTGATCCCTGATAGTTGATTCATGTCTTTTGCACCGCAAGATCCTCTGGCATTCCAAAATCAAAGGCTTCAATGAATCCATTTTGATATCAAGACAGGGTTTCTTGATTAAAGCATGCATTTTTCCTGGCACTTTTGAAAGGAAAGAGCTTGGCTGCCTGCGTAATACAAAGGCACATTAATCAAAGATCCTTTGCATGACCCTCCAAAGTCCTTACACTCATGGCCATGAGTAATGACTCAAGTTAGCAAGATAATAATCAAGTAACTCAGAATTTCCCTTACTATACAGACTTCCTAGGAGCCCAGGAACAGCTACTATCCCATCTACTGATCACTGTCAACAGAACTGAATCACACCTCATACCCCAGCTAATTCAATCACCTGCCAACAGACACACTCCTTTCCCTATAAAATCTAGGTACGGTTCTCTGGTACAACAGAAAGTTTGAATTGTCCAATGGAAACTCAGATTTTGACCAGCAAAGCCTCAGATCCAATCACAGTGTAACCCATATCTTACCAGTGGGCAGACAAACCCTGAAGTTTTGCCCCAATGCCATGAGAGATCTTACTTCTGCATCAAATGTGGCCAGTGGCACTCCTTCTCTTATTCACAGCCACATAAATCTAGAGGTATAAGAAGGTTATCCCAAACCATCCCATCTCGGAGTTGGTTCTGATCTCAGCTAATGATACTGAAATAATAACAACAACAACAACATTCGATTTATATACCGCCCTTCAGAATGACTTAATGCCCACTCAGAGCAGTTTAAAAAGCATGTTATTATTATCTCCACAGCAACGAACACCCTGTGAGGTGGGTGGGGCTCAGAGAGCTCCTAGAAGCTGTGACTGACCCAAGGTCACTCAGCTGGCTTCAAGTGGAGGAGTGAGGAATCAAACCCAGTTCTCCAGATTAGAGTCCCGTGCTCTTAACCACTGGGCCTCCTTGCCAAGACAAGCAGAGCAGGTTTTTTCTCTTTCCCATTCTATTTCCCTGCCCAATCAAGCAGTACACTTCTTGTATCTACTCTCCCATCTCTTAGCTTCTCCTGTCACCAGTCTTACAGCCAACAGAGCTTCCCCCACAGGATTCACACCTAGCTAGGGATTCCTTCTCCTCCATTCTGAAAATGTTACCACATTTATCCCATTGCACCTGTTGGTCCCTTTCTGACCTATTCCTTACATATCCCTTGAGTCTGTATTGGCTTCTCAGAACTAGCCAGGTGAGAAGAACATAATTTAGGCTGAATGTAACTTTAACTCAGCATCAATACAACTGAACACCAGGATTGTGGAAATGTGACTGGTTTTATTGGATAGCCACAAGTAAATTGCTCTCTGTTAATGCCATTTCAATTGTTCCGTCTTGCTGTCTCAACTTCTGTCTTTTCACTTCTTTTCTTTCTATTCTGTACCTGGATAGGATAATAAAGTTACTTGGTGGTTAAGTATCTTTCTCCCTTCCTTTCTTTTCCTCTTTCCTAGCAGAGTCTTCTTGCTTGCTTGCTTGTTTACTATATAGCCCACCTTTCTAACTAGACTCAAAGCAGATTACAAAGTGCTGATACAATCAATATGAAGAGCGATCTAATAAGAAATTTACTAGGACTAGAATAACAGAAAGAGGAATAAGCATAGAATATTAAACATGATACAATGTACATATAATATGGAAAACAGTATCATATCAGTAAAAAACAATGCAGTGAGGGTAATACTTAATTGCAGAGTATTCATATAAAGGTTTTGCTCAAGGGTGATTCTGGGGCCAGAGAAGAGGCTGACAATGTACCCCAGGGGCTCAGCTTTCTCCATGCCATCAGTGCCATGTGAAGAGACTAGCAACAAAGAGTTACTCCAGTCTAAGCCCATTAATTCTTCATAGGAATGCACCTTAACATCCCTTCCAACTGAGTTCAATCCAAGCCCTTGAAGAAATGTGGGTGTAGAGGGCCATGAAGGGATAGCTAGGTTTTGTTTGGGATTACAGAATACCTTGAACAGGCCCTGGGCTTACTCCTGTTCAATTAAACTAACTGAAATCCACATGATAAGTTACACTGCTGAGATTTTCTCACATTGCAGAAAGAAATTATCAGTTTTCTATAATGCTGAGTACACTTGAAATAGCCGGTTTTTCTCTTGAAAAATAAGCTCTCTTTCATCTCTCCGGTACATTTTCTTTTCTAATTATACCTCTCATTAACGTCTGACTTCCCCCTTCAATGTTCCTCTATTATTTATCATTAGTTTAGTGTTTTATATATATATATATCCATTTCGTTGTACAAGAGAAAACTACTGAACTATGTCTCATCCTGATTAACTTTTCTCTTAACTATTTCCTCATAGATTGTTGTCTTTCCTTCTGCTTTTCAAAAGCTTCTTTCAACCTGTTCTCAATATCTTTCGATCATCATCTTGATCAATGAATCAGTTTAAAAGATATTTCAGATGGATAAAATATGGCCTCTTGTAGGAGGCTATATTTCACCATCTTAGTGGTGAAATTCTTATTTCTCTCTCTTCCCCCAATGAGCTTAGACCAGCATTGCTAGTCCTTCCCTCTTTCCCTTTTATGCTGTCAACAATCTTGAGTGGTAGCTGAGGCTGAGAGAGTGCAACTGGTCCTAACTTACTAGGGAGTGCACACACACACAAAAATCCAGGAAATCTAGATCCAAGTTTCAGGGATCTCAAAAAACTCAAGATTCTTGAAATCCAGGAAAGTTTCTCTGATCCATTTAAGACAGATCAGAGTATCCCAGATTTATCTGGCCATTATTCCCTGGGGGGAAATTATCTGGGAGCTGCCAGGGGGGTCATTTTTTAAGAAAACTCCACCAAATTTTCAGGGAACCTACTCCTGACTGTCCTCTAAATACAACCTGAATTTCAGGAAAATTGGACCCTGGGGTCCAATTGTATGGGCCACTGAAGAAGATGCCCCAGCCACTCCCCATTGTTTCCTATGGGGGAAACATTTCCAAGCAGGCTCTCCTGCAGAAACACACAGAGTCAAGGTGGCCAGTGGCCAAAGGCCACTCCCAAATGCAAGAGGAAGCACAACAGAACCAAACTGGAACAAGAGAATGGATTGAATCCCCCCAGAACTAAAGTGAATCAAGGGGGCCAACATCAAACTAGAGAATCATATCAAAACAGAGAATTCCACCCAAACCAAACTGAAGCACGGGACAGTGTGACAACTTAGTCCAACTGAACCAGTGTCACTCACAGAAGCCAAGCAGACAAGGAGAGCTTCTGCATGGATTGGCCGCTCACTCTCCCCTCCCTGCCTCATTCTCTCTTCCTCCTGCCTCTACTTCCCTCCCCTCCCTCCTTGCCCTCTCTCCTTGAAAAAATGGTAGAAGTCTAGGAAGGAGACAGCAAAATGCTGAAGCCACATTTCCCAGATTTATCTGAGGGTTTGGATCTAGGTTCTCAAATCTGATCCCAGATACTCTGATACGATTTGGGAAAACTAGATTGGCAAAACTACTGCTTTTTTCCTGAATCCCATATTCAGATGCACACCCCTATAAGTTACCCAATGGTGTTTTTTGGCAAAAATTGTGTTTGGCTGTAGGTTCCCCTCCCCCCAGCCCTCTGCCAACATACTACTACATGACATTGTCCATCATTATGTGCTGAGCTGCAGTCCTCAAGAAACTAAAGCCATGGGTGACTTCTTTTGGCGTGGGCTCCTTTTGCCTTCATATATTTTTGTTATAATATAGCTTGCTTTTCCAATTCAATTCAATGTGGCTTGCAACAAAACTGAAGCAAGCAATAAAGTAATTAACAATAAATCAAAACAGTCAGCAAACAACCTAGTAGCACAACAGAAAGCAAAATACATTAGAGTAATCACTTCATAGAATGGTCAACCAAGAACCAGGAGGAGCATAAAATAAAATCTAGGCAGGTGAATAATAACCAAAAACAGTACTTAAAATTCACCTGGCATATAAACATCAACAGAGAAGGTGCCAGGAGGTCTGCCGGGTAAGGCTGTTCCATAGACATACCACCACCCCTTTTCTTTCTTTTATTTTTTAGTGACAAGACACTGAAGCATACCAAACCTGGAGCTAGTATAAGCATTTGCCTTGTACTAAGTCATATCCTTTAACTGGTATTGTCTCAGAGTGCCCTCAGGGATTTTCTAGATGCCAAGCCTTTAGAATGATTCGAAGAGAAGGGATATCCACAACAGAGAGGCAGGCACCAAGAATGTGTGTGCGTGTGTGTGTATTATGCATGTTTTCTTGGTGCCTAGTTTGGCAAGTTCTGAACTAGCCAATGGAACCCACCCAGTTCTTATGAATTATGGGTATGGTCCAGAATTAACACAGAGGTAGCCTTTGTGTTGTGGTGCCTCAAGTTTGCAGCTCCCTCTCTACAACCATATGCTTATTGTTGAAGCTTCCAGAAACAACTAAAAACATAAGCTTCTTTCTGGGTAGATTGTTCTATTGTTTTTTCCCCTCTCTGTTCTGAATTTTTCTCTGCGCTTTGGATTTGATTGTGGCTGATCAACTCCCTCTGCTCCCTGCTGGGTTGAATTGTTTTAAATGCCTAACTACTGCTGCTTTTATTATTACTAGCTTCTTGGTGGATTTTAATGCTGCCTCTTTGCATAATTGTTTTGGTGCAGGGTTATCATTATTACTGATTTTGCCTTGTGATTGCAACTGGTTTAATTAGAGATGCTCTCTCATATTTCTGTTTGGACCACAATTTATTCACAAATTATGACCAGGACCCTGGAGGATTGAAAAAAGGGGTGTGATTGTGTTTCAGATATTTGAAACTGGATTGAAAATGTTCTCTGCATGCTCATTCAAAATTGCTTTACTCCCCCCTCTTCCTCATCCATCATCTTTGTTATATGTTAAAAAACAATTTTTGGATGAAGAGTTTTAATGGGGCAGGATACACTCTATGGCTTGTCTCTCTATTTTAACAATGTCTGTTGGATCCAGATTGCAAATCCTTTACACAGCTGTTCCTCTCCTGCATCCAATGCTCAATGCACTTGATAGGGGAGGGAGGAATTTATTCATTATACTGCTTGTGCTTCATGTTGTCTAATGCCAATCCTAGAGTTGATTATGTTCTGTTTCAGCAATCCTTCAACCCTGTATTGGATCCTTGCTAATGCTATGTCTCTGTAAACTTGTATTCATCTGCTCTATGACATTGTTAATGGAAATATCCTTGACACTGTATGGAAATGCCTATCCTTGTCCTTGCTACTGATTGTACTGATCTCACACGATGTAATCCGCCTTGAGTCTCAGTGAGAAAGGTGGACTATAAAGGACATAAATAAATAAATGAATGAATGAATGAATGAATGAATGAATGAATGAATGAATAAATAAATAAAAATTGAGTCTCAAGGCAGATTAAAGCAATGCAGTCAGATTAGTATAATGTTTATAATCAACAATGTGATAAAGCAAGATTACAGAAGTAGAGTACCACACTAAAGCAGTATACTTGTACAATCATACAGTATAATCCAACAGGCTAGTCACAGAAGAGGGGGAAACTGTCAATCCTCCTCCTCTCTTTACTGCCCGGCAATCCCAGCATTTGAAGCTGAGTCCATCACAGCTACCTTCCCCAGAATGTGCATGGCTTGCCTTGCCTAGGCTGCACAAGGCCCTTCTATTGTGGGCTAGACTGGCATAAGAGGTGGGGGGGGCAAGCTATCAGCCCACCAGGAAATTCCCTGGTGGTTACGGCCAATCTTCCTCTGAAACTCAGGAAAAAAACTCTGCAGCTTGGCACCTAAACTGCAGGAGAACCTCAGTGTGAAAAGCCCACAAAATAAAGAAATTCAGTAGTAAAACTGATATTAAAATTGATGCCTGTTTTGAGTTTAGAGATGATGTAGAAGTGGAACATAAATAGTGTTAAGTGGTTTATCTTATAAAAATGGCACAAAGGAAACAAAGGAAGTAGAAAAACTAGCAAAAAACTAGAATGGACAAAGGCATTCACAAAAGTATGTATAAAATTAAAACAAATGAAAAACAGCTTATTTGTACATCCCTAGATATTCTACTAAAATACTCAGGTGCATAAAGAACCAGGTGCACACAAAAACCTTCCTGCCGTGAATGGCAAATCTGAACAGCTCACAAAACCCAGTGATCTTGAAGGGCTTGGCTCTCCTGGGCGAACTCTTCACTGCTAGCACTGCTCATATTTATGAAGATATGTGCTCTTTTTGTTCTCAAACTAGCATTCTGCATCCTAACGCAGGCAAGCAATTAACCAGGGGTGCTTGCATGAAATCCAGAGAACATTAGCGGGATAATATTTTTGATTACAGGCTCCTGAGTTGGATTGTTGAAGCTTGAGAAAGAATGAAAGAAAGCAGCCAGATTATCACTCTGAACTGCAGGCCTGCAAAAGTGCTTAAGGAAAAGAAACAGAGGTCCTCTACCTATCATTCATAAACCTTCCACTTGTTGGCAGGAACCATTATTTTCTTTATTACAGTAGTGTCCTTTGCAGCAAGAAAAAAATCTATTGTATTCTGCATAAAGCATCTGTACATCTTATATTGAATTATGTTTCTGTCCTTAGAGTTCTTTTCTTAGCCATCGTGGTGTATTTTCATCAATGGAAAGTTTGTATTCGACTTCTACTGTTTATTTTATTTTAACATTTAATTCTACTAGAAAGAACAAAACAGATTATCACAAGGCCGCTTCGGAGGTAGATGTTGATAAACCAGTTGGGATCAGTGCAATGCTGTTAAGTTCAGCATTCATGTCAACGAAAAGTTGCCTCTGAAGTCCAAAACAATTACCGAACAGGGCAAACAAGATGATTAATGGGTTGGAACAGCTTTCCTATGAGGAAATGCTAAAGAGTCAGGACTTTTCAGTTAGGAAAAGGAAACTTGGAGGGGGCATGACAGAGATTTATAAAATTATTTAAAGGGCAGAGAGAATAGATTGACAGAACTCAGTAACAGATTCCAGACAGACAAAAGGAAGTATTCAACAAGTGATTAAAATGTGAAATTCCCTGCTGGAGGATAATAATAACTGTGTTTATATACCACTCTTCTAGACAGATTAGTGCCCCATTTAGAGCAGTGAACAAAGTCAGTGTATATTATCCCCACAATGCAGCTGGGGAGCTGGGGCTGAGAGGAGTGGCTTACCCAAAGGCACCTATTGAGCTTATGGCAGCAGCAGGATTCAAACCAAAAGAGTACTGACTTACAACTCAACCACTTAACCACTATGCTACAGCAGCTCCACTTTGCTGGGTGAATTCCAACAGTGTAAATGGCTTTGAGGTAAAATTTGACAAATTCATGGAGGAAAGCTCCATCAATGGTTACTAGCCATGGTGAGTAAAGGGAACCTGCATATACAGAGGCAGTAGACCTCTGAATGCCAATGTTAGGAGGAAGCATCAAGGGATGGCCTTGGCCTCTACACCCTGTTTGTTGGCCCTCCTGGATAACTGGATAGCAATTGTGTGAAACAGGATATTAGACTAGGTGGGGCCCTGGCATCTTCATGTATTAACCCCATGTTACAGCTGGAACACCTGCCCTAAAAAGTCATCCTCAAAAGTGTCATCCACGAAATAGATGGTATGCTGTCTTTTGTCGTAATACTGAATATTCTCTGGGCTGGGAAGTATTCAGGGGCATTTCAGCACCAGCATTTTCTGATTTTGCTGTGGTGATCTGTTTTGAAAATACTGCAGCCAGTATTTGACAGCTGAACAACAGCAGCAGTTAGTATGTGACATTATATAAATGATTCACTACAAGGCAGCTTCATGCATTCAAAGAATATATTGGCAAATACCAATTTCAATATGAGACATGGGTTTCTTGGCAACCAAATCAAGCTGTAGCTTTCTGATTTAGAAAAAGAAAGAAGAGATTTCAATTAAAAGACTGAATTTAAATATTTGATCAGTCTGAATTTAACACTATATGCATGTGGAGTGAACGTATTTAACAGATTTCTGTGTAAAATTTCTAATTCTGATGTATGAAGCTATGTTGAGCTTTATACCATATGCTTCACGCATTCTGGAGAAATTTAATTTAAAAATGAATTAAAATTTAAAATTTTCAAAGTATATCACAAATGAAAAGTTAGGGGACACTTTCCTTGAGCTCTAATGAGAACCTTCCAGAGAAGTTGTTTGTGATGTATTCACAGCAGCTGGTACTCTCTGTAACTGGATGGATTCTCCTATGCAGAGTGGTATGCTTGTCGGTATTTATTTATACAATTCCCAGGGCTTTTTTTCTGGGAAAAGAGGTGATGGAACTCAGTGGGTTGCCCTCGGAGAAAATGGTCACACGGCTGATGGCCCCGCCCCCTGATCTCCGCTGAGCGGCGCGGAGGGCAATCTCAACTCCCCTCTGTCTGGAGATCAGGGGGTGGGGCCACCAGGCATGTGACCATTTTCAAGAGGTTCCAGAATTCCGTTCCCCCGCGTTCCAGCTGAAAAAAAGCCCTGACAATTCCTATGCCACCTCTTCAAAGAACCTACTTAAGGCAGCTTACAAATTAAAATGTAATAAAAATAAATCACAAAAATCATTAAGAATTAAAAACTCAGCATTAAAAACCCATCAAGAACACAAAAGCAGCATAAATAAGCAGTAAAAGAGACTCATAAAACAGTTCTCATACTAGAAGCGGAATAACTTTTTTAAAAAATGATAAACCTTTTAACAAAAATCCTGAGTTAAAAGAAGCATTTGGCCTGGCACCTAGAAGAGAGTAAGGGCCAGGCAAACCTCAAAGGAAAGGGCATTTTGCAGGAAAGTTGCCTATGCCACTACTGAAAAAAATGTTATACTGAAAAATATAGTATAACATTTAAAATATGGCAACCTCTGAAGTTAGGCAGATCATGTGAGACTTTTCCAGGGAATCAGCACCTTCTCTTTTCGATATTTCAATCTGACTTTGAATTTCCACATTTGCATTTCAGACTCACAATTTGCAATCGAAGTATGAGAACTGTTTTTTCGTCCTACGTCCTGATCCTTTGAGCTGAAGATACCAGAGCTGAACATGGGGCCTTCTGCGTGCCAGGCAGATGCTCTATCACTGAGTCACTGAGTCACAGCTCCTCCCATAAACCTGACAAGTTTGCAAAAATTGAAATTTACCACAACCCTTGAAATACAATTTCTAGATGCCATGCTCAAAACATTGAGAATGAGTTTATATTACGTTAATTTCAACTGAAGAGATTTATGAATGGTTTAACATCCTAACCTAAATGTACATATTTTATTTTACTTCATTTGTTCCCCACTTTCCTGGGTTCTGGGGAATCAATTTTATCCTTACATTTTATCTCCATTTTATCCTTACAACAACCCTAAGAAATAGGTTAGACTTAGAGTATATGACTGGCCCAAGGTAGGGTTGCCATTCCCCCTCCCTGGGCAGTGTGGTGCACCGCTGAGCAGGGGGTGTGCTCCTGATCCACGAGAGCATTCGATGGCGGTGGCAGCAAGAGCAGGCCACTCTCACCGTCACCACTGCTGCCACCTCTTGCCACCGCGGTCCATGTGCACCAAATGAGAGTGGGGTGCAGTCGTGGAAAGAGTGAGTGGCGGTGGCAGCAAACAGCCATGGTTGCAGCGAGAGCAGGCGGCAGCAACAAGGGTCCACTTTGACCCGGGGGGACCCTCTAACCCCGCGTGATGACATCACTTGCAGAAGTGATGTCATCACACGAGCCGGGAGGGCACGCGCGGAGAAAGGAAACTGGGGTAAGTGCTGGCTCCCAATCCCCCACCGGGAGACTACAGGGATCTGTGGATCCTCTGTTGAGGGACTCCAGGTCCCTGGGAACCCTAGCCCAAGGTCCCCCAGCAAGCTTCCATGGCAGAGAGCCAGTTGTGTAGTGGTTAAGAGCAGTGGGACTCTAATCTGGAGAGCCAGGTTTGATTCCCCACTCCTCCACTTGAAGCCAGCTGGGTGACCTTGGGTCAGTCACAGTTTCTCAGAGCTCTCTCAGTCCCACCCACCTCACAGGGTGGTTGTTGTGGGGATAATATGCTATTATTATCCGCTCTGAGTGGGCATTAAATTGTCCTGAAGGTCGGTATATAAATTGAATGTTATTAGAATGTTATTAGAGTGGGAATTTGAACCTTGGTTGTCCAGATCCTAGTCTGACAAACGACTTCACCAATCTGGTTCTCAATTTTTTATTTTATTATTTTTTTATTGGATTTTTAGCCTGCCCTCCCCGCAAGCAGGCTCAGGGCGGGCGAATACTGCTTTCACTTTGGGAAATTATTTTATATATTTATATATAATTATTATATAATTATTTCACTAATGGGAGTGAATAATGCTTGTCTGGATCATGCACTTTACATTTATCATAGTGCTGCAATTCCAGATGTCATAGGGAACCAAGGTGAGTTCAAGTGACATTTCCAGATCTCTAGTCTTGATTTTTCCTACCAATGAAATGCCCAACAGCTTTGGGAAGGTACAGGTGAGAATCCTGCTTGCCTGTGTTGCATTTTTAAGAATAAAGGATTTTTTCCACTAACTGCAGCATTCATTGTCACAAATTGTACAAAAAAAGTGTAGCTGAATATGCAATTACCTGCATGACTAAAAGAGGGTGTTCCATGCTGGGCACATCTCTAATTAAAACTGCTGGCTTGCAAATAATGATGAAACTCATTAATGAAACAATGTAAACTCAAAACCTTTTCAACTTTAGTTTAACCTGGCTTTATAGATGGAGATTCTTGATTTTGGACCCTCTTCAAACTTTATCCTAAACCTGAAGCAGCACTCATTGAATAATTTTAATTTAAATAAGATATGCTATCTGAATCTTTCTCATTTGCTCAAGTACTTTAAAAATTTTTGAAGTACTAAAGGGAAAGTTGATCAAACACATACATATAAAAGGAGAGGACAACTAAAATCAATCAAAACAGGCCAGTTTGCACACACCTCAAGCTATATGAAATTCAGCATTGTGAATATGTTCTGTTGAGATGATCAATCTACTATAAAAGGGATCATGGTAGTATAAGAATCACAGAAATGGACCAGCTTGTATAGAGATTTTCTTACATGTATCTTCATGTGAAGGGATGTGCATATGACGGGAGAGGGCACATAATCTTGAGATTCATGCCATATTATACACCTGCACATTAGGGCTTTGTGTGAACAAGCCCCAAGGTTATTCCTTACAGAGACATTCTAAGCAGAGTTGCATTTCTTTAAGCCTATTGACTTCAACGGACTTACTTAGAAGGGTGTAACTCTCCTTAGAATAGCACTTAAGGTCCATCTGGTCCCCATTCTGTTTTTCCAACAGCAACTAGGCAGATTCTCCTTGGAAAATTACAAACAAGGCGTAAAGGCAGCAGCCTTCCTCTGATGCTTATCCTCTGCATCTGAAATTCAAAGGAATGCTGTCCCTGTGCTGGGCTGCTGAGAGCCACATTCCCAAACAAAGCTGGACAAAAAAAGAGGGCAACAACCCAACCTAATAAACAAGCCAGGAACCAAAAAGGTTGAGTAGCCAAGACAGGTCTATGGGGAAAGTGGGGTGGGTGGGAACACACCTTTAAAGAAGGAGGGTGAGAGAAGAGGCAAAGTACCCTCTTTTCTCTGTCCTGATTCTATAGTTAATTTCATTTGCTAACTCCATATTTCACTTTTATGAAAAGGGGACAATAGTGACTGTCTGCCTGGGGTCCTGCTAACCCCTAGTGGTGGCCCTGAGTATGAGCCCCCCCCCCTCCTGCTGGGGTTTCTAAATCTTCTGCTTGCCTCCTCCCTTCAGCAGCCTTAGCTCAACAAGCTTCAAGTCTTTTCTAGCTGTACTATTCTTTTATTATCTGATTCTATAAATTTAAATGAGTACAGCATCATGCAGAGTATCAATGATGTGCCCCTATTTCCAACCAGATATGTATCTACCACATTTCTGTTTTATTTCCTATAAGCCAACAGTCTGTTTGCTTTTTTTATTTTAGCTATTTAAGTTGGCTGGTAGCTTCAATGATTTTCTGTAACAATAACCTATAAATCCTTTTCCCTCTCTCTGCTTTATAGCCTGTTCCATTTAATATACTCCATGGTTGTTTCCCAGCCCCCCTCCCCCAGACTTATATTTCTGAAATGTGAGCATCCATGATGGTACTTCATCTTCCACTTACCCAAACCACCAGGATGATTGATTCAATCCTACAACAGTAGCTGGCAATTTCAGAGATAAAGGCTGAATGGTAAAAGTTCTACAGACTTTATTATGCACGTAGAAGATTGTGTATACTATGATACCAGTTACATTTTCCCCATTATTTGGAATCAAAGTTCTTGGCATGCAGCATAGCATGGGATGTCTTAGAACTGATTTATATTTTATTTTTCAAGCTTCAAGCCACCATCATCTAGGACTCAAATTAGGAGCCTCTCAGTATAGGCATCAATGGCTCTTATGATAGCAAGATGAAGGAAGAAAGGGAGTACTATCCTTTCCAGGCAAAAACTACCACATAGTCAATTGTTTCTTCCTGATGTAGTCTAGCTATAAACACTTCTGGGTCAGGGCAAGTCTTTGACAGCGCAACAGCTTGACTCTGCTCTTGCTTGTGTGGCTCCTGGCCTTGCTTCAGGTGTCTCTGCCTGTATCTTGGATTGTTCCTATTCTCTGTCCCTGACAATCTGCTGCTCCCCTTCCAGTTCTCCATCTGCCACATTTGTTTGTCTGATTGCAAACATTTTCCAACCCCTTGCCTCCCTTGGAATAACTCTTAGCTCAGAACAAAGACAAACACTGGAAAGAATGAGCAAGATTTGGGCCTAGAAGCACCTTAAACTAACTAGATTAAGGCTGATGGATTTCCCCTCAAGGCGGCTGATTGTGGTGTTTTTCCATGAAGATAGTTTCAAGGGGGTAGCCATGTTGGTCTGCAGTAGAAGAACAAGATTTGAGTCCACTTAAAGACCAACTAGTGGTAACTAGTGGTCCACTTAAAGACCAACTAGTCTTTAAGTGGACCAACTAGTGGTAACTAGTGGTCCACTTAAAGACCAACTAGTGGTGGTAACAATGGTTTCACCTTTTGCTACATTCTGAGAAATGTGTTTCTATGTTCTGTGAGATGCTTATGGAAGGAATGTTTTTGTATCGATTCCTCACAATATGCAGGAAGGCTAAAGAAAATAAAAAAATAAAATTTTTAGTTTGAGTTCACTTAGATATTGCATGGCTTCTTCTCTCAAGACTCTGGAGCATTCATGGTGCCTTAAAATTAACTCTTCATAGAATACTTATTTACGTAGCTCTTTTATACCTATGTATTCTGTGTCCAAGACTTGGGATAAAACTAAAACTTTAGATTCATAGGGATAAGCTTTTTTATAGCTTACAGAATAACTTTTTCTGAAATCATAATTTAATTTACAAAATGTAAGTTAAATTATGATTTCAGAAAAAGTTATTCTGTAAGCTATAAAAAAGCTTATCCCTATGGCAGAGGAAAATATCAGACTTTGTATGGGCAGGCAAGAAGCCTCGAGTGAAAATGAAAGTTTTACAAGATGCAAAAGAAAGAGGCGGAATGCAACTGCCCAATCTAAGACTTTACCATGACGCAATTTGCCTAGTGTGGTTGAAAGAGTGGATGACGTTAAAGAATAAGAAACTACTAGCTCTAGAGGGATATAAAAAAACATTTGGATGGCACGCATACCTATGGCATGATAAAGTAAAGGCAAACTCGATGTTCCTGCATCATTATATACGGAGAAGTTTATATATAATCTGGAAGAAGTACAGAATCTATTTACAAGAAGGAACCCCTTTGTGGGTAGTTCCATATGAGGTGATAGACCCGAGAGCTGTTGATAATGAGCAACAATGTTTAACTTACAAAGAAATAACTAGAATTGAAGCATCTAAACTCAGAATAAAGACTCAGGAGGAACTATCACCTTATTACGATTGGTTCCAGTACAGACAGATTAGAGATTTATATAACTCGGACTCTGTAAAGGGAAGTATACGAACAGAGAATTCGGAACTAGAGCAGACCCTTTTTAAAGAGGACAAGAAAAGAATATCCAAGGTATACCAAGTACTGTTGAAATGGTATACGGAGGATGAAACAGTTAAAGTACAAATGGTGAAATGGGCCATAAACTTCAACAAAGAAATAACAATGGAGGCATGGGAATACTTGTGGAAGACTACAATGAAGATAACGACATGCACCAGCATTAAAGAGAACATTTACAAAATGATTTATCGTTGGTACATGACACCAAAGAAGATTGCGCTAGGGAATTTGAATACTTCTAATAAATGCTGGAAATGCAGGAAGCACGAGGGCTCCCTCTATCATATGTGGTGGACGTGTGAGGTAGCTAGGCAGTACTGGGGGGAAATAATAAGAGAAATGAGTGAGATTTTACAATTTCAAGTAAATAAGAACCCAGAACTCCTGCTACTAAACCTGGGAATGGAGGGAATTCCAGCCCATCATAGGACGTTGATATTTTACATGACGGCTGCAGCTAGACTTTTGTACGCGCAAAAATGGAAAGTACAAGAAGTGCCAACTATTGAAGATTGGATTTATAAATTGCTGTATATGGCAGAAATGGATAAAATGACAAGAAAACTGAGAAATCTGGACCCAGGACAGTTTAACACAGACTGGGAGAAGCTGAAACAATATTTGGAGAAAAAATGGGAGGTGGGAGGAGAACTGTGGCAGTTTGAGAACTATTGAAATATAATAAAATGCAGAGGGGGGTGACTTTACCTGGGGGGAGAAGAGGTAAAAATGAATCTCTAAGCAGTTATGTTATTAGATTGATATATATAGAATAATAAATAGAATATTGATAGAAAATAATTAATTATAAGGGTTAACTATAAGGATTGACTAACTAATAATATTTTCTTTCTGATTTTGTGTATAATGTACCAAACTGAATATGTTTATATGAAGGTATATATGAGTCAAATTGATTGATATCATATATAAAATATCAATGTAAACAAATATAACTAAAACAGAAAGAAGAAGATAAAATGAATAATGTATAGAGTATAAGTTAAGTTGGTTGATCTATATGATTGTATGGCTTATATAGTTTATATAGTTTACGTTTGACAGAAATATTTGAAAACGGAATTATGGGATAAATTGTTTATCTATTATGGGTACAGAGTATTAAAAATAGTCAAAGAAGTATTGCTTAGAATAAAAGGAGAATACACATTTGATTAGATAGAGGAATATATAAAGAGTAAGGGAAAAGGGACAAAGGGTTGGAAAACTGTTGGAAGTCAACAAAAAGGGGGGGAAAGGGAGGGGGTTAGAAATTGGGAAATGGGAGAATTGATTGTAATGTGAAAATAATTGATCCTAACCCAATAAATTTTTTTTCAAAAAAAAATAATTTAACTTACAAAATGTGTATCAGTCATAAAAATCTGAATATATGAAACACAAGTTCAAAGAAAAAAACAAAGTAAACAGGAAGACGAGTGGAAATGTTGATAAAGACACACTGATAAAGGCACAAAACAGAAATAATTCACATTGCACCTTTTTAAGCAGGACCAACTAAGGGCTAGGGTGGAGACTTTGTCAGTTTTGTCTACTACAGCCATCTGGCAGGGGAACTAAGATGAGAAGGAGCAGTTGGGTACGCGTTAAGAACTTTTCTATTGGACTAACATTAAAGGGGGCTATAGGCCCTACAGTGCTATTGCTACCAATGGCCAACAGGGCTCCTGTGACTTCTGCATCTCTCCTACAATTTTCTAAGAGAGAATTTCCATCTCTTATATCTCTTCCTTTCCTCATTAAAGAAAGGAGGAAATTGTTGAAATAAATCCAATATTTCTTAATTGTATGTCTATGATTCTGCATTCCCCTCTTTTTTTAGCTCATTTTCCTTTTTTATCTTCTCTCAAATACTCTCATAAAAGTATCATATTCATCATGCCCAGCTATCAGGATTATTTTCAATAAGCAGTATGTTGGATCTGATTCTGAGAATGGACACAAGATGAAAGACCTTGGGCTTAATTAGAATTAGTGGTGAGCCAAACATGCTCCAGAGGAGATTTTCATATTAAAAATAGAGACTGATGAGCACAATGACCCACTCCAAGTCTTTAACCCTACCATTTTTCATGGTTCCATACTATTATCATACTTTTCCTTCCTCACTGTTTTCCTCCTGTTAAAGTCTCATTTTGCAGCCATTTTTTCTGTTTCGTTTTGTCTTGACTGATTCTTAATGGTCAGGGATACTAGGCCTAATGATACCACATTATGTATTGTCGAAGGCTTTCACGGCCGGAGAACGATGGTTGTTGTGGGTTGTTGTGGACATCTTTTCCACACTGTGACACTGAGAGATCTCTGCCTTTTGGTGCTACACCTCTGAAGATGCCAGCCACAGCTGCTGGCAAAACGTCAGGAACTACAATGCCAAGACCACGGCAATACAGCCCGAAAAACCCACAACAACCATCGATACCACATTATGTTATATAGGATGCTGCGAACTTTGCTGCGAACATATTTGACTGTTGAACTTGCCATATTTGAAGGTAGCAATCAGATGCAAGCCAGTCATTCAGTGTGTTCGGTTCTTACTAAGCACCCACTGAGCCAGCCTGCTGAGCCAGTTTGCATTGAGTTTCCCCAAAACTGTGCCTGCTGCTGATTCAAACTGGTGACCATTCACTCAACTAAGGACTGTATAAATGAAGGGTAGGATTTTATTGAAACAGCATCCATTGATGACTGAGCTATATAATTTGTGAGAGATTTAATGAGTGATTTAATCATCTTTTAAACAATTGCCTGCTCAGTAGAGCACTTATGCAAAAAGAATGGGAGGGTAGTAGAACTCCATAGGGATGTGTGAGAACGTGCATGCAGGAAAAGCCAACAGTGCTGTGCTGCATGGTTACTCAGGAATGTAATGAAACAAACTCCTGAATACTGACAGATTGACAAATTGTTATCGAACTGCTCCTCAAAAAATCAGGTCTCCGTTCATAGCCGACAGACCGGATGTGAGTTGAACCAGTGGGTACTCAAGTGTCCCTAATGCTATGTGTGGATATCACAAAGAGAAAATAAAGCTTGTTAGAGTAAGGATAATGCTTCCTGCACTGGTCACATGGTGATCTTAGCTAGTCATGGATCACTGCAATATCTCAGTGTCTGCACAATAGCCTGTAAAATTATGGGAGAGGGGAGAGCATTTTAGAATGTGAAGGGCTTTTTTCCTCAAACTATCTTTTCGTTTGGTATTGTTTTATTTATACCTCACTTTTCTCCCCAATGGGTGTTCAGAGTGACTTACGACAGTCTTTCCTTCTTCCGTTTATCCTCACAACAACCCTGTGAGCTGGGTTAGGTTGAAAGCATGTGACTGGCCCAGCAAGCTTTACAGCACAGCAGGGATTTGAAACGGGGTGTCGTAGATACTAGTCTGACACTCGAACCACTGCCGCATGCTGGCTCTCACTTGGAGGTCACCACTAATTAACATTCTACATTCATTGGATTTCTGTAATGCTAAGGAAACCTACTGCACAGAGAGTGCAGTTAAAATACCACCAGCAAGTGTTATGTCTCTAATTTGCTTGACAAGCTGCCATATTTTATTTCTTTAATGGATCCATGATTACTAATCAAAAGCATTGTTTTTTTTATCGTATTGTCTCAAACACACCCAGAACTGCTAATATAGCCCCCCTCCCACCTTGAAGGACATTTTTTTTCTAATTATTCTCCCATTGTTCTTATATGCTACTCTTCCCAAATATTAGCTGTTACTAAATTTAAGCTGCTGCTGCTTTTATCAGTTACTGTTATGGAACTGTAGAAAAGAGCAAGAGACCAGTAGTATCTGTAAGACTAACAAAATTTATTGTAGGGTATGATCTTTCATGAGACATAGCTCACTTCTTAAGTGTGAGTGGTGTCTCACAAAAGCTCATATCCTACAATAAATTTCTTCAGTGTGAGCTGTGTCTCACAAAAGCTCATACCCTACAATAAATTTTGTTAGTCTTACAGGTGCTACTAGTCTCTTACTCTCTTCTACTGCTACAGACAGACAAACACAGCTACCCATTTTGATCTGTTATTAAACTGATTAATGCTTGCTTGCTTGCTTGCTTGCTTGCTTGCTTGCTTGCTGGATTTTTAGCCTGCCCTCCCCGCAAGCAGGCTCAGGGCAGGTCACAATCATAAATGAGATACAAGAAGTAAAAACAATTAAATAACATCTCATGGATATCCATATTCCAAATGGGACACCCTTCCCCCTTTCCCTGCCCATGTTTCCTAACAATCTTCCAATTCTAAATTAATGCATTTATCTGCAATATTTATATCCTACCTTTCCCCTAAAGGGTTCAAGATGATTCACAAACAGAACATCCATTGGAGTCCACAACATAAATTGAACATAAACACACAAATACAAAAATCCTGGTAACAGCAACATACCACTTAACCCACTCTGAAAATAAAAAAATCTCCCTAAACTGTTCTTTCCAATTCTCCATTCACCACCCCAAAACAATCACCTCAAAGACCTACCAAATAACTTTGCCTTATACCTCTTTTGGAAGATAACCAATAAAAAGGGCTCACATGACTCACCTGCAGATATAATTGCATCTGGGAGATGAAGATGAGCAGAGGGCAAACAGCTCCTGCCACCACCACCACCAGCACCCAGAGCAGAGAGGAGCCCTGCTTCCAGCACTCTGCCGAGGCCCCAGTAGGATACACGTTGTGAGGACAGAGAGGTAGGGTTTGGCTAGAGGCCAGCAGCCACCGAGGAGCCTTGCCACCATTGCTCATGTGGTGAGACAACCAGACGAATCAACTTGACGTCCTCCAGTAGACCACTCCAGTGTGGTGTGGTGCCCCTGCAACCAAGAAAGCACATGTCAAAGAGCGTGGAAGTCCATGGTGTCAGCCCAAGGCAAGGGGGCACACACCCAAAGCTCTGCGGCTTCGTTAAACAGAATTTTACAAAACTGCCAATGAGAGAATACTCTCACATTAGCCTTAATAGCTACCATCAGTCCTTTTAGTCTATCCCAAGGCACAGGAGCAAAAGGACAAATCTCCAAGCCTGTTAGGGAACTAAACAGAAGGTCTATTGTCAGATACACCCCAATATATCTGCATGATTTGCTTATGTATCATGTTCTTAACCTCTAAGAATGTGCAAAGGGGACACAGTTGTTGCTTAGCTGGTAGCTGCTTATCTTGCAGGTGTTTTGCTTTCCATTTCCCGGCCAGCTTGAGAACATGGCCTTGGAGTTCCAGCCGGAGCCATCTCATCCTCCCTGAGAACTGGGGTGAGCTCATCTCTCCTTTCTTCCCCTCGTCTCTCAGCTCCTGGGCACTTCACGCCAAAACCCCAATGGTCTCTCTTTCCCAGGGGTGGGAACATCCCCCTATAATTAACATTGCTTGCCCACCTTGTGTCACTTCTGCCAAAATGTCAGGTCTTGTCAGGTAGATCCCCAAGCACTTCACTGCATCACCTCAGGGTATGAGTTAAAGATACTTTATTGATAAGATATACCAGTATCAAGATGGTCAGACAGAAGCATTGGCAGAAGTGACACAAGGTGGGCAAGCAATGTTAATTATAGGGGGACGTTCCCGCTCCTGGGAAAGAGAGACTGTTAGGGTTTGGGTGCAAAGTGCCCAGGAGCTGAGAGAGGAGGGGGAGAAAGGAGAGATGAGCTCACCCCAGTTCTCAGGGAGGATGAGATGGCTCCGGCTGGAACTCCAAGGCCACGTTCTCAAGCTGGCCGGGAAACAGAAACAGACAGGACAGATCCATGACAGCAGACAAAAAGATGGCTGCAAAGGGACAGCCATTCTACAGAAGACTAGAGAACAACTGACAAAACTTGAAGCTTAAGCTTGTCTGTCCATGTAACTAACCTATTTTATGGGTTTAGAGGCTTAATTGGCTCAGGCCTGTTAGCTAATCAGGACCCCAAAATGTGATGTCAGTGTTGCTATGTGAAATAGCAACTAAGCAGAAACTAAACCAATCTGCAGTTTTGGTTCCAGCCTTTTTCTCACAGGTGCAAGGTTTGCTTGGTGTTCAGGAATGTTAATTAACTCAAGGCTGTACCATGGAGGCTCAGCTAAAAAACTATCTCTTATCTACAAGGTCACTGTTTCTTGATGCTTCTAACAGGCTCTGTAAACTTTCTCAGATCTCTGTCCTGAAGCAAAGATTTTAACATGGCCACAGTTTGAACAGAGAAGCCATTTTCTTTACAGCATGCACTTGGGCTTAGGAGAATTGTATCCCTCTGGGGGCAGGGGGGAAATACAAGAAATATTCAATTAGAAGAAAGTAAGAAAGAGGAGGAAGATGTCCTTCAGATAGATTGGCACCAGGTTGTAAAGAGTTTTAAGGGTAAGGACCAACACATTAAACTGAGTTTCAAAACAACCACTCTACTGGGCAGCTTGGTAGCCTATTGTTCAAGATCTCTGAACTGATGGCCAGTTTCCTTTCCAGTCACTAAGGGGACAGTTAGCCCTAACCAAGCTTTTCATAGTTGGTTTCAAGAGGAAAGGGAAACTGCCACAAGCTGCAATTTTTGCACAATTTCTATACTTTCCCTATATGTCCCAGAAAAGATAGATGCTGATCCAAGTTGTTCATCCTTAGTAAATTACAGGATTGCTGATGAAGGTATGTGAGTCAGAAAAGGCAAATGAATTGATTTTTCCCCCTCTAAACCCTGCAGATCTAGAGAGATCTGCTGGCCAATCTAATGACAGAGAACTGAAATAATATAGTCTCCTTAGATGTTCAGATTAGAGTACAGGTTAAGGAAATCATACTACCTTGAACTTTCACAGTTCATAGGTACCAATGAATATGATACCTTAGAATGTCCTGTATCTATCCAGAACACTGTAACACGAATGAGGCCTAAGTTATTTCTCAGAGCTGTCGGTGTACTGAACTCTACTCTTTCCTTCTCCATGGAGACCACCCACCATTTTCCAATAAAGCACCTCTTATGAAGCTGTCTATTGTAGTTTCTGGATGACAGAAAACAATAACAAAGTGGCCCAACTTGTGACACTCTTGGGCAGCATTTCCATTACATGGCACTTTCCTTTGGCCTGGATTTAGGAAACTTGTCTCTCAAATAAGAGTTGCCAAGTTTCTGTGGAGCCAATACTGGGCTTGAGGTCAAGTTTAACTAAATAGGCAGGCATTGCTTTTTTCTGTGTCAGCAGTAAGAATGCACACAACCTTTCTTAACCAAAGAGTCCATAATCTAAATAATCTATATTAATGACTAATTTGAAAAAGGAATAAATAGAAGAATCTATGCAACATTTGAATATGTGAACTATAATATCCACCAAGAATATCCTTATTACTATGCATTTCCACATGGCAGTGGCAGAGGAGGATAACAATGGAATAGATTGGAATCCTGGTAACTGACAACCCAACTGTTATTTGATTGAGACATTCAGGTTTGCTCATTCTGGAATGGATCACTTCAGGTTAGAGTTGGGGTTGGGATTGTATGGTTGGATGCTTCTGTGTGTGAAAAAGTTCCCTGGATATAGAAAACTAGAATTTCAGGTAGGCTAGAACATTTCTCCCTACCATAGTTTTCCAAGTGCAGGGAATTTCTATATGGATGATCATGTATTTTACATTCTGAACAAGTATAGTTCAAAAACAGATTTATGCCCCTCGTCTATTCTTAAGTGCGAATTTGGCCTATGTTTTATACCAAGACACACACCAACATAACTGCAACCAATATGTTTGCCATGACATAAGTCAATTCTTCTTTTTTTAAGCATAAAGGAGAACAAATCCCACACTTTCAACTTGCATCTGAAAGAACCATGGTGGGTTCACTTGACAGTAAAAATGTTTTCTTCTGCAGTTTTATGCTGCTTTTTATAACATCATCTACAAGTGACACAGAATGTCAAAACAAAAGCACTCAATGAAATATGAAGCCTTACAACACAGAAGCAAAATGTATGTCCCACTTCAAGCCGCCTTCCAAATGATATTTTCAGGTGTTTGGAGCAACAATGATTTTAGACAAGTGTAATAATGTACAGAGAGAAAAGCTGAAAGGCAACGAAGTAGGGAAAGCTTTTCCCTGAGTCAAAGCTAAAAATACTGAGCAAGCTAGAAGCTGCCTCCTATGTTGTCACTAACAACTAGAGATGGGCACGAATCCAATTACGACCAAAAAAAAAAGCACAAACCAGGCTGGTTCGTGGTTCATGAACCACGGTTTGTGGAAGCTCCTTTCGACAAACTTCCACGAACTGGTTACTGGTTCGGGTTCATTTGGGTTGTATTGGAAAAGGGACAGGAAAAGGGACAAGAAAATGGGGACAAGAAACTTTTTGCTGCAGCTTGCAAGTGGCAGCAGCAGGGGGGATTTGAGGGGTGAGAAGGCCATTTTGGTCTCTTCTACCACCATACAGGCCCGCAGAGGGATGGAGGAGGCCGAAAACGGCCTTCCTGCCCCTCGTGGGAGGAGAGGGAGGACGTCGTGTGCCGCAGGGGAAGGTAAGTATGGGGCTGGGGTGGGGCTGGGGTGTGGGGCTGGGGTGTGGAGGGGGGTTGGGCAGTTTAAAGGGCAATCAGCAGGTTCCTTTAAACTACAAGCTGGCAGGCGGCAAGGGGGAAATCCTCCTAACCCCCAGCCCCCCAGCTGCCCAGCCCCTGCCCCAAACTTACCTTGATGACTCCTTTGGCCCATGGCCTCCTCCCCCTCCTCCTGTGAGGGGCGGCAAGGCCATTTTTGGCCTCCTCCACCCCTAGACAGGCCCACAGAGGGACAGAGGGGGCCGAAAATGGCCTTGCCGCCGCACAGCAATTTGAGGGGCAGAAAGGCCGTTTTCAGCCTCCTCCATCCCTCTGTGGGCCCATAGAGTGACGGAGAAGGCCCACAGAGGGACGGAGGAGGCCAAAAATGGCCTTGCTACCCCTCAAATGGCTGCTGCATGGCCCTTTGAGGGGTGGCAAGTCCATTTTTGGCCTCCTCCATCCCTCTGTGGGCCCACAGGGCAGCAGACGAGGCCAAAAAACGGCCTCCCTGCCCCTCAAACGGCCACCGCGGTGGTCATTTGAGGGGTGAGAAGGCCATTTTAGGCCTCCTCCACCAATCTACGGGCCTGCAGAGGGATGGGGGAGACTGAAAACAGCCTTCCTGCCCCTTGCTGGAGGAGAGGGAGGATGCCGCATGCTGCAGGGGAAGGTAAGTATGGGGCTAAGGTGGGGGCTGGGGGTGGGGTGGGGTTTGGGCAGTTTAAAGGGCCCTGCCATGGCAGGCTCCTTTAAACTATCAGCTGGCAGGTGGAGAGTGGGAGATCCCCCCGCCCCCTGCCAGCTGATAGTTTAAAGGGGCCTGCCACTTGCAAGGCAGGAAAGGGCCCTTTAAACTGTTAAATGCCCCTTTCTCTGCCACTGCTATATGGCCAGAAAGGGATATTTAAACCCCACGAACCACAAACTGGTTCGTATCTGGCCCCAGTTCCATGCCAGTTCATGGTTCCTGGTTCATGAAAATCCACGAACCATGAACCTCATGATGCGGGGATTTTTTTGGTTCATTCCCATGTCTACTAACAACAGCCCTCTCCCCCCAAATCACCTCACCATACTTTTTAAAAACTAGTTCATGTCCTAGTGATGCACACAAATATTTGGAATGTGAAAGTATTGTTTTAGAAGGGTTCAAAACATTCTCCAAACTTCACTTTACTTACTTTTCTTTATATCTATTCATGGACTGCCCAGCCATTATGAACTTCAGCACCATTTTTTACAGCACCTCTTTCCTCCAAGGAATACGGCTTCAGCCAATAAAGGATCCTGTAGTGAATGTGATGACATCCAAAGGTGTATAGACAATCAGAGTTGGTTAGTAAAGAATGTAAAGTATTCAGTTCAGAGTGAGGACAATGCTTGATGGTCTCACTCTGAACAGGTGATCATTTTCACCTCTGTTTGCAGACACTCCCTCCACCCTCAAAAATAGCAAAGATTGATGCTTGGTAGCCATTGAAGGTTTGGCAATATGTGCCAAGCCCTGTAATGCTTAACAAAAGCCACCCATAATGGTGCTTAATGGGTTGTTAGCTGTAGACTCAGCAACAAGACAATAGTTAAAGGGCAGGACAGAGTTTGCATAATTGGCATCAACAAGAATCAAGTCAGTTAACTCTCAAAACCTTGTAATAGTTCCTGTCTTTCCTAATTAATATGACTATACAAGGTAACAATTCTGGTATCTAGCTGGATGATTAAACCATTGAACCAGAATATTAGAGCCAGACAAATTATATTTGGGGTGGGGGGAGAACAAAATGTCACTTACAGTGTGTTCAGGCTAGCAATCTTCTTCTACTTCACTTACTTTTTCTCTCCCTCACTTTCCTGGCAGGAATATTTCTGCATTTCCCAAACAGATGGGCTTCCTCCTCACAGGAAATTGGTCTGTGTTAATTTTTAGCCTTTAATAAATGCTATGTTTGCACAACACCACCTTGCTTCCCTCCACTTTTGCATGCATCAAAAGCCTTCTTTTTCTATTTGGGCTTAAAGCAGGTGGAGGGGGCGGGAGGGGGAGACGTTTTTGCTAGAGGGGAGGAGAAAGTTAGATTAGACCCCCCCCTACTTCCCTAGGACACAAGGAAGAGCATTAGGACCATGGCCACATGTAAAAACCATGCACAACATCCCTCCAGACCAAAAGCTTATTTTTGTTTAAAGCTTTCCCTTTAAAAAAAAAACCAGAAGCTACATGAAGTGCACAAAGTGTCAAAATATTCAAAAAGATGGCATTCCTAATTTTGCAATTTGGATCTTGACACCAAAAGTTAATGATGATGACACTTCAGTTTCAAAACTGAAGTTCAGCTATTTTGATTTCCTACAACCTGAACAAGAGAAAGGTTCCTGATTAGTGAAAAAATCAATGGTCACTGTGACGTGCCTTTGTAAGATTCCAGTTGGATTATAGTAACATCCTCTAATTGGGCCTAGCTTTGAAGACAGGTCAGCAGGTTCAATTGGTGCAAAACGCTGCAGTCAGAATGCTCATGGAGAGTAAACCCCATTCAAAATTTTGACTTGGATCCCAAAGACTTGAGCGCTCTGTCAGCCTGAGTCCTGAGATTGTCCCTTGATGCATGGCCCTGCACTTTCAGAAGTTAAGTTAGGAGGTGATGCCACCGTTGCATCAAATAATTCTCTCCATCAGGAGTCATGGCTGTCCCCTTTCTTTCAGGATTCCAGAATAGTCAGTAAATATTTGGTATATGATATTTTGGCATTCAGAAAATATTCTGAGAATATTCACCTTAAAAATCCACATAAGTATTTATTCTCTCACTGTTTGATCATATGTCTAAATTTCAGCTGTAATGGTACAAAATAACTAGGACACTTGCAATATAATTTTGTCAGGAAAAATAGATTTTTCAGCAAATTGGTCCCAAGCATTTGAACCTGATATGAGTGGTTTAATCCTATTAAGCTTGTTTTTCCTCATTTACAGCAACAGCAATAGCAAACAGAACAGTAAGCCTGTGCCATTAAAGTTTCCCCATTGCACTCTGCACTAGAATCTTCACAGACATTGCCATTAAGGATTCCAGAGAGACAGCTCACAGGAGAAGGAGTGTGCTCTGTTTCTTCTTCTTTCTCCCCTTCCCCCGATGTCCTCGCAAGGCAGAATATGAAATTAGATATATTGTTCGGAAATAAGTCTTGTACATAATGAGCCAATAAGTAATAGACATTGACTATGAAACCTCCTCTGGGAAAAATACTCATACAACTAGATGGCTCTGAAAGTTTATGCTTAACGGTTCTCTTAGATGACTACATGAGGGATGCAAAACAAGAACAGTAAGCAACAAAGTTCAAAATGGGTGAACCTAGGGGTGTGGTATCGGCGCCGTACAGGATGGATGCTTAAAAGTAAGCTCTGTCTCTCCCTGACCCCAAAACTACAAATAAAATCATCAAAACATTCAAAATTGATCCAAAACTATAAGGATATTGGAAAACAAGACACAAACAGCAAAAAAATGAACTTAAAAGGAGTCAAGAATCTACAGGATTTTTTCTCCACAGCCTCAGAAGCCAGCTCTTCAAACAGAGAATGGAAAAGACACACTTAAAATGACTACTGGGGGAAGCTGAGTGAGTTTGCTACTGACTCCTCCCCCCCCCCCCCCAATCTTGCTCTAACAGCTCTATTAGCTTCTATGGAACAAAACATTCTTGAAAAAATGTCCCTACTTATTAAACCACTAACAGATCAATTTGCAGATCTTAAAATAAGCATGAACAAGGCCACACAGAAAGTAGACTGTGCCTTAGAAAGGAGTGAGACAATACAGGAACAGGTCAGGGAACTTCAAAGGGATAAGAGGCAATAAGAGAAAATATTGTACTTAGAACTCCAATCAAGACAATCAAACCTGAAATTTAGGGGGTTTGAGGAGCATATGACTGCCTCAGAGGACCTACCTTCCTTTCTAGCAAACTGCCTAGCTAATATTTTAAACTTAGAATTTGGTATTACCCTCTTAATAACAAGAGCTTACAGGATTGGCCCCCAGAATCACCAGACCAGAAAAGGCCCCAGAGCTATCATAGCAGTCTTTCCTGAAAGGAGAACAAGAAAAAAAAAATTACACTGCCAGAACTCAATCTGCACTTTCATTTAAAGGTAATCCAATTTTGGTTTTCACTGATCTTCCAAGTGAAATACTAAATAAAAGGAAAGAACTTAAAACAACAAAAGACAAGCTCATATCAGATAAAAAAGGATAAATTACACAAAATTACAAGTGAGTCACAAAGATAAACTTCTCTATGCCACAGACTATGAGCCAAGCTACAAGAAATGCCAGACACAAGGCGGACATGAGTCAGGTTCCTGAAAGTTTTGATGGGAAGTGTAGGCGTCCTTTCTGACTACTGCAGCTCAGCTCCTTCTCAGCCACTGGGGGCTGGAGTTTACCAAAGGAATTCACATAGTTAGCAACATAACACCCATCCAACTTGCAGAGTTGGAGGGAGAGTGCCTACATAGCGATTGCTAGTATATACATTTATTACAAGCAAAGCCTGCTGGCAGTGGGGTGCACAGAGCTCACCTTCCTCCAGCCCACCCTTCACTCGCTCCTTTCCCTTCCAGCACACTCCTCCACGAAATGACTCTCATCAAGCCTCTGAGTTCATTGACGTCGGCCCTACAAAAATCTAACCTACGAGTCTGGCTACAAACTTCCTTCCCCCCCACAGCAACTGGAATTCAAGGAGGACATGGTCACTTTCCCCTAAGGTCCCCACCACCTTCATTCCATCTACCAACTCTTCCCTGTTGGTTAATATTAAGTCTAGTATGGCCGAGCCCCTTGTGGCTTTCTCCGCCATTTGAAAAAGGAAGTTATCTGCCAGGCAGGACAGGAAGTTGCATGAGTCTTATCGCTTTGCTGAGCTTGTCTCCCAGCACACATCAGGGAAGTTGAAGTCACCCATAATTATAAGGTTCTGATGTCTGGATACTCTACCAATTTGTTCAAGTAGGTCAGCATCCATTTCCTCTCCCTGGTCAGGCGGTCTGTAGCAGACTCCAGCAACAATAGACTTTGTCCTTCCTCCTCTTATTTCCACCCATATACTTTCTACTGGGCTGTCAACCACATTCTCAAGAACTTGCTGACAATCAAGCCCTCTCCTTACATACAATGCCACTCTGCCTCCTCTTCTATCCTTCCATTTTTTCTTGAACACCTCATACCCATCCACTAACACATTCCAGTCCTGGGAATCATCCCACCAAGTCTCAATAATTCCTACTATATCGTAGCCCTCTGTATGCAAAAGAAGTTCAAGCTCTTCCTTCTTATTACCCGTACTTCAGGCATTGGTATATAGGCACTTGTAGTCTTGTACCTTTGTTTGATCTGTCTTACCCAGGTAGGCCCCTGCTGTAATCACTTCTTCATTGAAATCCCCATGTTGATCATCCCCTTCCCCTTGCAGCATCAGTTTAAAGCTCCCCTGATGAAGCTCTCCAGATTCTTTCCAAACATTTTCTTCCCTGTCCTTGAGAGGTGAAGCCCATCATATGCTAGAAGGCCTTCTCTAAGAAAACTTATCCCGTGGTCCCAGGACCCAAAGCGCTCCTGCTGGCACCACTATCTCAGCCAACGATTCCCTTTGAGTATGGTCTGCTCCCTTTGCATTCCTCTTCCTTTGACAGGAAGGATAGAAGAGAATACCAACTGTGCCCCCACTGTCTTCAACTGCCTTCCAAGAGCTTCATAGTTCTCTTTAATTCTTGCGATGGTATTCATGGCCGCGTCATTTGTTCCCACGTGAACCAACACAAACGGGCACTGATCAGTCAGTCTGATCAGTTTCAGCAGTCAGTCTATAATATCCTGAATTCTGGCTCCCAGCAAGCAACACATCTCTCAGAGTAGGGGATCTGGCCTGGATACATGACCACCACCTTCCATTTTCTTCCACTTCTGTGTGGTCCCATGCCCTCTTCACTCCCTCCTCCAGGTTTTTGTGGTTCTCCTTCCACTTTCGTCTCTGTCACCATCTCAAGCACCTCAGAACGGTTCCTGAGCTCCAGTGGACCAGAGCATTGCTTTAGTCCACGTCTTCTGGTTTGTATTGCAGAAATGAGAGGAGGCTCAGAAGGGAAATCGACTCTTCCTTCTTCTCTTGGACTTACTTCTTCATGCATGTGCAGAGCCCCCAGGCTCTTCTCAATAAAATCTTCTCCTTCTTTGATTTCCTGAAGGGTGGTGATCCTCTCCTCCAGGCTCTGAATCTTCTCCTCCAAAAGCCTGACCAGCTTACACTTCTGACAAGTGAAGTCCATCTTCTCTTCTGGGAGGAAAACAAACATGGCACACTCCATGCAGGTGACTGGAATGGGGCCTTCTGTCAACATTGTCGCCTTCCAAGTATATTCCAAGAGTATTCTTCTAGCTGCAGGTCCCTTTCCTTCTCCTTCTCAGAGCCCAGATGGCTATGATGTGATGCCATGGACTAAGACCTAAGGACCAAGGCCTCTTTTTTCACTCTTTTCGTTTGTGCAAAAATGGGCTGTGGCTGGTAGAGCATCTGTTTTGCATACAGAAAGTCACAGGTTCAATCCCTGGCACTTCCAGTTGAAAGGACCAGGTAGTAAGCGATATGAAAGACCCTCGCCTGAGACCCTGAAGAGCTGCTGCTAGTCTAAATAGACAATACTGATCTTGATGACTGAGGGTCTGATTCAATGCAGTGAGTTTCCTATGTATGTGTATCCATTCATGTGCTCATGTCTCCAGCCATGCCAATGTTTAAATCTTCCTCCTTAAAGATGTAATTGAGTCCATATACTATCTTCTATAGAAAATATTCTAATCCAGTGATTGAGAACATGCAAATGTACTGAACTAGTAATATCACATTCTCAGAAGTGAAAAACAGTAACAAAACAGTTACATGTTAGGAATTAAAATAGCTGTTAAATCAAATTCTGATTTAAAATAATTTTGTATGGACTTGGCTTGTTTGCATGAATCATGTGGCCAAATTCTGCAGAGCCCACACTGGGCCCCAGCTCTCTCTATACCAAAGATGTCATCCTCCATATGCAGATTGAACCAATAAAACCCAGCAAGAGCAGTACCATATGAAGCTGTTGATCATATAGCTCAGCTCTTACTTTTGCCATCCTACTCCAACAATTTGTAGATTCGAGACATTTGTTTATTCTAAAGGGAGGGAAAAGTTTTGGATTGATGAATCAGTGATAGCTGCCTCCCTAGAAATTGTACAACTGGAAGAACCTATCTGTCATTATTCATTGTCAAAAAAAGACATGGGGGAAAAGACACAGAACCAGATGTTACTCTCAGAAATATAAGCAACTGTCGATTTTCCAGACTGTCACACAGAGGAATTCTGCAACTGCTTCTATATCCATCACTAAAGTTGGCACATCCTGCCATTACTGATGGAGATGACAATTAAGTGCTTGCTAAATGAAGAAGCATCCAGTTCCTCTTACTGATGCATAATTTAAAGCATTAGAAACTGAGATCATCATTATCCAATTTTTAGACAAAAAGGCTTGCTCAAGCTGACTGATTTTGCTCAATAAATTAGCCCGAGTTTTATCTTTGTCACTCCAGCCCTTGTGGAATGATGACAGCATGTCCCAGCTGCCAACTGATACAGTTTGATTAGTTTGGGGGAATGCTGGTTATTTTTAGAAGACTTTTATGCATTATCATTGTCAAACACTTTGCATAATAAGTTCCAATCCAGAATCCAATACTGCCTTTGCTCCTGAACCAAAGTTATTGCCTGGACTGAGAAACTGTTCTACCCTGAGATATCCAAATGAACTTCTCAACTGAATATTTCTTATTCCCTGTGTGTCATGGCCATGCCACTTTATGCAGAACACAGATTTTCGGCAAGCAGAGGGAACTGGATATGATTTAGGATCTTGTGGAAACATTCAACAGAAAAAGATATGTGAGGAAGCTAGCCGAAATAGAAGGGCTGAACTGGAATAAGTAATAAAGGAGAAAAGAGGTCTCTCTGTTTTTACATTATTGGTTTCTTCCTAGGGGGCTGGTATGATACACAGCCTTCAGATACATCACATCAATGCATCGCTGATAGGAAAAATATGGGTGGAGTCTGCACAGTTAGTAGAGTCAAGTAATCTTATTTTCATCTAACATCTGTCTGTAAAGAATGGAGAAATCTCCTAATCCATTGTAGAATATTGCCAATTTAGAATATTGCCAACTACGAAAAACTGTGGGTACAATTGGGAAAAGATATGATAAAATGGAATAAATTGAATTTGTCATTGATGGGTCGTATAGCTGAGGTGAAAATGAATGTGTTACCAAGGGTAATGTTTTTATTGCAAACAATCCCAATTGTTAAAGAGGTGAAACAATTTGATAAATGGCATTGGAAATTGTTAAATTTTGTTTGGGTGGGCAAAAAACCAAGGGTTAAGATGAAGGTATTGTGTGATGCAAAAGAAAGAGGTGGTTTGCAAATGCCAAACTTGAGATTATATCGTTAAGCGATCTGTTTGACATGGTTAAGAGATTGGGTAAACCTAACTAATCGTAAGTTGCTAACTTTGGAAGGGCACAACAATATTTTTGGTTGGCATGCTTATTTATGGTATGACAAATATAAAATGGATGGTATGTTTTTGCATCATTATATAAGAAAAAAGTATTTTCTCTGTATGGCTGAAGTACAAAAAAATTTTGGAAGAAAGAAGACCTTTATGGATTGTTCCTGCAGAAGTCATAAAACCGCATTCGGAATATCAAGGGAAGGAATGGCTAACTTATAAAGACTTGTTGTTAATACATGGAGATATAGTTAAAATGAAGAAAGAAGAGGACTTGACTTTTAAATATGGATGGCTACAATACCAACAAATTAAAGACTTATATGAGTCAGATAAAAAGAAATTTGGTTTCAGAATGGAAAATTCAGAAATGGAAGAACTTTTATTAGGAGATGATAGAAAAATGATTTTGAAATTTTATAAACTATTATTGAAATGGTATACAGAAGATGAACTGGTTAAGGTTCAAATGGTGAAATGGGCACTGAATTTTAATAAAGAGATTACAATGGAATCATGGAAGTATTTATGGAAAAATGCCCTGAGAATATCCACGTGTGTCAGTTTGGAGGAAAATTGTTATAAAATGATGTATAGATGGTATTTAACGCTGAAAAAATTAGCAAACATGAATAATGTAATGTCAAATAAGTGTTGGAAATGTCAGGAACATGAAGGTTCCTTTTACCATATGTGGTAGACTAGTGTTAAGGCAAAACAATTTTGGTCTTCTATTCATGCTGAAATATTGAAAATTTTGAAATGTAATTTGCAGAAAAATCCTGAAATGTTTTTGTTAGGGCTTAATTTAGAAACTATAAATGTAAGGGATAGAACATTATTATGGTATATGATTATAGTGGCAATGCACAATATTGGAAACAAGACAAGATACCAGACGTTGATGAGTGGATACAAAAACTTTTGTATATGGTGGAAATGGACAAATTAACTAGAAAGCTAAAAGAACAAAGTTCAAATGATTTTCTGATGGATTGGAGAAAACTTAAAGACTATCTGGAAAAGAATTGGGATGTAAAATACCAATTGTGGTCTATGGATAATTTTATGTATTATGTAATTTGTTGAATTTAGTATTGATTGTAACTTTACCTTTGAAGATTATGGAAAATAATAGAATTAGAGGGAATAAAGTATGAATTATAGGGTATAAGTGCTGTTGGAGGTCTAACGGGGGGGAGGAAAGGGTGGGTTGGGGATAAATTTGTACTCAATAGGAGAAAGAAATAGTGAAATGTATATTTTTTCTTTATGTTTGTTCTCAACCTATCCAATAAAATGTTTTTTTTTAAAAAAAAGAATATTGCCAATTTATTCCCCAGTAGGCTTGCCAACCTCCAAGTAGCACCTGGACATCTCCCCAAATTACTACTGATCTCTAGACTACAGGAATCAGTTCCCCTGGAGAATATGGCTGTTTTGGAGGATAAACTCTATGGTATTATACCCTGCTGAGGCTCCTCCGTCCCCAAACCCCACCCTCCCTAGGCTCTACTTCCAAATCTCCAGGTATTTCAAAACCTGGAGTTAGCAACCCTATTCCCTGGTGTATACATGGTCAGTGGTGCCATTAAACTGTTGCATTTCACAAGTTTATTTATCTGAATATTTGTACCCTGCTTTTTTCCCACACTGGGAGGTTTTTTTCTCTAGGCATCTTGTCTAGTCTGCTTGGCTTCCTTCTTGCTGCCGCTGGCTCCCCTTGCTCCTCTAAAAGCACTCTGCAGCCAAGTGTGCACGTAGTCAAGTGTGCAGGCAGCAGCAACAGGGAGCTGAAAGCTGATTGCACCAGCAGCGGTCAGAAGTAGCTGGCAGCAGTGATAGGCTCCTTGTCCTTCTCACCATCGCCAGCATGCTTGGCTCCCTTTGGCAGCCAAGTTCATTTAAAGGAGCAAGAGATCCAATCAGGCAAGTCCAGCTCTGCAACTGGTGAATAGCTATCTCTTCAAAGCCATTACTAATTTTCTCTGCTATAAGCAACCATAGGGAAATTTTGGGTGTGTTCTAGGACATATGCCCACTTCAGCAATGGTGAAACCCTGTGCTGCCCTGCATAAATGGTGTGTTCACCCTAGAATGTGTCCCAGAATCCCTTGCATTGCACAAGGGGTCCCTTGCCAGAAAAAAGTGCTGAAGTAGTGATATACCATTCTATACCATCTATTCATTTTGTCAAATATTAAATACTATTATATGTAAGTACCAAATACCAAACACTGAAATGAGAGAAAGTGAGTTGTTTAATACAAATATGAAATATTTGGAAAATATTCTCCAAATAGCCATAATTCAGGTAAACTCTGAAGATATTCTGCATTTGTGGGGACAATTTAACTACAGCTATAGCAACTGTAGCCATTCATTGGACAGCACTGAGCTGGGCTAAAATAAGATCCTCCTGAGGTATAATCACAAATGGTCTGAAAAACAGGCAATGGGGGACCGTGATTCTCAGAAAAGTGCCCTGCCTCAATATGATCTCACAGGGTCTCAAGGACATTAGGGAATTTTGAAGCATCCGAAGCCCAGATCATTACGCAAACAAATACGCTTTCCAAGGACCTAGGAGAGATTTCTTCTTCTTCTTTGGCTCCTGAATAAGAGTTGCACCTTAGAATAGTTATATTTCCTTGCTCATGGTTTTAAAATGCATGCAAGGGAGCAGCTAAGGTCACATATCTTTGTAATGTCAGAAAGGTCAGGTATGAATATGAGAGGTATGAACTCTAGAGAGGGCCCTGGATTCTTCTTAAATTTTAAAGATGTGAACCTTTGGCTATTTCTCTACTGATTTAAGATGCTGGAGCACTGACTTATTAGCATCCCAGAGAAAGGAAGCACAGTGTCCATCCAGCTGAGGTGTCATGCCTAGTGCTTCACTGAATTTTCATTTTCAGTTTTTGGTGCCAAATGTGACATTTTCAAACAGCATAACTAAGTCCACAAGACTTCCCCAATCTTCAGCTGTTCTCCAGATCTGCTGCTATTTAGGCAACATTTTTTAACTTGAACAGAGATTACTCACCCTCGCTTTTCTATGCTGTGAGTGACATGCATGATAACACACATTAAAAGTCTTTATTTTTTTAAAAAAATCTCTGTTGTATGCTAACATGCACAAAACCTTTAAAAAACAGTTGTGTTACCTTTTCTATGAGTTCACCGCAGAGCTAATCATGTTAACCACAGCCAGGGCTTTTTTTGAGGGGGAATGCCCTGGAATGGCATTCTGGCAGCTCTGGAATCTGCCCACGTTATTCCTTCCACCTTCAGTCCCGTGGACTCTGCAGAGGAGGTTAAGCTGCTTTGAGTTCATTCTGCTTTCTTTTCATTCCTCCCTCCCTCCCTCCCTCCCTCCCTCCCTCCCTCCCTCTCTCTCTCTCTCTCTCTCACACACACACACACACACACACACAGTGTGTGAGTGAGAGAGAGAGAGAGAGAGAGCAAGCAGATGCTGCTCAGGTCTGGCGCGGCCTCTGCAGAGGAGGTTAGGCTGCTTTGAGTTCATTCTGCTTTCTTTTCATTTCTCTGTGAGTGAGAGAGAGACCGAGAGAGCTGGGGCCCAGTGCGGGCTCTGTAGAGGAGGTTAGGCTGCTTTGAGTTCATTCTGCTTTCTTTTCATTCCTCTGTGAGTGAGAGAGAGCGAGAGAGCAAGCTGGGGCCCATTTCAGGCTCTGCAGAGGAGGCTAGGCTGCTTTGAGTTCATTCTGCTTTTCATTCCTGTGTGTGTGTGTGTGTGTGTGTGAGAGAGAGAGAGAGAGAGAGAGAGAGAGAGCTGGGGCCCGGCACGGGCTCTGCAGAAGAGGTTAAGCTGCTTTGAGTTCATTCTGCTTTCTTTTCAGGGGTGGGGTGGGGCTGTGTGTGTGTGTGTGTGCTCCTTTGAGTTCATTCTGCTTTCTTTTCAGGGGTGGGGTGGGGCTGTGTGTGTGTGCTGCTTTGAGTTCATTCTGCTTTCATTTCATTCAGGGGTTTCTGTGTGTGTGTGTGCTGCTTTCAGTTAATTTTGTTTTATTTGCATTGAGAGAGTGGGTGGGTGGGGCTGTGTGTGTGTATGTGTACTGCTTTGAGTTCATTCTGCTTTATTTTCAGGGGTAGGGCTGTGTGTGTTTGTGTGTGTGCACGCGTGTGCTGCTTTGAGTTCATTCTGCTTTCTTTTCATGGGGGTGGGTGAGGCTGTGCATGTGTGTGTGTTTGTGTGTGTTGCTTTAATTCTTTTGTTGACTGAAGCTGCCATTGTTATGGTTCCCACAGCTTTTGAATGCAGATTGGTTCTGTGTTAGTTAAATATATCAGTTATAGTTATTTGTATTAGTCAAAATATCAGTTATGGTTATTCCAGTTTTATACTAGGAATGGATAGTTGTGTCCAAGTCACAGAAGGCTTTCATCAATATATTCACCAGTATATAGGTGTTCTTACATCTTAATAGCTGTAACTCAAATCGTTCTCCCCACCCTCAGCTAATTAACATCACTGAAATTGCAGTGGACATATGGGTGTTAAGGAAGTTTTTATGAATATTGTTTGTCTGGGACATTGGAATATTTATGAGCATTTCACAATGTCACAACAGCTTAGCCATTGGTAAGGTAGAGTTGGCAGGCAACAAAAAAAGCCATATTAAACTAAGTATAAATCTAATGTAGCTAAAGTTGAGCATCTTTTGAATTGCTCCAGTAAAGCAAAACCCACCCTGAAAATTTGAAAATCCAATATTAATTAGATTAGGAATTTCAGACTCTGTGGAATTTTGAGAAAGAATTTTGGATTTTTTTTTCTATGTTGGCAGAGGGAATCTGTTAGAATTTAGATTTGTGAGATGGGTTTTGGATTTTTAGAGGCCCCCTCCTTCTTGCATATTTTAAAATACGATTCCAAAGAAATGAAATGTTTGGGAAAGGGAATGGAAGAGTTCACTTCTTGTAGAGGATACAGAAAGGGGAAAAAACTTTCTCATAATAGTGTAATTTTCCAAGCTTACTAACATTTATCTTGTCATAAAGCATTGTGCTGGGTTCTGGGAAGCAGTGTCACTTCTGGGAAGCAGAATCACTTCCAGGAGTGACATCACTTCTGGAAATGACGTCATCACACATTTCCAGGCACGCATGCACGCTTTGCGCATGCACATGTCGTGATAGAGAGTTCCACCACCTCTTTTTCCAGAAAAGAAACACTGACCACAGCTACAGAGCAGCTGTGGAGAATGACTTCTTTAAAAAGAGAAAGAACCCAAACTGGCACAGAACACCACCACAGGGGGAGAGAGGGCTCTTGCCTTTCCCCCAAGCTATTTTCCTGTGCAACAACAGTGCTGGAGAGAGACATTTCCACATTTCTGCTGCTACCTGTGGAGTATTATGTGTATGTGGAGCAGCAGAAGTGGTAAATCCCCCCCCCCCCCCCGATACTGTTTTCGTGTGAGAAAATGTCTTGGGGGACAGGCAGGAGTAACATAAGGTAAGAGGAATAAGATGCAAGATGCTTCAAGTGTGCTTTTTTTGCTACTACAAACAACATGTTCTGAGACTTTGTGCATAAAGGATGACATGGTCCCTCATGCGGCCTTTCTAAAACAATTGCATGCACAAATATTTGTGTCTCTGCACAAGGCAGCAGTTGGGTGGTGGTGGGATTATCCTACAGAGTTAAACTGCCAATCTTCCATAGCAGAGAGAGGAAGAAGAAAGAGAGCTAAGTAGTGTCAAAGTGAGTACTGGAAAGAGTTCACTTTCTAGGAAGGCAGAGCAAAATGAGGCATGAGCTGGCACGTCAGCATCTCTAATTTTTCCTAAGTGTACATTGTTTGTTTTATTTTAGCCTTCATTTCAACAAACAATCAGCACCCAAAGATATTCACATGAGTCAAATGGCGAGTGAAGTTATATACAAAATGTTCCTTGAGGAGAGTGGTTCTACATAGAAGTGGATCTAGGCATGATGGAGGCCTGGCTGCTTTTGGTTCTTCCTCTAATGCTCATCATTGGACATCAATGGAAGCTAGAGGGGAAGGGTTTCTCTAAACATGATGGAATGGTGCTTGCCTGTTTCTTCCCTTCCCTTTAATGGCCTCAGCAATGGCAATGGAAGCTTATGCACCCTCAGGCAACACAGCAAGTCACGTACTGCAACACTTAATAAAGAACTAATTAACCAAATAAGACTGAGGGGGGGAATTTTTTAAAAAATGCCCTCCAAAGAGGCAGGAGAACCCAAGACAGAAGGCAAGCCAAATAATAAAGCAGGGAAGGGAAGCAGCAAAGCCAAAGTAAAGTCAGTAAAATACGTCAGGAAAAAATGAGAAAACACATAACACAAAAAATATATTCAAGAGGAAAGGTGAGAAAGTAAGAATAATATATGGTTGTTGTGGGTTTTCCGGGCTGTATTGCCGTGGTCTTGGCATTGTAGTTCCTGACGTTTCGCCAGCAGCTGTGGCTGGCATCTTCAGAGGTGTAGCACCAAAAGACAGAGATCTCTCAGTAAGAATAATATAGTATAAAATACTACACTGTAGTACAGCGCAAAAAGACTTGCAGTCTCTTTCCCTCTGAGTTGGTTCCCTACAAACAGGCAAGCTGCAGTATGTGAAACCCACTCTTCTGTGATTCAAAGCACCACCCCATGTGCTTCAAGATCAGACTAGAGATGGACATGAACAGCAATACGAACAAAAAAATGTCATGAACAGCCCAATCTGCTGTTTGTGAACAAGCTGTTCATGAGGCCCCATTCTAAATTAACAGGTGGTCGTTGCAAGCCTCGTTTGTTGTTGTCCATCTTGCTGTTTGTCAAGCCAGACAGTCTGGCACCTGCAATCAATTCCCTTGGCAACTTAGGCAGGGATTGTCTGAACTCTGTCTGAACTCCTGCTGTTGCCCTGGAAACCCCAATCTAAGCCCAATTTAGCTTGATAGGCAGGTCTTCTTTTCAAGTGTGGACCTCCAAATTTGTTAAAAGGAAGCCAAAAGCAGGGGGGAGGGGGGCTCTCTGCGCTGGCTTAGTTTGTAGACAGTGGAGAGGGAGAGAGTTGCTGTTGGCATTTTGATAGAGAGAGTGCATTGGAGCTTGAATTTTCTTTGTGTGTGGTGAGATAGGGATCTACCCCTTGAAGTTCCAGGGTTGTTGCCAGGCTCTGGACCAAGCTATTATTTATTATTGATATCTTTCCTGCTGCCTGCTCAGGTAAGGTTTCTGGGAGTGATGCGATAGGGATCTACCCCTTGAAGTTCCAGGGTTGCTGCCAGGCTCTGGGGCCAAGCTATTATTTATTATTGTTACCTTTCCTGGTGCCTGCTCAGGACAGGTTTCTGGGAGTGGTGCAGTAGGGATCTTGACTTAGATGATGGCTGGAGGAGAGCCTGCTGGCCCCCATGAACAGCCAACCACGAACATGTTCATGAACAGGACCATGTTCGTCGTTGTTCGTGAGTCCCTGTTCGTGGATGGCAACGAACAATGAACATCATGTTCATGTTTTTTTTCTGTTCGTGCCCATCTCTAGATCAGACTACCTTGCATATATATGTAACTTTAGTGGCTACAGTTTGCAATCAATCAAGAAAATCCAGAGGCTCTGTCCCCCTAAAGAATACAGCTTTATACCTTATTAGGAAAACACAGCAGAGAGTGGAGACAGATCAGGTCAGAGAGAAACAAAAACTACTAAAACAAAATAGAAAAAAAATGTGTGCCATCCTCCCCTCCCCCGGTCCCCGTTTTAGGCTTTTTAGATAGGGAATTTGTTAAGTTTTCATATTAATTACTAGAAATATGAAGTGCCAAATTTTCATAATTGTTGTAATTAATAATGAAAGAAATGCACAAGTCTAGTATCTACCCCAACCCTTTACCTGATAGACTTGACTTAAGCGGCTTCTGAGTGTTGTAAGGGAAACAGGAAAAGAACAATAACTTTTGTTTATCCTCAGAGTGGCTCAGAAAAGAGGATAAAAACTATTTACAGGTGTGACACAGCCTTGCTTGGCCCATTCATTTATAAGGTTACAGTGGATAATTTAGAGGTGCAAAGAACAGCTAGCAGCCATGTCTTCTTAAGACACTAGATTCTACAACACCATTCTAGTAAACGATTTCTTTCAGTCCACTCCTCTGAAGGCAAAATCTTATCTCCACTCCTTTACTATTTTCACCTGTCATCACTCAAAAGGCAGACTCTGAGACTTTAAAGACTCTTGAGACAGGACATCTTAACCCTATCACCCTGGAGTCACAAGACCTATATAACTAAAATCTGAGTCTCCTCTTTCTTTCACTCCCCTTCTCCAGCCCTTCCAGAGATCTTGATTGGTTGTTAGCTGCTTTTCTCAAACACCAAACAGGATTAAAGGAGATTGGTATTTTCCCCCATAAAGGGTAGCACCTTTGCCCATTCATCATAGAAGCTATGGTTTCTCCCAGTCAGTTCTGTTTTCCACACTCTCCCCTGCCTAATATATACCCTGCACTTGCCTTATCTTCCAGTGCATTGTTGGGTGGACCTGGCAATCCTATTATAAGGAGATATATGCTCAGTGAAGAACACAGTGGAATATCATCCATTTTATGTCCCTGCAGACTGTGTAAGAATAGCATGAATGTAGCATTTGAATAGTTGTTACATCTATAAAATTGGTGTGTGTGTCATGCCCTCAAGTCATAGCTGACTTATGGCAACCCCAGCGGGGTTGTCATGGCAAGAGACTATTAGAGGTGGTTTGCCATTGCCTGCCACTGCAACCCTGGTCTTCATTGGAGGTCTCCCATCCAATTACTAACCAAGGCTGACTTTGCTTAGCTTGAGATCTGATGGGATCAGGCACACCTGGGCTAGCCAAGTCAGGGCTATAAAACTGATAACCACTTTAAATTGTTTGCCTTGTATACTTTGTCCTCCTCCCTTTACTTGACAAAATAAATCTAGCTTCTTCCAGCCATTATAGTTCAGATCAGAGGTCAAACTGAAAAGAAGAACCCCTTAGTTTAGGTCTGGAGCAGCAGATTAGTACTAGAGGTGGGCATGAACTGTGAAAAAAATGAACCCTAAGATTCGTGGTTCATGGCATTTCACGAACCATGAACTTTCACGAACTGGGGCAAGTTAACGAACCAGTTCCTGTTTCCTCGTTCATGGGGTTTAAATGCCCTTTTCTATGCCACTTCACAGTGGCACGGAAAGGGGCATCTAAACCCCCTGATCAGCTGCTTGTTGGGAATCTCCCTGACAAGCTGCTGATCCAAGCCGGTGGGGGTTTAAATGCCCGTTTCCAGGCTGCTGTCTGTGCCCAAAGCGGCATAGAAAGGGGCATTTAAACCCCCAGATCAGCTGCTTGTCGAGGATCTCCCTGCCAACCAGCTGATCATTTAAACAGTGGGGCTTGTTTAAACCCCCACCAGTTTTTGGTTCATATTCAGGTTCATGCCCATCTCTAATTAGTACCTCTGGCCTGCTTGTTCTTTCTCATCCCCATCCTATCAAGAAATATGAAAAATGTAGAAGCTGGAGGCAAGATGCACACTAATTTGGAAAAGCTGATATCATCCTTCTCAACTATCCTATTGATGAATTCAAGTCCTGACCACTTACAGTGAGTGAGGAAAGAGAAATTACAAGAGTTTTTTAAATCAAACTTAGAGTAAGCAAGCCAATCTTCTGCAACTTTTAGAATCACTATCACAGTAATGCCAAACAAAAGCAACAGGGCTTCATCAGGGAGCAATCTACAAATCTTGGTGAGCATTCAAACTTCTGGGGATAAATGGGGGCATTTGGGATTTTAGGTATTCCTTCTCTTCGCAATAGCTTCTAACAGCTCGCCGAGAAGTGCTGTTTTATACTGATCACCCTGCCCAAAAGATAAAATCCCAGATCCGAGATTTCTTGCACAGGGTCATAAAAAGGGGGCCCACAGCAAAAAGAAATCAAGTATAACATTAAGAAGTCAGCTGGTAACAAATCAATCTTATTGAATGCTTGCCTGAGATTTGTCTATTATATGCATATATCATACATACATTTATATAAATAAAGTTTCCTTGTCCTATCCTTTTGTTTTTATCTGTGGCATTTGATAATGATATTGAATATCTGGTTAAGAGCCTTTGCAATGATCCCACCCAGTTCAATGCAAAATGTGGCTACCTAGTGTAACAGTTAAAATTTCACTCTAAATCCCCACTGTCTGTACCCCCTCCTGCAGACATAAGCAACCCCAAAGAGACAGGAGGGGGACAGACATATCCTAACAGCATCCCATGTTCCTGCAACATCACTTCCAGCTGCATAACCAGAAATGACATTGCTGTGTTGCAGAACACTGGAGGATTCACCTGAAATTCTTCTTAGATAGTTATGACTGACAATAAAAAGAGGATCAGTTTAAAGTATCTTATCCTGTGTCACAGTGTCTGGACACAGTTCCCTTTGACTGGAAGTAGCTCTCCAAGTTGTCAGGAAGAGGCCTTCTCCAGTCCTGCTATTTGTGGTCCTATAACTGGAAATGTTAAGACCAGAGTTCAAACCCTCAATCAGCCATAGTCGCTGTTAGCCTAATCAATCTCATACAATCCTTGTAAGAATAAAATGAAGGGTAGGAAGAACTATATACACTACCTGTGCACCTAAGAGAAGGGATGGGATATTAATATTTTAAACATATGGTTGCCCCCTGTCTAGTCCATAATATGAATATTATCACAACTGATAAATCATAGAGTTGCTGCTTTATCGAGTTCCAGTGGGGAACAACCCACCAACACTCCCCATTCCTTGTCCTTGTTCAGAGGACTGGCTGGGGGAAAATGGGGAGAAATTGAGTCAATTAATGGTAGCACATCAGTTCCTGTTTCTGAACTGGAAATGATGTCATGATGGTCTAGGATTTTTCGAAATCTCTGTAAAAAGCATAGAGATTTGGAAATTCCTAGAGTGCCATGATATCCTGCAGTCTCCACCCCCACCCACCCCCACAATGTTCCAAGAGATTGCCAGCCACAGCTGGTGACCATAATATGTCATGATGACTTCACTTCATCGTGAGTACTCTGTGCTCACACACACTAATACGATTAAAAATGCATAACTGGTAAATTACTGAGCTCTCATTTAAGGTTCTTGGTCTTTCTGCAGCATGGATCACTTAAGCTTTATTAAATAATTTTGAAAGTTGGAACTACTGGCATGAGAAAATAATTGGGCCCAAGGCAAAAGGAAATTAAAAGGATGGAAGCAGGCACACAAATAAAAGTCTATTAAGTCTGTGGCAATCTGAAACAAAAAGGAAATTCTAGCCCTAATTTGTTCTCTTAGAAATGTTGCAGAAGTAGCAGGAGAGACAGAAACAAATCTCTTTGATTTCTTTTAGGGAGGGGGATTTTATATGCTGTATTAACAGAACACTTTTGGGATCCACTGCTATGGAAAGTAGATATTTAACTGTACTCAGCAGTAATTAGGAAGAAATAAATAGACAAAACAGGACTCATTCATCTACAGACCTAAGTAATCAAGGAAGATTTATGATTAGGATCGCTTGCAGTATTTTTAAAGCTAATCAATGGTTTGATGTGACTTTCTGAAAATTGGAGGTTGCTGAATGAGAAGAATTTTAACTCTTTGCTTCCATCTCTTTCCCCCAATTAAATCTCCACCCACCCTCCATAATTGTCACTAGCTGCACCAGTTCATTCCCCCTACTGAGCTAATTCTTGCTTTAGGGGATATAATTCTTGTCACTGTATCTCAATAATGATATTTTAGAGCTGGAGAAAGTACAGAAGAGGGCAAGCAAGATAATTAAAGAGTACCTTTTCCATGTGGAAAGGCTAAACAGTCTGGGTTTTTTCAGTTTGGAAAAAAAGATTACTGACAGCAGACATAACAGAGGTTTTTAAAATATTCATGAGGAGGGAGAGGGGGAGAAAGTGGATTGAAAGAAATTTTTCTCCCTCGCCTATAATGACAGTATTAGGGGCATCCAATAAAACTGATGGGCAATAGTAATTATGAGTAATTAAACCATGGAATTCACTGACCCTTAGCAACACATTAATAGAAAAGCTGTTAACATGTGAAAAATGAAAAAGAACAGAAAATATATATGAAAAGTGAAAAAGAACAGAAAATATAACTTATCCAATTCTCAGGTTTCTGACCTTGTTCCCTGTTTGGATCTACTGCTTCTCTTAGAATAAACAGCATCTGAACAGCATCTACGTGTTTCATACTTTGCAAACTAATGACAAGTGAAGAAGAACATCATGAAGTAGAGCTGTTAAGATACAACAGATGTATCAATCTACTTAATATCTTTTCTCCAAGTAGAACAGAGAAGAATGCATGGTTCTCCATTCCCCATTTTATCCTCACTATAACTCAGAAAGTTTCATGAGAATGGAGGGGTTTGAACTCAGGCCTCTCAGATCCTAATCTAATCACTGTACCACTTGTGGTACATGTACTGTACATGTATTATAGATGGGCAAGAGCCAAAATTAATTGGACCCCCTGAATGGTATGGGAGTATGAGAGATAGTAGTATTGTTTTGAGAAAGCCACATGAAACCATTAATTAGCTTTAAAAATACTGCAAGTGATCCTAATCACAAATCTTTCATGATTACTTAGATCCATAGATAAATTGAGGCTGACGATTATATTAATAACAATAATAACATTTGATTTATATACCACCCTTCAGGATGACTGAACACTCACTCAGAGTGGTTTATAAACTATGCCATTATTATCCCCACAACAAAACACCCTGTGAGGTAGGTGGGAGTGAGAGAGCTAGAAGCTGTGACTGACCCAAGGTCACCCAGCTGGCTTCAAGTAGAGGAGTGTGGAATCAAACCTGGTTCTCCAGATTAGAGTCCTGCCGCTCTTAACCACTACACCAAACTGGCTCTCCTCCATCCCTCTCTTGACTGCTGCCACGGGGAGAGGCATGGGGGGAGGGGGGAGTGCTGCTAGGAGCTCTTATATTTTCCAAAACAACAGGCTTTAATGCTAGTTTGAAATAAAATCAGAAATGGCATTCTGTTCCCCATGTTGTTCCTAAACTGATAGTCTGATTGCTGAGTGATCCAATGAGGCAAGCACTGCATCGTAATAGCGCAAGGACCGTCTTAAAAAGTAAAAAAAAAAGGGGGGGACTTTTACGATCGCGCATGCGAGCCAGACACTTGTGTGGGAGGAGTAATGGCAAGAGGAGGGGTTGGAGATTTGTGGAAGGGTACTTCAAAAATGCAAAAAAAAGCCTCCAGATACATTAGATTGATACACTAGATAATCGCATGAAAAAAGCAACATCAAAAATGAAAACGGAACAAGTTTCACAAAAAATGCTCAAAACCTCGGTTTTGAGTGGTTTGCAAAGTATGCCATTATTATCCCCACAACAAAACACCCTGTGAGGTGGGTGGGGCTGAGAGAGCTCCAGAGAGTTGTGACTAGCCCAGGGTCACCCAGCTGGCTTCAAGTGGAGGAGTGGGGAATCAAACCCGGTTCTCCAGATTAGAGTCTCGCACTCTTAACCAATACACCAGTGGAAGCTCTGTTGAAGCCAGCTCTGTTTTCTAAAACAAAAACTGGATATAAATACTACTTGAAAAGTAGAGGAAAAAGTAAGAACCCTGCAAGATCTGACCAAGAGGTCATCTAAGCCAGCATCCTGATTCTCACAAAAGTCAGCCAAAGACTTCTAAGGAATCTGTGAGCTACGCATGACGATATTTTACATTATAAGCTTCTCGGGACAGGGGCTTGTCTTCTACATTCTTATAAAGTGCCATACATATTAATGTCACTATTGAAATTATTACATCTAATTCTGGACTGGATTATAGTGTGCAAGTTATTTACTGTCAAGTCACTTGCAACTTTATTTATTTATTTATTTATTTATTTATTTATTTATTTATTTATTTATTTATTTATTTATTTATTTATTTATTTATTAGGCTTTTAGCCCACAAGCAGGCTCAGTGTGGATTACAGCAATTAAAAATACATTTTAAAAACATAATAAAAACAGCATCATAATTAATTCAGTTCCCAGATAGTGACTAGCACAGCCCACTCCTGTAACAGTGCACTGGAGTGGGGGGGGGGAGGCAAGAGAATGAACACTTACAGTGATTTTATGAATTAATAACCACCAAAATGTCCTATCATTAACAGCCTTGCTCAAGTCTTGCAACCTGAAGGCTATGGCTTCCTTTATTGAGCCAATCTACTATGTAGATCAAAAAATCCACACAATGGGGCCAGGAAAACACGGGATATTATTATACAAGCCTGGTAGAGGACACAGGTTTACAGAAAAATATAAAATGTAAAAAGATACATGGAGGTGGGTAGAAATGCCCCAGAACAGTAGAAGCAATGTCTGCAACTTTAAGAAATATCTGCCACTGAGATTTCATGACATCGTGAGATATTGGTAGCCATTTGGGACACCTTGTAAGCAACATGTTGAGGATTCCAATAGAAGGCTTAATGTAAAGGAGGGGAGAGACATACAGAAAAGGCAAAAGAGAGGAGGAAAGTAAAGCCACATAACCCACTGGCTGCTTTCTGAGGTAAAACTATGTCAGGGGATTCAGTCATGGAGCTGTCTGAAACATGCAAAGTAACCCAAAAAGTAGGTTCAATCCATTCATAAACAGCCAACCTGATCAATGAAAAATCATCTCCCTGCTTGCAACCAGTGAATAAAATGTGAGCTAAACCATCAGATATGTGAGAATCCCTTGTCTGGACTGGTGTACGGGTCACAAAACAACATCTTGGATCCAATCCATCTTCTGTCTGTCTGTTGGTACATTTGCTCCTTTTAGGTATGCAACTGAGCTGCCAACGTATCTAGTAGAGTTTTGTTGATTCCCCATCCCAACCATACAGATCATGAAAAGATATTCTATTTTACAATCTTTTTTCATCAAGTTACTTTTTAAAGGACTAAAATAATAGAACTCTTTTCTAGATTTTATTATGAAAATTGCCATCGCTACTTCCACACTTCAGTTGACTAGTATCGCCTATTTTTTTTTAACATGTTCACCTGTGAAACACAGGAAAATAAATTCAATTGCCTAAAGAATTTCACAGTATTCTAATATATTCTTTGAAGAAGATAAAAGCCATCACAGTACTCTGTCAAGACATGTTAGCTGATTTTTAGTAGAGAAATTATTTGCTGGCAAAGTGCCATTTCACTGATTTAATATAAATTCTACACTGGTAATATATTAACTAAGCAGAATTGCTATTGGGAAATTAAACATATTGCCAAAAAAAGTATGAAAGAGCAGTAAAAAGAGGGTAGAGGAGATTAATTTATTTTCCTACTCTGAAACCTATTAAAATATGTAGAGCATTAAAAAAGTATCAAGTGTTGAATATCATCTAAGGTAGCTGCAATTTGAGACAATGAATTCTTTTCTAAAAGCACTTCTCAAGCAGAGAAAATATGGATCAATGTGTAAAAGTAGCTCAATTCTAATGTAATGAAAGTATGAGAAGCAGCTGGTTCAGTGTACAAGATACTGACTATTTCATAGCTCCTGGAATAAAAGTCATTGCTGTAAGCTCATACAGAAGCAAAGCAATTATTGAAATACTGGGCTAGTATTAAGCAATTTTTAATCACATTTATGTCAGTGGGAAAGATTTAAGACTGCACTTAAGTCTCCCATTGATACCATGGTGAACGAAAAGGTCTTAACGTGGTTGAACCAAGCCTTAACTTCCAGATTAAACTACAATAAAGCACTGTTACAGTCACATGTTGAAGCTTGGGAAAAGAGAATACACACATGTGACCTTCACATGTCTTCCTATGTACAGGCAGGTGCTTGGAGCAATATTTGGGGCAATGAAAGAGAGAGAGAAATTTTAACTAAGGCTACCCATAGACAGACACACAAGAGGGGGAAGCAAATTTCAAAAATGGAATGCAATGAAATCAAAATTTGGATATACAATAAGGGAATCATTATGTATTTTCTAGCAGAAGCAGCCATATTAATTGGATGTATCCACCAACAGGGAGAGGAATGGAAAAGCATGAATGGGAGGGAAGGCGTTACAGTTAGGAAAACAGTCACTTGACCACACCAACTGGAGGGGAAAGAATGAGACTTGAGACAATACACGAAAATGGCAGAAGTGCAGTGTGAAAACTCAGAGGGACTGGAAGAAGCAGCCAAATGGTCCTGCGTGGCGGGGGGGGGGGTGGAGCAATGACCAGGGACTAATTTATGGAAGGAGGGAGAAGGATGGTCGGTATTGCTGACAGAGATAGAGTAGGGGGTTCCATGAGATAGGAAGGGGGGAGAGTGCACAAGCATGCTGGAGTGAAGATACAGGCAAACTGGACAGAAAGAAGAAGAGGCTGGCTGGGGCAAGGGTCTTCATACACCTTCAGCCTGCATAGCCCCCAGGTTCTTCACCTTAACAGTACTATCAGTGAATCTGCCTTTGAACTTGATATAATTTATCAAAACCCAACATACAATTTTACCATTCTTTAATAGAGATGGGCACAAACATGAACAAAAATAACACAATGTTCGTTGTTCATTGCCATCCATGAACAGTGATTCACGAACATCAATAAACATGACCTGTTCACAAACATGTTCATGATTGCATGTTCACTGGGGCCAGAACAGCCCCCTTGGGACTTAGAGAGCCCATATACGTAGGGAGTGTTCAGAAGGCTCTCCTCCAGCCATCATCCAAGTTTGGTCAAGATTGCAATACGGAGCTCAGAGTTATACATTCCCAAAACTGGTGATACAATAGGAGCCATCAGTTGACTTTGGCCCCGTTTCAAGAGGTGGACCACATACCCCTGGTGGGCTCAGGGATGCGGTGGTGGGCCACCTCCATTTCCAGGGGGTGGGGGCTTGGCCATGCACCAACAGCACCCCCCAATGTGCCCACTCGCCAGGCCTCAGAGAGGCTACCGTCATGAAGTCAGGGAGAGGGGTGATGTCAGTGGCTGCCGGGCTTGGCAGACTCGGGGAGGTGGTGGCAGGCTGCCTCCCTTTCTAGGGGTCAGGGAGTTTGGCCATGTGCCAGCAGCACCCCCCCCATGTGCCCACCCACCAGGCCTCAGAGAGGCTACCATCATGAAGTCAGGGAGATGGGCGATGTCAGTGGCTTCCAGGCCTGGCAGGCTCGGGGAGGTGGTGGCAGGGCACCTCCCTTTCTAGGGCTGGGGGGGTTGGCTGCATGCTGGTGGCACCCCCCATGTGCCCACCCGCCAGGCCTCAAAGAGGCTACCATCACAAAGCCAGGGGTAATTCAGAATGGTCTGAAAGTGCCTCCAGACAGAGAGGTTGAAACATGGCCCACTAACTTTTCTGGGGGAAGGAGGATGAAGGGTTACTAGCCGTGCGGCAGAGCTGGCACCAGATGATGGAGTGAGGGGAGGACCGTGGGCAGGGACAGCACCAAGAGTTTGGGACGGGGATGGGATGGATGTTTCCTCAAACCCCAACCATTCCTCCACAGATCCCCTCCTCATCCTCAAAAAGTTTAAAGAGATCCTCTTCACCCAGTGGCAAGACCTCTTTGACCTCCTCCACAGCTCCCACAGGTGAATCTTGTGGAGCAGGAGTCTCTGCTGCCTCTGAGTCCCCCCTTGTATGGCTTTCCCACAGGGCAACCAGGGCAACCTTTGCACTTCCCCCCACAACCACCCTTGGCCCCCGCCCTAAGCCTCATAGTGCCAGCAAACAAGAATTAAGGAGGGGAAAAAGGAGAAAACGCTGTGAGCCCTCAGTCGAGATGCCACAAAGCTTGGCCACAGAGCCCGGCAGCGGCCCTGAGACCTGAAGATGGATAGAGCCCTACCGCACCACTCCCATAAACCTGACCTGAGCAGGCAGCAGGAAAGGTACCAATAATAAATAATAGCTTGGCCCCAGAGCCTACAGCAGCCCTGAAACCAGGGGGGTGGGGTGGAGCCTTAGCCCAGCACTCCCAGAAACCTGACCAGATCAGGCAGGACAGGCACTAACAATCACTGTGAGCCCTCAGCTGAGGTGCCCACTGAGCTTGGCCCCAGAGCCTGGCAGCAGCCCTGGAACCAGACGGAGGGGGTAGAGCCCTAGCCCAGCACTCCCAGAAACCTGACCAGATCAGGCAGAGCAGGCATTAACAATCACTGTGAGCCCTCAGCCGAGGTGCCCACTGAGCTTGGCCCCAGAGCCTGGCAGCAGCCCTTGAACCAGTGGGAGGGGCTAGAGCCCTAGTTCAGCACTCCCAGAAACCTGACCAGATCAGGCAGGGCAGGTACTAAAAATCACTGTGAGCCCTCAGCCGAGGTGCCCACTGAGTTTGGCCCCAGAGCCCTCAGCCAAGGTGCCCACTGAGCTTGGCCCCAGAGCCTGGCAGCAGCCCTGGAACCAGAGGGAGGGGCTAGAGCCCTAGCCCAGCACTCCCAGAAACCTGACCAGATCAGGCAGAACAGACACTAACAATCACTGTGAGCCCTCAGCCGAGGTACCCACTGAGTTTGGCTCCAGAGCCTGGCAGCAGCCCTGGAACCTGAGGGGGTAGATCCCTATCCCACCATACACACTAAAAAATTAAAGCTCCAATGCACTCTCCCTGTCTCTCTCTCAAAATGCCATCAACAGTTCTCTCCCACTCCACTGTCTGCTGAAACTGAAAGCCAGAGCAGGGAGAACATTGCCTTTTATAACCAGAGTTCCCATAGAGCAAAACAGGAGGTCTGTGGTTGGCAGTCAGAACTGCCTAACAGGGTTTGGAGTGATGAGATTGGTGTTTCCATGGAAACAGAAGACCCCCCCTTCTCCCCCTTGCTCTTTGCTCCCATGTAACAAATTTGGAGCTCCACACTTGGAAAGGAGACCTGCCTATCAAACTAAGTTGGGCTTAGATTGGTGTTTCCAGGGCAACAGAAGGAATTCAGACAGAGTTCAGACAATCCCTGCCTACTTTGCCAAGGGAATTGATTGAAGGTTCCAGACTGTCTGGCTTAATGAACAGCTGACAAAAGCTACGAACAGGGCTTGGAATGAACACGTTCATTCGGAATGGGGCCTCACAAATAGCTTGCTCGTGAACAGCAGAATGGGCTCTTCGTGGCTTTTTTTTGTTGATATTGCTGTTCATGCCCATCTCTATTCTTTAATAATAACCCTAATCCAAAAATTAAGGACATCTGGTAACAACTGGCAATGTTTGGATCTGAGGCTGAATGCTGCAGACCCCTGATTAGCCTTTTATGCTGTCAGCCCCCCCGCAATCCCCCAGGAACAGCATTTTAGTGAAATCAGTGATTATTCTGCTCCCTCACAACCCAGATTTAGTTCTCAGGGCATCAGGAGGATTGCTGAGTGGAGAGGATGTTGCAGCAGATGTATTCCTGACAGAGATGTCATGCAACTGAAAAAGCTGGCTGATGTTCCCTCAAATAGTATCATCTTATTTGTCATTTCTATATGCAATATTTCCACTTTCTGCTAATCACTGTATTATCTCACTAACTTTGAAAGATGGAAACTGGAAGCAGTGGCTACTAGCGGTGTGCACCAAGAAATTTTCCATTTCAGTTCTGGTCCCAAGGGGTTCTGGAATAATTCAGTTTCATTACTGGTTTGTTCCGGGTCAGCTGGTGCCAACTCGGAACTGGTCCTTTTTTCCCCATGTATTTCAGCCCTTTGCACACATGTTGGCTGTTCATGAATAAACTAATACTGTTCTTTTGTGGGGTGTGGGGCAGATGTTCTGGGACAGTTACTTTTAATGCAACAGCACCAGAATCATGCAGAACACAGTCCTTCCTCTAAACCATTGACCCACTGAGTTTGAGAGTGGGGTTCTGTTTTTATGGACCCCAAGGAATGCTTGGGGAAGGCAAGTGTTTTGCTGCGCACACATGCACACGCTGTTCTTTTCAGGGGAGGTTGGGAAAAGACGCTCTATTTGAGCTTAACCAAAAACCACATTGTTCAAAAACCCTTCAATCCAGTGAGCTTCTCCTCAAGCACATAAAAACTCACACAACAATCAACCCCAAAGAAGGTGCGTGTTGGTGGATGCACACAAAGGTGGGAAACTTAATCACAAAGTGGCGCTGGCATAGCATGCCAGCACACCGCTTAAGTGGGAAAGCACTCCTTTGCCAACCATCACAGAGCAGCTAATTTTTTTAATGTTTCTTTATGATAGTGACAAAACCAATAAATTATCATCTTTGAGTCCTGCTGTTATGCCATGCTTCCCTATGCTTTGTGGAGCAGGTGGCAATGCCCACCCTCCGCCATCACCCATTTGGGATCAGGTGCAGAGCAGGTGGCAATACCCGCCCCCCTCGCTTTCACCTGGCAGGGATCAGGAGCAGAGGAAGTGGCAATCCCCACTCCCCACCTTCACTTGGTCAAGATCAGTCACGGAGGAGGCAATGCCCGCCTACCTGTCCTCCCCTTTCTAGGGCCCATTGTATTTTTTCCCACAGCAGACTTTGTTGCTATTGATAAATAAAATGAATACAAAACATTAGATAGGAGTTTGTATTTCATTTACAGAAATATTGTAATATAGACTCAAAATTAAATGAGAAATTAAATGGGAAAATGAGGCTTTCTGGAAATTATTCCCAGTGCTTTTGTTACAGTAGCTAAAGATTCTCAATGCAAAATCAGAGGTTTTCCTTCTTGCTGGATTTTTTTTTCGAGCTTTGGACTGTTCTTCTCTTGTCTTCTACCAGTCAACACAGTGATCTATGATCCTCATGATGAGGTGACCCATTTCCGTTGCCTGCCAGTATTCTGCAGTCTCAGTTCATTTGAAGAATTTTACCTCAAGGGTATACTCTGCATTAGCTTTACAGTTTAACGATTACTGCACTTGGTCTCCATTTCCATTAGGTGTGTTCAGTGAGTTTCAAAAGCAGAGTTGTCATAGTGTGGAATGTCTGCTATCTAGAGCTACAAAACCTATTAAGAAAACTTAAGAGCATAGCTTTCGAGTCCAGATTTCCAGAGGCAGTGAACTAATTCCCCTCTTCATGGCTGAGAAACACTTGCCTGTCACAGATGTATAGAATTAGATTCAACTTTCTGCTCCTTTGGAAATTAATTGTTTTAAAATGTGAAGGAGGCTGGAAAAATCTGTGCTCTAAATAACTGTAGGGACAGGTGTTTCTGAGGTACAAAATATTAATTAGCTTTATAATTGCAGGAGGCCAGTATCAGTACAGACTCGGAGTACATCTTGAAATATAATCCTAAAGCTTTCCAAGTTGGGATGGTACATCTCCATATAGATCTGGAAAAGTGAAATTAATGAAAGGTATCACTTGAACTAACACTAAAGTGGCTGGTCCCCATGTGGATAACAGCTAGTGTGGTTTTGTGTCTAGAGTGTCAGACTAGGGCCTGGGAGACCCAGGTTCAAATCCCCACTCTGCCATGGAAGCTTTCTGTGTGCCCTTGGGCCGGTCACACACTCTTAGCCTAACTTACCTCACAGGGGTGTTTTGAGTATGAAATGAAAGAGAGGAGAATGATGTAAACCACTCTGGATCTTCCTTGGGAAGAAAGGTAGGGTACAAATGGAGTAACTAAGTACATATATACATGATGGAAGCAGCAAAACTGAGCCATCCTCTGCCAAGAGATGTGCCCCATATACTTCAGAGACCCCGGTCGATTCCTCATAATTTTAAGTTTAATAAATAAGTTTAATAAATATGCAAACAGTAGAGTACTGCAATCACATGATTTCATATCCTACTATATAAAAGGCAAACCACGTTCCCTAGCATTCACTCCTTATCCCCGCAAAGGCACAGTATGCAGGGATAAGAAGTGAGTGAGGGGCAAAACGAGGCCCTCCCAACGTCCCACAGCAATGGGGGTGGTGCTTCCCGCTGCCTCTGTGGGGTCTTGGGAGGGCCAGGCACAAGCCAAGTGGTGGCTGAGGGATCAGAGGAGGGAGCCCCTGCTCTCTTAATAATAACATTCGATTCATATACCGCCCTTCAGGATGACTTAACACCCACTCAGAGTGGTTTACAAACTATGCCATTATTATCCCCACAACAAAACACCCTGTGAGATGGGTGGGGCTGAGAGAGCTAGAAGCTGTGACTGACCCAAGGTCACCCGCTGGCTTCAAGTAGAGGAGTGAGGAATCAAACCCGGTTCTCCAGATTAGAGTCCTGCTGCTCTTAACCACTACACCAAACTGGCTCTCCTCCATCCCTCTCTTGACTGCTGCCGTGGGGAGGGGGGAGGGGGGAGTGCTGCTAGGAGCTCTTATATTTTCCAAAACAACAGGCTTTAATGCTAGTTTGAAACAAAATCAGAAATGGCATTCTGTTCCCCATGTTGTTCCTAAACTGATAGTCTGATTGCTGAGTGATCCAATGAGGCAAGCACTGCATCGTAATAGCGCAAGGACCGTCTTAAAAAGTAAAAAAAAAAGGGGGGGACTTTTACGATCGCGCATGCGAGCCAGACACTTGTGTGGGAGGAGTAATGGCAAGAGGAGGGGTTGGAGATTTGTGGAAGGGTACTTCAAAAATGCAAAAAAAAGCCTCCAGATACATTAGATTGATACACTAGATAATCGCATGAAAAAAGCAACATCAAAAATGAAAACGGAACAAGTTTCACAAAAAATGAAAAAACAGGATCTAAATGACTTGATAAGAAAAGTAAAGAAAGAGAGGGAGGGGGAGCCCAGCCAAAGTGAGAACTCCATTTTCAGCACATCAGACAGATACCAATGTCCATTTTTCTGGCAGCTGTCCATTAGGAGAATTCTTAGCACTGCATTTTGTACAATTGAATCCAATCTGGAGAAGACACGTCCCGGCATTTACTTACTTGCTGCAATAAATTGGAAAACACACTGAATTATCAGTCTCCTTTGAGGATAAAAGAAACTTGAGAATAAAAAGGGGAATATATGGCTTTGCTAGAGATCCTCTTGCAAAATTGTGGTATTGAGAGATGAGAATGAAAAGGAGCTGGTCTACTTTGAAACACTCCAGTTTGGCCAAGGTTCAAATAATAATTCCAGCTTACATCCAGAACTTTGAGCCCCAAACTCTTTAAAATGATTCAGCCCTTCTATGCAGGGGCATGATAAACACATGATGCACCCACATACAGCCCCCAAATAGTCCATAGGGTTAGATAGCCTCATAAGGAGCAAAAATGTCATTGCCTTCTCTTCCTTCAAGAAATCTCCTTGGTTCCAACCACCATCCACAGAGGCTCTCAGAAATACCACTCACTATAAAGCCAGAAATAAAAAAGGACTAAAGAGTAACAGATGTATTGTGGCTTAAGCCCTTGAGAACATAGAGCCCAGTTCATTAGATGAATGGTGTTGTCAGTTAGGAGATAATATAGGCACAGAGGGGGGAAATGTGAACAATGGGGTCAAAAGACAACAAAATTCAATGAAATATCACAGACTTGCGCTTTCACTAAATCAGTAGAGATTGGTCTCATAACAAATATCTGCCAGTACCTCTCCTACTAACATGCCCTGGATTGTGGTTGTTTCTCCTGTTTTATACAGGATAGTCCTAAAACAATCTGTTCCCTATCCAGTGCCCAAACAACACTGGTGGCCACCTTAAATCTGGCCATATGGGGATGCAGCAAGTGTGGTCCCAAAGTTATCCAACAGAGCAAGAAGCCCTCAGCACTGGGAGGGACTGTCCTTGGTGATGCTGATACAGATTCTTTTTTAAAAACTTTATTAGAGAATTTGTATCCTGTCTCCATTAAGTAGCATGTAAGAAGATCAATGCAGTAACATAATAATGCAATTACATGATTAAGACATCAATAATTACAACAATAAAATAATTACCCTTCAGAAAAATCCTCATTCCATTTCATTTCCTAGTCAAAATCTCACTAACAAGGGAAGTTGTGTTGTTTCTTTGGAAAATGAACAAGACTATCTTCCTTACCTCTGTAAGGAACTGATCTCATTACCTAGATATAACTGGTAGAAATTCTTAATTTCTCAGAGTCATGGTTCTAACCCTTCAGTGAATGGAAACTGCCACTATTGATGGCTTTCCAAAGGGCTATGGAGACTACATAATGTCCACCCTGTATCCTGCAACAAGTGTGCAGCTACAAGTCCCCAGATGGCCCCTGAATGGTCAATTTATCTGGTCCATTTCTGGAATTCGACCTACTAAGTCTATTAACATATTAACAAATACTCCACTAGTATGATTCTCTTCTTGAAGTATGGCCTGGCTTCAGGTGGTTCTTATGCATAATGTACAAAGATTATATAAGTGATACATCCTGGTCTAGCCTGTGGATTCCTTGCAGGGAAGAATAAAAGATCTCAGAGTACAGAGGTCAGCTGTATAGCTGTGCAATTGGAACAGCTGAACTTCATGCATGCCCAACTATCAGACTCAAGATTAGGCTGTGGATATCACTGTTGACACAGATTCTTGACAGTTGTGTGTCAGTGATCATATCTACACTCCCCTCTTCTCTCACACACACTCTTGAGATTCACAATGCCAAGAGGAAGCATGACCTGTTGTGCAGTGTGGAGTGCTGGTGTTGTAGACAGAATGTCAGCCTAGGATCTGGGAGACCCAGGTTGAACTGCCCACAGTTCTACGAAACTCACTAGTGACCCTGGGCAAGCCAGACACTGTCAGCCTAACCTATTTCACAGAGTTGTTGTGAGGATAAAATGGGGAAGGGAGAAACATTTACACCACCCAGAACTCCTTGGAGGAAGGATGGTATAAGAATGTCCTAATCAGAAAGGCAGGAGGCAGGAGAAGGAATGCTTGCCTCATTTTTTCCAATTTCGTCCAGAGTTTGAAGCATTAGACATAAGTGATTTTTAGAATTTTTCCCTGCTCTCTTCCAAAGTCTCTTCCCACTTCCAATTTTTATTATCATTGACATTTAGTATTAGTATTAGTATCAGTATTCCCCATTTGCCTCCATTTCCTTTCCATGTTGCACATTCTCATATAATCCAGCCTGCCCTTCCTCAATGCTTCCCTTACAGAATGTAAGCATGAAAAGTGATTTCCCCATTCTCCATATATGTTCTTCCCTGCCCTTTTGCCTTCACTCATCTGACCTGCCCAGTTCACCTCAGTTTACTGTTTTTTTGACAGCCTACCTGTCCCACCCGTTAACTTCATGTCTACACTCCCTACTAAAGCCCTCCCCCCCACCATCTCCCATCTGAAGTAATACTTTATTTATTGCTTTGTTGTTTATTCTTAAGTTCCGTCAGTAGCCCCCATGTTTATATTGTCAGATCATCTCAGTTTTTGGCTTCTTTGCAGTCATGAGGGATAGAAACTTAACACAGAAACAAAATCAAGATTCTCAAACAGTATACGCTTAAAGATCCATTTTATTTTTGGCAAAGGGAGGATGCATAAAGTGTTTTTAGTTTGGCTTTTAATGTATTTTTATGTTATTTTATCAAACTGTTTTTATATTATTTTTGTGTTGTTGTTACCTGCCTTGGGTCCTGGGATGCCCAGATAAAAGAAAATATAAAAATATTTTAAATAAATAAATTTATACTCTACTTTTCTCCCTAATAGAGGGCCAACGTGGTTTACAACATTGTTAGCAACTCCTCCATTTTTTCCTCACAACAACAGTGCAAGGTAAGTGAGACTCAGAGTGTGTGACTGGCCCAAGGTCACCCAGCAAGCTTTCATGGCAGAGCTGACATTTGAACCTGGGTCTCCCTGGTCCTAGTCTGACACTCTGAGCAGTAGACAATGCTGGTGGTTGTGATGCAGCAGCCATTTTGACCAGTTATATGGTTGACCATTGACATTGCTATTTTGTTTAGTTTTTTTCTTAACAGGAATTGTTACAGATATTTCTTACTCAATCTTCTGGAAGCCCCTTCATTTATTCCTTGATTTTAATCCTGTGTTGAGGGACTTCTCATTATGAGCTCGAGAAATCCCAGGTATGATTTCACAGTTTCTGGAGTCATATTGCTCAGCTGAAATGAGACCATTGTCAACAGCTGACTGGCTTTTAAAGCAGCCGATAATCAGTTGGGTAAATTGCCATTTGTCGTCTTTTTTGGGACTTAACGTTCTTTGGGACCAGCAAGGCCCATCAGCAGCCAGCTTGGGCATGATACACCCTGCTTAACTGCTATAACAATCAGGCCCTCTGTGGTGCTTATGGAGCAGAGCTGGAAAACCTTGAAGAAAGCAAATGAATATCGACTTGCCGGTGATGGAAATGACGCACCTCTGGAGGATTCCTGGTGTGAGCCGAAGACAGAAACTGAGAAGTAATGACACTAGAAAGCATGCTGTGAATAAAAAAGAAGACACTGCAAGCTGTCAAGGAGAGAATAGAAACTGTTGCTAAGTGGGGGGTACATTTATCTCACCTTTCACACCAAAGGAAAAAAAAGAGGGAAAGGAAAAGAAATAATTCCTATGGGGCAAAACCACCCCTATCTAACGAAGTACTCTAATAAATGTCAATATGGTGTGTGGCGTAAGGAAACTGAAATGGATTTATCATTTTGTTTTGTTGGGGGGGGAATCAGCATCCCATTATAATGTTAGCAGTGAAATGGCAGAGCAGAGTTCAGATTGAAGGTTACATGAGTAAATCTGAGAACGAAACTCTCATACAAGGCTGAGACTTTGACTTGGAAATGATGTCATCCGATCGACTTCAGCCAGACTGGAATTGAATAGTTTTGCATTGGAGGAATCTGCATTTGCAACAAAGGGCTACCAGAAACATGTCAATAGTGCTGCATTTTCCAGGGTGAGGCTATTTAAGATAATAATACCCACTCCTTCTGGCTTGTGAGGAGATGCCATAGGTTCTGCAAAATGAAACTGACAGCTGGTACATATTATATAATGTCCTCCCTACAAAATCAGGCCTGGATATCTAAACAAAAGATAAGCAAAACTGTTAGAGAACCATCCTCGCCATTCTGGATAAGTAAGGCATGAGAGCACGAAGGAGGATTGGCAAGGCCAGAGTACTAGGGAAAGCCTTGCAGAGTTAGGGAAGTGTCACAGAAAATGAGCAAGGTGTTACTGGAACTGCCTTTTATTTGGATGGGGAAATTAGCTTAGCAGTCCAGGACTAAATTTAGCACAGATCTAGCCAGCTATACCAAGGTCCCTTCTTCAGAAACTCACGTGATAAAGAGGCAGACTACAGGTATTCAATCAATAACGTGTATTTACTAATGGTGTGGCGTATGCCTGAACTTGCACAAGCACATAAGGTTACACACAAGAGCTAAGAAACACAGAGTAGGAAAATTAGAGACGGTTGCATGAGCAGGAACCCCACGATGACAAAGGATATACTTACAATCCTGGGGCAGAGCAGAGATCCAGCAGCGAGGTGGTCTAGTGCCAGCACTAGGACCATGGGTAGAAGGGCAGCAAGGAATGGTGCGCACCCTCTGGTTTGGGGGGCTAGCTTATATACTTTCAAAGTATTCGGGGGCGGGCGCCCCGTTCAGTGGTTCTCATGACTTAAATCAAAGGATTTGGGGCTATCGGAACAGCCTTTATTGGACACTGTTTGAAGTCTGATTGATATCATGACATCTTTTGGGAGAGGGGACGGGGGAAGGAAGGGGATCCGGGCAGTTTGCACATTAACAGCGCTCATCCTGGTGCCATGAAGTCCAGAGTGCAGAGGTTGCTTTGATGTGCGCTTGTTGATTTCTCTGGCTGACTGGTGCTCAATCTCCATTCTAGATAGGTGTCAAGATATGCAGAAGAGAGCAGAGTTCTCTCGCTGTGTACGTGGACAGCTTGCTTCTTCAAAATGGCTTCCCAAAGCAGGCAGTCCTTCTAGGTCTCCTGGCTGCTTGGAGACATGGCTGCCGGTTGGGCATGGCAAGGGCTTACTAGCAGGCTGCCCGGTAGCGAGGGCAAACTTGGCAACCAGCCTATGGAAGGCCCCAGGCGGGGACTGGCCAGGGGACACCTAGCCAGGCTCGCTGAAGATTTTCCCTGGCTGGCACCTGACTGCTAGCAGCGTGGCTGGGGCCCAGGGTGAGGCAAGCTCTCATGGCAGGCGAGGAAGCAGCATTTAAGACACAGTCCGTGGTTGGTAGCAGCGCAAAATCACAAAGGAAAGTCCAAATATAAGCTTGAGCAGGGTTGTGCCACACAAGGGTCCTGAAAGCAATTGTCCAGGAAACTGACACAGTCTGTTGCAGCATTAGATATGAAACTGACACGTGTATTAGAGGCACACGTGCAAGGCAATCTTTTAGTGTAGAAGAACTCAGACACAGTTCGTGGCTGGCCTCAGGGCAGGAGGGGGGGGCTGCTCAGTAACAAAGGAACAGAGTGAGCGGCTTCATCTGTAAGTACAGCAGAACCAGGGAGAAGAATCCTAAAGTGGAAGAATAGAATGGGTAATAGAATAGGATAGAACTACAGGTAACGCTTCAGAATGCTCTGACCCATAATTAATTCATTGAAAACTGAAACCTAACCCATCAGGGAGAAAGGCTGTACTGCAGCTCTTTCCTTGCTGTGTTTTTTTCCTATTTGCAGAAAGGTTTGAACAGAGGGGGAACATTTTCTTAAAAATCAGATCCACCACCTGCAGTCTGAAATATGGGACAGTTTGTTTTCCTTTGGCTACATAGGCTGACCAGGACAGAGAGCTGCTTGCAGCACTGGTTTGCTGCACTGGCAATGGAAAGTAAGCAATGGAAAGGAGAGCCAGTTTTGTGTAGTGGTTAGTGCGCAGGACTCTAATCTGGAGATTAGAATCCCGCGGAACTCTAGAGTGTGGGACTCTAATCTGGAGAACCGGGTTTGATTCCTCCCCACTCCTCCACTTGAAGGCAGCTGGGTGACCTTGGGTCAGTCACAGCTTCTAGCTCTCTCTGCCCCACCCACCTCACAGAGTGTTTTGTTCTGGGGATAATAATGGCATAGTTTGTAAACCACTGAGTGGGTGTTAAGTCATCCTGAAGGGCAATATATACATCGAATGTTGTTATTATTATTTTATAGGAAAGGGGAAAGGCTCGTCCCAGTGGGGAAGGAGAAAGAAAGGCAAAGAGCTCACAGAGTGAAGGTCTAAGAGAGAAATCCTAAATGCTTTCTGAAGAGAGACATGTCCTGCTCATGTGCATTATTCAAGGAAAAGGGCTGCAAAGCACTCCTCAAAATGTCTGCTGTTTGAATCTACCAGGGGACGGAAGTCCCTCCCATTACTTGAGCATCCTGGCCAGTAGCTGCTCCTTTCTTGATCCAACTGGTTCTGCATTCTTTTTGTTCTGCACATCTTTCTCCATGTGTGAGTCACTATTATGGGATGTTTCTAATGATCTGGCACAATGGGACCAGTGGCTCTTTGAATTGGCATGCATGAAAATATTCTGCAAAAGCTGCAATAAATCCCCTCCCTCCCACCATACACATACATGCACAAAACTTACCTTCAGGTTAGATGTTGAACAAGCATGCAATATTATTAGAATATTGTTTATCACACATTTTATATCATCTTGGATATCTGATATTCTGACAATATGTATTAGCTGGTGTTCAATACTGATCAATATAGTATTGTATCTGAGTGCTGTCATGAAGGAACTGACTTTAAAATAACCTTATGTAGTTTTTATTTTATTTCTATAAAAAGACACCAGAATGGTATTTTCTTATGATCAGAGACTCACAGATAAGCTCAAACCAAATATTTACATGTTTTACATTAAATAGTTTATATACACAAATAACAAACCTGAGATAATAGATTGCAGGAGGACATCTACTGTACTTGTGGCTAATAGAGATGGGCACGAACGGGGGGGGGGGACCCACGATGTCCATTGTTCATTGCCATCCACAAACAGGGATTCACAAACATCGACAACCATGACCTGTTCACAAACATGTTTGAAGTTGGAGGTTCGTGGGAGCCAGAACAGCCCCCTTGGGACTTAGCTGAACTTGAGCTGGGAAAGGCATGATCCATGGGTCTCCCCCATGGGACCTTCCCAATGTCTAATACCCACCAAATTTGCAGGGGACATAGTACTCATTGTCCTCTAAAGATCCCCCAGGTTTCAGAGAGATTGCACCCCAGGAATGGCATGATCCATGGGTCCCCCCTTTCCCGTCCTTTTCTCTTCACAGTGGCAAAAACTGGACTGTCTGCTGGAAGCTACTTTGAGGGGTTACAGAAGGAAAGCCAGAAGGAGTTCAGACAGAGTTCAGACAGTCCATGCCTACGTTGCCAAGGGGATTGATTGAAAGACGCCAGACTCTCTGGCTTTATGAAAGGCTGATGGACGCCATGAACAGGGCTTGGAATGAACACATGTTCACCGGGAATGGGACCTCATGAACAGCTTACTTGCGAACAGCAGATTGGGCTGTTCGTGGCTTTTTTTTGTTCATATTGCTGTTCGTGCTCATCTCTAGCGGCTAAGATAAGATTTGAACTAAGGAGTTACCAGATCACAGATCACATTCTTAGACAGTATCCTCCTACACTGGCTTGGAAACAGTGCGTTCACATGCACACTCTGTGAGCCACCACCAAGCCAACCTATACATGCACCTAGGGTTGCCAACCATCAAGTGAGGCCTGGAGATGCAACTGATTTCCAGACAGCAGAGATCAGTTCACTGGGAGAGAACGGCTGCTATTACAGATGAACCCAATACCCTACTGAGGTCCCTCCCTTTCCCAAACCCTGTTTCCCTAGGCTCCACCCTGAAATCTCCACAAATTTTGCAATCCAGAGCTGGCAACCCCAATTTTCTGTTTCCAGAATGGAAAAAAACAAGTTATGTTGGCCACTCTCATGCTAAGCACCTGGCAGACAGGTGAGCTTGCTTCTGAACTCATAGTACACGGCTGGTGTCCTGCATTTGGCTTGGTAGATCACTACTACAGTCCTGGCATACCTCTTTAGCAATAGTAATGTCTTTTCCAGCAATATAAACAAACTGAGAGAACATTATTAGACATTTTCACAAATATTCATACTCCAGTGATGCCTGATTACTATACACACAAAAAGCAGAACTGGAACAAACTCAAACTTGCAAATACAGCTGATCTTCAAAACACTTGCCAAATTTTGTGTAACAACTATGTGCTCCAATTATTTGTGTGTATATTTCTTTATGCTCCTCAGGTTTTCCGTTTTATTTGGCAGTAGTGCCTGTTAAGAAATAGAGAAAAGTGGCATTTTTCAAAACCAAGGTTACAACTTTGACAACGTAGGCTATTTGCATACAAGTAACATAAACAGAATGCCCCACTGATTTCACACAAGGCATTTTCTGTAGCGGTGATGTATTTATTTATTTGCTCTATTTATAGACTGCTTTCCTCCATGGACTACTGTTTTATTTTGCTGATACAGACTAACATGGTTACCCATCTTATCAGCTCCCAAGATGGTTTATAATTTTTTTAAAAAAATTAAAACAGTGGTTGCTACTATCGTATAATTTTTACCATTTACAATATCATTGTTTATTATATATTTGCTCTTTCTTTTCTTTTTCTTTTGATGTAGTTGTAATTGTGATATCATTTTTATTTTATTTTATTTTATTCTGTTTATACACTGTCTTAAAATACCTGTGGCTCATACAAAGTAGTTTAGTCCATAAAACCCTGGCTGGCTCCACCCAGTTTCAATGTAGCAACAGTCAGACTGCAATGCCTGTGTTGGACTCAATGTACTTGCTTGGCTCCAATTTAAATTTGGGGAATGTTAGAAGAGGAGGACTTGACACTGTCCCTTCTCTCAGATTTCAAAGGGGGGGGGACTAGAGAGTTAGAAAGATTACCAAGTCAGGGAATCTTTTTACTGTTTACTCCTTTATTACTCTGATCTATCCTTTGATGTGTAGATTGCTTTTTGGGGATTTCCTCCATGTGACATCATTCTCTTTCTCCTTTTGTCACACAACTATCTTTTCTCTCCTTCTTGCACCATGGATGCAGGACTTGTTCTGCCATCCATATCCATCTTTAGACTAGATAGGTAGATAGGAATCTATCTCTCTACTTTCCTATCAAAGAACTCCTACTTCTTTTCTAAACCTAAAGCAAGTGTAAGTTTGTTATTTTCTCTCACACACACCAGCCAGCACACTACAACCACCAATCTATATATCTTTGATTGAAAACAGTTACTTTTTTCATAGTGAGGGAGCTGTTTCAGCCACTCCAAAGCTCTGCTTTCAATTTCCATTTCATTTTTAAATGGCAAGATAGTATCTATTGAAGAAAAGGACAATTCCTAAAATGGCAGCTTGGGTGCTGCATCTCTGAAGCAATGAGAAAACCCATCTGCATTAACAAGATTGGAGTAAGGGAATTGCAGGGGGAATGCATTTGCCCTGTGTGCAGCCCAGAGAGAACATTGGCAGTGAATGTGCACTCTGTACATGTTCATGCTCTTCATTTTGCTGCTACCTAAAATGGTGTGGTAAAGTTTCAAAGAAGCAACCAACTAGCTAATGCATAGAAAAGACATTGAAAACCACAGCTGAGTAGCACTTTCAAAACTACAGCAAATGTATTGCTGTAGGATTTGGAGATTATTTTGGTAGATAGAAATTTTGGTAGATAGAAATCTTCTTCAAACCTGTGATTTTCTATGTTTGCTGAAGTGGATGCTGAACCAGTTCCTTTTTAAAGTTGATTAATGGCCCCAGCAAGTCTGTTAAGCATTCTTTTTAAAATGTCTACATTCTAAAGAGTTGGTCAAATAGCAAGTAGGTACGTATTGACTAGGGGCGTGCAAGAAAAATATATTCGGTTTTCCCACTTCAGAATGATCAAAGCGGGGGGGAAAGTCAGAAATAAGCAATCCCAGACATGGCAAGCCGCTTCGGAAATTGCCTGTTGTCTGGCTTTGGTATGCTCCATAAAGATTTGGAGCACACTGAAAAGGCATTTAAATTTCCAACTCCACCACTTATTTGACTCAATGGGAGCCCCCTCCTCCCCCTCCCATCTGGTCAAATAAGCAGCGGGGCTGGAAGTTTAAACCTACACTTTTCTAGCCACTTGCAAGCAGCTAGAAAAGTGTAGGCTTAAACCTACCCCCCACACACTTGGCCTGCTGCAGGAGGGGCCATGAAATCCCCTAACCCCTTGCACAGTGGGTGAAGGGAATGGTGGGGCTGTAGGCTTAAGCCTGCAACCCCGCCACTGGGCACTCCATTCGCCCACTGCAGAAGGGGCCAGGGAATCCACAGTGGGTGAAGTGAAGTGGCGGGGCTTCTTCACCAAATCGCATCGGGTAAATGAAAATGGCAAGGCGTTCAGTTTCAAACTGAACGCCTCACTTCTTCACCTGATGCAATTGCATCAGGTGAAGAATGAGGTGTTCAGTTTGAAACTGAATGCCAGTCTTCACCCAATGGAGGCCAGCTGAAGTGCCAAAAGGGCCCTTTCCCCGCCGTTTGCACAATAAATGCCAGATGTGCCATTAAATTCCCTATAGGCCATTTGAAGCACCGAAAGGGCCCTTTCCCTGCTGCTTGTGCAGCAGGGAAAGAGCCCTTTAAACTCCAGCTGGCTGGCAGGGGATCCTCCGCAGGTCAGCTGGAGCCAGGAAGGGTTTGAAAGCCCCAAAGCTTTCCAAAGTGACCCAAATTGCTTTGGGAAGCTTTGATTCGGCATTTTTTGAATCAGGGCCAGCATGCTGGGACAGATTCGGAAATCTCAAATCTTTACAAATTGGATCCAATTTGGGTATTTATCCCAATTGAAAACTCAAATTGCACATCCCTAATACTAACAACTGTTCACCACCTAGGCAGGTTCAGCTAACATAACTGTTTTCAAGCATATAATAGTATTATTGCACTATGGCTTACTTTGCATGGTGGCTGTCTAGATAAAAACTTATAAAACGCTTTGGCAAATTTGAAATGATATTACAAAAAGTTAGAAGCTGCAGGGATTGCACCCTGCTTGCACAACCCAGCCAAGCCTGTCCCAGCAGCCATTCGCATATATTTGCCAAGGACCTAAATATAACATCTAATGTGTACTGGCCAGAATATTCAGACTACATCCAAGATTTTGTTTTATTTTATTTCAAAATAAAATTATATATATATATATATATATATATATAATTTGAAAATGTGTTTGTACTCACTTATTGAATATGTGTTTGAAGTAAGAAGAAGATTGCTACTATACTGAACTCTGTACATTGCTCAGAAATTGAGTGAACAGCAACTGTTTAGTATTGCAACTGTTTAGTATTCTGCCCTAGCTCAGAGACTTCAACCATGTATTTACAAAATGAAAGCATCTGTGATGCCATAATTTAGTAAATTTCAGTACTAAGTCACCTGTATGAATAAGGCAGAAACAAGACTCCGGTAAATGAATGCCCAGGAAAACTTTAAATATGTTCTGGTACAGGCTTTTCTTTAAATATGTTCTGGTACAGGCTTTTCCTATGCACATGGTATGTATATTTGCAGATCTTAAAGTGACTATCCTAAAAGTGAATTTCAAAAACAAGGCACAGGAGATTGCTGAGATACTACTAGATTGGGCCCAGAAGCATTGTTAGGCCTCTATCATTGTTAGGTCCCCAAAATTTCTAGGGGGCCCCTCCCTAAATCTCCCATGGCCCCACCTCCATAGGTAGTGGTAATGGTGGCCCCTTCCTGTGATGTCATTGGCTCCTCCCTATAATGTCACTTATAGACCTAGCATAGCAACACCTTTGGCCCAGCTCCCCCCTCCCCCCTCCCCAGAAACTGGAAAGTCTATGCTCTTGGTTGGAGTTACCTCCTTGCAAATAAACACCTGATATATTGACCCAGCTTCTTTCTGCTGAATGGACCTGAGAATGGGTGCCTGAGTGAGTGCTCTAACCTATGAACCCACAGCTAAAGGGGAACACCAAAGGAGAAACTGATGCAGTAGAGATTGTGCCTCCTGTTCTGGATGGGGTGAGTTATTCTCTTGCAGATTCTCTAAAACAGTTGGTGGGGTGTGTGTGCTTCTATATACCATTTTCTTGCTGGGGGAAAAGGTTAGTATGGGGGGTTAAGAGGATGGGTTTATTTTTTTCCGTTACAGCTGGAGCAGTTCAGCTGATCTGGCCATATTGACCCATACTATTATAATCCCTAGGCTTGATTATGGAACATGCCCTACGCAGGACTGCCTTTGAAGAAAATGTCGGCATTTTAATTGGTCTAAAATAAGGCAGAACATTTTTTGACAGGAACTAGCCAATTTGCACACAGTTGCTGTTCTGGAACATCTATTTAGATTTGGTTTTGAGCTCAATTTAACATGTTGATTCCCACATGGGACCCAGATATGCGAAAGACTATTCTTCTGTCTATGAGCCCATGAACAGCTGCACTCCTCTCTACCTTCTGCTGTCTCACAGTAACTTCACCTGGGGCTGTGAGATCCATCACTGCTTGATAATAGATCACCTTTGTAGTAGCCTGTGAGTTCTAGAACGGCTTTCCAGAAAAGGTCAGGAAATAATCTTCCCTTTTGCTCTTTAGAAAGTAATGCAGCATTTGATCAAAGTTTACAGCCCCTGATACCTTTTCAGAAGTTAACTAGAATCAAGTAATTGCAGAAAGAAAACTATACTAGTGATCAAAATATGGTATTAAGGCTGTTTCCAACACCAGCTTCCAGGAGGCAGCCCAAACAAGACATCCTAGCTCCAGAACCAGTATTTGGATGGGCACCAGCACCTGTCTGGTTGTAGGGGACAGTCTAGTTAGTGCAGGGCTGTGTGATGTGGGGCCACTCAAGATTGTTTGGGGGTACAGAGCGCTTGTATCTCTTACCCTACTTTGAAGTTATTAACTTAAGAACTGGGATTTGTAGGAGGAACCAGTATATGCCCACTTAGAAGGGAGAGTCCCCTGAATACAGAGGTGTCTGAAATGTGCTCCTACAGTCTTTGTTTTAGGGTACAAAGCTTTTCAACTTCCCCCAATATCTGAGTTTTGCTCTGCAAATAAGGAACTAGTAACTGTGAATAAGGAACTGGAAACTGAGAACCAACTTCAGCTTCATCACACTATATAGAAGAATTTTCAGGAAACAACAAACCAACTCAAATAACAATAGTTAGCAAATGCTATTGACCTCTTAGCTTATTCTGAAACAAAGCATTTCTTGTTTAAGAGTTTTTAAAAAGAAAACAATACAAGGCATTGTTATTTAGGAGAATTTTTGCTGAATGTATTAGGATATAGGGTGGAATGTTAGGCTCAGGCTTGTTTGTTTTTCTAATTTTTTAATTAAATGGATTTGATTTCAATTGTAGAATGCTGTTCATGTAAGCTGCCTTGATCTCGCCATGAAGAAAAAAGGCAAGATAGCGAGCCTGAATTAAATAACATGTGATAACAGAGGAGGCTTGTTCTGTCCTTTTCATTCTACCTCTCAGGATGTTCTGGCTGCTACTTTTTCCTTTTTCATAGAGTATAGGGAATTTGTCTCTTCTCTGGAGAGAGACTGCAAAGCAAAAACCAACTATCATTTGAGAATGGCTTACAGTGGTTACTTGTCCTGTGGGTATGGAGCACTGCCTCCACAAAGGTAGTACTGCACTTCATTGTTCCTCCTGACTCAGCTGGAAACAGATGGGGCATATTAAGAATAGAGATAGGCACAAAAAGCAATATGAGCAAAAAAAACACCACGAACAGCCCAATCTGCTGTTCGCGAGAAAGCTGTTCGTGAGGCCCTGTTCCCGGTGACCATGTGTTCGTTCCAAGCCCTCTTTGTGGCGTTCGTCAGCCGTTCGTAAAGCCAGACAGTCTGGCGCCTTTCAATCAGTTCCCCTGGCAACATAGGCATGGACTGACTGAACTCTGTCTGAATTCCTTCTGGCTTTCCTTCTGGCTTGTAACCCCTCAAAGTAGCTTCCAGTAGACAGTCCAGTTTTGTCCACTGTGAAAAGAAAATGACCAGAAAGGGAGGGACCCATGGATCATGCCTTTCCCAGGGTCCAATCTCTCTGAAACTTGGAGTGTCTTCAGAGGACAGTGAAGACTATGTCCCCTAAAAATTTGGTGGGTATTGGACATTGGGAACCTCAGTTTGTAACCCGTTAAAATAGCTTCCAACAGACAGTCCACTTTTTGCCGCTGTGAAGAGAAAATGACATGAAAGGGAGAGACCCATGGACTCTCCTTTCCCCAGCTCAAGTTCAACTAAGTCCCAAGGGGGCTGTTCTGACTCCCACGAACCTCCAACTACGAACATGTTCATGAACATGTCATGTCCGTCGATGTTTATGAATTCCTGTTCGTGGATGGCAACGAACAACAAACATCATGTTCATTTTTTTCCCCTGTTCGTGCCCATCTCTAATTAAGCGTCCCAATGTCAGCAGGTTTTGGTGTTGGTAGGGCTGCCAACTGACTGGAGAAAAAATATCTTGTCCCTGGTATTTACCAAGAAACGTTATTTATCTCCATGCCATGAAAGGTTTCAACTTCCCATTTCCTCTCATGAAACTTCCATTAAAGGAGCAAGGCATCATTCCTCCAGCTTCTTAGCAATCCCAGGCATATCATCTGCTCCTTATTAAAAGACAGTCAGGGCCAAAGACTTGAGGTGAGAAGCAGTGCAAAGATGAGGATCTTGTCCTTCTGAGTGGTGATGACAGTAGTCATCAAGAATGAGAATGTCGTCTCCCCAAGGGCCTAACAGTTTACTGAAATTTTTAAGACTCTGTTTTAATTAAAATGCATTTGCAACCCCAGCCGGAAGGAAGAGACAGACACAGGTTTGGAATAAAGGGCCATTTATTAAAATGACCATAAAGGTAATGCACGGCAAGAGCTAACTAAGTAATACAGGTCAAGCCCTGGGGTCAGCACACTGACCACTGCCTTGCCTGTCTGGGCGAGCCCCAATGCCCCGGGTGTAGGCCATCTCAGGAATGGCTGCAACCCGGCCAGCTAGGCCATAGGATCCCCACTCAAGCACCTGTTGCGCCCCAGCCACCCAAGCATGAGGTTAGGCCTTCTTCCCGGGGATCCACTCAGGCATCTGCCCTCCCTGATGGTAGCCGCCCAAGCATACCGCCCTAATGACAGACCCTGTTCCCCAACCTTGGGGAATGCCACAGGGGCTCACCGGCCCGCACCCTATTCCCAAAATCTCCTGCCAACTACTAACGAAACAGCACAACCCAACAATAACTCAGAACACTGCAATTAGTGCAAGGCAGGCGAAAAAAAACCCTTCCCAAAAGCCAATCAGGGAAAAGAGGGAAAAATTCCTACCTGGCTCTGAACCCAGCAGCCGGCTATTCCTGCACTAAAAACAGGGTGAGGTGGGTGGGCCGAGCGCTCGAAGAGACTGCAGCTGGAGAGAGCGGAGCTGCCTGGATCAGGCTCTTGGCTCCGCCCCCCAGCTAAGCCCAGGATGCCTGGGAAGGGAGCCTGTCTCCTTTCCTCCAGGGCGGGGCCGCAAAGGACGGCTCCCAGCTTGAGTGGCATTCTGCCGTGCTGGGAGAGCCGCATTGCAACCCCAGCTGGAAGGAAGAGACAGACACAGGTTTGGAATAAAGGGCCGTTTATTAAAATGACCATAAAGGTAATGCACGGCAAGAGCTAACTAAGCGGTACAGGTCAAGCCCTGGGGTCAGCACACTGACCACCACCTTGCCTGTCTGGGCGAGCCCCAATGCCCCGGGTGTAGGCCATCTCAGGAATGGCTGCAACCTGGCCAGCTAGGCCATAGGATCCCCACTCAAGCACCTGTTGCGCCCCAGCCGCCCAAGCATGAGGTTAGGCCTTGTTCCCGGGGATCCACTCAGGCGTCTGCCCTCCCTGACGGTAGCCGCCCAAGCATACCGCCCTAATGACAGACCCTGTTCCCCAACCTTGGGGAATGCCACAGGGGCTCACCAGCCCGCACCCTATTCCCAAAATCTCCTGCCACCGCAAGGGTCAAGCCTCTGCTTAGACCCTCGCGCCCCACAGGTGGCCTAGAGCCACCCGAAGCCCTTGCCATAGGTCATCTAGGAATATATCATTGCCCTCAGGTGACAGATGGACACCATCTCCTCTGTAGAGGTGGGCAAATTTGGCCCTAATCTTGGGGTGTGGCAATAAATACCCAAGCCTTGCCCCAAAGACCTCTTAATGGTGTGGTTAGCCTTGTGTCGGGCCTTCTCTAATGCCCTGGTGTCAAAGGCCTCCCGCCATACCCGTCGTTGTAGCATCTCTGACCATACGATAAGCACACCCGGCCATCAGCTGCTTATGTATTCAAGGTCCTCAGCTACCTGCATCGACAGGGCCTTGCCCTGTACCAGCCCAAGGTCATTACTACCCAGGTTAATGACCACTATGTACGGGGGAGGACCTTTCCGGGGGAGGAGATGCAGCAGCCCGGGCCATCTGAGACCACGCCTGCCCTGCCAATCCACCATGGCCACAGCGCTCAGGCCCAACTGGGATCCAAACTGTGTTCTCTTGGCTTGATTGGCCGCCCAGAACACCATGCTGTGACCACAAATCAGGATTCTTTTCCTCTCCTGGCCCGACACGGCACCTGAGGAAAGAACAAGGAGTTAGCCATTTAGCACTGATGTAGGGGCCGGACATAGGACCGAAACACCCTTGACCGCCACCTACCCACTCTCTGAATCACCTGCTGAGGGTATCCCATAGCAGCTGCTGTGGAGGCCGCTCCAATCCGGAAGGAGTGGGTTCCGAATATGACCCCCGACAAGCCAATTTTCATAAGTGCCCTCTCTGTCACCGCCCAAAAATGATATTAGTCAGTGGGGCCTGATCTTCGTGGCGGAATAACACCCCTTGGGCATCCCCACAAAGCATGACATATTCCCTGAGGGCCTTAACAGGGCACAGCTCCTGCTCAGAGCAGGGGCCCAAAAGCAAGGCGGTCCCCTGCTGCCGCTGGTCTGTCTTGGACCTTCTAATCCCAATGGAGACTTTGTCCCCCACAAATTTAATGTACTGGGCCTTCAAGGCCCGTCCAGACGTGTCTGTACGCGATGAGGCCACCAGCTCACTTACTCGGAGGGCCCCAAAAAATGCCGTTAGGGCAGCAGCGTAAAAAAGCTTCCGTTCAAACACAGATGAGCAGGCTTCCGCCCACGCGGTCACCAGCCCCCTCAGCACTGACGGGGAGATGGGCTGCCTCGGGTCACTTGGTGTTTTAATGCCCCCTAAAAAAGACTCCAAAGCCTGTAGACCAGGAGGCATCAGGGGTGACTTGAAGTTCGGCTTCTAGCAAAAGCTCCTCCCTCCAAAAAGTCACCCCATTAAAGGTGTCAAGGAATTCCTTCCCCACCAACAGGTCATCCCGCGTGCCCTTATTAATTCTTAAACGCTGATGGGGCAACCGTAAGGCCCTCATAGCATCGCACAGCCACCTGAGGAAAGCCCTCCCAGGCACAACTGCCTTACAGGCAAAGTTTAAATGGCCAACTAATTGCTGCAACTCAAGGAGAGATATCTTGGCTCCACTCAAGCAGCCCTCCAATCGAGCCCAAGATCTACCACCGTCTCTAAGGGCAACCTTAAGGTCTGTTGAACTGTGTCTAGTTCTATTCCCAAGAACGTTATGACAACAGATGGTGTCTTGGTTTTCTCATGAGTTAAAGGAACCCCCAGTTCCTCAGAAAACTCCATGAACCCTGCCAAAAGCCTGGCACACTGCCCCAAGCCAGCTGGCCCAGACATCATAAAGTCGTCTAAACAATGGATGAATAGTCAGCATCCCTGCGCCTTGGGGAGACCTGAAGAAACCGTTCAAGTACCCTCAGCTTTACTGGGCTGGGCCCCTTTTCCAGGCCCTTGTTGGCCACCACTGCCACCAAAGCGTTTCCCACCCTGTCTTCCTTTGGGGCAGGCAGATTATGGGTGGGTTCCCATGCATGCAGGGCAGTCATGCATATACTTGCCCACTTTCTTGTTGCAAAGCTCCTCGGACGTGAAGTCCCAACAAAGCAGCTGTAATTAAACCTGCTGCCCCGCAGAAGTGCGGGAACCTGAACCCTGAGAGGGTAGAATAATCATATGATCACCCTCGCTCCTATTCCTGAGGTTGGACTTGGCAAGGGCCATGACCTGCACCCACAGCTGTATCAACCAAGCCGTCCCCTCAAAGTCCGTGTACCCCCTGTATATAATATTCATGTATTGGAAAAGTGGGACAGCCCTACCTGGCTGTGCCCTAGCCAATACCCCTGCATAAACCAGGAACCCAGACAACCACTAAGTCCAGTTCCTGTCAATCTGCCTGCAGCAGATCTTCTCCTTATCCCTATCGTACAGATCATCTACATCCTTCTTCTCCTGTTCCCTGAAGAGAAGGGTAAAGACATCCATGTACTAACCCTTTGTATATCCCCCCTCCCTTGCAGGCAATGCCATATCTCCTGGGGGAAGTGTCCTATAAGGAACCGTGCCATATCTCTGGGGTCCATAAGGGGCCAGGCCCATCTGCTTGCCATCACAAAAAGGCCACCCAGTCACAGACAGAGGGAAGGCCTATCCATCCCAAATGGTAGCACAGCCCGATACAGGCAGTACTTGCGCCTGCTGCAGGTGCAAGGAGCCACTGGCATAACTAGGCCAAATAGTTGGGCCTGCAGAAGGCCAACCAAGCATGGGATATGTCTCCAAAACAGAAGATGCAGGAGCGCCGGTAGCAGCTACCTGTCCCAAAGAGCCCCAGTGCCAAGTGGCACTCCGCTTGGGCAAAGGATCCTTACCGTCACGCATGGGTTGTTTCACTGCTATGGCAACTTGCCCACTGTCAGCTGACCATTCCAGGTCAATGTCAGCCACACTCTCAGTTAATGTTGGATGGTCCTGGCTGCTGCCTCCATCACCTGCCACCACTCCTGATACTCCATCCAGGGCAGAAAGACAAGAGGCAAAATCCTTATTAAAATCAGCCCTTGTAATTGTTTTAGCACCCTTGTGTGGCTGAACAGGTGCAACAACTGATGCTTTACCACTCCTAGCCCTCTGAAGAGCAACAATGCGCTCCACAAGTTCCTGCCTGCTTGGGCCATCGTCCTCGTCTGAGGAAGACAGAGCCCGAGTAGGGTTCCACGGCACTGGCCTTTTTACAAGCCACTTCCCCATTGATGGGCCACCCCCATTTCTGGGCGGCATAAACATTCCCAAATGATGACACAGCAGCCGTTAATAATGTGTTGGACTGGCTCGCAGCTTTACCCTTTAACCAACTGTTGACGCTAGCCTTGACAGGTAGCACTAAGCCCCAGCAAAAGTAGCAATTGCCAGGAGCAGTACCAAGCTGCCACACAAGATGGTGCCGAGCACAGTCCTGAGCAAATCCGCCTGCCAACAGAATGGCTGTCAGGCAGAGACAGGCCACCAGTAATTCTCCACCACAAGATGGCGCCGAGCACACCCCTGAGCAAATCTGCCCGCCAACAGAATGGCTGTCAGGCAGAGACAGGCCACCAGGCCCTCTTTTATGGCCCACAAGAATATAGGCTTAGGTGCCGCTTTACCAGTAGGCCAAAGTGAAGAACACAGGCTCTGTTTTTAAGTTACTTTATTTTACTTCTTGCCGGGGGTGGGGGGGATGCTAAATGGAAACAAACAGGCTTATGGCAGGAAGAGGGGGTTATGTGTAAGTGGGGGGGGGGAGGGCTCTCACCACCCACTATCTCCAAGACAACTATTAAGGGGAGCGACCACATCCAAGTTGGGCCAAAGTCCCTCTGATACAGCCTAGTTGCCCGCCACCCCAGTGCCCAACCAGCCTGCTCAATTAAACCGCTCAATTACTCTAGCCCCAACAGGCCCTGAAGCCCTGGCCTGTATTGTGCGCTGCAGCTGCAGCCGCCAGCCGCCTCCGACAGCCTCCAAGAGCTGACTGCTATCGCCGCTTTCCAACTGCCTCCACTGCCGCCATCAGTGCTTGTTCAGCACACATTCCTCCCTTCAGCTTCACCACTCAAAGGAGCGCAGAGCAAAGAGCTCTTGTTTCACCGAGCGCTCAAAGAGACTGCAGCTGGAGAGAGCAGAGCTGCCTGGATCAGGCTCTTGGCTCCGCCCCCCAGCTAAGCCCAGGATGCCTGGGAAGGGAGCCTGTCTCCTTTCCTCCGGGGCAGGGCCGCAAAGGACGGCTCCCAGCTTGAGCGGCATTCTGCCGTGCTGGGAGAGCCGCATTCCTGGGCAGGAGGGGGAATGATTTGTAAAGACTGATGTTTTTAAAGAAAATTTTATGCTGCTGATATTGTCTGTCAGACGTTATATACTGGTTTTTCTTTTGAGATGTTCTAAATGTTGGAATATTTATTTACTTGTTTATTTCATTTATACCCTGCCTATCTGCAAAGCAGCTTACACTGTTTTCCTCTTCTCCATTTTATCTTCACCAAAACCCTGTGAGGTAGGTTAGGCTGAGAGTGTGTGATTGGCCCAAGATCACCCAGCAAGCTTCTAGAGCAGAGTGGGGATTCAAACTTAGGTCTCCCAGATCCCAGTCCAATACTCTAGCCAATGCTTGACACTAAAATAATGGTTGGGTTTTATTATATGTTTTTTAATTGTTGTTGTGACTCAGCTCAACAGTCTGTAGAGATGGGTCAAACATTTTAAATTTTAAAAAATGAAATCATCAAGCATCCACAACAGAGACAGAGGTTTTGCAGTGCAATCCAAAGCAGAGTTATACTTTCTAAGACCACTGAAGTCAGCGAGCTTAGAAGGATGTAACTGCTTTGGATTGCATTTTGAATCATGCAAGCGGTAGGTTTTTTAAAAAATTAGAAATAAAACTTTGCTTTCTTTTCTCTCACAGCTGAATGACAGTTGAAAGCTCAAAAGGGCTTTTCTACCAAATGCTCAAATCTTGAGTAAACAGCTCTGGAGAGTTTTAAGCCACAGCTGAAATGAAAGGTCTTGCTCCTTAAAAAGTAATGTTTAAGCACATTTTTCTTCAGCACAGTGAACAGAGGTGTAAACTACTAAAGTCACAAGGAACTCCTGCAAAAGCATTTGACATTTCTTAGCCACACGTTTATTTTTCATTTATTTACCACACGTATTATGTTAGACTCCTTTCTGTCAAGTGCCGAAGGCAAAATGGAGTAAAACTAAAATCACAGAAACCATTAAAGAAAAAGAAAATAAACAGGGGTGGTTAAGTTTCTCTGCAAGAAGAAACACCTCATCTTTTGAGGAACTGCATGGTTAAATACAATGCATCCTCAAAAGATGAGGTATGTTTTCTTGCAGAGATTATGGAGGCTCCAAAATAGGACAAGTAGATAAAAAAAAGAGGGCAGGAATTTCAGCTAATGTAGTTTCTCTCTTCATAACACCCACCAATCCTATCCCTTTCCACAAGTTTTAATCTGGTCACAAAATAATAGGCTTACCATTTGCCCATTTATGGCAGACAATCTCTAGGTAATTTTCTCATTTGCCCATTGATGTTCTGAGCAGCAGTGGGAGAAAAAAAATTAAATTAAGGCTCTGGCCTAGTAATGGACATATCACATCCAGGGTACAACTAGGGTTGCCAACTTATGCTTGGAAAATACATGGAGATTTGGGGGTGGAGCTTGGAGACAGTGAGGTTTGGGGAGGGGACGGAATTCAGTGGGGTATATTGTTGCCCGCCCTCCAAAGCAGACATTTTCTCCAGGGGAACTGAATACCTGGAGGCTGGCAACCTTAAGTAAAATCCAGAAGTGGCAATGATAGCTCTAGGAATTGCTGGAACTCTATGGTAAAGTCATACAGTTTTACAATAGAGTCCTGCAATTTGTAGAGCTACCCATTGGCTCCCTACCCAAGTTACTACATTACAAAGGCAGATGTGTTTCTCTATTTTTATTAACTGATAATGTTGGAGAAGAAAAGGGCAATTTGCTACAATTTACAAATTACAGTTGGGTAATTTAGAGCCTCTTCCTTCCCTCAGGCCACTGCTCCCATAAATTCTCTTGAGGCCTAGAATGGCTGCAGGTGCTATACTGTCTTATGTTTCCTTTCTAAGCAACATTTGGTCATTTATCAGTACCACACAGTTGGCCTTGAGATTTACCACTGAATTGTCAGGTGATTCAAGCCAAATATATCACTCCTTCATTGTAAGTCTTGTCACATAACTGGGAATTTAGATGAAGTTTCCTGAGGGACATCAGACAAAATCTAGAATTGACCAAGAGTTTTAGTGTATTTATTATTGTTTTTCCAGCAGAGCCAGTATTTTAACTGTCCATTGGACCTTGCAGAGATTTGGTCTCAAGGAATGTCTTTGGTCATGGCCGTAGGATTGCCGGGTCCCTCTATCCTCTCAGTGGGAGGATAGGGGCCTGGAACTTACCCTCGCGTGCACATCAGCGCATGCGCGCTCCGTCAGCAGCATGATGACGTCACTTCCAGAAGTGATGTCACCAGGCAAAGTGCATGGTGACATCACTTCTGTAGGTGACATCGCTGCATCAGCCACGGGAGTGCTTCCACACTTTGATTTGGCTGGTTTGGGGCCAAATCGGAGCTCAGGGATGCTCCCGTGGCCAGCGCGAGGGGTGGGAGCACGCACACGGTGCTCGCTCCTGAGGTCCGTGCCAGTGGCAGGCATGCTCCGGGAGTTTGCTCCCTCCTGCCAATCGCTGAGCAATTGGCAGATAAGGGGACAAATCCCCAGGAATTTGCCCGCCAAAAGCAAGGAACTGGTAACCTTACATGGCCGGCTCCTGTCCTTACATGTTCCAATGTAGGCATGTGCAAAGAGGCCAGCTTGGCCTCTTTATAAGATTGCCAGGTGCCTTAACTCCCCCAGCAGGAGATTGGGAGCCTGCCACTTACCCTGTGCAGGCGTGGAGTCTTCGTCTGCATGCAGCGTGCACTCCTGACATACGTGATGATGTCACTTCTGGGAGTGATGTCATCACACGGGTCAAAGGCGGCTCTGCAGGTGAAAGGGTGCTCTGATTCAGCCCCAAACGGGCCCGCTGTGGGGTGCTGCATGGCACAATTCAGGCCATTGTGGCCATGGGAGCACTCCACGTCACCCGAGGGTGTGCCCTGGGTAGCACACACCCCCTGCCGGCCAAGTAAGCGGACGTGGGGGAAAGAAGGGTGGGAGCAGGGGATCCACCACCCTGGATGGGGAAATGGCATCCCTACCTCTTTATCAGGCTTGCTATCCCTTTGCTCCCTCCTGTTGCTCCCCAGCCCCTTTCACCTGGCTGGTGGGGTGAAGGCAGGGAGTAGGGTGAAGTGTGTGCGAACTCTTCCATGCTCTTCCATCATACTGGTGATGGAGGAATTGTGGTGCATGCTGAAGCCAAGCACTGTGAAAACCACCCCTCTGGAGCTCATTTTTCAATGCAACTCTGCTCGAGCCGAATCAGAGCATAGTGAAAACTGCTTCCAGAGGGGCTGTTTTCTCAGTGCTCAGCTTCAGTGCACACTGTGCCAGAAAATCCATCTGGCACAACGGGGGTGGGGGTGGGAGAGTGTGCATGTTTTCGAGGTGGATACCCTGCTGTCCCCTGCATCCCAAGACCCCTGACCTCCCTCTTGGGCCCCTGGGGCCCTGGCAACACTATTCTTTATGTAAGATTGCAAAATACATTCATCTTCCTTTGTTTATTCCAAAACTTTGCAGAGCAGAACACTTCATCCGGTTTATCCTTACTTAGTGGTAAATATCAGAACTGTCAGGCATATGGTGCAGTTCTCAGCAGAGTTACACCCTTTTAAGGTCAGTGACATCAGCGGGCTTAATAGAGTGTAACTCTTCTTAGGATTAAGCTGTTAGTCTACTGGCCTTCTACAATAATAAATACTACTACTAAACAGCAAAAGAACCAAATTCAGACCTCCGCTACTTGTAACCCATCAATCCAAATGCTGCTCACTAGTAGCATGGCCACATCTTCTGCTATAGTGGGAGAGGTCCCACTGCTAGGTTCCCACTGCCCTGGGCTCCCTCTGCTGCTCAGTGGAGCAGTGGGAACAAAAATTAAGAAATAAGTGGTGCTGCAGATTGGAAACTATGCATTGCACATTTAGATGGCACCCTTCTGCTCTGCAATGCTGCCATGGGCTTGTGCATTCAAATCACCTAGCACAGCTAGTCATTTGCAACCGCTTGCAACCAGTACAGCTAGGACTGAATCTGAGTATTCATGAATGAATATGCATATGTGCACTGTAAGAATCCCATCAATAGAAAAGGTTTTTTCCTCCTTTTGCAATCAGACTCAAATATCACCTGTTGAGCAAATTGTTCTGGAAACAAAGCAGCAAGCCATTTTCAATATTACTGTTTATAAAAATAAGCCTTGGGCACCCGATGGAAACGGAAGTCTTAATTCTACCCTTCAGATCTGCTGCCTATCTAATTTTCTGCCAGGGTTTTAATCTACAATTATAGAGCAGTACCCAGTGGATGCACATTTGAGCACCAATTTTCAATAATTACTGTTTTTAGCATTATTTATGAGTGGTCTCTGGACCTTGCACAGACACACCAATATGTAAATTGTTCCCATAGGTCTGACCTCAGCCACAGACTCTAATTATCAGTAGTTAGCTGTAGCAAACAGTCAGGACTGCAGATGAATAACTGTTATGTGAGGCAGGACTTGGTAAACTTTAGATCCCCTTTAATGGGGCTGGCTAAAACCTAGCTAACCCTGATGAATTAAGCAATCTCTGGAGCACCGGGATCCTCAGTGAGTGATCTAAATGGATAGACCACAGTGCTATGAGAATTGTCAAGCTGGATATTAGTAAGAAATATGAGTATATGAATTTGTAGTGCTATACACCTAAAAGAGCCCGGTGGGCAGGAAGGCAGATTTCATTTCTCACTGGGACAATTCCAACATAAGAATGTTTCTGCAAAAGATACCCCTGAGTCGAAAATGTGCAGACCTTTTTCTAATATCTGAGCGTTTTACTCTGGTAGAGAAGCTGTAGAATGTTACCCATTTTACATTTCAGTCAAAATCTACAATGATATGGCTATTGGGCAAGATCAGGTCTGAGGTAATTTCATCTGCTGTCCCCTTGAATTGAGCACTCCATAATAATATATGGATTAAGATAGGACACTTACAAGCAATCTTTTGTCTTATTCCTTCTCCCCCTCTGTAATTTGTGCTTCAAGCGGGCATATTTTTTAAATAAATAAATAAGTACTCGAGCATAGTTTACCTGACCTCACAGCCAGCAGCCATTGAAGTAGAACAGGAAAACAGAAATATGTGTGACATAACGCCATCTGGAAAGGAGGTACATTTATTTTTTTATGTTTTTAGAAATGCTTCACAATATAATAAAACTACATAGGAACCCATGAAACAAACAGAAAGTACTAAAATCAATACAAAATGTAATAAAAGTAGGAAGGTATACAAAGCCAGTTTATCCCCACTTCATTCCACCCTGTCCTTCCTATAGCTCTTTGGACAACAGAAGCTATTGTTTATTATTGAACAGAAAGGAGGGAAGGAAGCAGTGTTAGCAGCCAGACCCCCTTCTCAAGCTGTGAGAGCAATTGATAGATAGAATATCATAACCCCCCCCCTTCCTCATATTCTATAAGCACAAGACACTGCCTGGCCCAAAGCAGAATAGATGCCAACCCGACAGGAGCCTGGAAAATTACCAGGAGGTAAGTCAGAATGGCTGGCTGACCAACAGCCCCCTCCATGTCCCAGAGATTCATAACTTAAGACAATGAGGCTCCAAGGAAGTCCTGACTCATCCTGTCAACACCTAACCTTGCTTCCCTTCACCTGTCTATCTTAATCAAGCAACACCCAAGCTATTCAGCAAACCTTACCAGCTTTCCCACCCAGTTTATGAGGTCATCTAGCAATATTTTCACCTACAGTGTGTCCCAGATAGGAACCATCAAACCTCTCCACACTTACTGTTTTAACTCTGGATAAACCATTCAGCCATTGTTTTTTAGAACAAGACATCAAGCTTGCCTCAGTGGATGTTTTGCCCTACAATTGGGCTCCCCAGCCACGTGCTATGTGTGTGTGTTCTGGGACCCATCCATGTACCCTCCAAATTCATTTGTGCCTTCTCTTCCCTCTTCTTTCCATGAAATGCTGGTCATTTTGCTGCCTCCATGGACCTCTGCTCTTCGAGACATAGCTATCATCCTCCCTGAAACCGCTTTCTCTTATTTTCCTCCCTGATTTTTATAGTTAGCCTTGTATGTGTGCTGGATGTATTTGTGCTATTGCCCTTTTTATTTCCCTTTTAATAAAAAAACCTTTCCTGTTGAACATCTGCCTAATTTATTTGAGTGTTCTCTAAGGGGATAGACCCCATAAACATTAATATTAATATTAACAACAACAACAACAACATTTGATTTATATACTGCTCTTCAGGACAACTTAACACCCACCCAGAGTAGTTTACAAAGTATGCTATCATTATTCCCACAACAATCACCCTGTGAGGTGAGTGGGGCTGAGAGAGCTCCAAGAAGCTGTGACTGACCCAAGGTCACCCAGTTGGCTTCAAGTAGAGGAATGGAGAATCAAACCTGGTTCTCCAGATTAGAGTGCTGCCACTCTTAGGCATGATACCAAACTGGCTTTCCACCAAACTGGTGGAAATTCCCAGTCACCCCCTCTTGTTTGCCCTCTTAATCCTAATCCCCCCAACTAATTAAGGAGACCTCCTATTTGGGTAATTGCTTGGGTAACAGCAACCAAGCAATTCTTAGAAAGGACTATGGTAGCAATAGGGTGAGTAGTGAAAAGGTGATGGCTGGTCTCAAATGGAATTGTAACAGTCTCTGGAGCCTCAGATAATATGAGCGCATGGAGATGTTCAAGTGGGACCAATAGTTCATCATGTAGTCTTGCCCTAAGGATGCACCCAAAATTTTGCTTATCCAAATATCTCCCCAGATTTTGGAGTTCCAAACTATCTGGCCTTGTATTAGAAGTCAAACTGATGCATTTGGAATCTTCCATTGTTTCCATATTTATTTCCAAATTTCGTACAGAGCGTACAGAGTCTTTCCCCCTTATCTGCATCATTAATAAGAAAGTATGTATACAGTTTTGTGATTGAGCAAATGACCGTATCAAGATTCCATTGGAAAAGGTGTTTTACCAAATCACACAGGGATGTGTGTGCATCAATAAAATGTTACCCCTCTTGATGCATTTATACAGACAATCACATCAATGCTCCCCACCCCCAGGGTTTTGTCAATATGCACTTGAGCATCGGAAATGGAGGAAAATGCAAATGAACTAAAAACTCCTGCAAAGTGATTATGCACCAACTTAGCAAGTCTCCTAGTTAAACTGGAAATAAGGAAAAGGATTAAGTGCTAAGTGACATTCTAGAAATAAAGGGAGGCATGACATGAAAACAAGGAAAGGTCCATCTCTATACAATCCAAGGCCATTCAGGGCTTCATAGTGGAATAAGACGTTTTGAAGGGAGAGGGGGAACTTTACACAGTGCTGTTATTTTGGGTTGGTTAATTGGGGGGAGGGTAGAGTATAGTTCCATCTTTAACTTTCAAGATGTAAACAATACATGGAAGGCCCACAAAGTTTTCCCACATCCTTCTCCATTCCTTCAGCCAGCTCCAACTCTTGGAAATATCATTCATGGCATCACAGGGTGCATGTGGAGGAATACCCATGTATGACAGTGGGCTGGAGTGAGGAAGGACAGTTCCTGTCATGTTTTCTCTTCATTTAGGACAAAACTGCAGTCCTTTTTTCCCCCTGCTTGATTTTAAAAGAAAAAGTAGATACCCGCAAAAATTAACAGGGAAGTTTTTTCTCATCCTCAATTTGTACTTCAACAGTCTTCAACTTACTATCAAAATGCTACCTTTGAGAACCCAAGAGCTCTGGCTGGCCTGAATAAATATTAATAAGATTTGGTTACCCAGGGTTTTTGTTTATCTGCAAGCTGAAAGGGCAGTTTGAAATGGTTTTTATATCCTAGGATAAGAGAGACTCTGGTTAACTTGACTGACAGTTAACTCCAGTACCTCCAAACTTATTAAGGGGGGAGTGAGAATGAGAAAGCTACTCCAGAGAGAAAAGGCTAGAAAGCCAGAGCATTTATTATCAAGGTTGGTTCCTGATTTGTTAAACATGGTTAGTGGGAAGAATACCTGCTTTGCAAAAGAAACAAGCACACAGAATTTGCATTCACTAATTCTTCACAACGCAGACAATGTGATCTAAAAATATGACATGTGCTAAGTGTCATGCTGTATGTTCTCTCTGCCCCACAAAAACTGGGACTTCGGGTTGCACGACAGACTTAAATGTGTCAAAGTATCTGATAAGCTTTTAAGTAGATCTATACATCAAGGACCTGCATTTCCCATAGCCAGCCTGTCATCCTTGATTATGTTTTGTGCGATTTCCCCCCTACAAAGATGAGTTTGTTTATTAAACCCAAAATACCAGAGGCAGTTTGCTGTTGCAGCAAATTACTTGAATTTTTATTTTAGGGAATTTATTTTCCATAAAACACATAATGGAAAGTAATTTAGATCAGAGACGCAAGCATTACCTGCAAAAGGAGGTTTGGAATAGATGTCTCAGTAATATGCATTAAAAGTGACAAAACTCACCCAGGCAGAAAGGACACATATATGAGGACAGATTCTTTGTTGCCGATCAATGCTATGTTGTTCAGAGCTGTTTTTCTAGTGACAGCGATTGTATGAAAGGGATGAGCAAGCCCTACAAGATCTTATAACAGTATTATTATAATCTAGCTCTTTCAGACATCTTTTGATCAGACCCTATCCTTTGCCATTAGAATATGTCTTCCGTTGAAGATTGCAGAGTACTTTCAGACTCTGATACAAGATACAAAAAAGGCTTTTATGTCAGCCTGTCTGAACACTTTTCCTTTAACAGTTGCAACATACAAGTGCCTGTGGATTAGAGAAAATTGATACTATTGACCACATTCTTCTTGAATGTTCTCAGTTTTTAGATGCTAGAAATGAGCAGATATTTCCTTTGATTGGAAAGCATCTGGTTCTTCTGGAAGCTAAGATCTCATGTTTGTAAAGTGATTGGGAATAACAAATGGCGCTGCAGCTTGCAAAATACTTGATAATAGCGCATTGAGTTTCTAAACCCCTTATTGCTGTTCAAGGCTGTGGTTGAACGAACAGTAATGCAAGTAACTAAATAAGAATTTATGAAGATGAACCATTCTTGTGAAGTTGAGATGAACAGTACCTGCCAGTTCAGCTCCCTTCCCATTCACCAGTCATGATCAGGCAGCCAATTAAATTGACAAGCTGTTTGGCTGTTTGCAACCTCGAATCAGCTGGCAATTGGCTTCTGATCTCCTGCTGGGGAAATTTTTTCGGAGGGGGGGGGATGCATCAGGAGCTGATGATCAGCAAATCAGCTGGAAATTGGGTTCTTCTCATCACCCATCCTAGAAGCTTTGCTGCCTCCCAGACTTGCTGAAATGCAACAAATGGGGGAGGGGGAGGCGATCACAAACCCTGCTGATTTCCCTTTACTTTTCCTCACTCCAACCTGTTGGTTTGGGCTGTAGAGAAAAAGGAGAGAAATGAGCTCTTTCTCCTCTCCCTTTTGTAACGCAGAGATCAAAACTATCATATCTGTCCCTGCCCAGCTTGGAGGGAAAAAAGAGAAAAGAGCACCCTCTTCTATCCATTTTACAACTTCACTGTGTAACTATTTTGATGTGTGGGCAGAACGCAATTCCAGGCAAAGTTGTCTGGTAGTTATTCATGTTGCTCGATGCGATGCAAACGTAACCCTGATCAGCTCACTGTCTGATCCTAAGCGCTGAACAAGGTAAGTTTGAGTGCTAAATGGATTCGCTGAGAAATTTCCAGCAGATTCCGTTAGTTCAGTTCCATCATTCTTCCACGCTTCCACTTTTGAGTTCCATTCTAGATGCTTTGAAGCTAAGGGGATGTTACCAGATTTCATGCATATAATAGGTGGCTTTTTAAATTGTGAAAAAATCTGACCTCCCCAAATGGCTACAGGAGTATCATTAGATATCCATTGACAAAAGCCATGTAAGATATAAGCTTAAGAAAGGGAATTGGACAAGATACAATAAAAACGCTGACCCAATGCAACCAATGGTTTTGATTAAAATGCTACAGTTTCTGCCGTGGTTTCTTGACCCTTGGGATGAAGCTGCAATGCTTTCTTCCCCTAGCCAGAATGACAAAAGATATATATTATCATCCAAGTTAATGTAAGTTTTTGTATCAAGTGACTAAAAAGGGCACAAGATGATGCAAAACTGTCATAAAATAGCATAAAAGAAGCTAATGAATCAGGAGCATCTGCATCAGAAAGGAGCAAAATGAAAAGGCACATCAAAAACATTTTAAAAAATGAAAAGGGGGCACATTCTTACATCTCACTGCAGCAAGACAAAAGACTTATGGAAGGCTGTTAGTGCATTTTGCACAAGAAAAATATTATTTCTTTTGAGATGCAGAATTATGAAAAAAAATTGAAAATCAGTTTCTTTGAAAGAGACAGTCTTAGAATTACTTATGCTCTGTTTCAGCATTTCTTCAATTCTGTATTAGATTTTTGCTGATGCTGTATCTTTGCAAATTTGCAATTATTTACCCTATGGAATTGTTTACTGAAATGTCTTTGGTATTGACTGTACTAATCTCATACTATGTAATCTGCCTTGAGTCTCAGTGAGAAAGGTGGACTATAAATGACATAAATATTTTCTTATTGTTCTCGCCTTTTCATAAAAGCACATGATGGCTCCAGTATCATACAAAATTAAATCATTAAAAACACTCCAGTACAAAAATTACTAACTGCCTTTGTACCACATTTAAAATACTATGTTTTCTTCCTGTGTAACATGACACTTGGGCTACATCTATAAGAGCAAACAATTCACTGGAATATGCATTTGCTGAATTACTATGTCGTGCTGAGTAGGAATGTGCACCAAGAAATTTTTTGATATAATTTATGATCTTGACTTTGGGTAGATGTGGAATTTTTACTGCAATTGTTTATTTCCTGGTAGACTATTTCCAGTTTGGGAGTCAAATCCGTGTCACTTTTCTTTGGGACCATTATTTTTCCATGAGGAATTTATTCAAGGGACTAGGGCAGCTCTCTAGAAAGATAATGGCACCAAATTTGCACAGCACACAGTCCTTCCTCTAATCTAAAGAGCCCCTAAATTTCAAGTGGATTGAGCAAAGGGGGGGGGTTGATTTTACAGGCCCTCAAAGTAAGTCCCTCTGTACAGCTGAATTCCTACTGATTCCTAAAATGGCAGCACCCTAGCAGGAGAGCTCTAGACAGGCCTTGGCATTAAAAAAAAGTCTGTATTCATTTCATTTTCCTACTCTTATAGGTACTGACTGTTTTTTTTTTTAAAAAACCTCTCTGTTTGCCATGCTTCCTTGTTATGGTCTTTTAGTTTAACAAACCAAGGTAAGAAATCAGCAACTTTTCCATTATTCCCTATGGGGAAGTTCAGGGGGTGCTGGGAAGGCTGTTTTCCAACCAAATTACACAAAAATTGCAGGTACTACTGCCAGTGTACTAAAGACCATCCAGGTTTTAAGGGACTTGGACCAAGCATTCCAGTTCTATGGCCACAGGTTCTTCCAGGCTTTCTACTTTCAGAGGGAAATCCCCACAAAAGGGGGAAAGGATAAGGCAACTTTCTGCAACTTGTGATAGGGTGAGAGTGCTCTGTGCTCCTCCCTTGCATGGATCTGATTGGAAGGAAGAAATGTCATTGTATTGTCGAAGGCTTTCACGGCCGGAGAACGATGGCTGTTGTGGGTTTTCCGGGCTGTATTGCCGTGGTCTTGGCATTGTAGTTCCTGACGTTTCGCCAGCAGCTTTGGCTGGCATCTTCACAGGTGTAGCACCAAAAGACACTGAGAGACTTCTGTCTTTTGGTGCTACACCTCTGAAGATGCCAGCCACAGCTGCTGGCGAAACGTCAGGAACTACAATGCCAAGACCACGGCAATACAGCCCGGAAAACCCACAACAGCCACAGAAATGTCATTGTCCAGGAAATGAGTAGAATGAAAGAATGGCTGGTGGTAAGCACTGGAACTTGGACGGGGGGAAACGGATTTTTTTTTCCAGAGAGTGTGTTTTGGAATTCTCAAGCATTATGGATTTGTTTCACCATTCCAGAAAATCAAAATAGTGATTTGAAACAGTTATTTCTGTATATCATTTAGGAATTTCATTATGCTCACCCTTAGTGCAGAGTCCTTTTCTACTTGGAGCTTTTCTTCTTTTATTCCAACCTGCTCTGTAATTAAGAATTGTAATTCCTCTAGTGAGAATGCTTCATCCTATCTTTCTGAAATTTAGGAGACTCCCTAGAGTGAGTGGTACATCACCTGAGAATTTTATGCCAATGGTTTGGGAGCCAAATAGTTATAGGTGGGAATGTGTTTCCTATTTAAACCAATGGAAACTACTACTGCATTAATTATATAAGTATGCCGTAATGAAAAGTAAGAACACAAATAAATTTTTCAACAAACAAAACAAGTTAAAGCTGAACCTAAATACAATTTCTTTGCACGTTGTTAGTAGTCAATACTTTCCCCCAAGAAGATAGTTTAGAAGGATGCTGTCTATTACAGATCTCTAATCATGCCCGCATCCATCATTCCCAGGAAAAAAGCTGTGACAATCAAACTGATTCAAGTTAAAGTGTAGGCATATCCTCTGGCCAAGTTTAGTTTAGGAATGACAGGACTTCCATGTACCAAAAATACTGTAGGAGTTTTCTCTTCAAGCATAAGAGTGCCCTCAGCTAGAAGAGTTTGTCAATTTCAGCCGAAGTGCAAATTACTGCAGCAACTGCTGTCCTTTTTCCAGTGAAGCCAAATGAAAAATTTGCTGTAATCATTCAAAATACGGTTGAACACCTTTGACCCAATGACTTCAGCCTTTGTGTACCTTTCAATACCTATATGATTCTCCAAGAGTAAAACAGGATTGTCATATAATTTCTCTGTCCCAGTGGGAAGTTCTATCAAAATCTATTATCGTTGCAAAAGATATGAATGTGGTATGAGTTGCTTTGTGCTATACAAAAATATTTGCTTACTGCACACTCAAGGAATCACCAGAGGCAGTTTGGACTGTATTTTTTTAAATATACACACTTCCAAAAACGAAGGCCAACAAACACAGTGATGCTTGTTGCTCTCCAGGAGGCTTGAAATATTAAGGAAGACAAGGATTAGTTAAAGAAAAAAGGGAGGAGGATCAGGAAAGAGAAGTTGAATTGGACAGCTTGAGCCCCCAACACTTTTTAGTATTCTTTATCCCCCTTCCAATCCAGAATACTGTACACTTTCAAGGGCTCTTCTGCCCGTTTTGTAAATAAAAGAGTCCTGGTTTAAGGATTAGTTAGGATTAGAGAAAAATTACTTCTTGCAATTCTAATTAATTCCCCCCCTTCTCTCAAATCCAGTCTCTCTCTCTCACACACTCCCATCTTCTTTTCAGCAGGGAAGGGGGCAGAACCTTTGGCACAAATCAAGTGGGGGCGAGAGGCGACATTAGGTTCAAGGATGCCTTTCATGAGGTGCACATTTCCCAGCCTCTGGCTTTGATCCAACCAGCTTTTTCTGCTAGTGAAAAAGGAAGCAGGGATCCCTTTGACCATGGTTGTGCTAGAGATCATGGGGCCTGTTTGTACAAAAGCCATGTGGGTTGGTGTTTTATAGCAACAAGGAGAATTGGGTGTGATAGAGTAAAAATGTTGGCTGGATCCAACCATATATAATATCTATGCCCATTTCCCCAACTCTATTGTGCAGCATAGGAAAGGTTTTTAAAAAAAATTCTTCTGCATTGTACATTTCAGGCTCAATGAAAGATTAGCAGTTTCCTTTTCACCTATCTGGCAATTGCTCTCCCATTGGGAATGAAGAGACAGACAACGTTGTTGGATCTAAGGGCCACTTTATTAATTAAAATCAACATTAACATCAACCCAACTGCAGCAAGGGTAAGCGGTACAGGTCAAGCCACGTGGTCACCCTTTGACCCCCGCCTTGACCTGTCTGGGCAAGCCCCAAAGCCCCGGGTGCAAGCCATCCCACTAGATGGCTAGGATACCCGGCCAGCCAGGCAACATGGTTCCCCCTCCAAGCTCCCCTCCTCAGCCGTGCAGCAGTGAGGCAGGACTTGCGCATGGGGTTTACCTAGGCAGCCTGCCCACGCGCGCTGGCAGCCGTCACAAGCAGTACCAGCCGCTCCTAGCAGACCCCTCTTCCCACAAGGGAAGCGCCAAGGGTGCTCACCAGCCCGCTGCCTAAATCCCAACTCAATCCCGCCAACGCAAGGGCCAAGCCTCTGCTTAGACCCTCTGCGCCCCACTATTGGCCTAAGGCCAACCTAAGCCCTTGCCGCAAATCATTAAGGAAAATTTCATTGCCGGCCTCCGACAGATGCACTCCATCACTACGGTAGAGGCCGGCAACCGTGGCCCTGATCCTGGGATGAGGTAGATACACCCCTAAGCCGTCCCCAAGGGCCTTCTGAATGGCCCTGTTGGCCTTCATCCTGGCCCTTTCAATGGCTTGCCTGTCCCTTGTCTCGCGCCACACCTTGCGAGGCAACATAGCTGACCACATTATAAGGGTCCCAGGCCATCGTATCAAAATATCCTGCATGTCCCACTTGGCCTGCAAGGATAGAGCCCTACCGTGAATGAACCCAAGGTCATTCCCACCCAGATGAATAACCAATATATGCGGTATTGGTCCCTTACGCTGGTCAAATAACAATGGCAACAAACCAGGCCAACGCATGCCTCGTCGGCCCAACCATTCAACTGAAGCCCACTCACTGAGACCCAACTGGGACCCCACAGCAGACCTCCTCGCCTGGTGGGCAGCCCAAAAAACCATGCTGTGCCCGCAGATCAAAATCCGTCGTTTCACCCGGCGAGACACAGCACCTAGGAAAACATCAATTAGTAAACTCTTAAAACTGTGGTAAAGGGCGAACATAGGACCTATAAGCCGCAGATTTCCACCTGCCTACCCCCTGAATAGCCCGTGGTGAATACTCCATTGCAGCTGCAGTGGATGCCGCCCCAATTCTAAACAAATGGGTAACAAACTTAACCCCCAGCAACCCTAATTTGGCCAACGCTCTCTGCGTAATTGTCCAGAATTGATAACGTGTCAAGGGCGACCCGTCCTCATGGCAAAATAAAACTCCAGGCTCTGATTTCCTGACTCGTATATATCTCCGCAGAGCACGTACTGGGCACAAATCCCGGTCAGCACAGGATCCCAATATAAGGGAAATAGCCCTCTGCTTCTGATCAGTCTTGGATTTCCTGATTAAAATAGAAACCCCACCATCTACAAACTCAACATCCCCGACCTTGATAGCCCGATCAGACCCAGTCTTAGACCGAGACACCAATTCACTAATACGTAAAGCCCCAAAAAAGGCCGTAAGGGCCACCGCATGAAATAACCGGACCTCAAATTTAGAGCTGCACACAGTACCCCAAGTAGACATCAGTCCTTTCAAGACTGAAGGTGACATAGGTTCCCTGGAATTGACACGAGGACCAACCTCACGCGACCAACCCTCTAACATTTTCCGAACTCGAAAGTCCCCTGTGGCCTCCAAGAACCCCCGAGCCTTGCTCATAAAGGCAAGCACAGATAACTGGCCCCTTATGGACTTAACCGCCAGTCCGCGCTCCTTCTGATAAACACAAAAACGTATCACATGGTCAACCGGGATGGGCCAAGTTTGCTGCAGACCCTCCGTGTTCCTAAACCCCATAAATTGCCCTACCGCTCTGTCGTAGCTCCAGCGCATGCTAGGAGCCACCGCAAGACTTATGGCCCTGAAGGCTTCGGCTTCCCAAGGAGCCATAGTTCCAAGGGCATCTGTGCTGGTACCTGGTCCGCCTCCGGAGCAAGCTGCCAGAAACGCGCCATCTGTTGGCGAGACAAAGCGTCTGCCACACCGTTGCTCACCCCGGGGACATGTTTAGCTTTAAACAAGATATTCAGCTTGAGACACAGCAATGTGAAGGCACGGACCAGCCTCATAACCCGCTCGGATTTAGAGGATAAGGAATTAACCACCTGCACCACAGCCATGTTGTCACACCAAAAGTGGACAACATGGTTGGCCAACTCCCCCCCCCCAGAGGTGTACAGCCACGAGAATGGGGAAAAATTCTAAAAACATCAAGTCCTTATCCAGACCCACAGTGTGCCATTCAGGCGGCCACTCCACCGCGCACCAATGCCTGCGGAAATATACCCCAAAACCGGCAGAGCCTGAAGCGTCGGACGTGACCTGGATGTCTGCTTCTAAAAGCAGGTCATCCCTCCAGAAAGTGACGCCATTATAGCCCACAAGAAAGTCAGACCACACGTCCAGATCCTCTTGCATCCCCCTAGAAACCCGAAGGTGATGATGCGGCGCCCTGAGGGCCGACATAGCATCACACAGACGCCGCAAGAAGGCCCTACCCGGAGAAACCGCCTTACATGCGAAGTTCAAATGGCCAACCAATTGCTGTATCTCAACCAATGACACCTTACGCTTGGCCTTAAATTCCTGAAGCCTAATCTTAAGGTCAGAGACCTTTTCAGGGGGGAGACGGAAACATTGCTGCACAGTATCAATCTCGATACCCAAAAACATTAATACCTGGGAAGAGCCTTCAGTTTTTTCTCCCGCCAAAGGAACGCCCAGCTTCTCTGAAAGCTGTGTAAAGAGAGACAACAACCGGGCACACTGCCCGGTACCAGCCTCCCCAACAAACAAAAAATCATCCAAATAATGACAGGAGTTGCAGCTATGCGCCCTGCGCTGTAGTTCCCACTCCAAAAAGGAGCTGAAACACTCAAATGTTGCGCAAGAAATGGAACAGCCCATAGGTAAGGCCCGATCCATATAAAACTTCCCCTCAAAAGCAAACCCCAGCAACTCAAAGTCATCAGGAGGCACTGGGAGAAGGCGAAAGGCAGACTTAATGTCGCATTTTGCCAACTCCGCCCCCAAACCACAGCGGCGAACAACCTTGACCGCCTGATCAAACGACGTATAGCGAACCGAGCAAAGATGCTCAGGAATAGCATCGTTCACAGACGCACCTCTGGGGAAAGAGAGACGATGAATCAGGCGGAACTCCCCAGCCGCCTTCTTAGGCACTACACCTAATGGGGAAACCCTCAGATTGGGAACCGGGGGGGTGTCGAAGGGGCCCAAAACTCGGCCCTCCGCACACTCTTTGGCTATCTTACTTCTCACTATGTCCTCCATACCCACCACAGAATGCAAATTAGAACACATGTAAGCCACACGATCCCCTTGAACTGGAATCCTAAAACCTATAGAAAAACCTTGCAACAAGAAACGAGCATCCTGCCTGCGTGGGTAAGCCAGCAAAAGCCTTCTAAGGACCGTCAGATTTATTGGGCTGGGTCCCTTTTCCAGGAGCCTGCTGCTTGCTGGCTCCTCCGCCCCCAAATCCCCGGCCGGCACCACCTTGTCTTGCTTAGGGGCAGGAATTGTAAGGGTGGGAACCAGCACAGGAGGGGCATTCATGCCGGAACCGGCAAGGCTTACGCGAACATGCCCCTTTGAAGGCAAACTCCCAACACAACAGCCGGGGTTGAACCGGCTGCCCCGCAACCGAGCGGGTGTGAGATGCCGAGGAAGAAGCTGACCGCTGCACAACGTGGCCGCTGTCCGAGCGGTCACCCACATTTGGCTTGGATGGAGTCATCACTGACAACCAAAGTTGCTGGTGAACCCTATCCCAAGGAATGCTGGGGTTAAGAGCAGCCCTCATCCTGAACTCCTCATCATACTGCATCCAAGCAGCACCTGGGAAGCCAGTATAACCCTTGTAAACGATGTCCAAATATTGAAAGAGGGCAGCCGCCCGATGAGGCTGAGCCCTCACCAGCACCCCAGCATAAATTAAGAAGCCCGGAAGCCAATTGTGCCAATTCCTATCCACACGCCTCCTCTTAAGTTTCTCCTTATCCCGATCATCTAACTCGTCTTTGTCCTTCTTTTCCAACTCCTGGAAAAGAAGGGAAAAGACGTCGACGTACTCGCCCCTGATGATCTTGTCACGCGTAGCTTGCGTCAAATGATCCCCCAGCGGCAACGCAGTGTCGCCAAATGGGAGAGCATTGAAGGGGACGTTACCATAAGCTAGAGTGGAATAAGGATAGAAACCCCAGGGAGCACCCTGTAAGCCAGGCCAAATGCCCGATTGAGGCTGCCCCAACCTAGCATCCATTCCGCCCCAAGCTGAATGAGAAGGGGCTCCCTGCTGTTGACCTGTTGCCCCTGACCCAGCTCCAAATCACTGGCCTTGAGTCCCAGATGCCCAAGGCACTGGAAACTGTGGGTAGCTGCCAGCACCAGGCATCTGAGACCCCCGAGCCTCAGTATGACCCCAAGGCCCCCAAGGCCAAGGGAAAGTGTTGTGTTGTGTGGCATCCTTACTGGCACTATCCGTAGGCTCGACTGCCAATGCCACCGGCTCAGGATCCACTGCCTCATCACGCTCCAGGTCCACCAACTGCTGCTCAGGTCCACTGCTTTGAGCCACTGACACCCTGGATCCACTGGACTCACCAGCCACTGCTCCTGCAGAGCCCTCAAGGATAGAAAGGCGTCTCAAAATTTGTCTATTCACGGCATCCCTAGATGCCCCCCTAACTGGCCTGGAACGTTCATTGGCCGCTATAGGCCCAGCAGCAATACCCTTACCCTGCTCTAAAGCAGCCAGCCTTCTTAAAATATCCTGTTGGCTCACCACCTCAGTATCCTCATCCGAGGATAATCCCCCAGCGACAGGCCGCTTGGCTGGGGCCCTAGGAGCAGGCCTCTTGCCCTTAGAAGGGCCACCCCCTTTCTTGGAAGGCATATTCCCTCAATCAGTTTAACAGTATACCACAATGGCCGCCACAAGTTACCACCCTTGCACCCAAAATGGCCACTAGCCACTCAATCTCCTGAATGGAGAGTGGAAAGACCTCACCCTTTTCGTCCTGTGTCTCCCTGTCTCTTCAGACAGCTGTGCAAACAACACCCCCTCCCAATGCCAGCAAGCCCCCAATAGTCCCACTAAACTGGGGATTGAAGGAGCCGGGGTGAGGGGGGGGGTTAACACCACTCCCGTGGGCCGGCTAATATGGGTTGATAGGAGAGCAAGTGGATTTCCACCCACTCCCAACTCAAGCCCCCCCGTTAGGAGCCCAGGCCCCGCAAGGTGAAGGAGCCCACAGTCAGCCTCTTAACACAATGCTGATAGGGCAACCCACAGCCCCGCAGAAAAACTAGCAGAAGCCCAGCCTGGCAGGGATGCCTGTAGCACCAGCCAACACCCGAAGGCCTCTCGTTCCGAGCGCGCCGCTACTCGCCACCTCCTCCGTACAGCCCGACGCTGCAGCCGTCCGCCGCTGCCCCGGTAAGAGTGGATCGCCGCGCTGCCGCCTTCGCTGCAGCACAATGCTGCAGCCGCTCTCCTCTGTCCCGGGAAGCTCCGCCGCCACCTGGCCACACCCTACGCAGCCGCTCCCGCTCGCAGAGGGACACGTCCGTTCCCTCCGAGCTTCTGGAAGCGACTGCAACAGAGTGGGCAGAGCCGCCGAAAAAACGGCTCCTGGCTCCGCCCACTCTGCAAAGCCCCGGATGCCCGGGAAAAGTCTCCTCTCCCTCCCTGCGGGAGAGCAAATGCCGACCCCCTCCTTGAGCAGCTGCAGCTGCACGGAGGTAGGGTCGAATTGTCTTCAAAAGACCACCTCCTGGGATCTGAATCAGTTCAGAGTTTGGCCTTATGCAATCCAAGTGTTTGTTAGCCAATAACCCATGGGACTCCACTAGATGGGAGGATGAACAAGCTTAAAAGGGGGAAGGAAAAACTTCTTTTCTCAGATAGGGACTTGGAAGTTCTGTTTAAGAGTGTCAGATTAGCCAAGATGTTTATAGGCCTTTTTTAGATAGGATGGGTAGGCTTAGGGAAGATAAATAAGAATCCTGGCAAAAGCCAGAAGCACCAAGTCTATCTAGGCAATCAGAGACTGTGAGGTCAAAGGGTAAACCTATACCTTTGAAAGAAACTGTGTTTTGGTAACCAGGTCCAATAAACCTCCTAACCTGAGGTAAAGGTTCTTGGCAAAGGAAGTAAGCATCTCACCTGTTTATTTACCATAGTTTGGCCCAATTACAAAATATTCAATCCCTTGTCAGGGCAGGGGTTATAACTGCTGGGTCACCACTGAATCATTTAAGCTGAATCATTCCACACATAACACTGTGTTGAATACCTATTTTTTCCTGTTAAATAAAATGTGTTGTTCTGCCTTTAACCATGTCTTGTCTGCCCAGTCAAATATTTACTAAAAGAGGGTTTAAATTTACCTCATATGTACATCCAATATTGTTTAAAAAGTGTTGGAAGAGGAGGCAGGGGCCACACAGTTTATATCATTACAAACTCATGTCACCCATTCTCATGAATGTGGGCAGTTGGTGATTCAAAGATAAAGACAGGCTAGTGTAAGGGGGGGGGGCTGTTTTAGAAAGTTTCCAGGCAACTACAGAGGGCCCTGAGGTGTTTCAGTACAAATAAACATGAAAAAAATCTTGAGCCTAGTGTTTAGATGCCTCAGAGCTTCATCTTACTCAGCCTCCTCACATAACCATCACAAAATAATTCCTAGCTTCAGTCATCAAGGCAATTGTCAGATAGCACTTGACTGCTTAGGGGTAGGTGAGTTCTTGTACCTGAGTTCAGGAGTATTGCAAGCTCTTGTGGGGAGGTCCCCCAATTGCCCAAGGTCCCTCACTCTACCTCCTCTGTCACTCGTTCTAAGTCAGAGGTGATAGTTGGCTGGGGATGCATGTTTGCAAGGAATCCCAATACCCTTGGGAAATTCTACATTTTCTTTGCCCAAACCCTTCCCAAATTTCAAGGTCTGCCACAACCCAAAGATTTTGCTTGTTACACTATGGCAGGATCATGGCTAACAACAACATATTGGGCACCTTATAAGGTTTTTTCCCAGCTGTTCAGAGCACTTTGGATATTATTCATTTTTCAAAATGTGTTGCATGCACATAAGTATGAAGTGAAGCTGGAGTTTTGCATAATAGTTGCTGATGTCACAAAGGCACAGAAGGCTATTCAGGCTGCCTTTCCGTGCCTTTTTCTTCATGCACTTCCTAGGACAAAAGTGCATTGGGGGAGATTGTATCTCTCAGATGAAATCTCACACATGACCCAAACTCACCTTGTTATCTTTTCTTCCTGTTAGCTGGTGCCTTTCCTACCAACAATTGCACAATGATTTTGGATGAGAAGGAAGACAGGAAGACTTCGTTTCAGAAAGACAGAGGCTGATACTGTTTCCTCATTTGCTTTGGTTTTAATACTGTGAAGACTCAATTTAACCCAAGGCTTACTCGGGCTTAGCTGCAGAATCTGCTTTTACTGCTCAGATTCCATCCTAAAATGCAATGAAGTACACCTTTGAGAGTGTTCAAAAAGCCTTTTGCCACCACAGTCAGAATGAAGAAACAGACACCGAGCTTGGATCTAAGGACCACTTTATTAATTAACAACAACTGATGACAACCATTAACAATTGTGGCAAGGGCCAACTAGCAGTACAGGTCAAGCTACATGGTCTCCCCGTGGACCTCTGCCTTGACCTGTCTGGGCAAGCCCCGAAGACCCAGGTGTGAGCCATCCAATGGGTAGCTGAGACCAGGCCAGCTGGCAACATGGATCCCCCCCCAACTCAAGCTCCTAAGCCTCAGGTGTACAGCGGTGAGGAAAGTACTTGCCCCTCGGGTTCCCCAAGGCAGTCTGCCCACGCAGCATGGCAGCCGTCACAAGCAGTACCATCTGCTCCTGGCAGACTCCTCTTCCTCATCATTGGAGAAATGCCTAGGGTACTCACCAGCCCGCTCCCTATTCCCCAACAGTCGCCTGCCAGTGACACACCTAAACGACACCAGCCAGCCAATTACCTCAGCCCTAGCAATGGTGTAAGGTAGGCAAAAAAAAAAACCCCACACTCCAGGCCAATCAGGGTGAAAAGAAGAAAAAATTCCTACCGGCTTTAAATACAGCAGCCGGCTAATCCTACACCATACTGGGTGAGGAGGGTGGGCCGAGCACCAAACGCAACTGAGGCTGGGAGGCAGGCGGAGCCGCCTAAACAATCACATGCTCCGCCCCCCCCAAGCAAGTTTCCGGATGCCTGGGAATGGCGCCGTCTTTCCTCCTTCCATGGAGGCAATGAACGGCCCCCCGAAATGCACAGCTGTGCCAACAGCCAAAGGGGCCACTTTCCTCACAGCAAGAATAAAGAATATTGGTGTACACCGAGCTTTTTTTCAGCAGCACCTTTTAAAAATGGTCACATGGCCGGTGGCCCCACCCCCTCATCTCCAGACAGAGGGCAATCTAAACTCCCCTCTGTCTGTAGATCAGGGGGTGGGGGCACTGCTCATATGACCATTTAACTCCCCCCTTGTTCCAACTGACCCAAAGTGACATCATTGTACAGTCTTGAGTTCTACCACTGAGTTCCACCACCTCTTTTCCCAGAAAAAAAGCCCTGGGTGTACAGCTTCCAAGTTAGGGGCTGCACCTGCTAAAACCAGCTTGTTCTTGTCTCTTTTCACAAATCAGTTACTGGTTCTTTATGTCTATTTCAGCTAGGGTTGCCAACTCTAGTTTGGGAAATTCCAAGAGATTTGAAGGCACGAACGGGGAAAAAATTCCGAACACCCTGTTCACTGTTCGTTGCCATCCACAAACAACAAACAACAAACAGAACTGAACATGTCCCCTTAACAAACATGTTCAGTGTCCGTGTTCGTGGCCCTTTAAAGATCCCTTTAAACTATCAGCTGGCAAGTGGCAGGGGGGATTCCCCCTTGCCGCCTGCTAGCTGATAGTTTAAAGGGCCCTTTCCTGCCACATGCAAGGGGCGGGCCCTTTAAACACCCCACAACCCCCAGCCCCTGCCCCACCCCAGCAGCACCGGGCTGCTGCTACCGGGTGCGAGAGGGATGGAGATTTTCTCTCCATCCCTCTGCCAGCAGGCAGAGCCGGCACTGTGGGCTGCTTTTACCCACTGTCAGAGGGATGAGGAGAGACTCCCCTGGTCCCTCTGACAGCGGGCAGAGCCGTTGCCACCACAGAGCCACTTCTGCCCGCTGTCAAAGAGATGAGAAGAATCTCCTCATCCCTCTGACAGCGGGCAGAGCCAGGGCTGCGGGGCTGCTCCTTCCCAGTGCCAGTAGGATGGAGAGATTCTCTTTGTCCTTCTCGCACCAGGAGAGCCGGCGCCGCCAACTTTGCTGTCATTTTCTCTTCACAGTGGCAAAAACTGTACTGCCTGTTGGAAGCTACTTTGAGGGGTTACAAAGCTGAGCTTCCAAATGTCCAATACCCACCAAATTTGCAGGGGACATAGTCCTCACTGTCCTCTGAAGACCCCCCAAGTTTCAGAGAGATTACAGCCTGGGAAAGGTATGATCCATGGGTCCCCCTCCCTTTGCAGTCTATTTCTCTTCTGAGTGCCAAAAACTAGACTGTCTGCTGGAAGCTGAAGGGTTAAAGCCAGAAGGAAAGCCAGAAGGAGTTCAGACAGAGTTCAGTCCTTGCCATTGCCAGGGGAATGGATTGAAGGCACCTGAGTGTCTGGCTTCCCAAACAGTGGCCGAACACAACGAACGAGGCTTGTGATGACCACCTGTTCATTTGGAATGGGGACTCATGAACGGCCTGTTCACGAACAGATGAACAGGCTGTTCGTGGTTTTTTTCGTTCATATTGCTATTCGTGCCCATGTCTAGTGGAGATTGCAGGGAGCTCAGGGGGGAATTGATTCCATAGAGTTCACTTGCCAAAGCTGTAATTTCCTCCAGGGGAAGTGATAGTTTGGAGATCAGTTGTAATTCCAGGAGACATCCAGGTCTCACCTGGAGATTAGTAAATCTAATTTCAGACCAGTCTTAGCCATATTTAATTAGAAATAACCCCCATTGATTTCAATGGGTCTTACCATCTAGTAAGTATTCTTAACATAATTGCATCCTGAGTCTTTCAAGTTACCTGTAAGGTCCAAAGCAAGAAATAAGGGCAAGTAAACCAGCTACTTTACTCATTCTGAGCCTCAAATGTGGTGCCCCATTAATGTATTGTTTCAACAACTGGATATCTCTTTTTCTTCCTTTTACTTAAGCTGCCATACCCAACTATTGCTCAGTCTTGCACTTCCAAGCTTTTAAATTTTCCTAATTTGATATCCTATCTTCGCACTTAAAGAAGGCATTTTTTGCCATTGAATAAGTTTTTGTGTTATCTAGAGCCAAAATTAATGAACTGGAAATGGACATAACATCCTGGGAGCTTTTCACTTGTCTCAGTTCAACTATGTACCCTTTCATGCTTTGTTGCTTCATGATTGGTCCTTTGGGTATTATTTGCTGAATAAAAAGAAAACATCAAGGCAATTATAATGTCTTTAGCAAACTTACAATCAAAGAACAAAGCTGAGTCCAGAATTCAGTCCCCAATGAAGTCATTTTTGCCCTCCTCCAAATTCCTCTTTACGAGTCCCAAGTTACCTTTCTTTTTATTGAAAAAGGGTACACTGAAATTGTTTGTTTTTAGATCACTTGGAGAATATAAAGTAAAAGTTGCAAAACACTTTTAATAGCATAAAAGTAAAAAAATGTCATAATGCCTGTTTTAGACTTCCTCAAGAGATGCAGGTAAAGTTCAAATCAGAACACAAAATACAACCCACCAGTATTCCTTGGGCTCATTGTGATTGTATATTCTATTCCTTAACAACAGGAAACCACTCTTTCTGACTTTCAGCTTCATAAGCGGCCTGCTTTCTTCAACTGTCTGTCTTCTGTAGCTTTTTCTTTCACTCCTCTGTCTAGGATTGCCAGGAAGGTGGGAATATGGATGGGAGTGACATCAGTGCACTGCTACATTACTTCTGGGGAAAATCTGGAAATGACAACATGTAGCTCTAGGAATCCTTGGAAACTCTATGGTAAAACCAGTAATTCTTATAGTTTTGCTACATCGTTTCCAGATTTTCCCTGGAAGTGACGTAGTGCCACAGAAGTTGCCAGTTATTTATCATCATCCTCATCATCCTCATCATTATCATCCTACCACCACTCAGAGTGGCAGCAGGTAACTAGAACTGCCAGCAAGAGGCCTCCCACCATAGCAGAAGGAGAGCAGCTCTATCACTGTCTCCCTTGCCCGTCTCAAGACCTTTCTTCCTTCACGGCCTAGTCTCTTCCTCTATGCAGGGCTTATTTTCTTGTTAAGGAACAAAAGGAACTAGTTTTTCTTATTAAGGAATCTCTGGCAGATCCAAAATAAAACTCACACTGGTATAATCCAGCAACAAAGAGCTGGCATGGTGTAGTTTTTAGAATGTCAGACTAAGACCTATGACAACTGGGTTCAATTCTTCACTCTGCCATGAAAGCATGACAGGTGACCTTGATCCCCTCACATTCTCTCAGCCTGTTTTATCTCACAGGAGCTATGCTGTCAAGATAAAGTGGAGAAGGGAGAATGATGTAATAAGAGGGTTTGGTTCCCCATATACAGAAAAGTGTGGTATAACTTTAAACAGCTTAATAGGCAAAACACTTATTTTATTCCAGCTTGTCTTTGGGGCCTGGCTCCTCTCATATCCTTAGATGTAAAATCAGCAATTGAAAGCAATCTATAAGAGATTTACGGATTTACAGAGTTCAGAGTTACAGATTGAAAGCAATCTGTAACTCTGTATTGAAGTTACTTCATTACTGATGTTAAATTGCTTAAATTGGTAGTGCTGTTACAAAGCATTGTGGCATAAAACACTCACAGCCAAAGGGATCAGCAATATGCTACACGTCCCCCATTCCCCCAGAATTCCTATCTGTGCTGACCAAGCTCCCCAGTGCTGGCATGGAAGACAATATTTGGTCTCACTGTTGCAGTGCTGCCAATGCTCCACTTTAGTTTTCCTCATAGAAGTGAATGTAACAATATTTCTCACAGTGAGTTGCAGGGAAGCTTTTAGCTCCACTGAGTGACACTGAAGAGGGAGGAATGTGTTGTGTCCTTATTGGGTAGTATCACATAGCATCACTAGCAGTCCCAGTGTCGTGACAGCAGCACACAGCTATTGAATGGATAACAGAACCCGACGTTGGCAACTGACATAATTAGGGTTGTCAGGTGTATTTTGAGGGAATGTCTGGGGGACACATTTCCTAAATACCAGATACCTGGTCCCTCCCCCTCCCCCCTGGCAGCTCCATCATCCAGCTCAGGCACCCAGCCAGCCTCCTGCAGCTCCGTGGTGCCGCCCAGGAGTGCCCAGTCAGCCTGGGTGCCCAAAACTGGGGTCTGCCCAATGTCAACACTTCCAGTAGTAACATCATCATGCTGGGGTGGGAGCATGTGCACTGTGTGTGTCCATGACTATTACAAAAATAAGGTAAGTGTGGTCCCCTCTTCCCCAGGGGCCAGGTATTATTCCAGATCCCATTGGGCAATACTAGACATAATTACTTGCTCCCATGCTGGATTCTGCTCCCCATTCAGTAGCCGTGTGCCTGCATGATGCATTGCATTGCATGGCACTGGCACGTCTTCTGCCACCTTGTGTCATTATCCCGTAAAGACTCCACACCTCCGCCACTTCAGTATTACTTAATGATGGGAACTAGAATTGTTCCACCACATAAGCCACTGCTGAGGGAACAGCAATTCTTTTCTCATTAATGGAAGAAATCAAAGGAGGTTGTTCAGGCACCCCACAGGAATAGACGTAAGCTTGCTTCCTACCCCTAAAACCCAGCCTTTGAAAATCAAGCCTGGTTCTGTCTGCAGAATTATATTTCAACTGCATAGCCCCAACATAAATTCTGTTTCTTGTCATGCTACTGTGTGACAATGTATAGGATTTTATCTATGGAGAGAAAGGAGGGGGAAAGGGAAAGAGAGAATGAGAAAGAAAGAGAAAGTGTTTGCATAATGTATTGATTCAGTAACACCCCAGCACAGGGTTTCATTGGATGAGTGATTATTGAAGATCTCCAGGATATCAGAAATCAAAATTCAGCCCAAGTGGATTCATATAAAGGCTGCAAAAATATGCAAGAGATTTAGTCTTCTTTCTTGGCAGAATGGACTGTAATGAATAATTCACTATGGGAGATGCCCAATGGGGAAAAAAACATTAACCCTTTATAAGAATGAATTATAGATGTGCATGCCAAATAAAGATGTTTTAATACCAACGCTGGAGTCCACTTAATGAAATTAGCCCCAAAAAAGCTTAAAACACAAATATGTGGGAGAGATTCACAGAAAAAAAGGATTAACCCCATGAAACTCATTACTGCAGCATGTTGCAAAGGCCAGCAGGATAATTCTGTTCAGCAAAGGTTTGGCAAATAATGGGGGAGAGAAATCATCAGAAACTAATTTGTTTTGTCAAATGATGCAGCTTTATGTTTTAAAACAGTTTCCAGCATGGACAAAAGCGAACCGGTCCATTCATAATAGCCATGTGGTTTCCTAAGAGACTATCTTGGCCACAGTATGAACAACCAACAGGTACCCATCTAAAGACCCAAATTTCAATGCACCATAACTATGGTCGTTTTTGTGATCTTATGGCCCTGAATGGTAATTGTACTGTAACAGAGCAATATTTTAAATTCTTCAGGAATTGAAGAACTAGCTTATTTCACACCTTTGTGGGATAAGATGGAGCTAAAGGACTCTTTTAACTTCTCTGCCCCACATGGGAGCAGCATCAGAAGGATTAGCAGAATTAATTCATCTCTGGGGCTCTGTATCATGCCTTTGTTGTGTATATCTGGAGAATGGGGTTAAAGAGCCCTTTGACTAACTCTCAGGTTAGGAAAAAATGAATAATAAAGAGAAGGAGGCCTCTGGAATCAGAATCTACAGTCAGGGCAAACTACAGAAGGCTGTTTGGGGCCTAGAGCTTCCAGATGCCTATCCACATCTGTACTAGGAATGATTTCCAACTTTTTATCCCATCTTTTCAACCTGAAAATCCCCATTTCAGTGTTTTATCTCCCTTGTGCAAATCAAACCTATCATTTTCTACTTTTCACATCATTTTCTGTTTCCCAGAAGTAACATCATCGCACAAGCCCATTTGGAGCCCATATCAGCCTGGTGAGAAGTGCAGAAGTGTTCTCAGGGGCAACACGATGATGTCACTCCCGGAGGTGATGTCGTCACACAGCCCCAGGAGCCTGCCCAGGGCAGCATTCCCCCCACCCCTTCCTCCTCTGCCAGCCTGGTAAGTATTTTATTTATTTATTTTGTTGGATTTATATCCTGCCCTCCCTGCAAGCAGGCTCAGGGCAGGTCACATCATAAAATCATAAAAACCACAATTTAACTGCAATAAATAGTTAAAATTATTTAAAAATAATAAAATCCACAGATCTCATTAAAAAGTGGAGTGGAACAGAGGAAAACAGGCAGTAGAAGCAGGGGCAGTGGGAGTGGGAGTGGGGGATCCCCCACCCCCAGTGGGGGAAGGTCATCCCTAGTGTATGCATTCCCAAACTGGGCTGGCTGTACCCAACATTTAAGCCATTCAGCCTGGCCAAAGAAGGGAACCAGAGCACCAGAAGGGTGGGATGATATTTCCAAGGGTTGCAGGGAGCTGCAGAGATGGAAGGGAACATAGGGAAATGCTGTGTGCCTTCCTCATGTAGCTAGTAGGAGAATATTTACATGTCTTGAGACATTTGAAGTACAGAATGTTGAAAAGGAAGGAGGAGAAAAATTCATTTCAATGTTGAAATTAATCCTTAGAATATAATTATAAAAGTGTTTTCCAGAAAAACAATCCTCACATAGGCTTGAAAATGTTTCCAAGAAAGAACTCCCATTACTGTCCATGGCCTTTGACTCGGGATGCATGAACTTGGTCCACCTAGCCCTGTATTGCTCACGGAACAGAATCAAAGGGTTGCTGTTGGAGACTGTTTTCAGGGTAGCAATTATCTTGCGGGGTTCCACGGAATGCAATCTTATCCCCCCTGTTATTCAATCTCTATGTAATGGCTTTAGGAGAAATCATTTGTAGCTATGGAATTGGATGTCATCAATATGCAGATGACCCTCAGCTCTATATGTCTCTATTTAAATCCCCTGGCGACGCAATAGAGGCCCTCCTTTGTCACTGCCTGACAGCTGTGGCCACTTTGCTGATTGTGAACAAACTGAAACTGAATCCTGACAAGACAGAACTGATGCTGGTTGGGAAGGCAAAGATATTGAAGGACACTGTGCTCCCCACTTTTGATGAGATTCAGTTCCCCCTTGCACATTTGGTTAAGATCCTAGGGGTTATAGTGGATTCAGCGCTTCTGCTAGAAAAGCAAGTTGGCACAACCGCAAAAATGCCTTCTACAAACTCAGTCTAGCTTGGAAGATGTCCCCCTACATCGACAAGGCAAATCTGGCCACCTGGCATAGTAACATCGAGACCACACTACTATAATGCATTCTATGTACATCTCCCCTTGAAGTCAATTTGGAGACTCCAATTGGTGCAGTACTGCCTATTGCTGCAAGAATGTTCCTTCTGGATAGTTCCATGCTGTTTAACATATACTATCCATCTGCTTATGCTTTGTTTCAGCATATTTTTCCACCTCTGTATTGAATTTCTGTTTGTTTTCAGATGTCTGCAATCTTCTTGACAGCCCAGTCATTGATTGTGTTGCCTTACACTGTGTAATCTGTCCTGAGTCTCAGTAAGAAAGGTGGACTATAAATAACATAATTAATATTTAAAAAATAAAAAAGATTGTCTGGTCAGACTGGCAACACCTTTCCAAGGTCTCAGCTAAAGATCCCCAGGAGATGCCAAGAACAGAATCAGGGACCATTCTGTCCTTCAGCTACGGCTTTTCCTCTTCCTGAGCCAATATATGAGGATTAGGTTGTTGATAGAAACAAGCTTGCTGACATTTCTCCGGCAGCATAATGTAGTATGTGGCATGCCCTTCTCACTGAGGAGCTAATTGAATGTCTTTCCAGCTCCTCAACTTTCAATGGTCAAATTATGGTTCACCTTATCACTTACAAAATGATTAACAAACTAGAGATTTATTACTGTACTCACACAGTTTTACAACTTGGAATGAATGTTTGTGCCATGTTCCGGAAACCTTATTATCTTATTTATTGCTGGTACCTCATAAATATTGCACATTAATCTTATTCTGGGCTGTCAGGTGACAGTTAGCTTTTTTCCCCATCTCAGTTTGTGTGGCTGTAATTAGGTAACAGGAACAGCTGATAATGGAAACAGAAATGCCATTAATCGTGGGGTTATTTTCTTTCTGCCAGACAGACAGGCACGTGGCTTAGGTAACTTCATCACCTTTCCATCCTAGTTAGAATCAATAAACAGTTGTCAAAAGGCAATGACCACAATGTGTCAATAAGTCACTACCTTCATAATAACCCACACATGGATAAGCAGACATGATGCTCTTTTAGAAAATGAAACAATAGAATTTGCTCACTATATGATAACATTATTTGATTGTCTACTTTTCTTCTTCATGATGATTATTTTTTCATTTAGAGAAGCAACTATAATATTCTAGAACTCAAAATCAAATGAGCTCACAATCTTTAAAAAGTGAGACAAAAGAACAGGAGTATAAAAGGGAAATTTTCAGAACATTGGAAGTAAGGAAGTCATATTATAAATCTTCCATGCTCTGAAGTTCTGTTCTCTCCCTCCCTCCCTCCCTCCCTCCCTCCCTCTCTCTCTCTTTCACGCCCCCCTTCCACTGTGTAGACTTTTATCCATTCAGTCCACATAACACATTCTTTATGTTAGCATATTTTCAAAACCAGATTTGCAGCTTATCCCCACAATAATTTAGATAAAGATCATCTTGATTTTATTACTATTCTTTAAAAAAATCTGTCCCATTTTATTGAGCATTGTCTGTTCCAAACAATTTGCACAGTTTTAAAGCAATCGATCTGATTAAGATTACAAACTCAACTGAACAATAAGCAGACCACCCAGAGTCACCCATTTACAGAACAAAACAATAGTGTTTAAAAATGAGAACAGTAACTAGAGGGTTAAAAAAAAGCACAACAGAAAAGAAAGATCATTGGCTGATCCCTGAAAATCAACAGTGGTCAGGTGAGCCTCTCAGCTGAAAGGCAGTGGTGCCACAGCTGTATCTCTGGTAATTAGCATGATTCCAATGCATGGATGCTTTATCTGAACTATGTGCATGTAGCCAATGAGGAACAGGATGTATATCCAGGAGTACATTCACACTGCAGTATCCAGCCAAGCTGCATTGAATTTGTTGCAGGCAGTTATTGATGGGGTGACATAAAACAGCCCTATACCCCCATATTGCCAGTTGATGGGATTAGGGACCAAGGGGGGTTGGGCACTCTAAATGAACTATATCTTTGCCTGCTCCCCTCACCCCCTTCAATTGAGAAAAAAAGTGAAAAGTGCAGAATTAATGTTTTTATTTACTAGGCATTCAAAATGAATAATGTAAATATTAAAATAGATATGCTCATCAAAAGCCCTCCATGTTCCATCATAGCAGCTATAGAAGACCAGAGGCAACAGATATGGAGATTCTGGAGGCCTGTTAACACCAAGCTTCCTTCAAGCAGGTAGAGGAGGGTCCTCTTACTTTTTTGGCACTCCTCAAAATCTGGCACCCTACATGATCACCTGGTTTTACTTGAAGTCCTGAAACTATGTATTCCAAATGTGCTGTCTGAGACCTTGTCCTTCAGAGTGCCTCATCATGACCAAGCCTGCCTTGACTAAAACTAAGCATTTTACTATAAATCAAGAGTTGATTTCAAGCAGGAACTGCAGTCAATGAACAGCCCTGGCAAGATAATTGGCGTGCAGAACAAAGGCTGCATTTAGTGCCAAAGCACAATAGCATAAAAGAGTTAATGCCAGAACTTCAGAGAGCCTATTATGTATCTGTGAAATGTCACAACTTCTTTGCAGGCTGTGAAACACTTTATTTCCTTTTCCTTCTAAAACATCATTATGCTTCAGTAGTCATCGCAGACTTGAAAGTAATGGAATGAGATCAACATCGCAGTTCTTTTCAGCGAGTGTCGCTTTTTGCCTCAGAGAAATTAATCGGTTTTATGAGAAACTGCTTTAAATACAGCGCTCCTCTTGCGGTAACTTAGCATTTTATATTTGCTATTACATTCTCATGAGTTGCAGATGGGCTGCAGATGCACTGCCTGGCTCTTAAATATTGGAACAGTCACGGACTTTATGCTTTTTCTGAAATTTCACACCAGTAAACGATGTCTTTGGGAAAAAATCTCTGTCACAAGTTTTTGACTGCATGACCATGACTAGAGATGGGCATGAACAGAAAAAAAATATGAACATGATGTTGGTTGTTCATTGCCATCTATGAACAGGGACTCACAAACAACCATGAACATGGCCCTGTTCACGAACATGTTCATGGTTCTCTGTTTGTGGGGGCCAGCAGGCTCTCCTCCAGCCATCATTTAAGTCAAGATCCCTATTGCACCACTCCCAGAAACTGGATCTGAGCAGGCAGCAGGAAAGGTACCAATAATAAATAATAGCTTGGCCCCAGAGCCTGGCAGAAGCCCTGGAACTTGAAGGGGTAGATCCCTATCCCACCACACACAAAGAAAATTCAAGCTCCAATGCACTCTATCAAAATGCCAACAGCAGCTGTCTCTCCCTCTCCAAAGCCAGAGCTGGGAGCCCCCCTCCCGCCTGGCCATTGTTCCCTTGTTGTAACAAATTTGGAGCTCCACACTTGAAAGGAAGACCTGCCTATCAAGCTAAATTGGGCTTAGATTGGGGTTTCCAGGACCACAGCAGGAGTTCAGACAGAGTTCAGACAATCCCTGCCTTAGTTGCCAAGGGAATTGATTGCAGGTGCCAGACTGTCTGGTTTGACGAGCAGCAAAAAACGAGGCTTGCAACAACCGCCTGTTAATTTAGAATGGGGCCTCATGGACAGCTTGTTTGTGAACAGCAGATTGGGCTATTCATGGCTTTTTTTGTTCATATTGCTGTTCGTGCCCATCTCTAATCATGACACAATGACCAAGGCATCATAATAAAATTTCTTTCTCCTCAATGTTACAGGTCTACCAAAATTATTTTATGTACACTTTCTTGGACACAAGTCCCATTGAATAGACTTGAGTAAGACTTTGAACAGGCCTGCTTAAGATAGCTCTGTAGCAAGCCTACTCAGCTGGTAACCGTCAAAGCTAAATGCAGGAAACTAGCCATAGGTCAAAGAGGAGTTCAATAAATCTCCTGGTTTTCAGAAATGGAAGGAAGAAAACTCATCTGGCTGCCAGTCTCCCTTTCTTCCTAAAACTGTTAACCCAGATTTGAATGAAAAGAGAAAAGAAAATAGGATCTGAGGAGAAACTGAATGAGAGAGTCTCATTATTATGAGCAAAAATAAGAGATCTGACCAAACCGGTCCTTCCACATGGAATATTTATCTGGAAAGATGGGTGTGTGTGTATTTGATTGTGCAATGTACACCTGCTACTTCCCCATCATTTTAATGCTGGGTTAACAGTTTTAATCAGGGGTGATTCTGCATGAATGGTTTTCCCTGCTTCAGCTTCTAAATGACCTCAATTTTTTCTTGTGTTTCCACACGTGGGAAGGCAATCCTAGCAGCAGATTCGAAGTCACTGCATGTTTTGTCCGGTTTTTTTCCATCCTGGTTTCCCCCGACTTATTTGTCCATGCGCAGCAGATTAGGGATTTTAATCATGCGGAATTCTTTATCCGATGTTCTCCCCACCCTTGCCCTTTTCTCTCGCCCTTCGAATCAACTTAATTTGGTTGGCCAATCATGTTTTCTAAGCTACACCCACTACCTTTTCCCTTCCCCTCTTTTTTAAAAAAAAATGTTAAAAAATGTTGCAATGTTTCTACAAATCTATGCAGAAACATATCCTGTGTCACATGACAACAGCTGACCAATAACGGGTCCATTTTACAACACGCCAAATTTGTTACTTGTTGCTCGCTGACAGCTGACAGCTTCTGAGGTAGAGTGAAAGTGTGATGGAGGGACTTCAGCGTTCAACTAGTCGTCTAGGCATTTCATGGAGGGAGAAAGAGACCGTCCTCAACACAACACCTATCACTAAACCACACTGCTCACGAAGAAAGCAGGAAAGATAGACGTGGGGTCATTGGTAACAATTTTCCCTCCAAATGTCAATAGCCAATACTCTTCCACAATATCGGCGGGAAGTGCTCTGGCCTATCCAATATGTTTATTTGATGCAACGTTTATGTGTAGCAACTTTTTTTGTGAGAAATTTTTTTCTAATGTGTTGGTTTGATGCAACGTTTATGTGTAGCAAGGTTTTGGGGGGGGGGATTTTAAAAAAATGAAGATGTGCATCATTCGACACTTCCCCCGGAAAAAGCGATGAGGAATCGATTTTTATCCTGTCAAAAATTCCGCATGATGGACTTTGAGCTGATGAAATATGCGAAACAAAAGCCTAATGTGGAATTGGGGAGAAGTGGATTCATAGGACTCCACCGCGACATGACTGCTCAGAAAGTCCGATCAAAATTGATCATGCGGAATCCCCCCAGAAAAGTCCCCAAAGCCAGAAGGCTTTCTGTGCAAGATGAAATTCCTCCTGATGCTACTTGATCCACTATTTTTGGAGGACTTCTTAAGTTACAGTGAGTGCCCGGGTACTATGGAACCTAAGCAAAGGACAGCAGCAGCAGAAGGGCACTGGATGAGCATGAACCAGCTCCACATGCTTGGGACCTCCTGGCTCTCATTTAATAATTACTTTTTCTTCCAATTTTGACCCTAATCTGCATAACATGAGCCTTTGTGGTAGCTGGGGGCTCAGAGGCTGGAGGATACCCCTACCTCCTCAAGCCCATATATGTATGCCTGCATTGATGTTGCTAGGCCAGCCTTTGCTTCCATTGTACATAAAAGCGTACAGAAAGGTATGGCAATGGCAATGGCAATGGCAATGATGGCACCATACTGTCTGTTGTTCCACTCCATGTTCCACTTTTGATCCCTATGAGCCACTCAATGCCTATCCTTTTCCCTCTAATGGAGTTAAAGCTTAGGACTCAGTCTCTCCCCTGTGGAGCTAATTGAATGCATGATGAGTGCAGATGGACTTGCCTTTGAGGAAAACAAGATGCTGCCAGACAGCCCACCCCACTGCCTGGCCTGCCTGCATGGACACTGTGTAGGAAGTATCAAAACAAAACACACAAACTTTTCAGCAGGAAGCCAAGTCATTACAACCTTGTTTCCCAGATTTGGTTCAGCATTCCAGAAGCTGCTTTGACAAGCCAAACCAACAATTTCTATGTGCATTTTTGGCTCATTTTTTGTTATGCACACTCCTACTGTCAGCTGCCTAGGGGTGCAGCTGTCCTAAGGTTTACTTTTGATAGTGCAGGCTAGCAATTGGAGATGGTTGTTAGGATTCAAGTCAACCTGTCTGAACTAAAACACCTTTATTACTACGAAGTACAATTCTACAGTAAATGCAGTATAGAACTCAGAAACAGAATAAGAAAATAAAATATTGCTAGCTAAATGGAGATTTATAAGTTCTGAACATCAAGCTCCCAGCCAGGAGCTGATGGATGGGCCCATAGCTTCACATGCTGATCTTGCACACATGATCACATATGCACATACACAAAAAGAGGTAGCCTCTTTTCAGGATCTCCCCCATGTGTGTCAAGGCACCATTATCCAATTTGAGCTTTGGGTTCAGGAGTCCAGGGCACACCAAACCCAGATTGCCCAATCCCCAGGGGACAGCGTATCAAAAGGGGGTTGATTCTCCCAGCTGTAATATCCACTACCTGGGATGAAATAGTCAAGGCTCCACCAGGGAGGGTCCATCAGGCTATTCCATCACCATAAAATATCAAGCTCTGTTTGCCCACTTGGTCCCCAATCCAAGACAGTGTCATTTCCCAATTAGCTGTTCAAGAACATCAGCACAATATAAGGAACAGGAATGGCCACAGGGATGTTACTATAAATGTATATAAGTTTTATACTAGTTTAACAGAACCCCACTGGAAATTATCCATTTTAAATTTTTACCTGATTATCATGAACCACTCACGCAATAGGGTTAAAATAGGGTGTTTTAAAACTATCTCGCCTCCAGTGCTGCTGTTATCACTTTCTTATCTTTCCCTTTAAAGTTTCCACACCAGTTTCGCTCCTCTTTCTATTTCATGTAAAGGAGGAGGAGGCAGGATAAGTCTATCAGTGACTGCTAGTCATGGTGACTAAAGGGAACTTCCACATTCAGAGGCAGTAAGCCTCTGAATTCTTCTGAATACCAACACCAGGAGGCAACTTCAGGGGAAGGCCTCATACTCTATGCCCTGTTGTTGGTCCTCCAAAGTAAATGGTTGGCCTCTGTGTAACACAGGTTGCTAGACTAAATGGACAGCACCAGTACTCTTTCCCATCTATACCTCCCCTCTCAGTCCATCCATTTATAACTATCCTACATACTCTGAAAAACAGTGGATCTTGACTGAGTTTGTGGTCCCAATGTCAACCAGAAAGCCAGGATTCCAAGAAGCATCTGACAAAACCAAAACTGTGCAAAGTCTGCTTTGAAAGAAATAAAATCCAGGGTCTAGAATAGAGACGGGCACGAACAGGAAAAAAATGAACATGATGTTCGTTGTTTATTGCCATCCACGAACAGGGACTCATGAACAACCATGAACATGGACCTGTTCACGAACATGTTCGTGGTTCGCTGTTCATGGGGGCCAACAGGCTCCCTTCCAGCCATCATCCAAGTTTGGTCAAGATCCCTACCACACCACTCCCAGAAACCTGACCTGAGCAGGCAGCAGGAAAGGTACCAATAATAAATAATAGCTTGGCCCCAGAGCCTGGCAGCAGCCCTGGAACATGAAGGGGTAGATCCCTATCCCACCACACACAAAGAAAATTCAAGCTCCCATCTCTAATCATGACACAATGACCAAGGCATCATAATAAAATTTCTTTCTCCTCAATGTTACAGGTCTACCAAAACTATTTTATGTACACTTTCTTGGACACAAGTCCCATTGAATAGACTTGAGTAAGACTTTGAACAGGCCTGCTTAAGATAGCTCTCTAGCAAGCCTACTCAGCTGGTAACCCTCAAAGCTAAATGCAGGATACTAGCCATAGGTCAAAGAGGAGTTAAATAAATCTCCTGGTTTTCAGAAATGGAAGGAAGAAAACTCATCTGGCTGCCAGTCTCCCTTTCTTCCTAAAACTGTTAACCCAGATTTGAATGAAAAGAGAAAAGAAGAAAATAGGATCTGAGGAGAAACTGAATGAGTCCCATTGTTATGAGCAAAAATAAGTCCCAGGTCATCATTTTTCCCTTTCTTAAAGACTGGGATAACATTTGCTCTTCTCCAATCTTGTGACACATCCCCAGTCCTCTAGGAGGCCTTGAAGATGATGGACAGAGGCTTTGCAAGTTCTCTGGAAAGTTCTTTGAGCACTCCTGGGTGCACACCATCTGACCTAGGGGATTTGTATTCATCCAGTGCAGCCAGGTGCCTCTCCACAACCTCTCTGTCAATGTCAACTAGCCACCCATGTGTCCTTTCATGTCTACTACCATCTCTAGATGGGCTCTAGTTCTTCAGGGAGAAAACAGAGGCAAAAAAGTCATTAAGCCTGTCTGCTTTTTCTCTGTCCTCTATCAGACTTTCTCCTTCCACTCCCAACAGCAGTCCAATTTCTTCTTTTACCTTACGTTTGCTTCTCACATATCTATAGAAGTTTTTCCTACTGTAGCGAGCCCCCCTGGCCAGACCCAGCTCATACTGAGCTTTGGCTTCACTGATGGCAGATCTGCAGTACCTACTAACCCTCATATATTCCTCTTTAGAGGTCTGTCCTTCTCTTCATTTCCTGAACATTTCCTTTTTCTCCCTTAGCTTATTCTGGAGCGCTCTGTTCATCCACATTGGCTTCTTTGAGCCCTTATCATGTTTCCATCTTGCTGGAATAGTGAGGGCTTGAGCTTGCAAAAGCTCGTGTTTGAGAAGAGCCCACCCTTCACTCGTTCCTTTCCCTTCCAGCACACTCCCCCACAGAATGACTCTCATCAAGCCTCTGAGTTCATTGAAGTCGGCCCTACAAAAATCTAACCTACGAATCTGGCTACAAACTTCCTTGCCCCATCACAGCAACTGGAATTAGGACATGGTCACTTCCCCCCAAGGTCCCCACCACCTTCACCTCATCTACCAATTCTTCCCTGTAGGTTAATATTAAGTCTAGTATGGCCAAGCCCCTTGTAGCTTCCTCCACCATTTGAAAAAGGAAGTTATCGGCCAGGCAGGACAGGAAGTTGCGTGAGTTTTGTCACTTTACTGAGCTTGTCTCCCGGCACACATCGGGGAAGTTGAAGTCACCCATATTTATAAGGTTCTGATGTCTGGATACTCTACCAATCTGTTCAAGGAGGTCAGCATCCACTTCCTCTCCCTGGTCAGGTGGTCTGTAGCAGACTCCAACAACAATACCCTTTGTCCTTCCTCCCCTTATTTCCACCCATATACTTTCCATTGAACTGTCAACCACATTCTCCAGAACTTGCTGACAATCAAGCCCCTCCTCACATACACTGCCACTCTGCCTCCTCTTCTACACTTCCAGTTTTACTTCAACAACCCATACCCATCCACTAACACATTCCAGTCCTGGGAATCATCCCACCAAGTCTCAGTAATTCCTACTATATCGTAGCCCTCTGTTTACAAGAGAAGCTCAAGCTCTTCCTTCTTGTTTGCAAGAGAAGCTCAAGCTCTTCCTTCTTATTACCCATACTTCAGGCATTGGTATATAGGCACTTGTAGCCCTGTACCTTTGTTTGATCTGTCCTACCCAGGTAGGCCCCTGCTGTAATCACTTCTTCATTGAAATCCCCATGTTGATCATCCCCTTCCCCTTGCAGCATCAGTTTAAAGCTCTCCTGATGAAGCTCTCCAGGTTCTTTCCAAACATTTTCTTACCTGACCTTGAGAGGTGAATCCCATCATATGCTAGAAAGCCTTCTCTAAGAAAACTTATCCCATAGTCCCAGAACCCAAAGCACTCCTGCTGGCACACCACCTCAACCAACGATTCACCTCAAGTATGGTCTGCTCTCTTTGCATTCCTGTTCCTTTGACAGGAAGGATAGAAGAGAATACCAACTGTGCCCCCACTGTCTTCAACTGCCTTCCAAGAGCTTCATAGTCCTCTTTAATTCTTGTGATGGTATTCGTGGCCGTGTCATTCGTTCCCACATGAACCAGCACAAACAGGTACTGATCAGTCAGTCTGATCAGTTTCGGCAGTCGGTCTATAATATCCTGAATTCTGGCTACCAGCAAGCAACACATCTCTTGGAGTAGGGGATCTGGCCTGGACACATGGCTTTCCATACCCCTGAGCAGAGAGTCCCCGATGACCACCACCTTCTGTTTTCCTTCACTTCCATGTGGCCCCATGCCCTCTTCACTCCTTCCTCCAAGTTTTTGTAGTTTTCCTTCCACTCTCATCTCTGTCACCATCTCAAGCACCTCAAAATGATTCTTGAGCTCCAGTGGACCAGAATGTTGCCTTAGTCCACATCTTCCAGTTTGTACTGCAGAACTGAGAGGAGGCTCAGAAGGGAGATCGACTCTTCCTTCTTCTCTTGGACTTTTCTTCATGCTTGTGCAGAGCCCCAGGATCTTCTCAATAAAATCCTTTCCTTCCTTGATTTCCTGAAGGGTGGTGATCCTCTCTTCCAGGCTCTGAATCCTCCTCCAAAAGCCTGACCAGCTTACTCTTCTGACAAGTGAAGTCTGTCTTCTATTCTGGGAAGAAAATAAACATGGCACACTCCATACAGGTGACAGGAAAGGGGCCTTCTGTCAACATCATCGCCTTCCAAGTATATTCCAAGAGTAATCTTCTAGCTGCAGGTCCCTTTCCTTCTCCTTCTCAGAGCCCAGATGGCTGTGATGTGCCTCTGGTGAGGAGGAGCCTAATTCAATTCAAGGCTCAGTCAGTAGAAGGTGGGGCCCCAGGCAAAACAGTTAGCCCCAGGCAAAACAGACACTATCCAATTAGTAGAGGTGAATCCCATCATATGCTAGAAAGCCTTCTCTAAGAAAACTTATCCCATAGTCCCCTCTGCAATCAGCTCCAACTCAGGCAAAAAAGACAAACAGAAACACACAGAAGCTGAGGGTTAGCCTCCTCAGAAATGCAAAAAAAAAATGTCCCTGGGAACACCATTCAGTCTTGTTCAATCATACAAGAACATACACCACACACATATACAGAGTTTCCTAGGAAAGGCAGAGAGGAGTTTGGATAGAGTTATAGGAGTTTTGGGTTATAGTTACCAGTCCAGAAGGGAAGTAGCTTCAGTGTTCAGTGCTGTGCAGCAAGGAGGGTGAGAGGGGCTCAGACATGCCATCTGAGGATGTACACGTGTGGATCCAAAGGACACACACACAACTATGGCAGAGGAGTAGTCCAATTATATTGTGGAACAGACCCTGCAGTAGAATTGCATTTTCTGCCCAAAACCAGTAACTTAATGGTCATCTCCAAGGTGAGACAAAGAACTGAAATGCTGTCTCCACGGTGAGACAATAAAACTGGGAAGATTTAATTAAGCCTTCTTGGATGAAACTAAAGTTATCGATTATGATTGACAACCCGCGATGGCTTGATAGGTGAGGCTATCAGAGCTCTGAATAGCCTGGAATGGGAGAATGTATAACAGGAAGATCAGCATGGTGTGTTAGGACTCGGATATTAATTCAGGAACTCTGGGAAGACCCTATTGTTTTAGGATCTTTGCACATCTAAGGGGTGTGAGGGCTGAAAGCTCGTCTCATCCAGTGACTCACAAGCTAGTAATCTGTCAGCTCTAGGCTGGGATCTGGCATCCATTTTCTGCCTTTCTAGGCAGCCCTTCTGTGTTTAAACCACACACAGAAAAGGGTTTATGATATTGCCATATTCATAAGCTTTCTTAATATCATAAGGGCAGGTCTGATCACTAACAACTCCTTTCATACTTCCACACAGAACTATCAGTAACACAAGTTATAATTTTTCGGACAGTTTCTAAAGAGGGTCAGAATTAGAATGGTAAGTGAATTCCTCCCTTTGCACACACATCCATGAACCATCGATCCCATGGGCTCAGTATTGCCACTCCAGTCGGAATAAAAGACAGAGACCGTATTGGGATATAAACAGGGCCACTTTATTAATTAACCAACATAACATAAACCTGTCATTGCGGCAAGGGATCTAACTGCGGTACAGGTCAAGCCCTGGGGTCCTACCGGACCACCGCCTTGACCTGTCTGGGTGACCCCTGCTGCCCCGGGGGTGTTCCATCCAGAGGATGGCTGGGACCCGGCGGCCAGGCGAGTGGTTCCCCTTCAAAGCACCAGCCCCCACTAGCCGTGGAGCCTAGGGGCGGCCTTGTCAGGGTTCCCCACCAGGCAGTCTGCCCTCGCAGCTGGCAGCCGTACAGCCTCACCAGCCGCTCCTGACAGACCCCCATTTCCCAACTAATGGGAATGTGCCAAGGGGTCACCGGCCCGCTCAAGCTATCCTACCTGCCAGTGGCCAAACTATATACATTCCATCAACCACCAGTTTAAATATGTCCCGCAGTGCGAGGTAGGCGAAAAACAACTTCCCTGTAGGCCAATTGGGGAAGAAGAAAAAATTCCTACCTGGCCCCGTAAAACGGCGACCGGCTAATCCCGCACTGTAACAGGGAGAGGTGGGTGGGACGAGCAGACACGCGGCGACTGAGGAGGCCTGTGGAGCGGAACCGGCTAACTAGCCGTTTGCTCCGCCCCCAGGCCAATGCCCGGATGGGTTTAAGCGCGGGCTGTCTTTGCTCCTTCCGGAGCGGCAAACCCGGCCCCCATCCGAGCAGCCTTGCTGCCGTATGGGTAAGTGCCGCATTGCCACTCCAGTCGGAATAAAAGACAGAGACCGTATTGGGATATAAACAGGGCCACTTTATTAATTAACCAACATAACATAAACCTGTCATTGCGGCAAGGGATCTAACTGCGGTACAGGTCAAGCCCTGGGGTCCTACCGGACCACCGCCTTGACCTGTCTGGGTGACCCCTGCTGCCCCGGGGGTGTTCCATCCAGAGGATGGCTGGGACCCGGCGGCCAGGCGAGTGGTTCCCCTTCAAAGCACCAGCCCCCACTAGCCGTGGAGCCTAGGGGCGGCCTTGTCAGGGTTCCCCACCAGGCAGTCTGCCCTCGCAGCTGGCAGCCGTACAGCCTCACCAGCCGCTCCTGACAGACCCCCATTTCCCAACTAATGGGAATGTGCCAAGGGGTCACCGGCCCGCTCAAGCTATCCTACCTGCCACTGCTAAGGGTCAAGCCTCTGCTTAGGCCCTAGCACCCCACAGGTGGCTTAGGCCAACCTGAGCCCTTGCCGCAAATCCTCCAGGAAAATGTCATTGCCACTCACCGACAGGTGGACCCCATCGCTACGATAAAGGTCAGCCACCTCAGCCTTTATAGCGGGATGTGGCAGATATATGCCCAGACCCCGGCCCAAGGCCTTCTCCAAGGCCCTGTTAGCCCTATGACGTGCCCTTTCAATCCCGGCAGGGTCCAACGCTTCCCTCCATACACGACGGGGAAGTATTGCTGACCATATAATGAGTGTGTCGGGCCAACGCTCTTTAATCCACCACAGGTCGGCCTCCGCCTGCAAAGATAGGGCCTTACCCTTCACCAGGCCAAGATCATTGCCACCGAGGTGGATTACCAGAATGTCCGGCAGGGGGCCACACCTTCCCTCAAAAAGGAGCGGCAGGAGACCAGGCCACCTCAAACCTCTGCGACCCTGCCATTCCACCGTAGCCCACAAACTGAGGCCCAACTGCGAGCCGAACTGGGTCTTCTTTGCTTGACGAGCAGCCCAAAAGACCATACTATGGCCACAAATCAAAACCCTCTTCCTCGTGTAGCAAGCCGCCGCACCTGCAAAGAGACCAAAGTCAAGAAGCGTTCACCTCTCCGCCCAAAGGGCGGACATAAGACCGGAAGGCCGCCGACCGCCAGCGTCCCAGACGCTGTATAACTGGGCCCGGGTACCCCATAGCCGCGGCCGTCGAAGCCGCCCCAATCCTGAAGGAATGAGTCCCAAATTTCAAGCCGTCAAGACCCAGTTCCGACAAAGCCTTCCCAGCCACCGACCAAAACTGATATTTGGTCAATGGGGAGCCATCCTCGTGCCGGAAAAGCAGCCCGTCACCCTCTCCCCGAAGAGCCACGTAGCACCTCAACGCGCTGACCGGGCATAGGCCAGGTTCAGCACAGCTGCCTAAACGTAACACGAATCCCTTACCCGCCTGGTCAGTCTTGGATCTCCGTACCCTAAGGGTGACCTCGTCACCCTCGAATTTGAGATCCTGCGCCCTCAAGGCACGGCCCGAGTGATCAGCCCGTGCCAGGGCCACCAATTCGCTGACCCTAAGCGCCCCAAAAAACGCGGTAAGGGAAGCCGCATGAAACAACGCCGCCTCAAACGGAGAGCGACACAACTTATCCCAAAGCTCGCCTAAACCCCTAAGAATAGTAGGGGAAATTGGCTGCCTATCGTCCCTGCGAGTCCCAGTTTCACGGGACCACCCTTCAAGCATTTTCCGCAAACGGAAATCGCCCGTCAGATCTGCAAGACCCTTGGCCTTACTAGCGAAGGCTAAAGCCGCTAGCTGACCCCTGATAGACTTAACCGACAACCCAGAACCTCTCTGAGCCACGCAGAACTGCATGAGGTGCTGCACTGGTATAGGCCATACCTGTTGCAAACCCGCATTCCCCCTAAAACCCGCAAATTGACGCACTGCTCGATCGTACGACCGCCGCGAGCTGGGGGCCAGTGCCAGTTGAATAGCCCTTTCAGCCTCTAGCCTCCAAGGTTCCACAGTTCCCACGGCATCGTGGTTGGTGCGGCGTCCGCCTCAGGGGCAAGCTGCCGAAACCGGGGAACCTGAAAGCGAGACAGAGCATCTGCCACGCTATTGTCCAACCCAGGGACATGCCGAGCTAGAAACAAAATATTAAGCTTTAAACACCGGAGGGTGAAGGCACGAACCAGCCTCATGACCCTCGATGACCTAGATGTAAGGGACCGGAGGACATGAACCACTGCCTGATTGTCGCACCAAAAGTGGACAGAGTGGTTTGCCAAGGTGTCCCCCCAAAGATGCACTGCTACTAGGATCGGAAACAGTTCCAGAAAGGTGAGGTCCTTACACCATCCCCTTCTGACCCATTGTACCGGCCACCGTTCGGCACACCAGTGACCTTGAAAATAGACACCGAACCCCAGGGACCCTGAAGCATCGGAGGCAACCTGCATATCCGCCGCTAACCTAAGAGGCTCCCTCCAAAATGAGACCCCGTTAAAGTCCCTGAGGAATGCCTCCCAAACTTCCAGGTCCTCCCTCATCCCCCTATTGATGGAAAGGCGATGATGGGGGAGACGAAGTCCCCCCATGGCATCGCACAAGCGCCGGAGGAAGGCTCTGCCGGGGGCTACGACCCGGCAGGCGAAATTTAAATGCCCCACCAGCTGCTGGAGCTCACGCAACGTGGCTTTCTTCTTCCCTTTAAAAAGGGCCAGCCGAGTTCTGAGGTCGAAGAGCTTCTGGGCAGGCAACCGGGAGGCCTGCCTGATTGTGTCCAGCTCAATCCCCAAAAAGGTGAGGGTAGTAGCCGGACCTTCCGTTTTCTCATGGGCGAGAGGCACGCCCAACTCAGCCGCCAAGGCAATAAAGCCCGTCAAAAGGCGGTGACACTGGCCCCCCCCGGGGGGCCCAACGAAAAGGAAATCATCTAAATAATGGGCCGTGGCGCGGCACCGAAGCCGTGACCTGAGGGCCCATTCCAGAAACGAGCTGAAACGCTCAAAGGCTGCACACGAAATCGAGCAACCCATTGGCAATGCCCTATCCATATAAAACTGGCCATCAAACGAGAAGCCAAGCAACTCAAAGTCGTCCGGGTGAACCGGCAGAAGACGAAATGCAGACTTTATGTCGCATTTTGCCATCTCGGCCCCCACACCGCATTGCCTAACAACCTTGACAGCCTGATCGAAAGAAGTGTATCGAACAGAGCACATGTGCTCAGGGATGGCATCATTCACCGACCCCCCTCTAGGGTAGGACAAGTGATGAATGAGCCTGAATTCCCCCACGGCTTTCTTTGGGACCACACCCAGGGGCGACACTCTCAGACACGGGACCGGGGGGGCCGGAAAGGGGCCCAGAACACGCCCCTCCAAACATTCTTTACCTATTTTACACCTAACAACCTCCTCCATGCCCACAACCGAACGTAAATTAGAGGACATGAAGGGAGCCCTAGGACCCTGGAAAGGAATCCTAAAGCCATAACGAAAACCTTCCAACAAAAAGTGCGCTTCCTCGCGTTTAGGGTACCCCACAAGGAGGCGTTCAAGAACCGTCAGGTTTATGGGGCTGGGGCCCTTTTCCAGCAGTAGCTGGGGGGCCCCCGCCCCCGCCCCCACCCCCACGCCTTCCCGCCCTCTTAGATTGCCTGGTGCAAGAAGTGAAAGGGTGGGGGCCACCACAGATTGGGCACTGGTGTTTAAAATTGCACACCTTTCTGGAGCACACCCCTTGGGAACTAAAGTCCCAGCACAGCAGCCGGGGTTGAACCGGCTGCCCCGCGGGTGCGCGGGTGCCCTGCGTAGTCTGACTCCTCTGAACCAGGTGGCCACTATCCGAGCGGTCACCTGCATTCGGTTTGGCCGGGGACATGACCTGCAGCCAAAGCTGCTGGTGTATCCTGTCCCACTGCCAGGTCGGGTTGAGGGCGGCACGCATACGGAATTCCTCGTCGTATTGCAGCCAAGCTGCACCAACGAAGTCCGTATGTCCCCTATAAATTATATCAATGTATTGGAATAACTGGGCAGCCTTCCAAGGCTGAGCCCTAGCCACCACGCCGGCATAGATTAACATGCCTGGCAGCCAGTTATGCCAGTTCCGCTCTATTTTCCTGCGCTTCAACCTTTCCTTATCGCGATCATCTAACTCCTCCTTGTCTTTCTTTTCCAAATCCCGAAACAGGAGATTGAAAACATCCACATATTCGCCACGCAGAATCTTATCCCTAGTGGCGAGAGTTAAGTGATCACCTAGGGGCATCGCTGTATCCCCAAAAGGCATAGCTCCAAATGGAATGGACCCATAACCGTGTGTCCCCCCCACAGGGAAGCCCCACGGATAGTAGCCCCACTGATTAAAGTGGCTCCCCGATGCCTGGGAACCAGGGACCGAGGGGGCCTGTCCTGAAGATGGGCCAGCTACATCGCTACTAGCGGCCTGAAGCGCATTCCATGATCCTTGGGGCCACACCGGATTAGCCCCATAGAACTGAGGGGGAACTCCTATCGTGGAACCCACGTGCCCCTGGGGTGCAGATGGTGGAGCAGGTGCTTGACCCCAATGCCCCCAGGGCCAAGCCCCTGGTGTAACAGGTGCAGCCGACTTACCATCACCCTCAGGAGGTTGAATTGCAACTGCCACCTGCCCAGATTCCTCCTGCACGCTTTGCTCAGCTACGCCACTCAGTTCAACGGCTGTGGCTTCAGTCACCGTCACCTCGCAGGCTCGCTCCCCTGCTGCTGGCGTACCTGTACTTTCAAGAGCAGAAAGCCTATTAAGAACATCGCGCTGGAAGGTGGCTGACGAAGCCAAAAGGGTTGAGCGAGCCCTCTTTGCTCTGCCGGTTGCTGAGCCACCAGCTCCCCTGGCTTGTTCTAAGGCAGTCAAGCGAGCCAAGATGTCTTGCCGGCCCTGCAAATCACCCTCATCCTCCGATGAGGAAGAAACCGGGGCTGGCCTCTTTGATAGTGGACGCTTCGCTGGCTGTTTGCCCTTAGACGGCCCTTTTCCCTTTCCCGGCATAATGTACACTGGGCCAGTACAACCCCACAGGAAAGGAGGAAGGCCACTCAAATGCCCTGCCCAGAACAATGCACAATACCCCCCAGGAAAGCAGGTACCAAGTGCAACCTGCAGCTCGTCAATCCCTATAACAACCCACCCTAACCGGGGGGGGGGGCGTGAGATACAACCACCTACTGGAGGGGGGGGCAGACAAACCAACACCTTCCCTGCTGCCTCCCTAGGGTGGGGGGGGTGGAAAATGGAGGAGATATCCCTCAGCGCCAGCCACCCACCGGGGCGGGGGGGGGAACAGGGGAAGCTCGACAGCCCCTAATATAACCCCCCCTCCGATAAAGACCCCCGCGTCCCGGCGGCCTAACAGGGCCTCAACCGAACTGCTGCCCAGAGGGGACTCACAACCCCCCAACAATTAAGGCGCGGCCGCGCGAGCCGCAACGGCGGCGAGGCGCACGGGCTGAAGCCGGCCGAGCCGGGAAGGCAGGCGCCGAGTCACCCGACTCCGACCGCAGCCGCAGGCCCAGGCGCTTGCTCCCGCGCCGCGGACTGATCGCCGGGACTTGGGCTGCCTCGAAGAAGCGACGCCGGGCGGGCCACACCCGGCAGGCGCGGGCGCGAGCGGCCGGCGAGCGGCAGCAGGCTCTCTGCCCGGCCGCTTGCCCAATCCGACCAAGGCCGCTGAGGCTGCCGACCGTCCTCCGCAACTGCACAGCCTCGCAGCCGCCGGCCCTGCACTCGGAGAGTTGCTACGTGCACCTCTCCCTCGAGCAGACACGCGGCGACTGAGGAGGCCTGTGGAGCGGAACCGGCTAACTAGCCGTTTGCTCCGCCCCCAGGCCAATGCCCGGATGGGTTTAAGCGCGGGCTGTCTTTGCTCCTTCCGGAGCGGCAAACCCGGCCCCCATCCGAGCAGCCTTGCTGCCGTATGGGTAAGTGCCGCATTGTAGAGACAACCAGTGTGGTATAGTAGTTAGATGTTGGACTAGGGGCTGGAGAACCCAGGTTCAAATCCTCACTCTGTCATGGAAGCTTGCTGGGTAGCCTTGGGCCAGTCACACACTCTCAACCTGATCTACCTTACAGAGTTGTTGTGAAGATAAAATGGAGGAGAGCAGAAGGATATAAACAGCTTCATGTCTGCATTTGGGGAGAAAAGCAGGTATAAATAAGATAAAATGAAATAAAATCAGAGAGGAAGCTATCTGATCAGTCAGAAGAATGGTATGGCTTGTGGACTATCTGGCAGAAGCAGTCTACTGAGGTCATCTGCATTACACATATACATTGTAAAAAGAAATTGTTTTGCATTGCTTTAGTAAGTTAAGATGGGGAATTGGGGAAGTAAGAAAGTTGAGAAGGCTAAAACCCCACTGGAGTGTATGATTCCTAACTGGAAACTGATTGTGGAGATGGGAACAGAAGAAGCCGATTACCCAGTCAAGAAACGCATGGTTTTTTTCATGGGTAAGTGGCCAGATAACCATCTTTCAGGAGGAACCAGATGGCCAATGAATGGGACTTTTAACTGGAGCAAGATTAGAAAATTGATGGACTATTGTATGAATCAGAGACTGTGGAAGGAATTTGACTATGTGGACATGTGGTGGAATGCTGTCAAGAGGGGAAAGTTTGTTGAAAATAAGACTGAATTGCCTACATGTTTACAAATGCCAGTTAGAACTAATGTGAAGAAACTGTATTTTGAACCTCCCCAAGCTAGGAAGGAAGAGGTTGCTGCTGCCCAACCTGTATCTAGCAAATCTGATCAGACTTTTTCTTCCCCTGAAGACCCCATGGACCTGATTTTCTTCACCCCGGATGCCCCTCCATCAACCTTACAGGATAGACTGGTGGATGGGAATCAGTTATTAGTACCTGCACCAGCTCCTGGAAACCCCCAGAATTCTCCTATCAGTTCTGATCAGCCAGGCACGAGTGGACAAAGAGCAACCCCGGCTCAAGTCCAACCTGACTCCTTCTCTTTAGAGCAGAAAGCAACTCCAGCTCAAGTTCTGACCTTGCCTCCTCGCCTGGAATTGGCAACCTCTACCACTGGCCCCAAATTTACTTCTGCCCTGTCTCCATGGGACATGCTTCTGTCAACACCAGCCAGTTCTCTCCCCATGCCAGCTCAACTGGATCCTGATACTGTTCCGCACTTCAGCTCCCATCTTTCTCGCTTCCCTACAGTCCCCTAATTATTCTGAATCTGTACGGGGAGCAAGAGCACGTAACTGCCAGAGTCTCTCAGTGATTGGACAACTTGCTCCATGCCAGCCCTCCCTGGAATCCCGCAATTAAACCAAAGAGGACCACCCCCCTCATCTGTAGACCCAATCCTTGGGACCCAGGCTAGCATAAGCACTCCCCAAGAATTACAGCAGCAGCAGCAGAGCAGAGCAAACTGGCTTTTGGAAATGCTTGGGAATGTCTTATACTCAAATTTGTCATCATAACTAGACACTACCAGGGCCCATCTCTGGATTATAGCAGATACCATAGGAGGTACTGGTTTGTTCTCTTCCAATAGACCTTGCAGAGTTTTATTATCTGAACACATGGTAAAATTCCTGCCATAGAGATAAGAATGGCACTACTTTACTCAAAAATCCAGTGCGAGCCCTTCTTGTTCTAATTGTGAGTAGGGTTTTTTTCTTCTGCTGGGGTCAACCATCTTTATGCATAACTGACAGGGAGCTCTGATCCATCAGGCATATCTTGGGCTAGCACTGTTTCCAGTCCATATGGGGAGGTTTTGCAAGGTAAAATAAGGTTGTTTTTGTGACTATCATAGTGAATCAAGAGTTTTGAGGACTTCAAAAGTTTATCTGCTTCAGAAAAATCCTGCTTCTTGTTCTTTGACCCCAGGGGAAATTTACCCCTTTCTGTAAAAGTTTACAGGGCCAGTACTAATGCCAGATTTTGTATAAATCTCCTTTATTTGAGCTGCAGCACACAAAGCTACAGCCAGGCATCCATCTTCGAATAAGCCTGCACTAACCTCTCCTTCCACAGGGCCATGCTGAGTCTTACCACTCATTAATAATAATAATATTATAATAACAATAACATTCGATTTATATAACACCCTTCAGGATGACTTAACCCCTACTCAGAGTGGTTTACAAAGTATGTCATTATTATCCCCACAAAAAAACACCCTGTGAGGTGGGTGGGGCTGAGACAGCTAGAAGCTATGACTGACCCAAGGTCACCCAGCTGGCTTCAAGTGGAGACGTGAGGAATCAAATCCAGTTCTCCAGATTAGAGTCCCACGCTCTTAACCAGTACACCAAACTGGCTCTCTAACAAGACTCTGTCACTCAGCCACTAGGTGGTGACTAACAAGAACATATATTATAGGCACTCTGTGGGAAACAATGGCCCTGTGGTCCCTTAGGTCAGTCATCTACAGTATGACCAGGCATGTAGAGTATCTTTGAGCAACAGTTTTTAATACTCATCCAGAGCCTTTGAATAAAGAAAGTTTTTTAATTGACATAACACAGAGACAAGAGGTAGCAATTAAAAGACAATTCAGACACGAAAATAAAATATTTCATTCTTACTGTAGCTAGGCACTGATGTTAATTTGTCAAGGTGGCCCTAAGGCTGAATGACTTGCTAGGCTGAGATTCAAAATATTCCCATACAGATATCATCAAATACTCAAAACATGGGCATCTTCTGATTCCCACATAGGCAAAAGCCTCTTTTTTCAAAGCAAGGCTCCTGGGAGGCAGAATTTCTCTTCCTGGCTCTTGCCTCCATCCACTGGATGGCTTAAAGCTTAACAACCCTTGTAAACTTTAACTAGCCAAAAGGGATCTTAGCTTTCAAACTGACTTCTGCCCTTTCTGGAGTTAATTGCCAAATGCAGGGGTGGTCAGGAAAGGAATTGACACTGATTGAGGGGTGATGTCACTTAATTGTCACCACTTACTGAACTCTGTATCACTCGGGAAGGAAGATGATTGGGGGTATCCAGGGGACAATAGGGTGTGACAACTCTTTGTGCCATTTCCCTGGCATGTGATTAGGTCAGTTTCCTCTCAGGGCAGCCTGAGGTCAGTTTTAATTTAGAGGTAGCTAGTGTTTCAGAACAACAGCTTTTCTATCATGCTTGTCTGCACAGAACAACAGTTTCCAAGGTTCCCTCAGGAGAGAGAATGACAACAGCTGTAACACCCCCCACTCCAGGCAGTGCTTTCCCCTTGCCTAGGTGTCCTGCTTCCAGAGGTTGCCGAGTCTTAAGAGTGCTGCTGACAGGTAACGAGGTCCAGCTGGCAAGGCGAGGAATGTGCAAAGTCCGTAAATCAAGGGAGTAGTCGAGGACAGGCCGGGTCGGAGGTCAGAGAGACAGTTCCAAGGAGCAAACACAGGCAGTACAGGAGCAGCTTAGAGAACTCGTTGAAGCCACGCTGAAGGGAGCCCTCCCTCTGGCTTTTATAATCTAAGGGCATTCGGTCAGCTCGCACAGCTGCTTCAAGTCTCCTCCTCTGAAGCCCCTCCTTCCTCTGAGAAGGCTGGCCTGTTCAGAGCCCGGAGGCGTGCAGATTGACGTCGGGTCTGTAAGTCTCTTCTGTCCCTGCTACGCCGACGTTGCTCTCGGTAGTCTGGAGATGTTGGAGGGGATAAGGAAGCTGGCTGCATCTGGGCCGGTGGCTCTGGGTGGGGAAGGGGAACTTCTGGCTGGGATTCAGCCTCTGACTGTTCAGCTGTGGTCGGCTGCTGGGAGACAGGCTGCTCCTCCCCAGGAGGAGCAAGGCTGTCAGCAAGCGTCAGCTGTTCCAGTTCCTCCTCCTCAGAGGACTCGTCAAGCTCAGGCTGTACTATGACACCATCCCCTCCCCCAGGGCCCCCCACACTGGATGGGGCCGGTTTCCGTGGATAGGCCCGGTGGAAGCGGCGCACCAAGTCGGGGGCATGAAGATTCTCCGCAGGTTCCCAAGAGCGGTCCTCAGGTCCGTACCCCTTCCAGTCCACCAGATACTGGAGTTGGCCACGTCGTCGTCTGGAGTCCAATATTTGCGCTACTTCATATTCCTCCTGGCCCTCTATCATGACAGGTAGTGGTGGCGCTTCTGGATCTCGGAGAGGATGTGGGGGGGCAACGGGAACAAGGAGGGACCGATGAAACACAGGATGAATACGGAGCGTAGAGGGTAGCTGTAACCGGTAGGCCACGGGGTTGATTTGGGCAGTAACTAGGAATGGGCCAATAAAGCGGGCATCCAACTTTCGGGAGGGCCTCTGACTGCGGAGGTGTCGAGTTGAGAGCCACACCTTGTCCCCAACCTTGAGAGTCTCTCCTGGCTGACGCCTACGATCAGCAGCCTCTTTGTATGCCTCTTTGGCCTGGTGTAGTTGGTCCTGCAGGACCTTATGCAGTGCCTGCAATTCCTCCACAAAGTCATTGACAGCTGGTACTGGTGCAGTGGGCATGACCGGCGGGAAAAACCGGGGATGGAACCCATAATTGGCCATGAACGGGGTCTGACGGATTGAGGTATGCACTGAGTTGTTGTATGCAAACTCCGCCAGGGGGAGCAGTGGGGCCCAGTCATCCTGCTGGTGGTTTACATAGCACCTGAGATACTGTTCCAGTGTGGCATTGGTGCGTTCCGTCTGGCCATCAGACTGGGGGTGATAAGCGGAAGATAAGTGTACTTGGGTGCCCAGTAGGGTGTGTAGGGTACGCCAGAAGCGGGAGGTGAACTGGGTCCCCCGATCAGAGATCAGGTGTTCTGGCAATCCGTGGAGGCGGAAAACATGGTGTAAGTACAGCTGGGCAGTTTCGCGGGCAGTTGGGAGTCCGGACCAAGGAACAAAGTGAGCCATCTTAGTCAGGAGGTCCACCACCACTAGGATGCTTGTGTTCCCTGCAGAAGTAGGGAGGTCCGTGACGAAGTCCATGGACACAGCTTTCCAGGGGCCATTAGGAGTGGGCAGGGGGAGCAATAGTCCTGTAGGCCTGCCAGGGGGATCTTTGGCTCGCCTGCAGGTGCTGCAGGAGGCTACGTACTGGGCTACATCGGTCTGTACATGGGGCCACCAAAACTCCCGGGTCAGCAGATGTGCTGTCTTATACCGACCAAAGTGTCCAGCGGGTTTGGTGTCATGCGCTAGTTGCAGGACTTCGGTCCGTAGTGGCCCCGGTGGCACATAGACCCGGTCTTGGTGGGTGAGCATCCCCGCCTGCTCTCGGTAACCCCTGGGGGGATGCTGCGTAGGATCACGAAGACACTGGAGCATCTTCATGGCGAAGGGGTCACGTAGCTGTTGTTCCTGGATCCGTTCCTGGAGCGAGGCAGTAGGGGGCATGGCAGCAAACACTTCCGGCGGTAGAACTGTGGATAGAAGCGGCTCCTTAAGGGACGGGGAAGCGAACTCAGGTTTTCGAGAGAGGGCATCTGCCCACTTGTTCTGGGAGCTGGGAATGTAGGTAATGCTAAAGTTAAAACGGGAGAAAAACAGGGACCATCGAATCTGCCTCTGGTTCAATCTACGAGCAGTCTGTAGATACTCAAGATTCCGGTGGTCTGTGCGAACTTGCACGGGGTGCCGGGCACCCTCTAGGTGGTGCCGCCAGACCTCAAACGCTGATTTAATCGCCAGGAGCTCCCTCTCCCAGATGGTGTAGTTTTTCTCGGCTGCGTTGAGTTGCCGGGAGTAGTAGGCGCAGGGTCGTAGAGGGCCCGCGGCAGTGTCTTGCTGGGATAACACAGCTCCAAGTGCGACACTGGAGGCATCAGTCTCGACCACAAAGGGTATGCTTGGGTCTGGGTAACGTAGGAGCGGTTCCGTTGCAAACCGGGTTTTTAGCTGCTGGAAGGCCTGTTGCGCTTCTACTGTCCAGCGGAAGGGTTCTCGGGGCCGTAGCAACTTGGTGAGGGGCACTGTTAGGAGGGCAAAGTTTGGGATGAATTGCCGATAGTAGTTGGCGAAGCCAAGGAACCTCTGAATGTCTTTCCGATTTCGAGGTGCCTGCCAAGACAGCACTGCCTCCACCTTTTGGGGGTCCATCCTTATGCCCTGTGGGGTGATGAGATGCCCTAGAAATTCTACAGTGTCTAAGTCAAATGCACACTTCTCCAACTTAGCATACAGGCCATGTTGCCTCAGGCGTTGGAGGACAGCCCGAACATGTTTGGTGTGTTCAGCGGGGTCCTGGGAGAAGATCAGGATATCATCAAGGTAAATTATCACAAAGTGATCCAGCAAGTCCCGGAAGACATCATTCATGAAGCGCTGGAACACAGCTGGGGCATTACAGAGGCCAAAGGGCATGACTAAGTACTCATACTGGCCATACCGGGTACCAAACGCAGTCTTCCACTCATCTCCAGGGCGCATACGCACCAAATTGTAGGCGCCTCGCAGATCGAGCTTGGTGTACCTTTGGGCCCCCCGTAATCGGTCCAGTAGTTCTGGGATCAGTGGCAGTGGGTAGCGGTCCCTTATGGTGATGCGATTGAGGGCCCGGTAATCATTACATAGGCGCAACTCCCCGGATTTCTTTTTTACAAACAAGACAGGGGCTGAGGTAGGGGAAGTGGATGGACGGATGAATCCTCTTTGCAAATTCTTGGCCAAAAACTCTTGTAGGGCTCCTCGCTCAGGTTCTGATAGGGAATACAACCGCCCAGTGGGCAAGGGGGCATCAGGAATAAGGTGGATGGCGCAATCATATGGCCGGTGTGGGGGCAACCGGTCGGCGCCTTTCTCTTGGAAGACATCCTGGAACTCTGCATATTTGGCTGGGAGTGCAGACAGATCTGAACTGGTGCTCCCTCCCAGGAGCACAGAGGGCGCCTCATGGGGACATGGGGTCTGGAAGCGCAGGTTCTGCTTGCTCCACTCAATCAAGGGGTCATGCTTCTTCAACCAGGACATCCCCAGCACTACCGGGAAGCGAGGCATGGCAGCGATGTCAAAGCTGAGCTGCTCCTGATGGTTCCCTATGTGCAGACCTAGAAGGTGGGTTTCCTGAGTAACTGGACCCGAGCGTAGAGGCCGACCATCGATGGCTTCCACCAAAACTGGTGTCTTTTTGGTGCGTGTCGGCACTTGGTGTTGCCTGACAAATTGGGCATCCATATAGGACTGGGCAGCTCCAGAATCCACCATGGCGTACACCAACAACCAGCGCCCCTCTGGTAGCTGCAGCTTCACGGGGATCAGAAGATGCTGGGGCCCAATGTCAGGAGGCTTTTGGTGTTCTATGGGGGGTCCAGAATGATAGGGGTGGCCTCCCCTTAAACCCTGGGGTGTAATGCTGACAGCCGAGGCTTCCACTTCCCTGGGCTCTGGGGTCAGGCTTCGGGACAAGTAGGAGCAGGGGTTGGATCCCACAGCAGGTGGTTGGCTTTCGGAGTGGCAACGTACTTCCTTGCGGCCCTGCCGTCGACTCTCCAGGCGACCGTCGATACGCAGGCAGAGTAAGATCAGGGCTGGGAGATTTGGAGGGCGCTCAACTCGGGCCACTTCATCTAGCACCTCCTCAGACAAGCCCTCCAGGTACTGGTCCATGAGTGCGGCCTCATTCCAGCCCAGGTCCTGTGCCAATAGCTGGAAGTCAGTGGTATAGTCCCTCAGAGTACCTGGCCCCTGCCGCAGCCGCCGAATGCGGTGGTTGGCCAGCTCTGCCTTCAGAGGGTCTGCAAAGATAGCCTTCAAGTGTGCCACAAAATCAGCAAAACTACTCAGCAGTGGTGAATTCATGAGCAGTAAAGGTGTCACCCATTTGGCAGCGTTCCCCTTTAAGAGGCTTAATACAAAACCGACCTTGGTCTTGTCATCAGGAAAATCTTGAGCCCGCAGCTCCATGTAGAGCTGACACTGTGCCAGGAATACAGGGAACTCTTCAACATTCCCTGCAAACTTCTCTGGAGGCTGCACTGGGCATTTCCGGGGAGGTGCAGGACCTGGCCTCAGGGTTACCTGCTGCTGCAACAAGGCTATGGTCTGGGTTAATTGCTGCACCTGTGTCTGCAGCCACTGGGTCTGGGCAGCAAGGTCAGTAGCAACAGCAGTGCCTTCCTCCATTGTGCTGGAGAATTTTGAGGGTGGCTTCAAACTGTCCTGCTTCCAGAGGTTGCCGAGTCTTAAGAGTGCTGCTGACAGGTAACGAGGTCCAGCTGGCAAGGCGAGGAATGTGCAAAGTCCGTAAATCAAGGGAGTAGTCGAGGACAGGCCGGGTCGGAGGTCAGAGAGACAGTTCCAAGGAGCAAACACAGGCAGTACAGGAGCAGCTTAGAGAACTCGTTGAAGCCACGCTGAAGGGAGCCCTCCCTCTGGCTTTTATAATCTAAGGGCATTCGGTCAGCTCGCACAGCTGCTTCAAGTCTCCTCCTCTGAAGCCCCTCCTTCCTCTGAGAAGGCTGGCCTGTTCAGAGCCCGGAGGCGTGCAGATTGACGTCGGGTCTGTAAGTCTCTTCTGTCCCTGCTACGCCGACGTTGCTCTCGGTAGTCTGGAGATGTTGGAGGGGATAAGGAAGCTGGCTGCATCTGGGCCGGTGGCTCTGGGTGGGGAAGGGGAACTTCTGGCTGGGATTCAGCCTCTGACTGTTCAGCTGTGGTCGGCTGCTGGGAGACAGGCTGCTCCTCCCCAGGAGGAGCAAGGCTGTCAGCAAGCGTCAGCTGTTCCAGTTCCTCCTCCTCAGAGGACTCGTCAAGCTCAGGCTGTACTATGACACTAGGGAGGAATTCATGGTAGGAAGAATGCATTGAGTAACCAAAAACACCACACCCTTTTTCCATGATGTGGCAACAGCTATTTAATCCCTGAGTTTTTGGGAGTGCTGCTCCAGCATCCAGTCAGAAGGGGGGTAGAATGTTGGAGTGAAATGCAGCAGAAGTTCAGTTAATGTCCACCTCAACAAAAGAGCAGATGGTATCAGGGGTATCTCTGCCAGGGAGTGTGATGAAGTGGTTTAGCTCTACCTCTAGGAGAGGACAGAGTACCCAGTTATGAGGCCTTTCTCTGATAATAAGCAGATCTGGTACCAGTTATTCTGATTCTTGGAAAAGGGCAGGCTGGTATGGGTGGAATCCTATTTGTGAGAGGATCCAACCTGGTGGTTAGGCAGAGAAAGCCTGTTTGTAACTGCAAACATTAAAAAGGAATTTAAATCACAACCTGAATTCATAGCTAGTTTAAGTTTAAATCCCTCAGCCAGACTTCTCCTGTGACTGTCTGGAGACCTGGGCCATTTCCACATGGCTTACCTTCCCTCGGAACAACCCAGAACATCACACAAAACCCGCGGAAGATCATGTTTTCTCATGCGAGATTTGCATGACGTCGTGCAAATCTCGCACGAGAAAACATGATCTTCCACGTTTTTTGCATGATGTTCCGGGTCATTTCAAGGGAAGGTAAGCCATGTGGAAACGGCCCTGGGCTGCAGTTCTCTTATTTTAAAAAAAATTGTACATAAATAAATATTCTTGTTGTTTTGTTGAACCTCCTGCTTCAGTGATCTCTGTACTCCTCAGGCACAATACAAAAATTTCTTCATAACAGCAAACCCAAAGCCTTTACACTCACTACCATAATAACAACTAGTAATTGAGGAGAAAGTTTGCATTTCAAAACAAATCTAATTCCCCAAATTATAGGAAACTGTGGGTTCTTTCAGCTGGAAAAAAAGCCTGTCACACATGGCTTCAAAATTTCTAGAATTTTTACAGTTCTAACTAAACCTGGACCCATTTTCATGCAAACCATGTTCTCTTCCTAGAGTTGCCATTCATCTTCTGGTAACCTCCAAGACCTTTGGGAGGCAAGGCAAGGCAAGGGTGTCAGAGATTTGGGAAATTCCTAGAGAGGTCAGAGATTTGGTCAGAGATTTGGAGAATTCCTAGAGTGTTGCCATGATGCCACAACATCACTTTGGAAGAGCAACTACTGGCCAAAAGCCTCAGATGCAGTCAACTCAACAGAACCAACATCAAACCAGAGAATCTAAGCCAAACTAACTTTGTGGTTTTAAAAATACCAAAACCCTCACCTATAGTTAACTGTCATTAAAATATAACCAGAATTTTTTCTTATAAACATGCTACAACAATTAATTTTTTTAAAAAAAACAACAAGAACAGCCCAAAACTTGATAAAACCACAAAGCAAAAACAAGGAAAACTGTTTTTAAAAGAAACAGAAGGGAGGGAGCCAACATTTCCCCCTCTCCTCCCACACATTACAATCACTCTCCAAGCAAAAAAAAAAAAACTCATAAAAATCTTGAAATAATATTTTGAAATAGATTCCACCAGTCCTGAAGATGTCCAGTAGACAAAGAACAAGAAGGTCTTCCCAAGCAGGCATCAGGGAGCAGAAATACAAAGCAGACCAGAGCAGCATAAGCAAGCACACTAAAAAAAAAAAAAAACCTTAGCTCTCAAATGGAATCAAGCTGCTTTTATCCTCTTTTGCCCATGCACAGAATACTCCATGTGGAGTAGGAAAAAATGGCTTGGGAGGAGGCAGGATTTGAATCTGAAAGCAAAGACAAAAAAGGCAGTGTAGGAAAACTTTATTCCTAATAAAAGTTACTTTGTGAGCTGTACTATTTTAGCTGTACTAAAACACAGTAGATAGATAAAAGTGAAGACAAGGACCCCGCATAGATGTCACTTCCAAGGAGACTGGGACAGGACCAGTTGGTTAATTTTAATTATTACTGTTATAGATCATGCTGTCAAAAATGGACATTATTACCCACCCAGGCAACAGTAGCAAAGAAATAAAACTGTCATAATCATCCTTGAGACAGAATGAAAAATGAATTGCAGTGTTACCCTCAATATAAAGATTGCATTGGGATTTTTTTAAGTTTCTGTCTCTGATGTTAATTACATGTCCTTAAATATGTAAAAAAATTTCAGCCAGCTAGCTCATACTGGATTTCCATTCTGGCCCAAAGGACTGGACTTGTTATAACCTGAATTTTCTATTAGCTGAACAGATGTATACATTACAGCTGAAAAGATCTGTTATAAGAGGGATTTCCATACCACTACACCCGATAACAGGTTCAGTGCTATATCTCCTGCTTGTGCTATTAGACATCATGCAGCTCTGAATATCTTGTTTCGAAAAATGTACTCCCTTAACATTTAAGTTGCCAACCTCCAGATGGAGCTTAGCAATCTCCTGGAATTACAACTGCTCTCCAGGTGACAGAGATCAGTTCACCTGGAGAAAATGGCTGCTTAGACTCTATGAAATATACTCTACTGAGGTCCTTTCCCTGCCCAAATTCCACTACCCCCAGGCTCCACCCCAAAATATCCAGGAATTTCCAACCTAGAATTAGCAATCTGGGTCACATTAGATATCTAACATAGCTGAGTGGGGGAATATTCATTTAGGACTCGCTTGGAAAATGTACATATGTAAGTAAGCCTCCTTTCTTCTGAGTAACCTCAAGGTTACTATCATCATTTACCTCTTTAATGACTCATTGCTAGATATGAAAAGAAAGTGCTGAACCTGCTACCTAAGCACTTTAGTTTTTCACTGCCAAAAGGCCAGCCTGTCACAGATGCTCAAATCTGCTCAATAGGCTTCAAGTATGCAAAAAAGTCACAATTCTTTATGTACAGAGTGGCCCATGCACAATATAGAAAGTGATTTCACCACTGCTTTCTCTTAGGATACAAAGGAAGAATAACTAAGTTCACCAAAAATTCCAGATAATATGTCAGACATTTTCATATGACTGGCAAGAAGAATTTACTAAGTACTGCAAAAGACGGGGCAGATTTCTACACCTACCACTTCCTCAGCTAAAACAACAGCATCCAGTTAGAGGGAAGGACTACTGGAAATGTCCACAATTTGCTGCTTCTCAGCAAGGTCTGGGGCTACCTGCAGAAATAAACTGCCTCCTATGCAGGGATGGGTCTGGGTTTTTGCCTCCCCTTCCCTTCCTTGGAGGTCTTGTGGCATTTGAAAGACTGGAGTATCCTCAGGCTACACCAGATCATCACTTGACATGCTCTATGGCCATCCAATACTGCATTTGGTGTTTTTAGTTCTCGGGACCATGGATCCAAGGGCTTAGTACTGGAGGGATCAATATGCTCAAAAAAATCATTTCTGCTACTTGTTGGCAGAGGGCCACTCAAGGTAAGATAAAGCTAGCAAATACCACACAGACAGAGTTGCATTTCAAAAAGTCTTTACTACAACAATAAAAACAGAAGATGGCAGAAAGGAAACTGCTATAAGCCTTTGTTTCAAGAATGGGAAGTTAAGTTCCTTTTAAAAAGAGAAATAAGAAGTGAGCTTTTAACAAACTTAATGCCAGTTATAGTTCCACCTATAGATGAGATAGAAAAAATATTGTATTGCAATTATTAATTTCTTGTATTTAGCAACCTTTATCACAATGTTTTTCTTGTAGCTATAGATGAAATAGATCTTTTACACCCCTGTTCAATACACATTGATTTTTTTGTATTCATAAAACGTTACCTCTCTAAAACTGCTCTTAGCCACTGGTGACATTACTGATCTGGATAGATCATGGTCATAAAATGCTACAGCTGTCCTCACCTCTCTTCTGTATTTCCTTCCTTCCCCATCTTTTTCATAAATTTAGAGACAGACAATAAAGGAAGGGAAAAGATCAAAATTTCCAAGGAGCCATCCAAATGCCCCTTGGATATTATAGGAGACAATGAATTCAGTCCCAGCTGGCAGCAAGAATATTGATGGTGGTGGCAATCACCCATCACTGACCCTTTCTCCTCTTCTATTGGCAGAGAGCAAATGCCTAAAATGGCTCCTATTTGTTGACAGGCCAAGTGCCAGTTGGAACATCAGCAGAAGCAAAATGTTGGCTGCAACTATTTATTTCAGGATAAAGGCTTGCAGTTCTGCCACTAAATAAACACTGTGCCTTGTTATCTGGCTATGCCTGAAAAGACAGTAAGATCTACAAATCCTTGTGGGCCAAAGTGTAGCATGGCAATCATATTTCTTCATTTCTGCTTTGGATTCCCTCATGAACTACATGCTTTGGATTCCCTCATGAACAGTGCTATCAAGAAAACTGTGTGCAATAAATATTGTGACAGGCATTCTGCAATCAAAGCATGGATGTGGAGGTAATTCCTGAGCATTTTCAGTTCTGTTTATATATATATATATGAAAAGAAACACACAAGTAAAGTTAGCTGTGATCTTTAATCCAGCATCCCCATCACTGTCTCCTCTGTTGGGAGAGAACCAAGAAAGACAAGTTAGGGACTACACTGTGCTTGAGGCACAGTTGGTGAGACCTTCAATCATCTGTGGACCTCAGATAACTGCCTAAACTTGTCATATATTGGCAATATCCATGGATGACGCACAGTGAAAATTCTATGTCCATATGCTTAAGGAAGTCCAGTTGCCTCCTTTTACACAAATTCCTAGTTAGTTCTCAGCTGCCTAGAAATTATAACTAAAATGAAAAAAACCATGGCATAATCCCTAAAGTTATCTCTTCTATATTCAAACAGTGTTTGAATAACATTTTACAACAGAAATCCTCCTGTGCAACATTAACAAAGTGCATGATTTATATATAATGAATAGTTCAGAAAGAAGTACATGCAAATTTTCAAAGTAAGCCTAGTTCTTGCAATCAGAAGGTATGGTGGTACATCTCTTTCCAAAGAGTACCACCTTAGATGACAAGTGGAAAGGGGCTCACATGACTCATTAGTCACATGATTGTAGACAAAACTATTCCTTGTACAGTGGAACCAGTTAGAAATAAGAGGTAATTGGCCTACTTTGACCTTCTCACTGACATGCAAGGGGGCTATATGCAAGAAACAATTTTGTATATAGTCTGAATGGCTGCAGCCCTGAAACAGCCTTATCTCCTTACCTGTTGTTTCTGAGAAGAAATTAGTATGACAAGAAATTTCAGCTTTGGAAGTGAGATTGGTGGGTCTTGATTGAACTGAAGGAAGTAAATTTCTTTCTATACCGTCACTGAAAGCATATGACAGACATAGTTTATACAGCAAAAAAAGCTAAGAAACAGCACATGTGCTATAAAGTGGCTGCCCTTCATGCCAGTTATGAAAGTGGTAAAACCAGGCCCCTCACAGACAAGGCAGGGGTTATCTACATATCTGGGGCACTCCCCAGGCATACAGAAAATTTTGCTGTGGTAATTATTCAGATGAAAAAGAAGTAGCCCCCAAACACATATACCAAATAGCCTGTTGAGGACTGAACATGTTCCAAGAGCATATTGTTGACTAGACATGGGCATGAACCAAAAAAATTTAACAAACCAGCAGTTCATGGTTTGGTGCCGATGACGATTCCAAGGTCGCGAACCGCAATGAACATTTTCCGTTGCTGAACCGGTCTGTGGTTCATGGGGCGCAGAATGGCCCCCATGGCACTTAGAGAGCCCATATTCCTGGGGAGTGTTTTGCAAGCTTTCCTACAGCCATCACCCAAGTTTGGACAAGATTGCAAAAGGGATCTTGGAGTTATACCCTCTCCAATCCAAGGCCCCCAGGAAACTCCCACAAAAATCCAAGCTCAATTATACTCTCAGTCTCTCTCCCCAAAGGCTAGCAAGTGGCAAGCAAGAGCTCTTTCCCACTCCACTGCTCGCTGAAAGTGAAACCCAGCCTGGGAGCCCACGGCTATTTATAAGCACAGGTCCCATTGAGCAATGCAGGAGGTCTGTGTTTGGCCGTCAGAGCTGCCTATCAGGGTTTGCAGGGATGAGATTGGAGTGCCCATGGCTACAGAACACCCCATTCCCCCTCCCTCCCCTGGGTGTCTTCTCCCAACTTGTAACCGCTTTGCAGCTTCATGGTTGGAAGGAAGACCTGCGGATCAAGGTAAGCTGGGCTTCCATTCGGGTTTCCAGGGCGACAGAAGGAGCGCAGACAGAGTTCAGGCATTCCCCCAGCTCCGTTGCCAGGGGAATTGGTTGCTGGTGCCTGACTGTCTGGCTTCCCAAACTGCGGCTGAACGCACCGAACCAGGCTCTCCCGAACACTGGTTCGTTGGCCGTGGACAATCACAAACTGCCGGATCACGATCTCGCAATCGCCAATTTTGTGGGGTTTTGAAGTTCGTAATGCAGTTCGTGCCCATCTCTAATGTTGACACAGCAGCTGAGAATCAGTTAAGGCAGAGCAAGGGCAGCCTGCTCAAGCTCTTGAGAGATTATTGAGCCCTAGAGTTGATATTTTGGGGGGCGTGCAATGTGGATTTCCAAATTGCTTCCCCATTCCATAATTGTTGAGGTCCCCTACTGTAAAAATACGTTATCAAAATGTTATCATTAAGTATTTATGTAACGTTACTTGGATGATAATGTCTATGTTACTGTTTAAATAGAAAGCCTTTAGAAATATGAAATATGAGATTAAACAAGAAGAACCTGAAGAACTATCTTCTCTGGCAAGAGCATGAGGTCTTCTAATGAGGCCCTGGTTTACATACCACCATAAAATAGGGCGTTTTCAGTGGTAGCCCCAAGACTGTGGATTACCCTTCCCTATGAGACATGGCTGCACTTTCCCTAATAGTTTTCAGCAAGGTGATGAAAACATATCAGTTTAGATAGGGTTTTCAGTTCTTTTATACTGCCATTGTTGAAGGACAGATTTTGGACCTGGCTAGTTGTAGTTGTCAAGTTGCTGCTTTTCTTGTGTTCATGTGATACTATATTTTGCTTTTGTTTTAAATAATGCAGGCTTGGACCTTGTAGAACACAAATGTAAGGATGTATTCAGAAGCTTATGAGAAACCATAGCATTTAAACTATAAAAAAACCCATTTTTCTTTGTAGTGTACATAGCATCTGAGCAATTCACTCACTGGCAATTTCCTTCCCTCATCTGATAAGATACTGCAGTTATCTGTGGAGATACAAGATGCCTCTTGTGCCACAATAGCCAAGGGCTGGCTCTAGTCTAAACTGTAGTTTCCACCAATTCCTCCTTCCTGCTGCAGATACCCCTCTTGTTGCTCCTGAGTGTTCCCATCCCAATCCCTCCAAAGCAGCATTTTGTGGATATAAGTGGGCTGCAACAGAAGGAGACGAGGCAGAGTAGTTCCATTCTGCTGAGAGAAAATTCAGTCTGGATCCAACCCAAGCCTTTTCCCAAACTCCAATGTTGCTTTCAAATGTGCTGATGATCCATTATAACTCTTTATTGCATGCATGTCAGAACAAAACATTTATTCATTAATACACAAAGGCATAGACTTTGAGTCCAAGTTGAATGTTATGACCCTAGCTGTTTCTCTATTAAAGCCAATTTCTTTAAATCACTGTGTGGGTGAGAGGGACAAAAGAGACTGGTAATGAAAGCAACTGTGTTATGCCCATGTTCCTCATTCTGAAAATTGGCTAAAATACCTGCTCAGTGAACACAAGTAATTTCTGAGTAAAAATGAAGGTCATCTGGACAGAGGCACAGAAAACAGATGGTTTCAGAAAGTAATGTACAAGTAATGGCTACATGAAACAAACAAATGCAAGTATAAGTTGTTGATGTTCTGTTTTTCAGAGAGAGAAAAATGGCATAGACGAAGGTGAACACGTAAGTTGTATATGACCGTTACATAGCAGATGCCTTGAGAACAGAGGACTTTGGCAATGGGTTTCAGGTGCCAGGCTGCCCAATATTATGCAGAGTTATTCTAGTCTATTCCCAGTCTATTGATTTCAATAGGCTTAGACCAGGGTAAATCTGCAAAGGATTGTACTGTTTAGAAAATCTCCATGGTAGCTTGATTAGAGTGATGACAGTTCTCTGCTGTACTCCATGAATCACACCCCCTGATTGGAAGAGACTTCATGCCAAAGACCACAAGGAATTTTTTACTGGTTAATTACTTTTAGTCAGGGGCCAGGGGCCAGTTGACCAGGGGAGGAAAGGTGTCGAGAAACTTTCAGAGCTACCTGCTTTGAACCACAAGAAAAGATGGGGTAAAAATGGCCTAAACTTCCAGTATTCAACTACCGTTGGCTATTTTTATCAATGGATGCAGAATGGCATCTATTTATGTGCTGAAATCCTTTGCATTGGAAAACAGAGTGAAAACCAGTTGAGTTTTATACTGGAAATAACTATGAAGATTTCATTAGGACATACCTCCTTATGGCCATGGCCAATTATAGCTGCTAGCACTGAAGAGCTGGCTCCCAGCAGCGAATCAGCACATTTTCTCATTACTGGTTTGAGGTGACTGGGAAATCAGATGACTGTGGGTTGTGTTGGGTTTAGTTAAGGATGGCTAAACCAATCAAACAACTCTTCCTTTTCTTATTAACAGAGTGCTCCCCCAGAGCTTCAGTGCAGCAGCATGGCCTAAACTAGTATTTACCATATTATCTTACAAATTGCACTTCTCCCTTGAGTGCTAATACAGAGTGCTAATATTGGTTCCAAGAACCAATAATGGTCTATTTATTTATAGAAGTACATTAACTTAAGTATAGTGCAGAGAAAAAGTGACTTAGAGAGGAACTACAAGTGACAAAAGGCACAGGTTGGACACTTGTCAGCTTCCCTCAAGTTTTGATGGGAAATGTAGGCATCCTGGTCTTGCAGCTTGGCTCTCTGACTGCTGTCCAATGGACTTTTCAACTGTCACTTGTCCAACATTCCACCAAGCTGCCTACATTTCCCATCAAAACTTGAGGGAAGCTGGCAAGTGTCCAACCTGTGCCTTTTGTCACTTGTAGTTCCGCTCTAAGTAATCCAGCTAACTAGGATGGCTTCAGATTGATAACAGGCCATCTGCTTCATTTTTCCCAGGAAGAGATGCCATGCTGCTTCTCCTGATGCACACAGGAAAGAGAAGAAGGAACAGGAAGAAAGAAGGAAGTTCCCTTGGACTACATTCTACAAATCAGAGAAAGTGATTGATAGTAGAGTAGGCAGGAAGGAGACTGATACTAGCCTATCTATCTGTCTAACTCTATGGTTCTTGTCTTGAAGGTTTAAGCCAGAGACAGCACTAGTTCCCTTTTCCTAACAGGTTGTGGCAACTCTGACCTCCCACCCACTGAAAGAGAGAAAATATCGTTCTGTTCCCATCCTCTGAGATGTAGTCTCTATCTCTGGTCTTTCAGAACTGAGAGTGCTCCATTTTCATGCGAGTCATATGGACATGAGAGGGGTTTGCCTGTTGTTATAAAAGACTTGTGGACCCCCAGGAGACCCCAGACCTCAGTTTAGCACTTTATTTTAGTTTACAATTATGGTACATATCTTCTTTTAGATAAATAAATAATGAACAGTTCCTTGAAAGAAGAAACAATGGTGACAAACCTAGAGTTACACCCATTCTTTTTTTCCTGTAGCTTCAGACCTAACCATCTTTGCAGAGGTTATGTTTTACAACCTAGAAATTTAGTTATTGTATTTACCCAGAACATCCTAAATGAACTGGATAAAAGGTTGCAAGCAACCTACTGAACCCATGCCTTTCAGTTCCCTTCCATGTTGAAATCTGTTCCACCACTCCCTTTCATCTGATACAAATTGGGGCCATGTTACAGCTTATCTTGTCTCACATTTCCAGGGAGGAGAGCCACACTAACTCATCTCTCCATTCTAGTCAAACGCTGCAACACCTTGCTAGTAGATTCTGTATTGCAGATCACAGATAGAGTCAGATTCATACATTTTCCGCCCCCCTGCCTCTAACCCTCCTGAGGATGCTATCAACATCTAATTTTGCCCTCATTTGACTTAATTGAGGGATACTATAATTACTTCAAGAGAAATTTTAGGGCTTCCCCCACCCCTCCACCCTTGTAGACCATTATAAACAGTGGGAGTCTTCTCTGCTATTTTGCTGAAGTTGTTTTGAAAGATTTTATTTTTTTTCCCCCTCAATGAGATTTTAATTGTACAAGAAGAATTTCTGTATTAGCACTGAAAATCCACATTTTAAAAAAATGACTTTCACATAGAAGCAAATTTGGAAGGGGTGAGAAAATAATATAATAAACAAGCAATTTATTTTGCTTGCAAATTCTTGAAGCTCTCTTGTGACTGCTAATTATGAAAATAGGTCTATCTCACAATCCTATTTCCTTCTGCTTGGTAGAAGACCCCATAGACAAATCAGAATGCTGAGTTTATGACATCACCATCAGCTACCATGGTAACACTTGGGTAGCCACGTGATATTTCCATACTTTGATTAGAAGAAGAAGATCAGAAGGAAGAAATGGTTTCAAATGTAAGCAAGGTTTAAAAAAAATATATATTATTGTATAGAAGCAGGTTTCCTTGGCCATAAGAATTAAGGCCTACTGGCTAGAGTCTACCTACATTATGAGTGGGCCTTTTTGTTCCCTCTGGAACTCTTGACAATTACTAATTGTCTCAGGTATATAGCTCGTTTTACACTCTCAGCGATATGGGAGATTTTCTCAGTATTGTGACCTAAAACATTGGGTGGTGGTGTGCGTCTTTCAAGTTCCAACTATGTGCCTAATTGTGTACATCTTTCCCATCCAAACAGCACACTCCTGGCAAGGCAAATACCATTGGCCCTACCCAGGGCTTTTCTTCAGGGGGAACGTGGGGGAACGGAGTTCTGGCACCTCTTGAAAATACTCGGCAATAGTGTTTGAAAATAATATGATTTCAAAGAATCCTGTGTGTTTCTTCCTCATTTCTCTCTTCAGAGTTCCACCACTTCTTTTCCCAGAAAAAAACCCCTGGCCCTACCTGTGTGGTCTGTTTGCAATTTCCTGTGGCACAAGGTTCTATCATGAAAGAAAAAGCCTTCTCTGCCCCTGGGGGAATGTGTGACAGAGTATCTTTGAATTGTAGGATGTTGTAAAACTAAAAAGAATCAAAGTTTGGTGTAGTGGTTAAGAGCACAGGACTCTAATCTGGAGAGCCGGGTTTGATTCCTCACTCCTCAGCTTGAAGCCAGCTGGGTGACCTTGGGTCAGTCACAGCTTCTAGGAGTTCTCTCAGCCCCACCCACCTCACAGGGTGATTATTGTTGTGGGGATAATAATAACATACTTTGTAAACTGCTCTAAGTGGGCATTAAGTTGTCCTGAAGGGTTGTATATAAATCGAATGTTGTTATTATTATGCTATAAAGTATATTTTAATGTTTGCATTCATTCAGACAATGTGCAATATGCAAAATGAAAAATATTAAGCTGCTTTTTATTGCTATGATTTACAGCTGAGTATTATTGTTTCAAGGTTGACTCATACAAGCAAGTAGTGCTTCCCCCCCCCAAGTGTAGTGAAGTATTCAACTGCAAGAGAAATGCTTACTGTGAACTAACACAGGAGTGCACAGCCATTTTTGTAAAGATCACAGCTGCTTAGTTTCAAGGTACTGTCATTATCAAAACGGCTGTAATTTTCCACAAGTAGGCAGCTCATTCTAAAGATTCTAATGACACTAAAGATTCTCCAGCCAGTGGTTGTACCCATGTATCTGATCATTTCAATTTTAATTAAGGATCCTGATAACTTCAATGTTAAAGAAAGATTAACCACTGTGAAACACAGCCCTTTCCAAATGAATGCCTACATAGAGAACCTCTGTTGTATTTGTAAATATTTGATTTTGATTTTGACTGTACTTTTGATGTTCTGCACATTTCCCTTACTGAAGAAAGGGATTGAAATGCCAAAACGTGGGAATTAAACTGGAAGTCTCGTCTTGTGCTGTGGACACTGTGCAGATTACAACTCATTTACTATATGAAGTTTTGTTAACTATTTATGCCTTTTGATACTGTCTATACTGTTATATTAATTCTCTCTGCTATAGATATTTATGGACTATTGAGAATAACTAAAGCATTATTTATAATATTTGGTATACACCTTTATTTCTTCTTTGCTTTTATTTGGAAAGCGCTGTGTTTCACAGTGGTTTATCTTTCTTCAGTGTTTTTCACACTGTGATTCCTCTGGTACTATTGTTTTGTATAGAAGTACAGCAGTAACTTCAATGTTAACTTGATTACCAGCCAAACTTACCTGATCAAACTATGCATTAGTTGAGTTTTCTCATCACTTTGATGTTTATTTATTTAAAACATTTTTATGCCACCTTTCCACCTAAATAGGGTCTCCAAGGTGGTGAACATCAAAACATTAAAACATTTCAACATAAGATGCTGTGTTGCAGCTTGTAGCTGCTTCTGCACCTGCAGAGTCAGCAAAATCAGTATTTTCAGTTACTTGAACAGATAAGCTGCATTGTACTGAACTAGTGGATTATTGGTCCATTGATGGCAGCACTACCTACTCGGACTGGGGGCTGCTCTCCAGGGTCTCAGATTGAGGTATTTCACACCTGATTTTTTTAAACTAGAAATGCTAGGATTGAACCTGGGATCTTCTACATGCTGAGCAGATGTGCTACCACTAAGCCATGGCTCTACCCCTGGAGAAGAAGGTTGATATCCACCCAGATAATGGTCAGATTATTAAAAGATCTATTTTTGAGCATCACTCATAGTTTACCTCCTCTTTGCACCTGTGCAGTAGGTTGCATCATTTAAATAATCTGTAATGGATAGATTACAAGCAGGGGGAGGTTGTGTGTCTGCACAATTGGTGGCCTCTATCACATTTGCAAGAACTGACTTCAAGATTCATCATCCAAGTTCATCGCTCGAACATGCACCTTTGTGGGGGGGGGGGACTTTCCTGAGCCACCAACCAATCAATTCAAATTGCATGAAGAATAAGTTTGAAAATGAAATATCAGAAGTCATTTCTTTCTTTTTATATATATTTTTTTCTTTTTAACAATGCATGTGCAGTCATCTTTCAATCAGACATGTCTGAGATGTTTGGATGCAGATGAACACCCCATCAGATATTCAGCTCCAGTTATCACTACACAAGTGGAGAAAGCAAGCCAAAAATGGGATAATCAAGCATCTTTAGTTTTAATGCTAAAAATATTTAATACTAAACTTTGTTTTAACAGCATAAAAAGGAAGATTAAAAACAACAAATTATGAGACTATAATTCCCCCAATATAAATATTAGTCTCTATACATTCAAGTTTTGCAAACAATACCAGGTTAGAAAATTCACTTGAGAATTCCCTTTCTACCACTCCTCATCTCGATCAATTGCAAGTAACTATTAGGGATTTGATATTCTTTTTGTTTGTTTTCATTCTCATTTCAAATACTGCATTCATTTTTGCTATATTCTCTATTATATCCATTTGCTTTTGTTATTGCCTTCATTTTGGTTTCCATTGATTTCAATGGGAAACACATTTGGTCATAAGAAGACCTTGGATGCATAATAACTGCTTTACAAGCTACAATACTGCTAAGTGCAAATTCTGCCATATTTTAAGTTGTTATAAGCACCAGAACAATGTAATGGCTCCTTTGAGGCATATTATAAAACATAAGGTAAAACATTACAGTGAATTGTCTTTAATTTATTCATTGTTTTGAGAATAAGAAGGAACTGTTGAGGATAGATTGTATATGGCAGTAGCAGCCATTGTACAGGGACAGACAATGTGTCAAAAAGGTACTTTATTGGCTCCTTATGATGACCACTCCAAATGTTGTTCAAAATGTTCATGAACAACATGCCATGGTGAGAAGTAGAGACGGGCATGAAACGAACCATGGAACAAAATTCCGTATGGAATGGCTGGTTCGTTTCCACCGAAACACGTGTTCTGCTGTTCCAGTGTGGGGTCTGTGAAACTGACTGCCCAGGTAGCAGAAGAAAGAGGCTGTCATTTCACAGACCCCGCGCTGGAGTCGGTGCAGGGGCTGTGAAACTGACAGCCTCTTTTCCTGCTGCCAGATCCCCCATGCTGGAACCGGCGCGGGGTCTGTGAAACTGACAGCCTCTTTCTCCTGCTACCAGAGCGGCAGGAGAAAGAGGCTGTCAGTTTCACAGACCCTGCGCCGGTTCCAGCACGGGGTCTGTGAAATGACAGCCTCACAAACCACGAACCATGAATTGGGAAAAGGTCAGAGGTTCGTGGTTTGTGGGATGCTATGAACCACGAATCACATGGTTTGGGGTTTTTTTGGTTCATTCCTATGTCTAGTGAGAAGACATACAGTGTAATCCTGTGTAGGGTACGCACCCTACTAAGGCCACTGAAGTCAGGGGAGTTAGAGGTGGTTCACCCTGCCCAGGATGGCACTCACCATAATCAGTACACTGCAGTGTCATTAATTGCATTTGTGTCAGCATGTCAAATGAAGGCAATCAATTGTACATAGGTTGACAAAGATATGGTTGGATGCCAGTTTCAAAAATCAAAAAGAGTCCAGTAGCACCTTTAAGACTAACCAATTTTATTATAGCATAAGCTTTCGAGAATCAAGTTCTCTTCGTCAGATGCCTGATCAAAACTGGGCAGATACAGAAGAGGAGGGGGAAAGAGAGGGAAAAGGGAGGGGTCATAAATCACAAGAAGGCAGAATGCAATTAGCATAGAGGCAATCAAAACATTCCTTTGCTTGGAAATGTAAACATTTCCTTTTGGTGTGCAGTCAGTTTGTAGCAGTGAAGGTATCCAATTCCTATGTAGTATAAGCCTTCGGTAACCACAGCTCTCCCTGCCAGTTGCATCTGACAAAGAGAACTGTGGTCCCCGAAAGCTCACACCAGGCGTCCCTGGGCTCCCCCAGATCACGCCTCTGTAAAGAGAATCTGTTACCTGTGGTAATGTGATAACCATTCATAGTCTCTATTCAGTCCCCGCTTGACAGAGTCAAATTTGCATATGAATTCCAATTCAGCAGCCTCCCGTTGGATTTTGTTTTTGAAAGGTTTCTGTTGAACCACAGCAACCTTTAAGTCTTTGGTGGAATGTCCTGGTAGATTGAAGTGTTCTCCCACTGGTTTCTGGACGTTTCCATTTCTAATGTCAGATTTGTGTCCATTTATTCTTTTGCGTAGAGGTTGGCTGGTTTGTCCAATGTACAGAGCAGAGGGACATTGTTGGCACATGAGGGCATATATCAGGTTGGAGGATGAGCAGCTGTAAGAGCCAGAGACAGTGTAGTTGATGCCATTGGGTCCTGTAATTGTATTCCCTGGGTAGATATAGGGGCAGAGCTGGCATCTGGGTCTGTTGCAGGGCTTGGTACCTGTGCTGGTGACTCTGCTGGCTGATTCATGATTGTAAGTGAGAAGTCGTTTAAGATTGGGGGGCTGTCTGTAGGCAAGGAAAGGTCTTCCACCCAGGGCTTCTGAGAGAGAGGTATCATTTTCCAGGATGGGTTGTAGCTCACTGATGATACGTTGGATGGGTTTGAGCTGGGAGCTATAGGTGACAACCAGTGGTGTTCTGTTGTTAGTTCCTTTAGGTTTGTCCTGGAGCAGACTGTTTCTGGGTACTAGTCTGGCCCTGTTAATTTGTTTCTTCACTTCATTTGGTGGGTACTGTAGTCCCAAAAATGCTTGTTGTAAATCTCTTAAGTGTGAGTCTCGGTCGAGAGCATTGGAGCAGATACGGTTGTAACGTAAGGCTTGGCTGTAGACAATAGACCGAGTGGTATGTTTAGGGTGGAAGCTGGAGGCATGTAGATATGAGTATCGGTCTGTTGGTTTCCGGTATAAGGTGGTATTTATTCGTCCATTATGTAGTTGTACAGTGGTGTCCAGGAAGTGTACCTGTTGTGTAGAGTGGTCCAGGCTTAAGTTGATAGTAGGGTGAAAGTTATTGAAGTCCTGATGAAATCTCTCAAGGGCTTCCTTCCCATGGGTCCAAATGATGAAGATGTCATCCAGGAATCTTAAGTATAGTAGTGGTTCCAGTGGATGGGAGCTGAGGAAGCGTTGCTCTAAGTCCGCCATGAATATGTTAGCATATTGTGGTGCCATGCGTGTGCCCATGGCTGTGCCATTAACCTGTAGATATAAGTTGTCACCAAATTCGAAGTAATTGTGAGTGAGTACGAAGTGACAAAGTTCAGTGGCGAGGTTTGCTGTGGTTTTGTCCGGGATAATATTCCGTATGGCTTGCAATCCATCTGCATGTGGGATATTGGTGTACAAGGCCTCCACATCCATGGTTGCTAGGATGGTGTCATCTGGTAGGTTGTCAATGGATTGTATTTTCCTGAGGAAGTCAGTGGTGTCCCGTAAATAGCTGGGTGTGCTGGTGGCATAGGGCCTGAGGATAGAGTCCATGTATCCCGAGACTCCTACTGTGATGGTGCATTTTCCTGCAACAATTGGGCATCCTGGGTTACCCGCTTTGTGGATTTTGGGTAGTGGGTAGAATCTTCCTGGTCGTGGTTCCTGGGGTGTGTCTGTATGGATGCATTCTTGTATGTCCATGGGGAGTGTTTTTAATATTTTATTGAGTTCCCTTTTGTATTGTTCAGTGGGGTCAGAAGGTAGTATTTTATAGAATGTTGTGTTGGAGAGTTGTCTTTCTGCTTCTTGTATATAATTTTGTTTATCCATGATGACAACTGCTCCGCCTTTGTCAGCTTCCTTGATTACGATGCCAGAATTATTTTGGAGGCTGTTTATGGCCTCTCTTTCTCCACGGCTGAGGTTCTGCTTTAGGTGTTGTTGTTTGTCAATTATCTCAGCCTGAGCACGTCTATGGAAGCATTCAATGTAAAAGTCCAATGAGGAGTTACGGCCCTCAGGGGGTGTCCACGTGGAATTCTTTTTTCTGGAGTTTTGTAACGATGGTTGTGTATTGCTGGGTTGGGGGGGTGGGGGCTGCTGTGATGGTGTCTGTTCAGTGCTTTGTTCGTCATTTTGTCCAGCAGAGTAGTTGAAGAATTCTTTCAGTCTTAGGCGTCTAAAATGACTTTGAAGGTCATTTTCAAGGTTGCCCATCATTGCACAGCATGGATCAGGCTATAGCACTGGAAGTAATGAACTAATTTGGACATCCTGCACTCCAAAATGAAGGTAATGAGCTGTACTACCAAGCATATAATAGAAGTGGAATTTTGGTTTTGCTGCATAAATTACTGTAAGGATCAATCATCAATATGTCCAAATTGATTGATTACTTTGAGAAAAAATCCTAAAACATTGCCTGATCAATTATTATGACCTGCAAGTTTATTTTGGGTGGAGGCAACAACCCCCCTCTTCATTGTCACCATATGTACATATATTTGGCCTGAGTACCCGTTTTTAACATGCTGATGCCTCGAATTCATTTTTAAAGCACTTTTTGGATGTCAGCTTACTGCAGCACAGTCATATATTAGCCTGAGATTTAATCCCTAGCATCTCCAATTAAAAAATATCAGGCAGTTGGATTTGAACAAAGAATTCTGGGCTAGGCAAGAGACTTACAGAGGTGGTTTGCCATTGCCTACCTCTGCAACTCTGGTCTTCTTTGGAGGTCTCTCATCTAGTTACTGTCAGATACGCCTCCAGCATATCTGCCATGTGTTATGAATTTCTGGCTGCAGTGTGTAGCATACCTCTAAGAACATGCAGAGGGAACCTGTTTTGCTGTCTAGTTGCTAGCTACTTATCTTGCAGATGTTTTGGTTACCATTTCCTGGCCGGTCTGAGAATGTGGCCTTGAAGTTCCAGCCAAGACCGCACCAACCTCCTAAGAGACTGAGCAGAGCTCATCCTTTCCCTCCTCCCCCTCTCTCCTGGCTTCTTGACTCAGCGCACCAAAACCCTAACAGACTTTGTTCCCATGGGGGGGGGGCAGGGACTGTGCCCTATAATTAACCTTGCTTTGCTACCTTGCATTACTTCAGCCAATGATCCTATCTGACTATCTTGATACTGGTATTTCTCTTCAATAAAGTAACTTTAACTCATACACCTAGGTGATGCAGTGAAGTGCTTGGGGATTTACCTGGCAAGACCTGACATGTTGGCTGAAGTCTTAAAGTACCCCTAGAACCAGAGTCCTGAACTTCGCTACTTGCACCTTGCCAGACGAGGTGGACAAGGGATCTCATGAGATGCCAGAGGGATTACCATCCAGCCCCATGCAACCGTGGGGCGCCAGAGGCGAAGTGCCAAAAGTGCCAGTGGCAAAGCACGCCCCAAATCAGGGGCCAACTATCTGAATTGGCTGACCATCACCCCCCCCCCCCCCGGGAATGGGCACCCGTAGGGCCCGACGGCTGCCGAAGCTGAGAGGAGAAAGCGAGGTGGTGGGGCAAGCTGTTTGAACTGAGCATGAGCAACCCCATTACCATGCCGGAGGAGGTGCAGGCCACCCCGGGAGATGATGACATGGGAGGAGATGATGCTGGCTCGACAAAAGAGGAGCCTGAGGATCTGGATAAGCCTGATACCCCTCAAGATGTTACTGAGGAGATGCGTGCCCTCCGGAGGGAGATAGATGAGATTAAAGAAGGACTGGGAGAACAACTGGATGGCTTCTGGGAGATAATGCAAGCCCTGCTGCAACCCGGGCCACCTGTGGGGCCTCTCCTGGATGGTGATGTGCTGGGTCCAGTTCCAAGACCACAAGATGTGTCAGCGGTGCCCACACCTCAGCCACAGGGGTGGCGCAAGCTGGATGCCCGGTTTGAGGGGGACCCCGAGGAACTAGGTTTCTTTCTAGTCCAGGCTATGGAGTTCTTCCATGAGTGGGGCCCTACCTTCCCCAATGAAGCTAGCTAAGTGGGCTTACGGTTGGGGGGCCTGGTGGCAAAGTGGTACATGACCCTGTATGGGGCCCGTGCCCCAGAACTAAGGAGCTTGGAGGCATTTGTCCATGCCTTAAGAGAGCAGTTTGAAGACCTGCTCAAGGAGGAGAGGGTGAGGACCAAGCTGAAATGGATGTGGCAAGGCACCTGTCCCACGTGAGAATACGCCACCAAGTTCTGACAGCACACCACCAGAGTGAGGAACTGGACCAAGGGAGCAAAGATCGAGTTTTTCTGGGTGGGCCTGAACCCAGACTTGGTGGCCAAGGCATTGGTGCAAGACAACCCCGATACCTGCTGGGATGGATTCAGCTCACCTATGAGATCAAGAATCTGGACCAGGTGGTCAAGCTACTGCGAATGCAGCACCAAGTGGGTCAGCACAGACCCCCCTCGGATGCCGGTGGCTGAGTGAATGCTTCGCCTTAAATGGGGCCTCTGCTTACAGTGCAGGGGGTCAGGTCACTTTGCCACCAACTGCCCAGGGGTGAGAGCGGAAGTTCCAGAGAGGGGGCGCAAGGCTCAGATGAACCCAGTGGAACCTTCAAAGGCCACTAAGAATCCGCCGCAGCCAAGGAATGCAGCCGCTGCTGGCTTGAAATTGGAGAAGGAGTTGGAGGCATCCAGCGGAGACCCGTCTGGGGCTGAGGAAGACCAGGGGCCACCGGCAGGAAACAAGGATGATCTGCTGTGAGGAGGCCCCACCAGCATGTTGAGGAGAATTCAGCACCTAGAGAGGTGAGACCCAAAGGGGCCCTGTTCTCTTTGCAAGTTATGCTAGTGAACCCTCGGAGGGGGACACACATCAGAGTAAGAGCTCTAATTGACTCAGGGTGCACTAGAGACTTAATTGCTCCCACGTTGGTGATGGGATTGGGGCTGGAGGTGAACAAACTCGCCCATCCCATTGTGTTCAAACAGATGGATAGGTCCCGAATGAAGGGGAATCCTCTCAGCTGGGCTATCCTAGTTAGGGTGCAACTTTGATACTGTACTGAATTAAAAAAAAAAAGATTAGAGAACTATATGACAGAAATAAATCTGCATATGCCATTCCCTGTCACACTGTTCCTGCCATTTGCTCCTCTATCATAGTATGTTTGTTGCATTTGCACTTTATATGTTGAGGTATCATATGTGTACACTACAGTTTGGCGCAAACTGGGAAAATTCCAAACATATGGTTCACGGTTCATCTCATTTCACGAACTACGAACTTTCATGAACATCCCCCAGTTTGTGAACCAGTTTGTTTGGTTTGTGAAAACATCACTTTTGGGTCAGCAGAAAGTCTGCAGAGAGCATATGCCCCACCCCCCGTTGCCTAGGAAACTGATTGATCAGCACCAGGCTGTCTGCAGTGACAAATCGAAATATGAACCAAATAAATCAGGCTAAAATTCATCACGGTTCATGAGAAATGAGCTCCCATGAACCGCTGATTCATGAACCATGAACCGCCCCAGCTCATGATGAACTTCGGTTCCTGTCTTGGTTCATGCCTGTCTCTGGTGTACACATAAAAATGTGATGTGTGAAGTGGCCCTGTACAGAAATAGGAGATGAAGAGGGTATAGTGATAAGGGCTTGAGTCCTCAACAAGAGTCTATTATATTTGACCAGGCTTTAGGACTGTACCTCAGTGGAAAGGCAGCTATCAAGGCCCCAGTCCTCTCAGTGGACCTGACAAACCACTCACCAAATGATAATGTTGCCAAAGCGTGAAGCTGTAGCTCAGCGCTAGAGTATCTTCTTGCCTTGCAAAAGGTCCCCAATTCAATCACCGGCATCTCCTGTTACAATAATTGGGTAGTAAGTGATGCGAAAGACCTCCCCTTGAGACCCTGGAGAGCTGCTGTCAGTCAGAGCAGAAAATACTGACCGTCTGATTCAGTATAAGGCAGTTTGACGTGTGTGTGTGTATGCATATGTGTATAGCTTACTAGTTATCTTCAAAGTTATCTATTATGCTGCAGCAAGAAGCACTGGCATCTGTATGCAGGACAGGCTATTTAATCTCTCCACCATAACCAATAAGTATTCTATTATTCAGATTGGATCACACTATTTCACCACCACCCTCCACTTGAGTGTTACATTATTGGATCTTGTCAGAAAAGTACAGCTCATAGGATGCCAGATATCAGCATTTCTGAAAATGGAAAGTAACTCAGACATTTCCAAATATCTTTTTATATTTTCCTCTCATCTAATTGGCAATTTTATTGACACACAAAGAAATGAAGCCATACAATCATTATAATTTGTTATGAAAATCTATTATTGACTCATTGTGGTTCATATTTAATAAGATTTGCTTGTGCTAATACTTTATGCAGTCTTTTTTAAATGATTCATTTAGCAGGGAAAGAAGCTATCCCTAAATTGCAGCCCTCACCACATACCTTTCAAAAATGTAATGAGCCACAAGTATGTCATTTCAGTCTCCAAAATCCAAATGAAAATGCTAGGCTATTCAAGTTGATCTTACTTTAACCACTTGGCTGAAGTGACATTTTTAGAAATGTTGTTACCGGGAATCCTATGACTTGTACTTTGATTATGAGGAAGAATAAACAGTAATGTGATACTGGAAACAAGATAGAAGAGGACAGTGTGATCCAATTTAAATAATAAAATGCTTGTTGGTTGTAGTAGCCAAATGAAAATTGCCTGTCTTGCTAACAAATGCCAGTAGTGAGGCTCACTGCAGTTTAATAGGCTTTTTTTCAAGAAAACTACTAAGTTCTAAGCAAGCCATTTTACTATTTGGAGAGAGATTTGAAGGGGTTACGAGCTAATTTACCCCCTTTCACTGACCTGTGGATTTTATAGATCCATTTATTCATTTCAGTTTCCAAACTATTCATTTCCGAAAGCTTAGGGCAGGGGGAAGAATGCTTAAAACAATGTATTGATAAAACTAACAAAATAAAATACTAACCTATAAAAAACTGTGTATTGAAAAACTAATGAGACACTCATACTTACCTCTTGCTTAACCCCAATCATTAAAAGGCAACCTGGACAAGAAACAGTCAGCACTTCTTGGAATGTGCAGAATTGGTTTAGGTGTGACCAAGAAGTAAGGAAATACAAGTCATTCATGATTTTGCCTTCCATGCCTTTGCTCAGAGTTTGACAGATCTCCAGAGGAAGGGAGTTCCACTGTTGTGGAACAGCCACTGAAAAGTAGACAAACACACAGAAATTTTACCTATGTTCAGTTTTGGCTCCTATTATTCATTAAAATTATTCTTCACCAGTCTTTATGTTTATTAATCTTTACTGCAGAGAGTGAAGCCTTAAGCTTCTTTCCCTCTCATCAGCGCAACAGGTGAGCTACCTGACTTGTGAGGAGGAGCCTGGGCCTCTGCCCCACCACTTTGCTGCTACATGCCTAGCATGTGAACAACCCTATGCTACATAATGGCTCAGGCAAACATACCCCATCAAAAATGCCCTTAAGAAGGTGCAATGACTGGGAGAAATAGTTGTTGACAAAGGTCAAAGTAAGCCAGTGAAGGCCATTATGGAGTATCATTAAGAAAACGGCTGAAGTGGTACCCACTTTGTCTCATCTTCTACTTCGAGCCCCCTAAGAGAGATAGTACTTATAAGAAATTGCATTTACTTTCACTCTTGCTTATTGTGCACTCATGATCCTATTTCGGTGCAAACATGAGGTAAGCTTTCCAGTTGGATGAAATCCAAGTCAGGCACAAGTCTACCAAGTTCATGATCCATGGTCCGTGAAACACCACGGACCACAGACTCATGCATTTTTCCTAGTCCGTGCCCACCTCTACTACCAAGCAATTTTCTTCCCTTGTTGCCCCTTCTCAACCTGTCAACATGTTTTTTTTTCCTTAGAAGTGGAGAAGGATGCCCTTTCCATGGACAACTATTTGAGAATCTTATTGATATGGCTACTAGAATTGGCTTTCTAATTTTTATCCTGCAAGAAGATCAGTGATTGTAGGAAAGAACAACCCTACAGCAAAATCTCAGTAATAGGAAAAGACAAAGGAAAACGAACCCCGCCCCACCCCGCCCAAACCTCTATGGGTGTTCTACAAAGCAAATTTGTAATGTCTTGGAAAGAAGGGGGATCCCTTTTCCACTCTGTTGCCAATCCGGCAACACTTCCTGTGAATAAGCAACATGGAATGTTCTTTTGCTTCCTTCCAAAAGACTTTGGCTGGCTATTGTTGGGAGTAGAATGCAAGTCTAGTCAGACCTTGGTCTGGCGCATTAAAGCAATCCTTATGTTTATAAGGCTGCAATCTTATGCACAGTATCTTGAAGGTAAGCCTCATTGAACCTAGTGGAACTTAGTTCAAAGTTAACATGCATAGGATTGGGCTGCACAGTTTTAGTTAAAACTACTGACTGAAGAATGCATTATAGCTACTTAAAGTCCACTTTACCCCATTACATATTTGACTGCAGCTATGCAATATTGATTTGCTTTACTTATGTAAGAAAATTATATTCCACTCCTTCAGAGATGTTCTCAGGGTGGTTAACTATAGCAAAGTAAACATAATTTGACTTTACAATAAAGCAATAAAATAATAGTATAGTAGAAAATACTAATATCATTGTCATCTGTTTTTTCTTGTCAGTTGGCAGTCCTACTTTATGACAGATTACCTTTGTAATAGTTGAAGCAAACGAGGGCACTAAATTAATATTTGTTAATTTTAGCTGATTTACCTGGTATTAATCTAGATCTGGAGTTTTCTGTACATGTAATCTTCAGAAAAGAGTAAATGCCAAAATAAATCACTTTGGTTAGATCATGTGTTCCATGTGCACTAGTCCATGCTTTGGAGAGCACTTTTTATTACTCAAAACTTGTGCAAGAGCAACAGCCCTTGTGCAAACTGAAGTTTTAGTTGAAGAGGAAGTGGCAGACACTCTCTAGCATGCACAGAAAGCATTCATAGGAGCCCATCCAAAATCAGATATGGCATAGCAGAGCAAAATGTGCTAGAATATATGTTTCGGGGTGGTTGGTTATATTACATGATTAATTGTATGGCATTGCATTCATCCCTGTTAGCAAGCCAGAGCCCATTACAGAATATTTATAATGGGCTGGGTAAGGTTTGAAACTAAGCATTCTCTGTGAAGCTGAAAAGCCATACTTCTTCAATATTACTTTTGAAAAAATCAGTAGTGACTATGGTACTGCTTCACCAAGTACATTGAATTTTCACCCTGATGTATTATGGGAAAACTCTGCTCCATTAAGCTTGGTTCCCTCCACTAAGCTGCAGAAGGCCAAAATATAGAATGGCAAGATTCAGATGCAGCAGCACCTTAAGGCCAACTAGATTTCCTGAGTATGATCTTTCAAGACAGTTTCCTCTTCTTGACTAGCTTGTGTGCTGGAGAGTATCATAAAATAAATATCTGGTGATCATCCATGTATAATACAGATATACATACAGTGAGAAACTTTGGGACAGCTTGGGAGCTTTGGCTGTTGAAAGTCAATACCCTGAAAATCTAGTTGGTCTTCAAGGTGATACTGGACCCTAATCTTGCTCTTCTACTGCAGACCAACACGACTACTTACCTGAAACTCTCAGAATATAGAAGACTCCCTGCCACAGAGATTGACAAAAATGAGGGAACTTCCCTTTTGCAAAAATTAGATTCTGGGGAGAAGGGATTATATTATATTATATTATATTATATTATATTATATTATATTATATTATATTATATTATATTATATTATATTATATTATATTATATTATATTATATTATATTATATTATATTATATTATATTATATTATATTATAGATAGTATTTTCTGCTCTTGGCTTTTGCTGTGAATACAGTCACTTCAGATTTGCATTGCAAGACAGCAGCACTATTTCCTTTGTAATTATGTGAATGTCAAAGTGATTGGCAGGGGGAAGCTGGCTGAGCTGCTTTGTGACAGCACACCTGCCTGCTTGGTCTGTAGCAGAACGAGGATCTGTCACTGGCGGTGGACACTCACTCTCAATCCTTTGCTCTCTGAGAACTGGTTGTCATGGATACAACCTAAAGAATGCCTTTGTTCAATACAAGGCTAAGTCTTGATGCTTTGGAAACAGAAGTAGGATAACATTGCATTCCAGGGAGGGAAGTCTTTATCGTGTAATCTGCCAGCCGAGACATGGCAGTCTTGTTTCTGTTTGTTGCTTACAGCCATATAAATGTGCAACTTTTCCTATATTCCTGATCCAGCTCCTAAGTCCTATATCAGACATGTGGAGATGTCCTCCAGAAAGCAGGGATAATATAGAATCTGCCTAAACCAATGTTGCTTTCAAATACAAATTAGAATGGCCCTAAAATGCAGGCAAGTGAGGAACCAAATGAATTATGCTGGAAACAAAAACAAGAAAGGGTATCTGAAGAAATGAGCTGCGAGACTCACAAAACCTTATACCCTACCACAAATTATGTTAGTCTTATAGGTGCTACTGGACTCCTGCTCTTTTCTACAAGAAAGGGAAGAGGAGGACAGAGGCTTGAGAAAGTTCCTAGTGGAGATACTAGTCTAGATTCTGGGAGAAGCAGACAGGGGAAGGAGAATGTGAAGAGAAGATGGAGCAGAGGAGAGTTAGTCTTTAAAAAAAGAATTTTCCTCTTTGGGGGAAGAAATTTCATATCTGGTCAGAGGTGCTTTGTCTTAGGTGCCAGAAAGGGTACCACATTCCTAAAGAACAGAAGGGGTAACAATCCAGTTTGAACTTTGCCATTGTCATTCTGGAATGCTTAGAAAGATACACTGCAACCTTATTGCCAGGAGCTATATACATACTTATGCCAGAGTACATATTTCCAGGGGGAAATTATGAAGTTGCAGTTTGTTCACATTCTATCCTCATGGGATCGTACTGTAAGAAGACAACCATGCTGATACGTGCGCCAGAGAAGTTAATTCACTTGCAGTTACAAACACACACATACCCAAAAGAGGAATGTATCATTTCCTTAAAAGTGCACATATTTAAACAGAGGGCTAGTTTCTGGAGAAATAGAGAGATGCCAGTTCCTCAGCCTTCTTCCTTACCTGGAATGCCTGCTGTCCCTGAGGACCAAAAATCTTCATTCCACATTTTAACATCTGCCACTGTAAGAAAAGAAATGTGACAAGCTTCAAAATACTTCTCTCCTTTGGAGTTCTCAGATTTCAAAGGATTGTTTAAAATTGGAGGTCATCGTCATTCAATATGTTTCTCCTAAAATGAGTCAGTGCTACACTGAGGGGAAATGGGGCAGTATTTTTCTCTTTTGCATTCGTTTCTGAAATGGTTTAGAGTAGGAAGAAAACTCCATGATTTAAAAGGCTCTGTAATAAATCCACAGCCATGTGACAGCTTCATAAAAAATGTAAGCCTTAATTGCATATGCACTATACATAGGTCTTTCAATTATATTCCTGAATTTCAGGCCTTAGAAACACACATTTATTTATTTATTTATTTATTTATTTATTTATTTATTTATTTATTTATTTATTTATTTATTTATTTATTTATTTATTTATTTATTTATTTATTTATTTAATCGTATTTATATTCCGCCCTCCCCGCAAGCAGGCTCAGGGCGTTGCACAACGTGCAATGTGCACAACATGCACAAACCGTTTTGATATCTAAATTAGCTATTCCCTTTCATAAATTCTTCTCCTTAACTTTTCTGATTCGCAGTTGTGGCAGATCCTCCAGATTAACCCACCAAGAGAATATACATTCAGACAGCATATATTAAGACTGATAGATGAATTGGCAATTAGCAGTGTTAATGGTTTTACTTTCTGATTCATGTTCTCAGGTAGATTTAGTCAGTCAGTCAGTCAGTCAGTTATACCCTGATTTTTTCCTCTGTGTGACTCAGAATGTCTCACTATATTATTCTCCCTTCCTCCATTTTATCCTAACAACAAACCTGTGAGGTAGGTTAAACTAAGAGTGGCCCAAGGTCACCCAGCAAGCTTCCAACACATAGTGGGGATTTGAACCTGGAGCTCCCAGGTCCTAGTCCATCACTCTAACCACAACTTACTGGATATGGGGCATAAGGTACACATCCATTTCATTGTACAACCTGCTGTTTCAGATAGTCAAGCTGTTTGTCCTTGGTGTCCGGGATTACATCCTTCCAGATAATCTGAACCTGCTGGCCATTCCATCATGCATATTGTATAGTGGTCTGCTTCTATCTATTCTTCTAGCATACCCACCCTCTGACTGAGGCTCTCCCAAATTACAGATCAGGTTCACCAACAAGATGGTCATTGTAACAAATGAGAAGATAATATAGGTTTAAATGGATTTTATTGTGAGGCTCCTTCTCTGCATAATTACAAAAAGTATATATGCTGTACCTTTTTTATCCTATCCTTCCTTCAAGGAGCAAACAGTGGTACACACGGTTCTTCTTTATACTGTGAGGTAGCTTAGATTGAGAAAGTGTTCCAGTCAGCAATCTTCATGACAGAGCAAGGAGTCAAACCTGAGTCTCCTAGATCCTAGTCCAACACACCTAGGGTTACCAGTCCCGCAGTGGGAGCAGAGGATCCCTCTGCCTCTGCCCCCCCCTCACCTGGCCAGCAGGGGGGAACATGGGAAATGGGCTCAGTTAGGAGCTCTTCTTTATCACACCAGGACTGACACTCCCCGACTCCCCCATCCCCTGGTTTGGACTCCAGGGACTTGGCAAAACTAACTATACCACATGGTCTCAATAACTTCTAGAATTTCTTTTTGCCCTTCTAATCATATGTCAGAGGGTGGGAGAGCCAGTTTGGTGTAGTGGTTAAGAGCGTGAGACTCTAATCTGGAGAGCTGGGTTTGATTCCCCACTCCTCCACCTGAAGCCCACTGGGTGCCCTTGGGCTAGTCACAGTTCTCTGGAGCTCTCTCAGCCCCACCCACCTCACAGGGTGTTTTGTTGTAGGGATAGTAACATACTTTGTAAACCACTCTGAGTGGGCATTAAGTTGCCCTGAAGGGCGGTATATAAATCGAATGTTGTTGTTGTTGTTATGTTTAACTCTGAACCAGGCCAAAGAATATGGACTAACAAATCAGCAAAATGAAACTAGGGACAGAGAGGGGGGATTCCTCTACAAACTTGAAGGAAGTCCCAGGTTTGGAGAAAAATATGAAATCTAAAAAAAATACATCAAAGGATTAAAAATCCCTAAAATAATAGAAATGAGGTCTGTAGCTTTAAGAAAATAGTGCCCACTGATCTCTCAGTCACCATTTTGGAGGTTGCTAGGCAACCACAGCAAGATTGCTGAGACTGCCAAACCTTGGTTGCTGTAAAGCAAAAGCATGGGGGGGGGGAGCATGGGTGGATTTGAAGGCCAAAACAGCCATGGAAAGACCCATACCCATCTCCTGTCATGCCCTCTGATGGAAGAGGGCTTGCTAGGGATAGGCAGAGATGGGTGGCCACCAGACACTCACAATCTACACCACTTGGACCAGGAGCAGTGGCTACCCTGCAATTGGACCAGGTCTAGCAGCCTGGACCCAGCCTAGCACTGACAATCATTGTACAACTTGACCAGACTTTTTCTGGAGAGAGGCTGTCGGAGGAAGGGAAAGAGGGAAAGCTGAAGACAAGGAAGCAGATAAAAGTAGGTGGGTGGAAAGAAGAGGATGAAGCAGGAAAGAGGGAGAGGTTATGGGGGGAGGGTGCCAGGGAGGAGAAATAGGAAATAGTGGGGGAGGGAATACAGATGAAATGAGATGTTCCCCACAAATCCTTGCAAATCCTCTACTTCTTCATGATAATTCCTGGAGTAGATTAGCATGTTGTTAACCTAGAGCGATCTGAGATACTGGCCTGGATCAAGGAATGGAGGAGTCCGAAACACCACATCTGCTGTTTTGGTTTTCACCAGGGACTGCCTGGGTCACTCATACATCAACGCCACACTACTACATCAGCACAGTTTTGTTATATTGAAAAATGACAGTTTTCTGTAGTTTGCTAACAATAAAAATTCTGGCACCTCCCTATTCTTAAATCCCATTAAATAAAATACAGCAAACATATCCATATGTACATTTTTATAAGGGAGAGAGTTCCTGTTTGTCCTCTTAATCTTTCTTGCATATCTCTGTGCAGAAAATGCACATATCTGTTTAGCCATGCAAGTCCAAGCTGGTGGAGGGTGTTGGATGAGAGCCACATCAGTTTTGCATGTCATTTCCATTGGCTAGCAAACAGATCAGATTTTGAAAATGGTACATTTTTCTTTCACAGGACAGGTTGCTTTCTCCTCCCCACCCCAATTGCTTAGCCTGGGCCCATAGGCTGTTTAATTTCCTTACACAGACTTTGACACTGGTAGTGTCTCTGCTGCATTATGTGGGTGATTTCTTATTCAATGGCTCAGGGTGACTCCAATCTATGTGAGCAGTTACTGAAGGGTTTTCATGATGTGACAGCCGAGTCAGCTAGCTGAATAACAAAGGCAGAGCCATCAACCTTGCGTGGTGTGGGATGTGGAATTAGATTCACTGGCAACAGCATCTATATTGCTGCAAGAAAAAGCTGCACTTCATTAAGCCAGTGGGCGATGAGGTGATATGTGCTAAAATAGGGCCAAATTAGAATTTGCATTCCATTCACACAGCAAGGAAACATGAGTCCACGTTGCACTCTGAATGCAACAAAGTTAAAGCATGGCTAGAGATGACCAGTGTCGGCCAAAATATGACGACTTTGGTGGTATTTAAGATAGGGATGGGATGCCCATCAATTGACTAGTCACATATTATTGACTGAGCAATCAATTGTTGCCAGTGGTCAAATGCTGTCACATATTTCATTATGTCATGAATGGCATTATTTAAATGGCAGCCTACTAATGTTTATTGCATCATGGAATCCATTGAAAGCAACAGCTGAATGAGTATTTTAGGCGGGTAGCTGTGCCATTTTGCAATAGAACAGCAAGATTCAAGTCCTGTAGCAGCTTAAAGACCAGCAAGATTTTCAGGGTATAAGCTTTTCAGCGTTAAAGCACCCTTCATCAGAAACTCAATGTAGTTTCTTTAATTTCCAGTGCAGCAAAAGTCAAGCTCTCACATATGCACAAAGCCTTCAGAGTGGAGCAGGTATACCCTTGCCCTACAATTTTCTCCTGAGACCTTTTGCAGTGCACTCCCTTCTTACATGGACTATCTTCTGTTGCTTGCTTGCTTGCTTGCTTGCTTGCTTGCTTGCTTGCTTGCTTGCTTGCTTGCTTGCTGTAATTTTCAGTTAACTCTGAACAGAAATTGAGACACCCGTTTCTGGAAGCAGTTGGAAGCAAACACTCACAGTTACATAATGGCATGGGTCACAAGACTCCTGCAATAATGAAGTCCATTGAGAGGAAAGTCGTCAGGTGTTCTAGAAAGTTCCTCTGATGAGCAAAACACTGGAATCTTCTAAAAATTGGTCTTCAGGACTCAAAAGTGGTTGATATCCCAATCAAAGCTGGGTCTCAGCACTGGCATTTCTGCTGCTTAGGACTTTAAAGGATCAGTGTCAGTGGGGTAAAGCAGAATAAAGTAGAATAGAAAATAAGAATATTAAAGTTCCCATATGGAAGGATGTGGCTAAACTGGCTTTACAGATCTGAAAATGTTGAAGATGTTCTGAAAGTCAGTGGTTTGCATAATTAATATTCTTTGTTGCTGTTCTAATGACTTAACATTTTAAATACTTAGATATATTTGACCAATCAGATGCCAACCCTGGTTTAAGATTCAGTTTATGGACATTCTGTGATGCTCAAAGGTCTCCTTGCCAAGACTTTTTCTCATTGTTAGCATGAAACTGTGAAAAACAGCTAATCCCCTTTCATTAATATAGACTCTGCTAAATGACAAACCATGAGCTAAGAGCGAACGAATACTTCTTAATAAAAAAAAGAACAAGAATATGTTTGCAATGAAATAGATGGCTCAGACCTCAAAATATTTTGTACAAAACTCATTCCTTCCTGGTCCCTCTTTTCCCCTTCTTGCCTATATTCTATTTTAATGTTGCACTTCTTGTTCTTTATATACAAGTGAAATTACACAGCACTGGGCATCTTACTATGATAAGGATATTCTGAGCCAGATACATATAAGAATTGGTTTAGGAAGAATTGGAGAGAGGTGAACAAAATTTTATATTGGTGCATTGTTATAACTTCTCCTTACCAAAAAATACATGTTTAAACAAATAATAAGCAGTACAAGGGAGCTTCCGCTGAGAACAAATCTTTCCAAAATACATCTCTCTCTCTGTGAATGTGTGTGTGTGTGCGTGTGCGTGTATTATTCTTTATCTGGATAAAGCCTCAGTTTGCATTTACAGGGTGAATCTCTGCCTTCTAATACCAGCAACATTTTGTTCTCTTTGTGACATTTTGTGACTGAAAGTGCTAGTGCAAATTAAAGAAGGAACTGAGAACATGTTCTATAGTGAACAATGAAATGAGAATAACCTTTTCCTTGATAGTCTCAGAGCAACGTGCAACTTAAAGGTTCATTATCGTCTTTCTGTAGGATTATTTCTCTTTCTGTTGCATAAATATCAAAGTTCATACATAATACTATCAAGAGGTCTTTTCACATTTATGACATCTAGCCTGTCTCCCATCATGTTTGCCTTCTTGTCCATAGGCTTTCTGACTATTGCAATGAATCTTGGCTTTCTCAGTCTGCTTTCTCATCCTTTTATTGTTGATATCCTCCTCTTACGTCACAGTGGCCCAGGGAAGTGTATAGACATACTTAGTTGAGTGCTATGAGAGGCTGTGGCAATCTGAGAATTCAAAAGCTATGTTTTGTAGGCCTATAGTCCTTGAGCTTTAGAATGTCATTTTGGCCTTTTTCAGTGTTCAATGAGCAAGGGATGGGAAGAGCAGGATTGTACCAACTAACCCACTTGCTGATCTCATCATACTTGTAGAGATCTAATGGGTACACAAGCTGTGCATGTTTAGTTTCTCACCACATGAATGGGAACCTTGCAAAATGCTTGGTCTCTGGTTGGTTGGTTGGTTGGTTGTACACATTCAAGAACTTTAGCTAAATGTCCACAGGTTAGGGGCAGGGCCAGTGAACTCTTTTTGCTCTCCCCTCAATATGTTTACTGAACACTGGACGATGTCTGAAGCCATTTACTGTGAAGTTTGATTGAGCAATCTCAGAACCTTTATCTGGAAACAGACAACACGTGCCGTTTAAGGATTGTGATAAATCAGCCTGAATGCATTCCACATTAACCCAATCATTTCCTATAGGATAATCCAACAAAAATCCATCACCATCAAAATCAAGTGAGTTGGAACAAACTCTGTTCCATTGCTTTCAATTAGATTTAGTCATGACTGACTACATTTGGATTATATCTTCCTTCCTCTGATACAAGCTATACAAAATAATCCTGAGCAGGGTTACACTATTCTGAATGCTTAGAAGGAACAGCAGAGTTCTTCTTAGGATTGCATTGTCTGTATCACTATGGGAGAAGCAGTGCCCACCTCTGTACTAATTCAGGTACTTCCTTCTTGGATATCAATGTATTCACCAGTTTCAAGATGGAGTGATATCTAATGTACATTAGTTCAATGACACAGCCAGCCCAGCAGTTTCTAGCATCCTCTGTAGCTTGAAGGATTTACAGAACTTCACCTGAAAAAAATTCTTACAAATTTATATTTTACAGCCACATTTTATTTATACTGTCTACAAATGACTAGGGATGCTGCAAATTTTGCTGCGTATGTATTCAACAGTTGAACTCTGTCAATTAGATCAATATAGATGTTGATCAGATGTGCACTGATCATTCTATCTGTTCAGTTCCTACCAAACAGCTGTGAATTCCTGCTGCAGTGGTTTGCATTGGATTTTTGCAAAACTATGCATGTATAAAGATGCTGCTGATTCAAAATGATTGGCGGCTATTAGCACCACTAAGGTCTACTTAGATGAACACCAAAGACTAGGATTTTATTGAAACACTGCATTGATATGACTGATTTGTATTATTTAAACAATTGCATGCTGAATGGAGCAGTTGCACACCAAGAATGGGAGAGGGATAAAGAAGAACTCAACTGGACTGTGTGAGACTGCGCATGTGTGAAAAACCAATAGCATGTACTGGATGGTTAGGAAGGAATATTGCAAAGCAACCAGTCAAACTCCAGTAAACAGACTGATAAACTATCAAACTGATTACTGAAAAACCAATAGCATGTACTGGATGGTTAGGAAGGAATATTGCAAAGCAACCAGTCAAACTCCAGTAAACAGACTGATAAACTATCAAACTGATTACTGAAAAATCAGTTTGAAATTTGCAATTGACAAACAGGAACTGAGCCAAACCGGTAAGTGTTCGAGCATCCCTATTCTTTATAACAAGGAGGAAGGATTATAGTAATAACATTGTTATCCATACAGAGCTTTAGACTGTTCAGATCTCATGTTGTCTCAGTAAACTTTAGAAGTAGAGATGAGATTCTTGTGAACTACATTTCCCAGAGTACCTGCATCCAATTTACTCAGGGTGGGGGAGACCACTTGGTTGGTCGGCTGCCTTCCCAGCCCACTTTCACTCTGCCACTGGCAAGCAGCAGTGATCCTGGTCTTGAGAAGAGGAGAGGAGGATTCATCATAGTCATCTGGATAGCATCAGTATAAGTTTGGCAACGTTCTTGAATCATTACGTTGTAGCATGTACAACCAATCCTGGTTGAACCCTCCCACTGTATTTTGCTGCTTTTTTCACAGCTGGGAACCGGACTGGCCGCACCCAACAAACTGATCAGGCAAAGAAACATGAACAATTAATGCTCATTCTCATATTCTGCATCAAACTAGAGATGGGCACAAAAAGCAATAAAAACAAAAAAAAGCCATGAACAGCCCAATCTGTTGTTCACGAACAAGCTGTTCGTGAGGCCCCATTCTAAATGAACAAGTGGTCATTGCAAGCCTCATTAATTGCTGTTCGTCAAGCCAGACAGTCTGGAACCTGCAATCAATTTCCTTGGCAACACAGGCAGGGATTGTCTGAACTCTGTCTGAACTCTTGATGTTGCCCTGGAAACCCCAATCTAAACCCAATTTAGTTGATAGGCAGGTCTTCCTTTCAAGTATGGCGCTCCAAATTTGTTACAAGGGAGCAAAGAGCAGGGGGGGGGAGGCTTCCAGCTGTGGCTTAGTTTGCAGACAGTAGAGAGGGAGAGACAGTTGCTGTTGGCATTTTGATAGAGAGAGTCCACTGGTGCTTGAATTTTCTTTGTGTGGGGGATAGGGATCTACCCCTTCAAGTTCCAGGGCTGCTGCCAGGCTCTGGGCCAAGCTATTATTTATTATTGGTACCTTTCCTGCTACCTGCTCAGGTAAGGTTTCTGAGAGTGGTGCAGTAGGGATCTTGACCAAACTTGGGTGATGGCTGGAGGAGAGCCTGCTGGCTCCCACAAACAGCCAACCACAAACATGTTCGTGAACAGGGCCATGTTTCTGGTTGTTCGTGAGTCCCTGTTTGTGGATGGCAATGAACAACGAACATCATGTTCGGGGGGGGGGGGGTTCTGTTCGTGCCCATCTCTAATCCAAACCCTGCCCTGAATCTGAAAACTGCTTCTTATTGGTGGCAGCTGAGCCCATAAGTGTGGACATCAACACCTCCTCATAACGAACGTTTCCATTTGTTTGTTTGAACTACAATGCTGCAAAAAAAATTCTTTCAGCCCCCATCTGCAGTGAGAGCAAGATAAAAACAAACAGCAACAAATAACACATATTAGTAGCACAGTCCACAGTCCTGTTCTCTATATTGAAATGTCATCCCTAAATCATTCTGTTACAGTGCAGCCCTAGTCATTTATAAAAATGGCCTGAACAGTTCTCTTTTACGAAGTTTGTGGAAAGCCAAAAGTGTGGGAACCTTCCTGAAATCAGGCAGGTCATTCCATAAGGTTGGGACTGGAAATACTACAGAGAATGCACAAGTATGGGCAGTTGTTGATCTTGCCCATTTGTACAGTGGCACCTGTAGGAGGCCCTGCTCAGATGAGTGAAGTTGCCTTGGCAGGGCATAGTAGGAGAAGCCGTCCTGCAGGTATGAGGGTCCAAAGCCATAAAAAGCTTTGTATGTAATAGCCACCACCTTGAACTGAACCCAGTAACTAATAGGCATTATAGACTGCAGAATGGATGTAATATGCATTCACACACACACACACACACACAGAGAGAGAGTTCCTGATAACAATTGAGCTGTGGCACTAACTGGAGTTTCTGAGCTGATTTTGTGTGGAGAACTATATAGAGTGCATTACAGTAGTCTAGTCTTTTTTTATATATATAAAATTTTTATTGGGTGAGTCAGTAGTCTAGTCTTGATGTTCCTGTGGTGTGAATTCAGGTAGCCAGATCAGCTGAGTCAAGTTAAGGGGCCATTTTCCAGGCTAAACTATGTAGGAAGGAATCATCTTTTGCAGCTGCATTAATTTGCTTCTCCAGTAGAAATGCTGGGTTTAGTGTATCTGTGAGACTCTTAACTGAGTCAGCAAGGGTCATCTGAACCACATCAAAAGTGGGCAGTATGATGTTCTTCAGGACCTCCGCCTTCCCAATCAGCATTACCTCTGTCTTGTCAGTATTCAGTTTCAACTTGTTCAGTCCCAGACATTTAACCACAGCAGTGAGGCTGTGGCTCAAGGCCTCTACCACATCTCCAGGAGACCTGACCAGAGAGATATAGAGCTGGATGTCATCAGCATAATGATGGCATCCAGTTCCAAAACTACAAATGATTTCTTCTAAGGGCTTTACGTAGAGATTGAATAGTATGATGACTCTGCACTCTGTGGAACCCCACAGGACAAAACTGACACTGGTGATAACTAGTCACCAATGACAACCCTTTGAGTCCAGTCAGTAAGGAACAATTTAAACCAATCTAAAACACATCCTTTGATACTTACTTCTGCTTCCAAACATTTCAATAAGATATCAAAGGCAGCAGATAAATCAAGCAGAAACAAAAAAAAAAGTATGGCCTTTGTCTATCTTCAGATGGAGATCATCAGCTAAAACCACCAGCATTGTCCATGCACCACAACCTGGCTTGAAGCTAGACTGAAAAGGGTCCATACTGAAAAGGGTCCAAGAAGGCCTGGAGTTGGTCAACCACTGGTCTCACAATTACCTTCCTCAGTAAGGGCAGATTATAGACAGGGTGATAATTGATCACACCACACTTCTGTAGGAATGGGATTTTTTTAAGCAGGGGATGGATGACTGCCTCTTTGAGTACTTAAAGAGAAAGTTTCCTGCATCAGTGATTGATTTTTGATAAACATTAATGACTTGTTTATATGGTCAGCAGCCAGGAGGGACAAGGATCCAGAGCACAAGTGGTAACCTTCACAGATCTCAGCTTCCTGTCAGCATCCATCATTGTACTGGTCAAAATGATCCATAAACAGAGTGGATGATATGTTAGATATTTCTTCTCTCTGATCAATGTTACAACCTATATCCGTGTCAGACCATAATTGAGAAATTTTGTCAGCAAAATCTTTGCTAATACATCACAACTAATTTCCTGTACCTGAGACAATAAAGACTCAGATTTAAGAGTCTGTAGATGCTAAGATGCCTTAAACAAGTGGGATGGCTGTGAACTGGCTGGTGCAGAAAAATAACACTTATTTGCCACTGTCGCCACCTCTTCATAGTGAGTTCTATAAAATGCTTTGTTGGATTCAGTATGAGTTTTCCTCTAGCATCATTCTAGATGTCTCCCAACCCTCTTTAGGGTTCCACTCCAGGACAGAAGAGGTTGATAAGAGGCAACTTTGTCAATAGTTTCTAGGAGCTTCACATCCCAAGTCCCTACTGCAGCTACAACAAACCATGTGTCTGGAATCCTAAAATCCCCCAGAGCATTCTAGAATCCAGTAGGTTCTATGAACTACCTTAGGCAGACCATTTTAACAGGGTCTTCTGCAGGGTTTTAGAGCCACATTCACTTTTGCTTTGAATAGATAGTGGTCAAACTATGGTTCATGCTGAATCTCCAACCCCCAAACAAGCTCTTTTCTCAAAGGTTCAGTGAAAAGGATTAAGTCCAAGGTGTGACCTCTTTTATCTATTGGGCCCATCACAATCAGAGGGAGGCCTAGGACAGCCAAAGAACTTATAAAATACTGGGCCAGCCCTGGTGAGATATCCTCAGCATGAATGTTGAAGTCCTCCAGAAAAATCAAGCTAGATGTTTCCACATTCAAGACCACCTCCAACAACTCAGAAAAGGTGGCCACTGAAGAACTAGAATTAGAATACACTAATACTGTGCCACATTTCCTATTATCATGATTGTCAAGACTATGTAGAAATTGTTTTCAGAATGCATAGAAGGCAGAGAAATGTAGAGTGTAGGAGATTGCATTGTGACTGTGAGAGTGCATGGGAGAAAGAAACAAGCTTACACTCAAAGTTTTGGTTAAGCTTTAGAAAAAGAAATAATTCTTTATTGTATGAACTCCATACATGATAGGAAAGACATGAGAAAGATCCCTATCTAGCTATCTAATCTAAGGATGCCAGTGGATGGCAGAATAGGAGGTCCTGCATCCATGATGCAAGATGGAGAGGAAAGATAGAGAGTATGGCAAAAAGAGGAAGCGAGCTGTCACAAAGAGGAAGTCCCTGAGTACAGCATTCTAAACATCAAAGAATAGTGCCACAGTAGTAAAGAGCAATGGTTGGTGGCAACCACTAAAGGGCCATTCTGGGTTTCAGTGGTGTCCTGGCACATAACAAAATTAACTATGTGTTTCTTCCCTCCACCACCAGTTTAAACCATGGTATAAAGTACAACAGATTAGATTGTTAACCTTATTCACCTCTGGTCAGAAACACTTGATCACAAATTGGAAATAAGTTTCATGTCATTGAACAAAACATTACAGAGAGAGGGAAGGGAGCACCCTGACATGACAATCATCTCTAATCCATGAAAGATCAGGAGGATCTCTTGAGGATCATTAAGAGACTGATAAAGATGCTAACAATGTCTTCGTGAAGTCTTCCCACAAACTTCTGTGTCATGAAACACTATTAATCTTTGGTATGCCATGCCTTTTCCTCCTGATCTTTCATGGATTAGAGATGATTGTCATGTCAGGGTGTTCCCTTCCCTCTCTTCGTAATGTTTTGTTCAATGACATGAAACCTATTTCCAATTTGTGATCAAGTGTTTCTGACCAGGGGTGAATAAGGTTAACAGTCTAATCTGTTGTACTTTCTACCATGGTTTAAACTGGTGGTGGAGGGAAGAAACACACGGTTAATTTTGTTATGTGCCAGGACACCACTGAAGCCCAGAATGGCCCTTTAGTGGCTGCCACCAACCATTGCAAACTTATCTAATGGGGAAGGCTGACTACAGCCATGCCCACAGAGCAGCCAAAAGAGTGGAGAAGGGGAATAAAATGGTGAATTGCAAAAGTGCCATTGCATGGGGTTTTTTTCCACTGGGCATTACCAGGGCAATGCCCAAAGCACAGTTATGCTAGCAACAGACATTCATTCTTATTTGATCCAGAATCCTATATATATATATATATATATATATATATATATATATATATATATATATATATATATATATATATATATATATATATATATATATATATATATTATAGGGTTTTAATAACATTTGTATTTATTTCTAATGGATTGGGATGGGGGAAAAGGATATTTAAATAAATAACTAGAACTATCAGTTATACTCACTATTCGTTAGATGTAAGAAGAAAATAAAAGTGTGCATTTTTAAAAAGATTCTGCTGCTGCTGCCTTATTAGCACTTGCTAGCAACTGCAGTAATAATTCATTTTTCAACAGGAAATTATTTTCATTCTAGCTGTAACAAGGACTGAAGCAATCCCAGTTTCCTGATATAATTCTGTAATTCTGCTTTCTTGGTTCAGCACAAGATAGAATGATAATTATTGCAAAGGGAATTAGCAAAGAAATAAAAGGAAAATGCTAAGAACACATAGAAATGGGATGGTGCTTATTGTGACACCAGGGGGTTGCTGTTGTTGGTGGCCATAGATTCAGAGCCCCAGATTTGCTCCAGTACTAACATAGTGCTTTGGCTTCTCCATTCCCCATTCTTCCTTCTCCAGAAAGGTCAGATCTGTGAATTCACCACTTTATGCTTTATGCTCACTGGAAATAATGCATGTAAGAGCAGGCCTGCTGGATCAGACCAGTGGTCTATCTGGTCCATCAGCCTGTTTCACACAATGGACAATAAGGTTGTTCAGCATTCAGGTGAAACCTAGAGATCTCCCCTAGTTACTACCAAACTAAAGCCTACAGAGATCAGATGCCCTAAATAAAATAATTACTTTTGGAGGGTGGACTCTATGGTATTATATCCTGCTAAGGTCCTTCTACTATCCGAACCCTGCCATCTCCAGGGTCCATCGCCAAATGTCCAGGAATCTTCCAACACAGAGTTGGCAACACTAGGAGAAAACCAGTTTCCCTAGAGGGCCCAAAGGTCAAGGCCTTTCCCTAAAGTTGCCTCCTGATTGTGTTGCCAGGTCCCCTGGTGGGGCAGAGGATCCCCCACTCCTAGCCTCTGCTCCCTGCTGCCACTTACCTGGACAGTGCGGGGTGGGGGAGGCATGGGGAACGGGAGGCAAATAACCTCCTGGGCCAGCATACAGCAGGCTCACTCCTACCAGACATGATGACATCACTTACAGAAGTGATGTCATCACACCTGCCCAGGAGTGTGCATGAGCTTTGCAAGCACATAAGGAGATCGACAAAGTAAGCACCAGTATCCCTCTCCTTCCTATTGGGAGGGTAAGGAGATCCAGCAACCCTAATTCAGAGGTTTACTGCTTCTGAACATGGAGGTTCCCTTTAGTCACCATGGCTCATAGCCGATAATAGACCAATCCTTCACATATCTGTCTAATCCCCTTTTAAAGCAGTCTATACCTGTGGCCATCGCTACCTCCTATGGCAGTGAATTCCACACTTTAATTCCTAGTTGTGTAAAAAAATATTTTCTTTTATCTGTCTTGAATATACTGCCCATCAGTTTAATTGGATGCCCTCAAGTTCTAGTATTTTGGGAGATGGAGAAAAAGTTGTCTCAGTCTGTTCTATTACCCCATGCATAATTTTAAAAATCTCTACCATATCCCCCACTTAGTCATCTCCTTTCTAAACTGAAAAGTCACAGGTTCTTCAGCCTTTCCTCCTCAGAAAGGTTCTCCAACCTCTTGATCATCTTGGTTGCCCTCTTCTGTACTTTTTCCAGCTGTGCAATGTGCTTTTGGCGATACAATGACCAGAACGGCACACAGCAAATGAGATCACACCATAGACTTATACAAGTGCATCTAATACTGGCTGTTTTATTTTCAATCTCTTTCCTAATAATCCCCAGCACAGAGTTAGCCTTTTTCGTTGCTGCAGCACACTGTGTTAAGATATCCACTATAGCCCCAAGGTCTCTTTTCCTCCCAGTTTCAACAAGTTCAGATCCCATTAGCATATACTTGAAGTTGGGAGGAGGGATCTCAGTGTGCATCACCTTACTCTTGCCTACATTGAACTTCATTTGCCACATTGTTGCTCACTCACCCAATCTTGTGGAGATCATCCTGGGTCCATATATTTTTGAGAAATTCCCTATTTTGAAGTTTAATGTCACTGTTTTAGACTTTGGGGGGAATTTTCCATTGGAAAGAATGCTGAACTTAATAGCATTGTTGTCACTGTTCCCAACTGGTGCATCTTGAGCCCTACTCAGAACCAAGTCCAAAATTGTTACCCCTCTGGTTGGCAATGTGAAATTTTTTTCCAGTGCACAGTCATTTATGATGTCTACGAATCTCATTTCTACAGCATGACTCAACTTGAGCACGTATTTACTCAGTCAATGTGAGGGTAGTTGTAGTCACCCATTATCACATTTATCTGCTTTAATCACCTCTCTTTTACCCTTCACCATCTTGAGATTATCTCAAGGGTTTGATCAGGTGGCTGATAAGACACCCCCACTTTTAAGTAACCCTTAAGGAGCAGTATTTTCACCCATATTGCTTCTCCTGGGGAGTTCATTCCCCTAATGTTTTCTAATTTATTCGATTCTATGCCCTCTTTGATATACAGTGCAATGCCTCCCCAACACCTCCCTCCCTCTCCTGCCTATAGGGCTTATACCCCATTGATTTTTCCCATTTCACCATGTTTCTGAGACACACACTATATCTAAATTGATATACTCCCTCATCTTAGCTCAGAGGCTTCTAGCATCAGCATACAAACGCCTGGAATAAGTTTTCCTCTCCAACAAACCTTGGCTCCCTCAGTCCCTTGTCTATACACATGGCCCTCCTTTGCCATCTTCCTCTCACTTCCAAGTTCTTTTGTGTTCCTACCATTATTACCCTATTTACACTACTGGAACTTTGGACCAACTTGTCCCAAACCAGAGGCTCCACAGACCCTGTCAGTTTCCCACCAGGATTAGTTTAAAACCTGCTCTGCCACCTTTTTAATATTAAGCGTTAATACATTTGATTCAAGCGAAGCCTTTCTCTTTTGTACAGCTTCAGCATGATCAGTAACCAATGGAGTGATGCGGAATAGGTTTAACATGCACGCTCCGCCTAGTTCCCAACCGTAATCAAGCTGTGACAGTATCCAAAATGGAGTTTCTGAGGGCGAAGCTACAAGTGACAAATGACACTTGAACAGCAAGTGTATTTCTCTCTGTTCACTTGCGCTTCACTCAATCCACTTGCCGTTCAAGTGTCATTCGTCACTTGTAGCTTGGCCCTGAGTCAACTTAAAAGGGCAGACCCATCTAGAGTACATTTCAATTGTCTAGCCTCAAGGTGGTATGTATCCACATGGCCAGATCAGCCAAATCAATATAGGGAGCTATATGCAGCTGTAAGAATGCATTTTTGCAACTGTATTAATTGTTTCTCTAGCAGAAAGTAGATTCCATTATAACCCTTACAGTGCAATCCTAAACAGAGTTACTCCAACCTAAATCAATTGATTTCAATTGGCTTAGACTGGAATAACTCTTCTTAAGATTGCACTATTAGTCTCTTAGAGACACCTAAGTTAGTGAGTAAGGGACAGATGAACGTGATTAAATATACATAATACTGCACATTTTTTAAAAGGAACAACACATTAAGGAAGTTTTTTAAATACAGTACTAGGGAGGGGACAGATTTTTACAGCATCAAAACACAGTCACCATTGAACTTCTATGCTCAGTAAGGCTTTGTTTCAGCTTTAGATTGAGCCATCCACCAACAGTGTATCAGCTAGTGACACTGCTTGAGCAAATCGGATGTTAGGTCACAGAATATTCACTAATATTTTACTCTCTAACTTCTGAGAAATAGGAAGCTGAATGGGGGAAAGTCTAGGTGAACAAAGGGGCGCAGGTCAAGGAAGTCAAGGAGGCTAGATTCTGGGGGGAAATGAGAAGCAGCAATCAGAGGGGAAGCAGTGCCGTGCAGGAGGAGTCAGTTAAGGGAGTGAAGCATCAAAGAAAAAGGTAGACAGGGAGGGGGAAATAAACAGGAAGACTTGCTTACTGTTTCTAGGAAGAAGGACAAGCAACAGAGCTGAAGAGGGAAACAGACTGCAGGTCAGCTGAGCCAGCAGGAGTGCCTGCAGGTGAATTTTGCATAGTAATTTGAAATAAGGAGCCAGGTCTTTAACTTCAGGTCTCTAATATACAGACCGCCAGTACTAAAGACAAAAAAAAATTACCAGGAGAAATCTAAACTATATTAAATGAATGTAGGGCAGAAGAAGCAGCATTACAAGCTATAAAAAGAGATTTATCAGGAGGCTGGAATTGAACTATATGGGTTCATCAATAGTACATTACAAGCTGGGATGCTTTTTCTCCCATCTGGTGCCATAGATCAAAGGACATAAGAGAACATCATTCTAAGATACAGAGATGGGGATAGTACCATTCATATTGTACACACGATGCAGCAAAATCATTATTTAACTTTTATTTAGAAGCAACTGTCTCGTTTATGTTAGGCTATGTCTGCACTAGATTTTCTGACTGAGATATGACCTGGGACATCCCAAGAACAGTTGGTGTGATCTTCAAGGTAGTGTTCCTAATCACATTTCCATTTCCCAATTTTATTCTGTGAATGGTTGTATCTCATTAAAGAATGTACTTGCTTTCTGAACAGTTCATTTCAAGCAATACTGTTCTCACCAACCTTGCTGCCTGAAAGGACAAACAGAAACAATCTCCTATGAGCCAATTTACTTTTGAGTAAGTGTCCTAACACACCACCTCTAATAGCAAGCCTTGTTGCATCTCTTGGTTTAATTGGTTTCCTTTGTGCCTGTTCTGTGTAAAAGGGGAAGGAATAAAATAATATGAGACATGGGACAGGAGTTTGATGTCATCTCCACAGCAACATCCACATTTTACCCAGTTGTTTCAGAGGACTTTGAAACAGCAAGAGGCAAAATTGTCATTCCATTCCAAATAAAAAGTATTGCCAAACAAGGATCTTTTCCATCTGCCAAACTTCTGTGCCATTGCACGTTCATAGGCGAGACTTAAATGGCATTGGAAATCTTTTCACACAATCTTTGTGATCATCATGGATCAAATGAGAAAGCCAAAGAGAGGCAATTTGCAACACAAACCAATATTTTCAGCCACTGTATGTTACACATTTGTATCAGAACTGATCAGTGCAAAAAAATTTTGAAGTTATTTATTCCACCATCTCAAGGTGACACAACATCCAAATAAAAATAAAGCTTCAAACACAAATATAAATAACTTAAAACCAAGCAAGAAGAGATCAAGCCTAAAAAATCAGGTTAAGCTAGAGAGTGTCATGAAATCAAACTTTGAGGAGCAACAACAAATAAAAGCCCAGAGGGAGAAGAGGGGAAAAATCAACAGAAGTACAGGGAAATTTTTTAAAAAATGTTTTCATGTAACACCAACAGCTCAACAAGTTTAATGCCAGATGAATCACTGTGGAAAGGAAGCTTCACAATCAAGCTCCCACAACTAAAAAGTCCCTGTGCCTAAGATAGCCAGTTCTTCAAAAGCAAAAATCTGGCAAGAAGCCAGGCCCAACTAACATTGGAGTCCAGCCTAGAGCTTGCCAGCCCACAGTGGGAACAGAAGGATCCAAAGTAGGATTGCCAACTCAGAGTTAGGAAATTCCCTAACTTCTGCTCCCCACTGGGGCAAAGCACCACCTGTCCATCCAACCATGACAGGGCCAGTGAACCCAAAGGACTCACACATACACATCGGAGTCGACTCACTAGGGCTGGAGGCAGAGAGGGCAACACCAGAGCAGCCTATGGCAAAGACACAATTCCCCTCATCCATCATGGAATACTTCGTAGTGAGGCAGGCAGTACTAAACTGGTAGAAGGCACAGAAGGTGTGAGGGCCACACAGGGAACCAAGTCTGTAAAGAAAGCAGGGACTCAAAGGGAAAAGAACCCATACCCCAGCCAAGGAGGAATTTGAGGGAACCCTTCTTAAGAAGTGAAGAGGGGGACACAGTAAAGCCACAGAAGAAGTGCCATTCTAGTTAGGGCTGTACTGTATTTCTCTGACCAACACTGCAAGCAGGTTGCCCCCCAAAACTGACAGCACATGAACACATGAAGATGCCTTATACTGAATCAGGCCATTGGTCCACCAAAGTCAGTACTTTCTACTCAAAACTGGCAGTGGCTCTCCAGGGTCTCAGGCAGAGGTCTTTCACATCACCTACTGCCTAGTCCTTTTAGCTGGGGACTCCAGGGATTGAACCGAGGATCTTCAGAATACCAAACATCAAAGGGTATGTCACATTAGGATCCTGTCTTCTTTTTCATTAGAACTGTTTTTGTTGTGCTTATCTATCATTCTGTTTATTGCCTTTTCATTTTTCCTCCTTGAAGGCCTATTGTCATGCAGGCAGGTAGTATGTATATTTATCTCAGCCTTTTCCATTACCAGCATTCGTAACACTGGTCTTACCTTACTGGGATGAGATAACATTTACTATGCTCTGAACATTCCAAGTGTGCTACATAAATGCTATTATTAAATCATGAAAGTAGAGTTCTAGTAAAACAAGTATCTAAGGTGCTACTGGACTCAAAACCATTCAGGGTGTTTCCAGCTTTGCAGCTCAGAAACATTGCTGAACTTTGAACATGATTTCAGGAATGTGAGTGTGAAAAGAGAAAAGAGCAAGTTCACTATAGCCATCATATTAATGAAGAAACCCCAGAAGACAGACCTAGCTTGCCTCTTGCCATGACTAGAGATGGGCACGAACAGCAATATGAACAAAAAAAAGCCATGAACAGCCCAATCCGTTGTTCACGAACAAGCTGTTCGTGAGGCCCCTTTCTAAATGAACAGGAGGTCATTGCAAGCTGTGTTTGTTGCTGTTCATCAAGCCAGACAGTCTGGCACCGGCAATCAATTCCCTTGGCAACTTAGACAGGGATTGCTGAACTCTGTCTGAACTCTTGCTGTTGCCCTGGAAACCCCAATCTAAGCCCAATTTAGCTTGATAGGCAGGTCTTCTTTTCAAGTGTAGAGATCCAAATAGACATGGGCACATACTGCATTATGAATGGGAAAAACCCACGAACAGCCAGTTCATCTGTTCGTGAACAAGCCGTTTGTGAGGCTCTATTCTAAACGAACAAGTGGTTGTTGCAAGCCTCGTTCGTTGCCTTCATCAGCCGTTTGTCAAGCCAGACCATCTGGGGCCTTTCAATCAATTCGCCTGGCAACGGCAGGGACTGAACTCTTTCTGAACTTTTTCTAGCTTTCCTTCTGGCTGTAACCCTTCAAAGTACTTCCAACAGAGAGTCCCGTTTTTGCCACTGTGAAGAGAAAATGACAACAAAGGGGGAGACCCATGCACCATGCCTTTCCCGGGGTGCAATCTCTCTGAAACCTGGAGGGTCTTCAGAGGACAGTGAGGACTATGCCCTCTGCAAATTTGGTGTGTATTGGACATTGAGAAGGTCAGTTTGTGGGGTGTTTAAAGGGCACTGCTCCTTGCACGTGGCAAGAAAGGGCCCTTTAAACTTTCAGCTGGCAGGCGGCAGCAGGGAATTCCCCCTGCCACCTACCTGCTGATAGTTTAAAGGGATCTTTAAGGGGCCCACAAACAACAAACAATGAACATGTTTGTGAACAGGGTCGTGTTTGTTACTCTTCATTGTTCGTGGATGGCAACGAGCAACAAACAGCTTGTTTGGTTTTTTTTTTCCATTCTTGCCCATGTCTAGATCCAAATTTGTTACAAGGGAGGCTCTGGTTTGCAGACAGTGGAGAGACAGTTGCTGTTGGCATTTTGATAGAGAGAGTGCATTGGAGCTTGAATTTTGTGTGTGTGTGGTGGGATAGGTATCTACCCCTTCAAGTTCCAGGGCTGCTTCCAGGCTCTGGGCCAAGCCATTATTCATTATTGGTATCTTTCCTGCTGCCTGCTCAGGTAAGGTTTCTGGGACTGGTGCAGTAGGGATTTTGACTTGGATGATGGCTGGAGGAGAGCCTGCTGGCCCCCACAAACGGCCAACCACGAACATGCTTGTGAAGAGGGCCATGTTCGTGGTTGTTCATGAGTCCCTGTTCGTAGATGGCAATGAACAACAAACATCATGTTCGGGTTTTTTTCCTGTTTGTGCCCATCTCTAGCCATGATGACTATATTCTATGCATAAGCTAAACAACAACAGTCAAACACATAAAATATGCAAAAAGAGTTCTAGTGTTTGAGCTATCAAACTTCATCAGAACATGACAGGGCATAATAGTTAGAAATATCTTACATGTTTGTAAAATTGGTTTATAAAATCTGAGGAGTGTATGGGTTCATATCTCATCCCACAAGCTTATTAAATAGACTTAAGCTAGCTGCTATATAATATCTATAAGAAGCCTTTGAGAAAGGTCATCAGGAAGTCTGGGCTTTGGTGTCACCAATATGCCAATGATACCCCACTCTATTTTTCTTTTCCGCCTAATCCCAAGAATGCTACTAATGTTTTGAACCAGTGCATAAAGTTAGTAATGGACTGGATATGAACAAGCTGAAGTTTAGTCCTGACAAGACAGAGGTTCTCTGGGTTAGTAGAAAGGAAACCAGGGACCAGAGTTCTCTCTTATCTTGGGTGGGGTTATATTCCCTTGAGAAGACAGGTTCCTAGCTTGGGAGTGCTGCTTGACACAGCAGTTACCTTTGAAACCCAGGTGACTGCAGTGGTTCAGAGTGCTGCTGGACAACACCGGCTGGTACAACAGTTGCACCCATTCTTGGCTCAGTCAGATCTAGCTACAGTGCTCCATGCCTTAGTTACATCTGGATTGGAGCAATGCAATGCATTCTACTTGGGCTACCCTTGAAGAGCATTTGGAAGCTGCAGCTAGTGCAGAACGCTGTGGCTATACTGCAGTCAGGGCCATCTACCAGGAGCATGTGACCCCAATACCATAGCAATTACACTGACTACTGATCTGCTCCCTGAACCCTACATGACTTGGAACAGGGTATCTAAAGGACTATCATCTCCCATATGTTCCTGCCTAGGAATTAAGATCACAGGGAGAGGAATTCCTGATTGTCCGATCAACTAAAGAAGCTCTTTTGAGACAGTTTGGTGTAGTGGTTAAGAGTGGCAGGACTCTAAACTGGAGAACCAAGTTTTATTTCCCACTCCTCCACTTGAAGCCAGCTGGGTGACTTTGAGTCAGTCACAGCTCTTTCAGAGCTCTCTCAGCCCCACCTACCTCACAGGGTGATTGTTGTGAGGATAATAATAACACACTTTGTAAACCGCTCTGAGTGGGTGTTAATTTGTCCTCAAGAGTAGAGATGGGCACGATCCGCATTACGATAGAAAAAAAACCCCATGATAATGGCGATCGCGCGATCATGACCCGGCGGATCGTGATCGTCCACAGCCAACAATCCAGCGATCAGGAGGAGCCTGGATCAGGGTGATCGGGCTCGGATCGGGGATCCAGACACTCAGGTGCCAGCAATCTATTCCCCTGGCAACGGAGCCAGGGGAATGCTTGAGATGTGTTTGCCCTCCTTCTGTCACCCTGGAAACCCAAATGGAAGCCCAGCTTGCCTTGATCAGCAGGGCTTCCTTCCAACCACAGAGCAGCAAAGCAGTCACCAGCTGGGAGAAGACACCCAGGGGAGGGAGGGGGAAGGGGTGTTCTATAGCCATGGGCACTCCAATCTCATCCCTGCAAACCCTGATAGGCAGCTCTGACGGCCAAACACAGACGGCCAAACGCAAACACAGATGCCACCGGCATCACCCACCGTTCCTGTATCGCTGGGAACAGCGGGGCGCCCCTCCACTTTTGCCTACACGATCCACAATCCACAGATCGGGAACGGGAGATGATCGGTGTGGATCGTTTATTTGGGATTGTTGCCGGCCCCAATCCACGATCAGCTGGATCGTTAATTTTTTTGGATTGTGCCCGTCTCTGCTCAAGAGCAGTATATAAATTGAATGTTGTTGTTTGATGGGTACAAGACAGAAGGCCTTTTCAGTGGCAGTCCCACAGTTATGGAACAACCTTAAATGGGAGGTGCACCTGGTCACTTTCACTGTTAATCTTTAAGAAGCAGCTGGAAACAATGTTATTTAGGATTATTTTTAATTAACTTAGTTAACTTAGTTTTCTCTGGTTACTGGCAGTTTTAAACTGTGTTTTTAAATGGGGGATAGTGTATTTTTATTACTTATCTTGTAAGCCTCCTTGAATTCCTGCAAGGTAGAAAAGTACAAATATGTAGTCTTGGAGTGTGCATCCTAAAATTCTTTTTAAAAAAATAATAATTATAATAAATTTATTCCACATTAACTTAAAACATAACCATACAAACCCCATTCCACATTAACTTAAAGCATAACAAAACCCAAAATATAACAAGTCCTAAGGAACTCCATCCTAAAATTCCTGAACCAAAAAATGTACCTGAAATATGCCTTTTGGGGTAATTCTTTGTACTTATGGAACAAAAAAACAGAATTGTGGAATATTCTGAAACTATCCCAAAAATGGGGAAAATAGGAGGTATTTCTGGTGTTTTTACAACAAAGGGCAACAGATTTGCAGGGAACCAAGTCCTAATCTTCAGGGAACCTTTCTCATACCCCCTCCCCAAGTTTTAAGGGGATTGGAAAAAGGGGTCTAATTTTACAGACCCCTGAACAAGATGCCATCCTAAACAGACATTGGTTCTGTTTGGGTTCCCTGGTTTGACATTGGTTCTGGTTAGCTATTGTTGGCTTCTTTGCCATGGAAGAAGGATGTTATTTTCCCCCATGAGTAAAAATAGGGAGCAGGCTAGCTGGGGGCACCTTGTTCATGGGTCCATAACATTGGACCTTATTGTCCTGTCTTTTTCAGACTGCAGCGAGTGGTCTTCAGGAGAGTGCTAGGACTTGATCCTCTGCTATTTTGGTGCCATTTGCTCTAAAAACACCCCTCCAAACCCTTCCAGAAAGATCCCCTGTTCCCCCATGGGAGACAATGGACCCAAAAATCTGGAACTCCAGAAAAAAAAATGAAAATAAACAATAACCAGGATAGAGATCCCTGAAGATTCAGGTTTATGGTATTAGTGCCCTACCCAAAATCCAAATCTGAATCTGTATTGATTTTTTCCCAGTGCACTCATCCCTAATTTGGTCTGCCTCAACCCTTTCTCCCTAGGGCTAATAATACTGGCCTACTTTACTGGGTTGTTACAAGCATGTCTGTGATAATGATCTGGAAGAGCGTTTACATGGGCAAAAGGATTTCCACCAATAGAACATTACTTTGATGCCTCTCCCATCCCTCAGCTACCCAAAATGCCCTGGTATTCTGTGGGCAGAAATCCTTCCCACCTATGGAAACATTCTGCTGGATCTAAGCCATTACTTATGATGAGTTTTGAACATTAGGTCTGAGCTTATTATTAAAAGCAAGGAATTATCTGTGATCCTTAGCCCACATATTTCACAGTGCACATGTTCAACATCTATCACTTATCAAATCTGTTTCCCCTGTATTATAGAATTCAAGTGGATTGAACATAGGGGAATGTAGAATGATGTAGGGAAGCCACATCTACCTTGGACTATTCATCCTCTATGTTTAACACACTCTGTCACTGAATGTAGCCATTTATCCATTTATTCAAAAATGGGAGGCAGATGTCTACTAATTGAATAACTTGACTTTTTTGAATTATGTTGTCAAGAAGTCAGTGATTCTGTGCCTGTCATGTTCTTCTATTGAGCTATCTATTGTCAATGCATTTCTGCTGCTCCATAGCTTTGGCTCAGTAATTATCCCAAGCTTTACAAAATCTAGCTCTTCTTTTACTGCAATGTCAATGCAGTTGACTTTATAATAGATATTGATGCCAGTGAGCATTAAATGTTTTATAGCAGAGCATCATCTCAATGACATATCTCTCCTGATTGCTATTTATTAAGAAATACTTTTTTGTTATTTTATGGATCCCTCAAACCACTACAGAACAAAATTAGATAGCTTCACTACAGGCTGTCCTTATATTAACTGAACTAGAACCATATTTTGCTCATCACCAGTGATTCAGCAAAGAAAATGGAGCATAAAATGCCAAAGGAATGATCCTATAGCTTAAGCTATGGCTTAATTTTGAGGTAACAAGTAGGGTTGCCAACTCTGCCTTGGCAAATGCCTGAAAATTTGGGGTGGTGCCTGGGAAGGACAGCATTTGGGGAGTGGAAAGAGCTCATAGGGCATGTGATGCCATATAGTAGCCTGAAGTCTGGGGATCAGTTGTGATTCCAGGAGAAATCCAGGCCCCACTTGGAAGTTGGTGACTCTATGTAGTGGCAAATGAGGAAGACTATTGTGAACTCAAGGAGTTAGGTTTGGTGTGCCATGGTTCCTCCATTTTGTGTCCAGAGAGCTTTGCAGACCAGACCTGAACATTCTGTTATGGCAATGTAAAATGTTTTTCTCTCTTAAAAACATGTTTTCATCTTACTATCTGTCTTATCTAATCACAATGCCCTGTCATTATATTGAGGAGTGGGATGTTTACAAGTTACACCATGCATCTCTTATGAGGATCTTTTAAGATGCTTGCCCCATATTACTTATCAGTTGGCCTTGAATATGTCACTCCTCTCCAAGGCCAACTAGGGGAGAACAAGTCACAGGTGCGGCCATATAGCTTCTATATAAGTTTTAGAGAAGCTCTACATTGGAAAACCTCAGAGCAGGCTGAAATACAGAAACAGAGCTGTGCAACTAACCAGAATGAAGAGTTTGCCATTTCTTGGGATTCTCAACAGCAGTATACAGACTAGAGATGGGCATGAATCGGAAAAAACTCGAACCATGTGGTTTGTGGTTCATCAAATTTCATGAACCACAAACCACAAACTTTCATGAACCTGCCCCTGGTTCATGAACCGGTTTGTTTGGTTCGTGAAAACGTCACTTCCGGGTCAGCAGAAGGTCACTTCTGGGTCAGTAGAAGGTCTGCATGAAGTCCTCTGTCGCCTAGGAAACTGATTGATTGGCAACAGGCAGTGTCTGCAGTGATGAACCAAAAAACGAACCAAGCTAACCAGCCTAAAAGTTTGTGGCAGTTCGTCAGAAATGGGATCTGATGAACCGTGGTTCATGAACCACAAACCAGCCTGGTTCGTGCTTAATTTTGGTTTGTATTTCAGTTCATGCCCATCTCTAATACAGACATAAGCATATTCTCTGTTCTGTACTTGTTTATTTTTGTAAATTGTTGGGGGGGGGGTTAATAAATCCATTTTCCTTCAACACTTGTGTGTTTATTGTCATCAAATCTAAAAGAACCATTGCCCCTTGGCAACACATCCTACTAACAAGTATGCAGGATTCATTGTGCCAGTATGGTATCACAAGTCATTACCTTGCATTTGTACAAGAATACACTTGAGGATGTTACATCAGCTTGTGCAAGTGCAGTAATGCAAGATGTGGTGTAAGAATCACATGGGGAGATTGATGTTTTAAGCACGGCTGGGAAATGGCACCTCCAAGAGTTTGTGCACCCATCCATGTACATTGTTTGATTCTTCTGCCTTCATTTGACAAGCGTATCCAAAGAGGCTATCCCCGGTATAACCTAAACGAACTGAAGTGGAAACCCACCCAGGAAAGCAAACAAGAATCACATTCAATACACAAAATGTGATCTATTCATATATTCATACAATTCATGCAAAAGTACATACACAGTCAATAAAGTGCAACATGCTATTCTTACAATATTTGTGCAACTCTATGATGCTTAAATATACTTATGACCATGTATATGAGTTTAGGTATAATCAAGAACTTATAGTCACTGTGTTGAAAAGTTCATCTAGAAGCATGAGCCCAACTCAGAGAGACTCCGGGACACGCTGAAGGAGAATTTCTCATATATTTCCAAGGTAAGCATCTTCTTTCCCTGTGTTCCTCAGCTGATACGGCAACAAGGTGGGAATACAACTGCTCCACTGAAACTGGGACCATTTATCACTCACACAGATTTTCGTCTTGCAGACTTCCTCAGGAGCACACAGTTCTTCCACCGTTTGTATTGTATTACATACATAACCCAGGAGTGATGCTGACTGGAACTGCCTAGCACCCATCCATGTACATTGTTTGATTCTTCTGCCTTCATTTGACAAGCAGCTGAATGTGTGAACTGACACCACTGAAAAGCATTCTTCTTGAGATAATAGGAATGTTCTATTTGTGACATTATAGCTTTTGTCTAAGATGTTCCATTCTCACATGCAAAGTCATCACTTAATTCTGTAGGCCCATTGATTATGTATTTTTTAATTTAATAGGTGTAGACCCCACTTGTTTTGCCAAAGTGGTTTTTAAGTAAGGATGAAAGTAACACAGTATGCAATCCTAAACAGAGTTGCCCCAGCCTAAGCCCACCGAAATTCCCTATGGGCGAATCATTCTGGGTAGGGGCTGGAGGGTCAGTTTTTAATGCAAACTACACAAAATTGCAGCATCGTGAGGGCTGCCTGCCCTTTAAAGTCCTGCCAAGTTTCCAGTGAATTGGACCAAATGGTCCATTTCTATGGGCCCCAATCAAGGTCCCTCCATCCACTCTCCATATAGCCTATGGGGGAGGGGCAGAATATGGTAGACCGGTCTCTGTGCCATTGCAACAAAAAGTCCAAACTCTTGGTTAAATGGTTTTATTCAGAAATCCAATCATTTCCCTATATATGTCCATAGAATTACTCAAAAGCAAGAAAACATCTAAGCAGTACATGCTCCATTGACAGGAATAGAAACTTGAAGAAAGTACATCTCTAAATACCCAAACATTTCCTCCCTCCCATCTAGACCACAGGTTTGCGTGGGAAATGGTCTGGGAATTTCTTCTAGGGTTCATACATCAGCCTAGACAGGACAAAAGGCATAAGTTAAACTGTAACATTTAAGACAGTGCAAGGTTGCTTCTGGGAGCTTCAAAGGAAGGAGATAAGACAGCTGTGTTCTCAGGATGCTTGAGAAACGAAAGTGATGTTTAGAGCATTTTCCAAATGACATTAAGGCATAGCATTAGCAATACATAGAACAAGGACATGGATGTAGGGGTACAGACATGACACATTCTCTGGGACAAAGAAGACTTGCCCAAACACAGAAGACCAACCACTGACGCAAAGCCTCCCCAAAAGAACTAACAGAGCCCCAGAACCAGAGAATCCCACCTGAACCCACCTATCAGAACTTCTCATCCTGAAAGGGCATCTTGGGTCCCCACCTTTTTTTCCCCTTGTCATTGCTTTTCATCCAAGGGGAGATGGGAAGGAGGTGACTCTCAAACACTAATGGCATTAGTAAAAGCCTTCGACAATACATCGACAATACACTAATGGCATTATATGTTAGGGAGAGCTGCTGCACTGTGGGCTTTAAAGACTAGTTGATTTATTACAGTATAATAACAGTAATAATAATAACAATGTTATTATTATTAACAATAATAACAAGAATAGCAATAATAACAATATCTGTTCACCCTTCTGGACAGATTAGTGCCATACTCAAAGCAGTGAACGAATTCAGTGTTGTTATTATCCCCACAATACAGCTGGCGCAGAGAGGAATAGCTTGCCCAAGGCCACCTGCTGAACTTGTGGCACTTGTGAGAGTCAAACTAGCAAAGTGCTGGTTTGGTGCCCAGCCACTTAACCACTATGCTACAGCAATTCTGTTGTGGACTGGAGACCCTCTCCATCATAGCGACAACTGATGAAGTGGGCTAGATCACAAGAAAACATATTTCATAATAAATCTGTAAGTTTTTAAGGTACCACAAAACTCCTTTGGGGTTTTAGGAAATCCTTGGCACTACAAACTCTAGCTACCCCTGTTTACCAGAGATAGTCCCTGGTGAGTCCCTATTTTGTGCTTAGTTTTGGCTTTTCAAGATGGCTTGTTATAACTTTGTTAGAGGACTTAGAGGACAGGAGGATGGTCATTGGGGATGATATTGAATTTCCTGACTATTTTGCTCTAATGTGGAACTTATTTTATAGTTTCTCATCACTCAGGATATTGTTTTGTTGTGGTCAACTTTTTGCCAACAAAAATAAGGACATTCAGTCGTCAAATTAACATTACAATCGACGCCTGTTTGTAAGAATCAATAGCACTAAAAGGCATATAATATACACCTTCTAGTTGTTCCTCCCTTAAAATGGCCTAATTGGTGTATACTAGAACCCATTCCTATTCTTTATTTGATCTCTCCTTAAGGAACAGGCTCTCTGAGGCAGTGAGTAGGAATCTGTTGGAATTTTTTAGAAGGTACTGTGAAGTTTTAAGGTGTTTTCTTTAGGAAGAGTGTTAATGGGGCTCCATTGTATTTCGTAATGTTTTTAATTTCAGAATTGCAAGCCACCTTGAACTGTAAAGAAAAAGTGGGGTATAAATATAAATAAGTAAATGCTATAAAATATCATTAAACTAATGGACAAAACAGGGGAACCTACAAATATAATGAGCGGGATGAAAATGCTCATGATTAATATATATATGAAAAAGAAGTGAAATGTGGCATATTCATTCATTCATTTATTTATTTATGTCGTTTACATTCCGCCTTTCTCATGTTACCAGAACTGCTCTTTATTATAATGGGGAATTAGCTGTAGCAGTCTGTAACTATTAATATTAAGCGAGGATCATAACCTATGTTTACGGAGGTCCCGATCCCAGACACTCTAGTGAAAAAGAGGCAGACAAGGAGTAAGGTCCAAACACGTGTATTGAGTGTAGCGTAAGCCTAGCTTGCACAATCATACAAAGAACATACAAGGTCTAAGAAATACAGAGTAGGAAATACAGAGACGTTCGCATTAGCTGGTTCCCAACGATGATAGGGGGAATACTCACTTATCCTGAAGCGAAGCAGAGACACAACAGCGAGGTGGCCCAATGCCAGCACTGGAACCACAGACGGACAGCAAGGAAGTCTGGATAGGAATGGCCTAAGCACCGAGTGGTCTGGGAGACCAGCTTAAATACCCCAAAACGTACCCTGGGGCTGGTGCTGTACTTGGTGGTTCTCACAGATTAAAACAAAGGGTCTAATGGGCTACTGAATGGCTTGGATGGGCCACTTTGGTAATCCGATTGTGATAAGTGACACCTCAGGAAGAGGGGACAAAAGAGGGAGGGGGAAATCCAAGTGGGCTGAAAGGATGTTCCAGCGGACAGGGCTTGTCCTGATGTCATCAGCTTCTGGAATGCGGAGGTTTCTTTGAGATGCATTCTCTAAGTGCTTGGGATGGTCGGCACTTAGTTCCTTCTCCGGGGCGGCTCCTAAGATATGCAGAGCGGGGCGAGGGGCTCTCGCTGCGGACGTGGTGTGCCCGCTTCGCCGAAATGGCTTCTCAAAGCAGTCTTCTTCCCAGGGTCTTCTGGCTGCCTGAGAACATGGATGCCGGCTGGGCATAGCTGGGGCTGGATAGCAGGCTGCCCTGTAGCGAGGGCAAGCTCGGCGACCGGCTCGCGGGAGGCTCCAGGCGGGAACTGACCAGGGAGCGCCTAGCCAGGCTCGCTGGAGGTTTCCCCGGCAGGCGCCCGGCTGCTAGCAGCGGCTTGGGCCCATATGAGGCAGGCTTCCATGGAGGCAGCGGGAACAACACTTTAAAACACAGTCCAAAGCAGGGAACAGGCACGGTCCGTGGTAGATGGCAATGCAGGCACGGGGCATACTTGTAACACAGTCCAAACGCACACTGGGAAGTCCAGACACAGGTCAGGGCAGGGCTGCCCAGAAAGAGAGTCCTTTTGTGCAGTTAACCAAACATGGAGTCAGTAAACTACACAGTCTATTGCAGCAGCAAGGTAATTGACACGCAGGCAGGAAACTGACACGTGTACCAGAACACACACGTGCAAAGCAGTCTTTGGTGTAGCAGTAAAACAGCAACACAGGAAACTTTAACACAGTTCATAGCAGGCTTCAAAGCAGGGGAGGGGGCTACTTGGCAACAATTCCCCCCCTCGGAGACCCCGGGACGTCAGGCGCGCGGGTCTCCGAACTTGACTTCAAAGGCGAGGTGGTCGGCAATGTCCGGTGGTCGAGCTTCGAGCGGAAGAGGAGTGGGAAGGGAAGTAGGGGGAGGCGTCACTCAAAAATTTAGTTTGGAGAACCACCTAACCGAATAAGTGCAATTTAGATCAGCCAATGGGCTGCAGGTCTCTGGGTTCACACCAGGGGGTGTGCTAAGTGCAATCGTCAGAATAAATAGTAATAATTCATAGCAATAGTAATTCATAGTAGTAGGCAGCAATGATCAATTCATGCATATAAATAGCAATAATTCATAATTGTGTACATTGATTAATTCATGGCGGGAGGTAATTTATACGGAATTCATGGTGGGTTAAAAGCACTAAAAACCAGGCGCAATTCATATACATGGATTAATTCATAAGCATAAGTTTAAAAGCAAAGGCAATTCATGGGTCAATTCATGAATGCAGGATTAAAAGCAATTCATACAAGGTAAAAGTGAAATGTGCAAGCAAGGCATAGGCCAATTCATCAAGGGTTGAACAATTCATAGATAATTAAAACCATAAATACATAAATACATAGGATTAAAAGCAATGATACGGGAGGTTAAAACCAATAAAAGCAGCAAGAGTAAAAGCAAGTGCGTGGAAGCAATTCATGAGGGGTGAGCGGCGGAAGGGCTCATAGGGGGTCAGAAAAATAAACTCTGCAATTAAAAGACCAACTCATATAGTCAGATTAAAACCAAATTCATCGAGCTTAAAATCAGAAATAAACTAACCTTTAAAAGGGACCGTTCAGAAGGGGTCCCGGTTAAAACCAAATTCATAAAATAATAGATATGCTAGAATTACCTCGGCGGAGGGAGTCAGGTTAAAAAGGCAATTCAAGGTTAAAATCAAATTCATAGGGATAAAGTTCATGGGCGCACTTGCAATAGATAGAGAGAGGGACTAGTTCGGGACTAAATTCATGGGAGTTAAAATTCATAAAAGCAATGAGAAGAAATTCATAAAACAATAGAGCTACAAAGATCACAGACGGCTCAGTCCGCAGTACAGCTGCTGGACTGGGTTGCATATTTACAAGAACAAGCAAGCTTAGTTCATGTGCTCCAAAACACACTTCCACCCCCCCTTGCTGTCTGCGACAATCCGCAGAGCAGGGTCGGTGAGCGGCGAGAAGGGCTTCAGGCACACAGTTCTAGTCCTCATGGAGGTGGCGCTGCTGGCGGTCGTTTGGAGACGGGCCGTGGGCTGGGAGGCAGAGAAACATGTCCCCCCCTAGTCCACAAGAGGGCCTTGGAGCGGCGTCCGGCAGCAGAGCGTCCATGGGGCCGGTGCAGGATCCGTACACATAGTAATAAACATAATCATAGTCCATACCGGCACAAGCAATAAAACGAACAAGGGTTAAAGGAGGGCGCCAAGAATAACCATTAGGGCAGGAGGAGGTCGGGGTTGTAATGGTCCAAACGGTAGGATAGTTGGAGTTGCTGGAGCTGTCGGCGGCTCCAACAGCCCAAATAAAGCAGTGAGGCACATAGTAGAACTTGAAAAGCCAAAATAACAATAATCGGGTGCAAAGCCAAATTGTAAATTCCAGTGGCAGTGGGGCTCCAACCAAAGAGGGTTTCCCACCACGAATGCTCGCCGGTGGTCTTAATCCGCTGGACCAGATCCAAAATCTCCTTTCCGTTGTGGGACACAACCAAAGCAGTGGTGTCCCCGTCCCTCTGGATGCTCTGGAGGGTGCGGTGGAGCTGCGGGTGTGCCAGGAGCTCGTGGATTAGCTCCAGACCGATGCCGAGGGAGATGGGCTTCACATGTCGATAGATGGAGGGTGCCACCAAGATCTCTTCTTGGGTCCAGACCGGTACCGTGTAGGTGAAGTCGCAGCCTGCTACCGAAGACAGGTTACAGAAGCAGCGGTTGACTCCCGGGATCACGGGCTTCAGCTGGAACGAGTTCAGGATCACAAAATCGCAGGTCGTTCGCACGCAGGCACATCCTTTCCCAATGTAGACCACAGCGGAGCTGTTCTCCTGGACGACCTCGAAAGGGCACTCGTTGAGGGCGTCGACTTGCGGGGCTACACAGGGGTGATGCGGTGCAAAGGCTTGGTCTTGACAAATGAAGCCGGTCTGGTCTCGATGCTGGCACCCTTGGAGGCTGACGAGCTTCCATCCGGTCGGGGTGAAGCGGGCCCAATGGTCGGGGTGGCGGGCGTAGAGGACTTCGGTGTCGCTGACTTGGAGTCCCAGAGGCACGACTGGATACACATGGAATGACTCGTGCGCACTGGCCGTTAACAAAAATAATTTAAGCTCCTGGGTGGTCGGTGAGAATGAGGAATTTACGAGAGACCACCAGGATTCAAGCTCCAGTTCTATGGGTGACAATTTGGGCATAATCAATCTTTTAATTTCCAGGGGCAAGTGCCCGTCCGTGGCTTGCCGAATTAGCCCCATGGCCACAGCCTGATTTAATTGTTGGGCTTGCATACATGCCATGGCTATTGACATGTTGCGTTCCAAAGACTGTGTTCCTTTGAGCAGCAGAGAAAAGTCTCTTTCAATTTGACCCTCCCAGTTAACTAAAATGGAGCTGATCTCGTGTTGCCCATTCGAAATGGAATTTAGGGACTGCACCACTGGTTTACCTAAGTCAGAGATGCTAGTCGTAACATGGGCAAACTTATTAGCGAGAGTCTCAATATTGACCGAATCCATGATTGCTAAGCCTCTGGCTGCAGGAGCAGTCCAGTCGGCAATGCTTCGTCTGGCACGCGAGAGAGAGGGGGAGGGATCGATCCACAGTTGTAGCCATGCATTCCAACCCTTGCTACCGGCCTCCAGATAGGGAGCGCACTGCGGCAGCCTCTGGGTTACATTTAGTTCAGCTAAGTCTATGCGGATCTCTTTTAAAGACATTTGCGGGCGGACTAGAACTCTCTCTCGAATGTCAGTTTTCAAAACATGGGAGCCCACTATATGCGTGCCGCCTTGGCTTAATTGTTCATTGCTAGCAATCAAAGGGTCAATTTGGATGGTGTGGGTCTCCTGGGTCCGGATCAGCAGGGAATAATTGCCTGGTTCATGAGTCAAATTTACAAAGAGCAGCCCAAGCCGGTGAAATTTCTCTACTAGGGGCTTAGTTTGGCATTCGGGCGTCTGCTGAACCAGTATCCAATCGGGTGGGCCATGTTTGGCTAGGTCTTCCTCTTTTACAATCCAGGTCAGGTTCTCCCAGTGCTCTATAGTGAAGGAGAGAACTGCGCCTGAAGGGGGCGTGATAGTGACTGATGCAGACTCAGTGGTAGTGGTGCCTAGTAGGATGGTCATTCTAAAGGGGTCTCCTGCCTTCCATACTGCGGCCGACACTAGAATAACTTCACAGTATGGTCCGAAAGCCTCAGTGACAAATGGCGAGGTTTCGAAGTTGGCGGGGGTGGTATATTTGTCTACCACCGGGACTGCGGTGGGGGCTGGCCTGATACGGGGAAGAAACATACATGGGATCGGAGCAAGTGGTGACACTGTGTCAGTAGGCGAGTAACATACTAATTCTTGAGACAGAGTTTTTACTCCTACACATAAAATAACAAGCTCTGGGGGTCGGATCCACTGCTCTTCACAACTGCGGAAGTTTGTGCGATCCGTGGGGGTGGTCATATTGCTCTGCTGTACAACCTTGCAGACCATCATTTCGTTCCCTGCCAGGGTATTGATACATCTCCAGTGGGGGTAGGGCATTAATTTGGACGGGCGTCCCTCTATTAGGGTGCCTGCCAGTACGAGCAAACACAGGGTAGCCAGGTGCCTCATCTCCTGGCCTTCTCTTTCCTTTGTGGTGAAAATATCCTGGGGAGACCTGCGGGTATAAGTACAGGTTCCCTGAGTTTATTGCAGCAAAATGAATGAAGTAAAGCAGGGAAAAAGAGAGGGGGTTTTTCTGCCAGCACTTCTTACTGATTGGGGCTCGAACGAGAAGTCCCAGAGCACTAAGCGAGCCTTCCAGCTTGTTGCTCTGGGGAGCTCCTGTGCGAAGGTTTCTTTCTAAAGCGTGTATATTTCAAGGGGGACGTCTTTGCGTCGAGCAAGGGTCGGCTGTGCGTTAGGCGGGATTATGCAAACTCGCCCCAGGGGTCTCTGGGTGCCTAGGCTATGTGGCCTTCGGGTGCCCCTTGCTCGGTGGCGGGCTGCTTTTATTTTGCGGGCTGAGAGCTGTCGGTCCGGCTCGGCCTGGCCTTGCCGCTTTAAAAGGGAAAAAAAACTAAAGAGCGGCTTCCATTAACTATAAGGGTTGCTGCAGACGGGGGCCCTCGCTTTAATTTCCTAAAAATGGGCTTTCGTCATATGTTTGCAGGACTAGCAATTTTTGGAGGGACTCCCTCGGGAGGCCCCATTTTCTGGTTTCAAAAAAGGTACACCGGGCAAAAAGAAAAATACACTGAGCAAGAAAAATATAAGGAGCAAGAAGCATACGGGTGTGGGGTACTTTCGGGTTGCCCTCACCTGGAAGGCCTGGCATGGCTTCATTATAACTTCAATATGTCTCCCCCCCTTCTTTTCCCTTGTGCGGTACGGGCAAGGGAAAAGATTACGTGGGGCGAGCGGCTGCTGGCGGAAAGGGCCGAAGTGGAGCCGAAGGTGCCCGGCGGCGTTTATCGAAAAGCGGCGGAGGCGGCCGAGATCTGTCGGCGCCACTGAGTCTGGGTGAATCGGGGGTCATCTTGGCGCGGGGGATCCTGGCTATGTAAATGAGGTACGCTGCCCCTTGTGCGTGGCGAACGCACCCCAATAACACATTCCAGAGGTAACATATTTACAAAATACTGGCGGGTCTTTTACCTTTGCACTAAAGCGTATTGGATGGTGGCGCCGTATAGCAACTCACCATGACGAATATGAACATTAGTAAAAGAGGGATGTTGGGCTATCGGGGGGTCCTTTTCCAGGGGAGGCACGGCCCTCAAAGCCAAAGCCGACCATCATGCGAAAGCGTGGGTCTGGCAGGTGAGACCCCGAATCTACGTAGATGCGGGATCTTCACCAGCACGGCGGGTGAAATGTTTTCAAATACAGAGATCACCTTTATTGGTGTGTCTCCAATATTGGAAATGCACTCACTTTTGGGCTAAAGCCTCTCCAACCACTTTCACACAGCAAATCTCTTTTGCCTGTGCAATTTTTTCCCAAACATGCGGCTTACAATCCAATTAAGAATCACTTTCGGTGGTGGTCCTATTTGGCTTTGGTTGCCATGTTCCCCCCAAGGGTCCCAACTGTGGGGCCCACCTAATGAAGTTAAAGAATAGAACTGACAAGAAATAACAAAAACACTAAATGATTATATGAAGCCAAGTTGGCTTTTTATATCTAATTTCAAAAGGGAATTGGGCTTCAGGTTTACACACACATAAAGTTAAGACTGCACAACGAAAAGGGACGGGGGCTGCAGGGACTTGAACTCAAGTCTCCTTAAGGTGGCTTTTCCACTCCTGGTTCCAATCCCTTCCAAATTCTGACAGGGAACCAGTGATTACATTTATTTGGGCTTACTTCAGCCTGGGAGAGGACAAAAGGAAGAACTGGGAGGAGGTCAGAATCCTGGTCTGGCCAGTTTTTCCATTTCAATGAGGGGTGGGGGTATAGCGCTGAGTGGGAACAGTCTGTTTTAGATGCTGCTAGCAACTGGGATTCTTTCTGGAATTTGCTCACTTGCATTATTACATTCCTGACTGCAATTACTGCTGGAGGCTCTACCTTTTCATTAAGTTTTAGGCTTGAGCATTTTAAAATGAGGAAACAGATACACAAATATCTCTGAATTAGCTCAAGCACTACTAAACCACACAGGCCCAACATGAGGTTTTCTTCAGGGGTGTTAGTCAGGGAAGGCTGACAGAAAGCTATTTGGTGTGTAGTTGCAAGCACTGGATTCTCAAAGCAATTTAATTCTTTTAAAGGAACTGCATTTTTACTCTCGTCTGTTTGGTTTTCAGGGTCATTGCAAGAGGGCACAGTCACAAAGGGCTGTACATAGCTTGGCTGGGGGCAGTCTATGGGAGCCAAGACAATTTCTTGGGGAATGACTTTTAAACTCTGCACATGCTCAGAGGCTAAAGTGAATTCTGGCTTCTTGGGCGTGGGGGCTGAGGCAGAAATTGGAGGCAAAGGTGACTGGCTACATGTTTCACTGCCTTTGGCGGGGCGGGGTGCTGATTCAATCACTGATTGTTCCTCTAAAGTTTTTAATCTGGCCTCAGTGAGTCTCTGGGATTCCAGGAGATTTTGCATCAGGGTTTTTAAAGTGGCAGTTTCATTATTCTGGGTCTCTGGCAAAGTCTGCATGCTAAGGAATTTATTGTGGAGCTGCTCTTTCTCTATTGTGCAAGCATTTAATTTTTCTTTTAATTCCTCATTCTCTTTATTAAGATCATTTATTTTTAAATTCTGTTCCCTATTTACACTTATGAGCTCCTGAATTTTATTTTGCAGCTCTGCCAGGTTTCTTTCAGAGGTGTCTGGCAGAGTTGGTGCTGGGTTCTGGGTGCGAATCACCCTTTGGATTCTTTCCTTCTCTCTTTTAAGTTTCCAGCTATTTTTAGTTCCCGGAGGTCGAAGGCTAGCCTCAACCTTTGGTTTTCTCCCACAGGCAGTTAAGTGGGGAGAATAATGTGTGACCCCCGGGCATCCCTATTGGAAAAAGGGGTTCCCAGCTGGTGGCGGCTCTCCTAGGTCAGAGGGCTCCTCGTGGTCCTTTGGCCGCAGTCTCCAGGAGTCAGCCTGACTTGGGGGAGGGTAGACCTGGTGATTGTATGTGTGCGGTGCCCGAGGGGGCGGGGGCGCCGAGGGCAGCGCAGGTCTCCAGGTCTCAGAGGGTCCCTGTGGGGAGGAAGGGTAGCGACTGGGGGTGGGCGCAAAGGTTACTCCTGGACGGGAGTCCCTCTGGCTGCGGCCCCGAGTGAAGCTACCACTTCTCCCACGCAAGATGCCACCTCCAGGCTCCGAGTACGAGCTATGCCCTTGGGGCCGATATTGGGAGTGGGGACCATGGTTGGCATACGTGACTGTGTTGATGGGCTCACTCTCTTTCCTATGGGGGGCCGGGGACTTCACATGGCGGATGGCGCCGGTTTCTCGCAACAGGCCAGCAATGCTCCTGATGCGGGATTCCAGCTCTCCCCATGTAATGCTCCCGGGCTCCACTCCTGCCAGTGCTAGGCGGGTGGTACTATTGAGTCCATCTAAGACTGCTCTCCTGAACTCTAATTCGTCAAAGTCGGGTACATCGCTTGCATCTAGGTCCACTTCGTCTGACAGCTCGGCAAGAAGCTGCTTTCTAGCTAAGTATGCCTCTGGGTCCTCTCCAGGTTTTTGAGACTCTGCGATGTACAGGGCTTTCAAACTCTTGGTGGGCCACAGGAATGCACAAATTTCTTTAATTGCTCCGTACTGACTGCGGGTGGCTAACTTTCGATTAGAAACATAGGCGTTAAGGGCTGTGACTATTTCAGGGCTGGCGCAGTGGCGGGCCAATTGGGCTACATCAGAACCACTGGCGGAGGGCTGGGAGGTGGTCACATGGGTGAACCACTGGATGGCCGTGTCTCGGTTTAGGGGTCCCATGCGATCTGCTATGGCTTGGAGCTCATTGGGCCTCCAATTGCGGGTTTCCTTAATGACCCGGTCTGTCTTCCTGCCATCCTCGTCCATGGATACAATTTCCTTGGTGGCTATTGGGTGGAGGGGCTGTGGGGCTTCCGCAGGCTGGGGTGAAGGGGGTGACCAGTTCTCGGTACTACCTTCGGGGAGGGCCAAGAGGGCTGCGGGGTGCACGGCGGAAATTACGGCCTGTTGCATCCCCAAGTGTCGCTTTAGGGCCTCTAGCTCCCTCTTACAAGCTGAATGGTCCGCGGCTGCGGTTTTAGACTGGTTGTGGTCCGCCATGAACCGGGCGGCATGGGTGAGCTTAGTAATCTCTTCTTGTCCCTCCGTTAATGCGTGCTCAGCCATATCGGCACGAGCGGTGGCCGCTTCAGCCTTGTGCTGAGCGTCCTGGAGGGCGGTAGTTAGTCCTTGCTTCTCTAATATGAAATTGACGCGTTCGGCGCGCCACTCAACTGCTTTCTCCTCATGGTCTCTTTCCTGTTCGACTAGTTTGGCCCTGAGACTCTGGATTTCTAGGTGCAGGGCGTCCTGTTCTCGCTTTACTTTTTCCTCTAGCTCCTTCCTCTCTTTGTCCTGGGCTATTCTGAGCCTCTCTATTTCCTGCTCACTATCTTCCTGCGCTATATGTAATTTATTTATCAGGGACACGCTGTCCTGTAGGGCGGTGAAAAGTGCCCAGGCTCCATACCTATCCTTCTTACTGGACCTAGGTTTCTCTTTTTCGCAAAAATCTTGGAAGGCACTTCTGACTATCTGGAGCGGGTCGGGTCCCTTGAAGGAACCGGCTTCCCAAGGGCAATCTCCCTTCTTAACTAGCCACTTCTCCAGGCGGGGCACGGTGGGGTTTGCCCGGTACATTTTGCTTTCGTTTAAGGCTGATCTCGGGGGAGGTTAAAGAGTGGATCAGCGACACCAGGGGTGGGGCGATTAAAGCTGCTCAAGGGTTTTAACAACTTCTTCCTCTCTATGTCCCTTTTGGGAGGTTTATCCTTCCCTCAGGTCCTCAAGGGTTTTTACCAGGGGGTTTTAAGGTTCTACTTTTAGGGTTTACAGGGTATTTTTAAGGGTCCTACACTCGGTTCTTCTCCACCGGGGGAGAAGGGAAAATTCCTATTCCCGTTTCAAGCTTGCCTACAAGCCACGGGACCAGGAAAAGTTTACTGGCTCAGAGGGTGCTCTCAAGCTCTCTAAGCCCAAGAACAAAATTCTCAGCGCTTCCAAGCCTCTGCTCAGAAGCTAAAGCTCAGGGGTCTCCCAAGCCTATAATCGGAAAACCAAAGCTCAGGGGTCTCCCAAGCCTATGCGCTCAGAAAACCAAAAAGTGTTCCCAAGCCTCTGCTCAGAAGCCACAACTGCTCTCAAGCTCTCTACTCAAGAACTAAACTCCAAGTGTCCCCAGGCCTCGTGCTCAGAGACAAACGGTTAAACAGTCTCCAAGCCTCGACCAAAAGACTAAATGCGCTCAAGGACTGCCTCTGCACGTCCCCAAGCAAAAGTGCTCAGGAGTAAAGCTTACTGTACTCCCAAGCGGAAAAGCGCTCAAGAGTTCTAACAACTCCCAAGCAAAAGTGTGCCCAAGAGTCCCACTGACTCCCAAGCGAGGTGCGCCCACGAGTCTGACTTAAAACTCGCAAGCGGAAAGGCGCCCAAGAGTCTACCTTAAAACTCTTAAGCACGGTACGGCCGGCTGCCGCGGGGCTTCAGGAACCTGGCTTTAGATTCCCAAAGCTAACTAACCAGACGGACTAACGATCCCTTCACGTTTCCTCCGGAGCGGGGATTGAAGCCTAAGTGCTGGCAGGAACGGGGTTTGGACGGACTTAGGAGAGACGGGGGAGGGCGGAAGAGAATTTTATATGTGCTGCTTCAGGATATATATAAATCTATAGAGCCTACTTCTGGGATCCCACCCACATAGACGCGTTTAGGCGGCCCGGAAGGTGGCCAGGAACTTCACCAGTTCAGAGGTCCTCACCCACAGTACACCGGTTATAACGGCTGGAGGGCCTCGCGGTGCACCACAAAAGGCAAGTAGTCCAAAGCTGGCTGAAGGAGGAAATGGGGGAAAAGCCAACCCACAAGATAGAATTGCTCGCTAGAGCCACACACACTCACACTTTTAATTCCCTGAGCTAAATTGCGCTCTTTACACTGAGGTCTGGAAAATTTTCCTCTAAGTCAGTTCGCCGAAAACACGCGTGTCGACTCACGTGCATTCATACGAACTGGGTTATGCCCGCATCCTCCACCAGTAAACTGTTACCAGAACTGCTCTTTATTATAATGGGGAATTAGCTGTAGCAGTCTGTAACTATTAATATTAAGCGAGGATCATAACCTATGTTTACGGAGGTCCCGATCCCAGACACTCTAGTGAAAAAGAGGCAGACAAGGAGTAAGGTCCAAACACGTGTATTGAGTGTAGCGTAAGCCTAGCTTGCACAATCATACAAAGAACATACAAGGTCTAAGAAATACAGAGTAGGAAATACAGAGACGTTCGCATTAGCTGGTTCCCAACGATGATAGGGGGAATACTCACTTATCCTGAAGCGAAGCAGAGACACAACAGCGAGGTGGCCCAATGCCAGCACTGGAACCACAGACGGACAGCAAGGAAGTCTGGATAGGAATGGCCTAAGCACCGAGTGGTCTGGGAGACCAGCTTAAATACCCCAAAACGTACCCTGGGGCTGGTGCTGTACTTGGTGGTTCTCACAGATTAAAACAAAGGGTCTAATGGGCTACTGAATGGCTTGGATGGGCCACTTTGGTAATCCGATTGTGATAAGTGACACCTCAGGAAGAGGGGACAAAAGAGGGAGGGGGAAATCCAAGTGGGCTGAAAGGATGTTCCAGCGGACAGGGCTTGTCCTGATGTCATCAGCTTCTGGAATGCGGAGGTTTCTTTGAGATGCATTCTCTAAGTGCTTGGGATGGTCGGCACTTAGTTCCTTCTCCGGGGCGGCTCCTAAGATATGCAGAGCGGGGCGAGGGGCTCTCGCTGCGGACGTGGTGTGCCCGCTTCGCCGAAATGGCTTCTCAAAGCAGTCTTCTTCCCAGGGTCTTCTGGCTGCCTGAGAACATGGATGCCGGCTGGGCATAGCTAGGGCTGGATAGCAGGCTGCCCTGTAGCGAGGGCAAGCTCGGCGACCAGCTCGCGGGAGGCTCCAGGCGGGAACTGACCAGGGAGCGCCTAGCCAGGCTCGCTGGAGGTTTCCCCGGCAGGCGCCCGGCTGCTAGCAGCGGCTTGGGCCCACATGAGGCAGGCTTCCATGGAGGCAGCGGGAACAACACTTTAAAACACAGTCCAAAGCAGGGAACAGGCACGGTCCGTGGTAGATGGCAATGCAGGCACGGGGCATACTTGTAACACAGTCCAAACGCACACTGGGAAGTCCAGACACAGGTCAGGGCAGGACCTTTTGTGCAGAAAGAGAGTCCTTTTGTGCAGTTAACCAAACATGGAGTCAGTAAACTACACAGTCTATTGCAGCAGCAAGGTAATTGACACGCAGGCAGGAAACTGACACGTGTACCAGAACACACACGTGCAAAGCAGTCTTTGGTGTAGCAGTAAAACAGCAACGCAGGAAACTTTAACACAGTTCATAGCAGGCTTCAAAGCAGGGGAGGGGGCCTACTTGGCAACACTCACTGAGACTCAAGGCGGATTACATAGTGTGGGATTAGTACAATCAGTGGCAAGGACAAGGGCAGGCATTTCCATACAGTGTCAAGAACATTTCCATAAACAATGTCATACTGTAAATGGATACAGTGTCATCAGTCGGGCTTCCGTCCGGGACATGGGACGGAGACATTGCTGGTTGCCCTGATGGACGATCTCCGTAGACAGCTGGACCAAGGCGGGTCGGCACTGCTGATATTATTAGATCTATCAGCAGCATTCGACACGGTCGATCATGACCTGTTGGTCCACCGCCTTGCCGATGTGGGGATTCGAGGGACAGCTCTGCAGTGGTTTGTCTCTTTTCTCCACGGTCGGGGACAGAGGGTGGCACTAGGGGAGAAGTTGTCATCCCGCCACCCATTGGTGTGCGGTGTCCCTCAAGGGGCAATACTTTCCCCTCTGCTATTTAATGTATATATGCGCCCCCTCGCCCAGCTGGTACGGAGTTTCGGACTTGGGTGCCATCAATACGCAGATGACACCCAATTGTATCTGATGATGGACGGATGGCCTGGCTCTGCCCCAGATGTCCTGGAACGTGCCTTCGGAGCTGTTACTAGATGGTTGAAGCAGAGTCGGCTGAGATTGAATCCCTTGAAAACGGAGGTCCTGCATGTGGGTCTAGGGTCCATGGGTGTGGGACTCCGGCTCCCTGCTCTCGACGGAGCGCTACTTACGCCGGTGTCGAGAGTGAGGAGCCTGGGGGTGGTCCTGGATGCTTCCTTGTCTATGGAGGCACAGGTTGCAGCGGTTGTTAGATCCTCTTTCTTCTATCTAAGACAGGCTCGACAACTTGTCCCCTACCTATCGACCCATGACCTCACAACAGTGATCCAGGCAACGGTCACCTCCAGATTAGACTACTGCAACTCACTCTATGCAGGGCCTCCCTTGGGCTTGATCCGGAAACTGCAGCTGGTTCAGAATGCAGCTGCACGGGTGGTTGCCGGAGCACCAGTTATGGCTCATGTAACACCTATCCTCCGTCAGCTGCACTGGTTACCAGTTGAGTACCAGGTCCAGTTCAAGGTTTTGGTGTTGACCTATAAAGCCCTCTGTGGACTGGGCCCAGCATACCTTCGGGACCGCCTCTCCCCATATGTTCCCCAGAGGTCGCTTCGATCAGCCACTAAGAACTTGCTGATGGTCCCTGGCCCCAGGGAGGTCCGCCTGGCCTCTACCAGAGCCAGGGCCTTCTCAGCTCTGGCTCCGACCTGGTGGAACTCTCTGTCTGAGGAAACTAAGGCCCGGCAGGATTTGTTATCTTTCCACCGGGCCTGCAAGACGGAGATGTTCCACCGGGCATTTGATGGGGGCTAGGCTGTCCTCTCGCTGGCCATACCACTGAAGACCTTCCACCACCCATGCAGGACAATGCTGCATTTTAATATTTAATATTCTACACCTGCCAATTTTAATGGTTTTTTATACGTTTTAATGTTTTTATAATGTTTTACTGTTTTTTATATGTTGTCAAACCACCCTGAGCCCGTCTGACAGGGAGGGCGGTCTAAAAATGTAATTAAATAATAAATAAATAATCTATCCCTAGTAGGCATGAGAAAGGGAGTCAGGCAATCTTCAAGCAATGAATTCTCGGTGCAGTAGCTGAAGAGGTCGTGACATGAGTGGGCTCATATGGGTGGACCAAAATTTTTAAAAATTCAGATCCTTCCTCTTTTCCTTGTCTAATCTTCATCTAGAATGGAAATGTGTTCATGAATAGGAGAGAGAGAGAGAGATGAATTTTGGCTTATTCATCAAAGGCATTTTTGAATCACGCATGATGTTCCCCAAACAGATCATAGCAGTGGGTACTCTTGATCTGGATAAAACCTGTATATTTTACATATTTATACCCTGCTTTTCTCCTCAATGGGTATCTAAAGTACCTTGCAACATTGTTCTCCCCTCCCCCTTTTTTATTCTCATAACAACCATCCCATGAGGTAGGTTAGGCTGAGAATATATTACTGGCCCAAGCTCACCCAGGAAGCTTCCATGGCAGACTGAGGATTTGAACCTGCATCTCCCAGATTCTAGCTCAACACTCCAACTGCTGCACCGCACATAACTGTGGGTTTATGTGAGAACACGTTGCTTTCCTATCTTCTTTACTTCTGCACTGGCCTCCTCCCCTTAAGCATCCTTTTAATACCTCTTCTAGCTGCAACTTCATCCTAAATCTCCCATTTGTTCATTGTCTCAGTGGAACCTATAAGTGCCTAGCATGAATTTATGGTCTCTTTTCTCAATAAATGAGGTTCCCATAATATCTATTTTACCGTAAATTTCAACCACTCACCATTAACAGTGTTATAGTATGCACGTTTCCCATTTATTCCTCCCATCAAGTCACAAGCCTTATAAGGCTATTTACTTTAATGTGTATATGATTGATCTCATCTCCTTAGTATGTGTATGCATATATGACTCTATTTCATGACTATTTTAAGGCTCCCATTCTTTTTCTCTGTCCTCAGCAGTAGCACAACTCTTGGAAGGTTTCCATGGCATCTTTTTTGTTCCATTTATTTATTTTGACTATTTCCAAATGCTGTTGCCGCATTAGCTACTTGGTGTTGAGACATGTGAGTATATATCTAAGCAAATCTCCATCTGTGAGGCGCTCAGCTCTGCATGAACTAATTCAGTCAGAAAGGTGCTACATATTCTTTTTAGCTAATACTGATCTTGCGACATTTGCTTAACAGGATCTCAATAGTTAAATCCAAATGGCCTCAGCTGCATATGATAGGGATGGGAATTTTTTCTTGTCCCCTTGGTTTTATTTTTGTTTCAAAATCGCCAGTTGTTTTCATTATATTGGTTATTGCCTGTGTGGGTTTTTGTAATTACATTGGTTTTCATTTCTATTGTTTTCAATAGGAAATGCACTTCTGGCTAGAGCACCTTTCCCTTCCATCCAATATCAATGAAGTTTTCAAAGACTGCATCCCTCACCTGAGAGATCTACAATATAATTCTAAGCAGAATCCTACCCTTCTAAGTCTGTTGAAGTCAATAATGTGCATGTTATTAAATAGGATAGCTTGCAATTTGATTTTTTAAAGATACTACTCATAGGAAGGAGACTTTTTAAAAATAGTCTCCGTTTCATTCCTTGTTACCACCGAACCGAAAGAAATCTCAAAAACAATAAACCAAAATGTCTTTCATTCATGTTAGCCTCATCAATGAAAATTGGATAATCAGCTAAAATGTTAGTTATTTAATCTATTGATTAAGGCAAGTAGAGCTTCCAGCCCTAATTAAAATGAAGCTTAAAAACCAAAGCATATATTAAACTCACACCATCCATTTTAACCAAGGTTCTAAAAGCCACAAATGGAGAGTAACTAATTAATGCCCTGGCAAGTAATGCACTTGCACTCTCTGCGCAGAATGGATTTGTTTGTAAGGTCTTGATGGGAAATGCTCAGTTCTTAGAGTGGTCCCTGATTAGCTAGGATTGTGAGTGCAAAAAATATTGTCCTCAGTCTAATGAGTTATATTTGGCATTAATGGTGTCAGCTACATGACACTGTGATGTTATCACATACAGTACCTAAGCCCTAACTGGCTAGGGTTCTTGAAGGAGGAATGAAACCCAGAAAAACTATCACCAACGCAGCAATGAGTAGAAAAAATGGGTTAGAAAAAATGTGAGTAGCCATGAAAAAAGATATAGTTAAGGACTTTTTCAGGAGAATGTCTTCTCCCAATCACACCTTTGATGCCCAAATTGAACCTGGAGAACGTCCCACTTAATAGTGCCAGCTCCGTAGCTATGGTCAAGGTAGATATGAGAAGGTTTCAATTTATTTCTTTGCAGAGTCAAATAGATAGTGCTGAAATAGCCCCATGTTTCTCCAAGGAAGGCCATAGTAAAGAAGTCCAGGGGGAGAAATCAATCCTGGACCTGGACACAAAGACCAAGGTGGGATGCTGATGATGCGGGACCAATACTGGAGAGGGGCTGTGGGTCAGTGAAAGAGTCAATGCTTTGCATGCAGAAGTTCCCAGGTGCAATCCCCAGCATCTCCAGCTAAAAGGACCAGGCAGTAAGTGATGTAAAAGACCTCAACCTGAGACCCGGGAGAGACGCTACAAGTCTGTGTAGACAATACTGACCTTGATGGACTGATTCTCTGATTCGGTTTAAGGCAGCTTCATGTGTGTTCATTAAATGACTTACCACTCAAAACCAACACCTTGTATTGTATTCAGAAGGCTATAAGAACTTTCTGGATTTTTTTCCCCAGGGGCAACCTCTTCATAATAGGTCATTGGTTCTTTGTTCTCCCTGTGGTCCATCCCCATCTGAAGCCAAATTAAAACATTCTATACCAGCTTCAGCTTCTGAACCATCTTGAAATCCAATGTGATAGCAGTGAATTATAACAATATTTCAGATTAGGAAGGCATATATGACAAATATCTGGTCTGATCCAAAAGGAAAGGGTTATACAGAATCCTGAGACATTCAGCTTTTGTTTTATTAAAGTCAGTTTTTAATAACTGAAAGTTTGGTAGTATAGGCATTCTACGGAAACACTATGCTACCTTGGCTGAACAGGCAACTTTCAAACTCTGAGCAAACTGCAATGTTTTGATAGAGAAAAATGTGTCTTGACAAACTTACTTAATCCAGGGTGAAAAAAGAAAATGGAAGTCATACTTCTGCTGAAATTGGTTAATGATCAATAGCGACAGGTATCTATAAACACAGTAATAGAGTCACCCTCATTTTCTTCTCTCTTTCCTCCTGCAATACAACCCTATCATAACTACACTTGAGGAAAATTAATTTGTCTGTCTTTCACTCTTAGCAAGTCACTGTAAATACAACATGATAGGAAAAAATGAACCAGAGGGAAGGAAACATTCCCAGAATGAGGTCCAGGCTAGCTATGAAAAGCACAACTGTTACCTATTTTATGCAACTCCTTGTCATCCTACCATTGGCTTCTAATTATATGGGTTAATAAGTACATAACTTCAGGTTGTAAAAAAATGAAGATCCCCTAGACCTTATGGAGAGCTGAAAGAGGCAGGGTTAGATATGTGCCTGATGTTTTCAGTGGGTACTGCATGTCTATCTTTCACAGGTGGAGAAAAGTTCCCGTGTATTATTTGAAAATTTGTATCTTACATCTTCCATAAGTTTAAAAGTTTACAAGATCTTTTAAAATGCACTATCAGCAATAAAACCAATGTAGATCAATGAGGCAAAAGCAATTGAATGATAGTGCAAAGTCCAGAACAATAAACCAAATGATACCAAAAAAGCCCTCTGAATCAGAAATGTTTTACTAGCCCTCCAGAAAAAGGTCTTTTAAAGCTTTTAAAATAATCTTCAAAATGTTTGGGCCAAAGAACTTGTATTTTAGACATTACACTGCTAAGCGTGGTCTAACGGTCAGTTTACAACGTTATCTTGCCACACAGTGGCTTGGCAGTGAAACCACCACATGTCAACCTGTGATGACTGATCTTGTGAATATTTTGACAGTGTGATCCAAAGCAGAGTTACACCCTTCTAGCTCTATTCAAGTCAGTAGACTTAGAAGAGTATAAGTCCTTAGGATTGCACTGCAAATGTCTGGCAGGAGAGAAGTCCAGAAGATGGACTTCAGAAGGAATGCCCACACATACCAATTTTAGTCATGAAAGGTTCATGTTAAAAATGCAGGAAACTCCATGAATGTAATGGAGGGGAAAATGAACTATGAATCCAGTTGCTCTCATGACTTCCAAATATTGCAAATGAAGAGGTGGCAAATGATGCATGTATATGCTGTTCATTCATTGTGGTCCATGTCTTATTTGTGCTCATATAAAATCTACCTGAGTATCAATCATTACATGAGGAATCACCTGCCATCAAAAAAAAATCTTTATGGTTTTGTGCACTGAAAATCCTTCTAGCTTCTAGCTCCTTGGCCTGTAAGCCAAGCCTCACATTCAATAGAACTGTATGGAATAGCTACTGATAGCTGTACCAGCTAAGAGGATCTCTTTGGCCGCATGTTTGTTGGACAATGACATTGAATTAGAAATTCGGGGGGAGCTTTGTGCCTCCCAGACTTACACAAGCAATTTTCTACTTTGCAGGCAGAAGTGGCATATGACTTCCCCTTAGCTGAAAATGCAGGCTTTTTAAAGTGTAAAATATCATTCTAGGGCAAAAGAATCATATGAATTCTGATTTACTGAAAAAGAACTCAAGGAATAACAGAGTCCCTCAAACACTGAAGAAACCCAAAAGAACCAGAAATGTACGGGTTCATTTGTCCTTATCCATGAGGCAACTTTTATCACATAATAAAGCGTTAGTGCTAAATGCAACATTACAAGACTGGAGTGACCTTCTCCACGCTGACTCAGACTCTATATGGAGATCTGTACTGGTGTGGGAAAAAATAGTCTAACCACATAGCATGCTCCTCTGTACAGCTAATGACAGGATAATAGGGGAGGGGCCATGGCTAGGCATCAGCTAGGCAAGCAGAAGGTCCCAGGTTCAATTCCCAGTATCTCCAGTTAAAAGGATCAGGTAGTAGGTGAAGCAATGAGACTTCCACCTGAGATCTGCTGCCATTCTGAGTAGACAGTACTGACTTTGATGGGGCCTGAATTTGTTCAAACTTCTTTAGGTTCCTGAAAAATATCCATTATTTTATTCACTGACTACATGGTTCTAGTGCTCTCATATTCATTGGCCTTAAACAAAGGCTACATAAGCTAGACAACTTATGCAAAGAAGAGGCCTTAAACATAAACTATGCTAAGACCAAAATCATTAGATAAAGGCCTTATAAACTGAAGTGGACTGTAGCGGGCATTCCAATAGATCAATGCAGCATCTTTAAATATCTTGGAGTATCCTTTAGCAAAACCTTATCTTGGAGGGCTCATTTGGCAATCACCAGATCTGCAGTTTTAAGATCTGTAGGTTCTATTCTGAAATTTTACAGCATGAAGGGAAGTTTCTTGATCAACCCTGCTCTGAAACTAAATCGGAGTAAAGCTGCTTCTGTATGGAACAGAGAGGTTGGGGCGAGAATGATCACCTGGTAACAATGCTGGAAAATATCCAAAACCTCTTTTTAAAGAGAATTTTAAAGAGAATTTAAAGAGAATTTTTTTAAAGATAATTTTAGTCCTGCCCAGAGGCACCCCAGCAGCTCTGATACAGGAAGAACTTGGTTTGCCTTCAATCAGGGTTGTCAGCATAATCAGGAATTATGCTACCAGTATACTTTGCAGGCAGTGTCTTTGTGATGATGCAGAAAGATGCTGCCTGGGTAGCTTGGTACAAACACTGTTCTCCACTGCTACTCCACATCTGATGCTAGCCAGGGTGTCCCTATGGCCAGTACCAATATTAAGGACTGAGCATTCAAGGGTGATGCTGCTACCAATAGACAATCAATCTCCACCTCCAATTTTCTCTCTGAGGGCCAAGCTACAGGTGACGAATGACACTTGAACGGCAAGTGTATTTCTCTCTGTTCACTTGCCCTCCACTCAATCCACTTGCCGTTCAAGTGTCATTCGTCACTTGTAGCTTGGCCCTCATTTAAATTGATTAAAAGGGGCCACATGAGAGCTTCCTATCTGTCTAGTGTTCCCCTTCACAATAACAGAATAGCCTTTAAGCAGGGATAATCCACATTGGTATAGACTCTTCCATGTATTTCTTATATTTGTTCCATACAGCAAACAAACCTCTTCTTACGTAATGATGTAAAAACATAGAGTCTGCTTTTACTTTGTCATACCATAGATATGCATGCCATCCGAATAGTTTATTATAACCTTCCAATGCTAATAACTTCAAATGCTTCAATGACAACCATTCTCTTAACCAGTCCAAACATACCGCATCATGATATAATTTAAAATTTGGTAATTGTAGACCTCCTCTTTCTTTTGCATCATAAAGTACTTTCATTTTAACTCTGGGTTTTTTTCCAGCCCAAACAAAATTTAAAATCATTCTCTGCCACTTTTCAAATTGTTTACTATCCTTAACAACAGGTATTGTCTGTAATAAAAACATCAGTCTTGGAAGGACATTCATCTTAATTACTGCAATGCGACCTAACCATGACAAGTTCATTTTGTTCCATCTGATCATATCTTTATCCATTTGTTGCCATAACTTGTCATAATTATTCTTGTATAAATCAATATTTTTCGCAGTAACTTCCACTCCCAAGTATTTGACTTTGTTCACTACTTCACATTCCACCTTATCCATCAACTCCTTTTGTTGTTGTTTAGTCATATTTTTACACAGTATTTTGATTTAAAACAAATTTCTTTAACTCAAAACCCCCTACCATACAGAACAACACAACAAGGATTTATACAATGTAACAATTAACAGAAACTTGTGCAGATAGCCTCACTGAGTTCAATTAAATGGTTAGTTTTTGCTTGCAGAAACTTTGGCCGTCGTCACACGGGCTTTTATTTAGCACTAAAATGGCGCTATTTCCCGGCAAACACCCACCTTATTCCAACACTGTAGCGATTTTCTCTCTTCTGCTTTGTGCTTGATAGTCGCGCTATTTTGTGCCTCAGTGTGAATGCCTCACATCGATGTATTTCGCCTCGCAACGTCCTATGCCCTCCCTTCAATCCCAGAATCCATTTCTTCCTGCAACTCCCCTTTTTTTTAATTTTATTATGTCCTTATAACGCCATAACGACATAACACAATGCAAACTTTCTGCTGAAGTAAAAATGACTCAATCGCCATGGCAGAGTCTTCAGCGATGGGGATCACGTCAGACAGGGAGTTTTCTCCGGGCAAAGGGCTATTTATATAATTTCAAAGTTGGAAAAACAAAAGGGTCATAATGTTTTGCTCGAATGGAATGTTTATATGCTGTTATTCCGTTATAGCGGAATTAAACGCCAGAATAATAAAAAAAGGGGGGGAGGAGCTGCTTCTGCGCGGTTAGAGAGAACAGAACAGTGTTTCGGTGTGGACAGCTGGTGGCGCGAAGAGCTGTTAGGTGACCCAAAGAAACGTTACTGTGCCGATAACAGGTAGGACGCTATATGCTGTAAATTTAACGGAAGAGATGCCCGTGTGACGACGGCCTTTGAGGTGAGGTGAGCCAAGTCCAGCTCCTCCAATCTACCAAAGTGCTGGATTCTTCCTTTCTTTTCTGGCTAGGGCCTTTCTTCTGAGAAAAAGCTACCTATCCCAGCACAGTTTGCTCCTCTTCTTTCATTTCTCCTCTCATTCCCCCGCTGAGAGAAGTAGACCCTATTGCATATAGGGTCGCCAAATTCCAGGTGGGGCTTCCTTACAATTCCTGGAAAGATCTTTCCTCAAGATGCAGGACTCATGTGAGGAACAACTGAATGGGTTTGGGAACTGGAATGAGGAGGGACAAGGGATGAAATTGCTCCTCCTCTCTCTTCTAAAAGTGCAACTGTATTGAGGGAAGAGGACAATTTTGCACCCTCTTACAAGTCCAAATTCTCCCTAAAAGCTAAAATGATGAAACCGAGGCCATTGTACTTTGGTCACATCATGAGAAGACAAGATTCACTGGAAAAGACAATAATACTAAGAAAAGAAAAGAAGAAGACCTGAAATGAGATAGTACAACTCAATAAAGGAAGCGATAGCCTCCAATTTGCAAGATCTAAGCAAGGCTGTTAATAATAGGGCATTTTAGAGGTTGTTAATTCATAAGGTCGCTAAGGGTCAAAAGAAACTTGATAGCACATAATACACACACACACTTCTTACTCTATCCCTCTCCCAACCTATTTAGCTATTCTGTATGAGTCCATGAATGATATTTTCAGGGAGCGGAAAGAGCTACAGGAATGGAAAAGAATGTGAGAAAACTGGCTCTGGAAATATGCCAATGTGTTTTGTAAGAACATTGAAGACACTGGGGTGGTTTTTGCATGGGGATGGGCTTGTCTGATCTCCCTGTTGCTGGTGCAGTTGCTGATAAAGTGCAATGGCACTGGGAAATCCCTGAAGGTGCATGAATGCACTAGAATACTGTGGGGAAGCAGGGAACTGGGGCAGATAACCCATGTGGAAATGGCCTGGGAGAGTAATTTCTCCAATAATCATCCCATTCAAATTGCTAATAGTTGCAGTGAGGGTTTTTAAAAGCCTGGCTACCATATTTGTACCTCTTTTTCCAAGTACAGCTACTAGCTACTAGCATATGGGAAGATGTTAGGGAAATGGTGCGAGGGGGAAAAGGTAAATATTCCACGACCCCAGAATCACATCACTGATCCAAATCAGCCTCCCCATGCATCCTTTTAAAGTTGTAAAAACATTGGAAGAACCTATCAAAGCTCCATGGTGCAAACATGTACTAAGCGTTTTCCCTAAAGAGGAAAATAATTATTAGTTCAGTATATTTCCTCATTGGGTTGCCTTTCAATTGGCTGTGACTTTCCAAGAAGGCATTTAAAAAGGGAAACAAAGACTGGTTGATGAACAGAACTTCCAGATCCTAGCAAAACAAAAACTGTTCCACAATGAAATGTATCTCAGGATTCCTCCTCTTTCCCAGCCTCCTTTTTCATTATCAGTTTGCCCAAAGGATAATGACTGGAAAGGTCACTGCGGCAGAAGACAGTGGCTCAGGGTTTTCAATTCAGAAAGAACATACAGCTTTGCCATTTAAAAAAAAAAACAGCAGGCTTAGAGCAAGCATGAGGACTAATCCCACAGCCGCTAGAACTGTTGATTTTTGTTAGCCCTTATTCTATTTTTAAATGTCGATTGCATAATGAAATAATGGTAAATTCTTGGCCTCCGTGCCATGCAACATTGATAGAACTGCAGAGATCAGACTGGAAAATCAAGTAAAAACTTTTTGATTGATTAAAAAGTTGGCGCAATTTATCAGGCATTGGATTTTTTTTTTTAAAAAAAGATATATTAGTACTTACAAAAAATGCAAGCAACTGATTTCATCTTAGAAGAAACATGCCATCTTCTTGCACACACAAGAGAGAATGCCTCATGGAGGCACTACACAGTGTCATCCTAAAGCTTATTGCCTTCGAAAGGTGTAACGCTCGGTGCTATAGAAACAAAAAGTATTACTGAAAAAGAAAAAGGACACCTCCTCAAAATTATTCTTTTGTGCACTGAAAATCTAAAAAAAGGTTTAAAAATATGTATTTTGGTACACAACGAGCTAATTTCTTTTTTAATGTTGGAACCTACTAGGATTCCAGCTGTCTCGTGTGGTTCCACCCCGTTTCCCACCTGCCTGCAGCCACCATCTTCTGTGGCTTTTGTCCACATGAGCCCCACTCTTTCCTGGCATTCCTGGCATTCACTTTCATCAGTGAGAAAAGCTGATAAGATCCAACCCATTGCCCAGCTTTTTAGATTTCTTTTATTTCTTTTACAATACATAGTTGCACTTTTCCTGGGATTCCTGAATCTCAAGGTCACAGACGGGGAGCTGCAAAGGAAAAAAAAAACAATCCTCAGTGTCACATGAACACTTCATCATCTTTCCCTTCATTCTCCTACACCAGTTTTAAATATTGTACTTCCTGGAAGGCCTTTTAAACCAGCTTAGGAGCAGGGCGGTTCTCTTAAACAATTGCTATGACACTTTTAGATGCTTTCATTTTTATTTTTGCTGCTGTGAAATAATTTCAAATGTTACATTTTAGTCCATTGCTTTTGAGTTTTTGTCATGTTTTTACTGTGAACCTGCTGCTTTTACTATTTATTTTATTTTGATTATTGGATTTAACTTTGTTGCATTCAGTGTTGTTGTTGTTGTTGCTGCTGCTGCAAGCAATCCTGAGTTTTCCTTGGACTAGAAGGATGTGGTACAAATTACATAAAGAAACAAATAGGCTTCCCAACTTAACTATCTCCCATCCAGGTCCTCCTGACCAGGCACAATCTGCTTAGCTTCAAAGGCGGAATCAGGCCTTTTAGCAGTAAGATAAAAGAAAGACAGCACATCTCCACCTATCTAACTACAGTTTCATGAAAGTCAAATATGAGATTTAAATTATATTTATCTTGCCAGGTGCAGAGGGAAAGGGCTTTTTAAAGTATCTTAGTTTTTGTCACAGCCTGCAATACACACCAATTTATATATAAAAAGATTAACTTTTCCAAGCCCATGATTTATTAAACAGAACAACTGGAAGAGCTGGTAAGTAACCAGTGAGCGTGCTAGAATAAATTTTGTTAGTCTCTAAGTTGCCACTAGGGGTGTGCAATTCGGTATTCTGATTAGGTTAAAAATACCGAATCAGGGCTGTTTCGGTTTTTTTCAGTATTACCAAAACTTTTTCTGAATACCGAAAAATTTTGGTAATACTGAAACAGAGATTGCTGAAACAATTCGGCCATTGTTTTCAATGAGAAAACCTTCTCCCGGGGTTCCGGGAGACTGGGGGGGGGGGCATTTTTAGTCCAAATCACACCAAACTTGGTGGAGACCTTCTCCTACCTCTCCTCTAATTACCCGCCAAGCTTCAGAAAGATTGGACTTTTGGGGGCCATGTTATGCCTCCCCAAATAAGGTACCCCCATCCTCCTACACTCTCCATGGTTCTCTATGGGGAAAAACAAATCTTTCTAGGTGGCTTGGGGTGGCATTTTGCAAGCAAAATGCAACCAACTTTCAGGGGACCTGCTCCCACCTGTCCTCCCACCCTCCACCAAGTGTCAGGCAGATTCCACTTTGGGGGGCTATTTTATGGCCTCCCAAAGAAGGTGCCCCTATCCACCTCCACTCCACTATTCAATATGGGGGAAATAAGAGAGGCTTGTCTGGCCAGGAGTGGCATTTTGCATGCAAAATGCCCCCAAACTTCAGAGGACCTCCTACTACCTGTCCTCCCTCCCTCCACCAAGGCTCAAGCAGATCTCACTTTGAGGGGCCATTTTAGGGCCTCCCAAAGATGCTCCTCTTAGCCCCCCCCTTTCTCCATTATTTCCTATGGGGGAAATAAGACAGGCTTGTCTGACTAGGGGTTACATTTTGCATGCAAAATGCCCCCAACCTTCAGGGGCCCATCTCCTACCTGTCCTCCCACCCTCTACCAAGGCTGGGAGGCCGCCCGCACCATTCGTCTTTCCCCAGGACAAGAGGCGTGTGGGCAAGCCAGCCGCCCCTTGTCCTGGGGAAAGGCAAAAGGCAGTGCGGGTGGCTGGGAGGCCATCTGCGCTGTTCGCCTTTCCCCAGGACAAGGGGTGAGCGGGAAAGCCAGCCGCCCCTTGTCTTGCGGGGCAGGTGAATGGCGTGGGCAACCGCCGAGCCACTCGCACTGCCGCCAGCTCCGCAGCACACCGGGACAGCCAGCTTGCTGCGTGGGTGGGGGGGGGAAACCCAGGAGCGCAAGCGCGTGTGCAAGAGCCTGACTACAGTTGCCCTGGGCACTGGCAACCGTAGATCCGGCCCTGGGAATGTCCCCTCCCTGAGGGGAGGCGGCTCGTTGCCGGGTTAAAAACTTTCCTCCCCTTCTCTAAGTGTGTGTGTGTGTGTGTGTGTGTGTGTGTGTGTGTGTGTGTGTGTGTGTGTGTGTGTGTGTGTGTGTGAATGTCCTCTCCCTCCCTGAAGGGAGGCGGCTCATCGCTGCCTCCCCATGCCCGCTGGGCCTGGCTGCCGCTGCCACCAACCACTGTTCCTATATCGCTGGAAACAGCAGGGCGCCCTCCCACTTTGGCTTTCTTGATTCCGGATCTAACTTGATCAGTTAGAATCGGTGGCCAGGGTTAGACAGTGGCCCAGATCCACAAACAGCTTAATCGGTATTTTTTTTTGGATCGTGCCCATCTCTTGTTAAGAGTGCGGGACTTTAATCTGGAGAACCGGATTTGATTCCCCACTCCTCCACTTGAAGCCAGCTGGGTGACCTTGAGTCAGTCACAGCTTTTCATCCTCACCCACCTTACAAGGTGTTTTGTTGTGGGGATAATGATAACATACTTTGTAAACCGCTCTGAGTGGTTGTTAAGTTGTCCTGAAGGGTGGATTCGGTTTCATTTTCTCGGCCATGTCGGATGCTCCTCTCCGCAGGTCCGGGAGGAAACGCCCGAGCAGCCTGACCGGGCGGCTGATCTGCGAAGATTAGCCCCCAGGACTCCCAGTGAGGGAGGTAGGGTCCGGAACGCGGCAGGAAGAGCCCCCTGAAATCGATGCAGGGGGTAAATTGCCCATTTGTTCCTATGGAGGCCAGCAGATGTGCACGGCACCTTGAGTGCTGCCAGGCCATGGAAAACGGCAAAGGGCAGAACTAGGTGGAAGCCTGTAAGTAAGCGAATCCCTTCTGTTATTACAAGCGCACGCGAAGGAGTGGTGGGATCTGAAGCTAAGAAGGCTCGGGTTTCTTCCCCCTCGCTGAGTTTCAGAACTTGGTCGGCGGTTCCTCCCCCCCCTAAAATGGCAGCGAAAAAGCAGAGTCCCGCTTTGGGCAAGTCAATTTCGGCTGCCCTGCAGGGGAAAGGAGAGTCGCTCGAGGACTTGGTGAAGAGGTCGGTTATCGAAGCCATAAAGCCCTTTGTTGACAAGCTGAATGAAACAGATCAAAGGGTGGGCTTAATTGAGAGCGAAGTGAAAACCATTAAGGAAGTAGCGGGGGGGCAGAGAAGTCTGCTCGGGAAAATGCGTCACTCGTGAGGGCAACGAACAAAGAGTTAAAACTGGTGGGGAACCAGCTGATCGGGCTACAAGTGGAACGAACACAAACAATTTTGCGCCTCCGGAACGTGAAAGAGGAGGAAAATGAGGATTTAAGGGAGCTGGCCTCGGAACTATTGGCGACACCCGCGAGGGCAACTAAAGAAGAGGTAAAAAGCACCATTTTGGTGTCCGTCGGGCTTCTTCAAAATATGCAACGAAGCGTCAGCTGCCTCGCGAGATCATCATCGATTTTTCATCTAAGAGGATCCGAGACACTATCCTATATAATTCATATAATGCGGACCTGGACTTTCTGGGTAATAAAGTTAAGATACTGAAGGATGTTCCATTCCTAGTTCGGAAAATGAGATTTAAGTATAAAAGGTTTGCAGCTTTTCTGAGGGAACGTGGAATGAAGTATAAATGACTATTTCCGGAAGGTATCTGGTTTAGTTACAAAGATCAAGCTTACAAGATAACATCAGAAGATCAACTAAGGGATTTTGAGGACAAAAACCAAGAAATTCAGCAAGACACCAAGCAAGAAGAAAAGGATTTGAAGTCTGAAGGGGGGGGAGGGAATGAGCACTGCGGTTGCAGCTGCTCAGAGAGAACTGCGTCTGAGGCCCGGGGGGGGGGGGGAGGAAGACTTAATTTGGATTGTAATCTGTAATTTGCAAGGTCAACCACTCCATCAATATTTTACAAAGTTTTAATTTTTTAATAATGGCAGTATGAAGGGAAAGCATTATTTGTAGTGTAGTGTTGTTATATGTTGCTGTTTTTTTTTCTTTCCTTCCCCTGCCCCCCTTCTTTCCCTCTGTATTGTTAGTTAATGTAAGTAAAAAATTTAAAAAAATAAAAAAAAGTTGTCCTGAAGGGTGGTATATAAATCAAATGTTATTATTATTAAGAAGTCACCTAAGCTCTTGTTTAGCCAATAGCTAAAGATGCTTTTCCTACATGTATCAAATGCTAGAAAATGGTTGGTTGATCTATAGTTTTTGATGGCTTTTGGCTGCTTTCTACAGGAATTTGTGAACACCTCATGGCTTTAATTTAGCTGGATAGGCAGGTCTTCCTTCCAAGTGTGGACTGGAACTCCAAATTTGTTACAAGAGGAAAAGACCAGGGGGGAGGGGGGCTCCCAGCTCTGGCTTTCAGGGAGAGACAGCTGCTGTTAGAGAGACAGGGTGAGTGCATTGGAGCTTGAATTTTCTTTTGTGTGGAGGGATAGGGATCTATCCCTTCAGGTTCCAGGGCTGCTGCCAGGCTCTGGTCCAAGCTATTATTTATTATTGGTACCTTTCCTGCTGCTTGCTCAGGTAGGGTTTCTAGGAGTCATGCAGTAGGGATCTTGATGGCTGGAGGAGAGCCTGCTGGCCCCCATGAACAACAAATAACAAACATGTTCGTGAACAGAATCATGTTCATCAGTGTTTGTTGTTCATTGTTCGTGGATGGTAATGAACAACGAACACCATGTTCAGGGGGGGGGGGTTCTGTTCGTGCCCATGTCTATAAGTCATTTGAGCATCCCCACATAAGATGTCTTGTGTAGAGAGACTCTGTCATAATATACCATTGAAAGATATGTGCACATGTGCCATCAAATCACAGCTAGCATGGCAACCCCATAGGGTTTTCAAGACAAGAGATGTTCAGAGGTGGTTTGCCATTGCCTGCCTCTGCATAGCAGCCCTAGGCTTCCTTGGTGATCTCCTGTCCTAATACTGACCAGTTTCTGAGATCTAGCTACATGGATACAGCATAGTTTCTGAGGTCAGGCTACTTGGACCATCCTAGTAGGCAAAGAATTCACTCTCCCTTTAGGCTTTGATGTGGCCTAATAGTTATTGGCATCAGTTTAGGCTAACTACTTGGAACAAGTAACCAGGGCTGCATTTATGCCCAAGCTAAGTAAGATATGGTTTAGGGCCTCAGATTATACGAAATATCTAAATAAAAAAACCTACACTTTAATGATACTTTGGGTGGGCTAATGCTAATAAGCCTCTTATCTTAGCACCTCAGCTTGCCTTAATCCATCCATGAGCCTAACCAATCCATCTGCCAACAGGTGGGATATGGGATCTTTATGTAGTGACATCTAGTAAATTCAGTACTGCCTGTATGCTATTCTGCAGCCATATAAACATTTTTATACATATGTTTGGGATTATTACAAAAATATAAATATTTATTGGTCTCTGCTACAAAAGGGATTAAAAGGAGAATTATGTCTCTGTTAGGGAGGAGGGTGGGAAATAAATGAAATAAATAAACAATATAAACCCCTCCCCTATTTCTCAAAATACAACAAGTTTTCAGATGGTCTGTAAAAGGAACAGCAGAAAGCAGGTAGGCAAATTTAACATTGTACTTTAAACAGAAACAGTGGTGCTGATGAGGCAGGTATGAAATATGCTCACATGCACACAAATAGGAAATGTAAAACTTGTAACTTAAACATTTGAAAAATACTTCTATGCGTGCACTTCTAGTGCTCTTGTCTGATCCCGGAATCTGATGAAGTGAGCTCTGACTCATGAAAGGTTATGTTAGAATAAATGCTGTTAGTCTTCCAGGTGCCACTGGACTTTGGCTTTGCTGTATTTAATCTAGTAACAGGGGGGCAATGTGAGAGCTACCAGAGGTGCTTCACTGAACTAACCTTCAGCCAGCTAGAGAAATTTCAGTCCATTTCTGTTAATTTGTTAATTTGTTTTATTGTTTGTATATTGATTTTAGTTCTTGTTTTTATCGATTTTAACTGTTCACCGCCCAGAGCCCCTGGGGATGGGTGGTATATAAATTGAAATTTAAATAAATATAAAAAATATAAATGTGACCACAAGAAAACAGAAGCAGCAGCCTTCTATCTAAAGGGTCAATGAGTGAGTTTTTTGGGCTGAGAATGAAATATCAGTTGTAATAGTCATTCAGTAGTGGATTGACTGGGATAAGGGAGACATGTTGTTGAAATTCTTGCTCAGGAATTGGTTGGTCTTGAATAACATATTGGTTGTTCTTGTCATTCAGTCTAAGCTACTTCCATGGTTGCAATAATATAATGTACAACACTCTAAAGTGTTCACAATACAGTGAATATGCATTCGCCCTAAATGTGCATCAGTTTGTAGAAAGAGCTAGCATGTCTTCATTTTAAAAATATGATAAATGTAGTGCATTCAGCCTAACACATGTTGACTGTTATATAAAAACTACTCAACATGCTTACAAAATAAAATTGTGTACAATGTAAAAGGATTGTCCACATCCTTTTTGAAGTGGGGCCTCCAGAACTGCACACAATACTCCAGGTGTGGCCTAACCAAGGCAGTATAGAGAGGGGCTATGACTTCTTGCAATTTCGACGCTATGGCCCCTTTGATACAACCCAAGATTGAATTAGCCTTTTTTGCCACCGCATCACACTGACTGCTCATATTTAGTTTACAATCCACTCTTACCCCAAGATCCCTTTCACATATACTACTGCCCAGAAGTGTATCCCCCATCCAGTATTTGTGCTTCACATTTTTGTGGCCCAGATGTAATACTGTGCACTTGTCTTTGTTGAATTGCATCCTATTCACAGCTGCCCACTTCTCCAGAGTATTCAGGTCTTGTTGAATTTTAATTCTATCTTCTTGGGTGTTTGCTACTCCTCCCAATTTGGTAGCATCAGCAAATTTAATGGGCAGCCCTTCCACTCCTTCATCCAGATCGTTGATAAAAATATTGAAAAGTACCGGGCCCAAAACCAAGCCCTGCAGCACCCCACTGGACACCTCCCTCCAATCTGATGAAACGCCGTTGACCACCACTCTTTGGGTGCGGTCCTCTAACCAGTTCCCTATCCACTGAACTGTCCTATAGTCCAGTCCACTGTTTTCCAGTTTGCCCATCAGAATGTCATGTTGATTTTAAGAGGCCAAAAGAACAAAGATGAGTGTATGTCTCTCTCTGTGTGTACACACATGTGTCGGCATATATGTCAACATCCCTTGAAACATCCCCACAAAGACTCACAGAATGATCCAATACAAGAATCTTACAGGCAAGCTTGGAGGGGGCATAGCTTAGCAGTACAGAGTATATATACTCCAAGTAGAACTAGTTCACAGGTGAGGCAATTCAATCCCTACCATCTCTAGTAAAAAGAAGCTAAGGGAGCAGAGCTGGGAAAGACTTTTGCCTGAGATCTTGAAGAGGTCAGTAAAACTACATCCAGCTGTTTGAATGTTTTTAGGGGTAATTGCAGCTCTGTGGCACAGCATATGCCCTGCCTGCCAAAGGTCCCACCCTCAAGACTCAAACCTTGGCAACTCCCTGGCTCAATTACCTCCTGTAGCAGGGTTGAGGAGAAGTTCCTAAGCTGCCAACCAGAGGAGATAATACTGAGAGTATAAGGCAGTTTCATATGTTGATACAGGTTTTAAGGTTTCAAAATACGTGCATGTTCCTTTTGTTGTTTCTTTGCAGCCTTCCAGGAGTCATGGAAATCAATGAGCTTTCTGGTATTTGTTATGAGGCAAGTGAAAAATAATGTGCCATGGTTTATTTTCCCTGGGTGCTACTTGAGATCAGTAGAGGAACAAAACAAGCAGTCTCTGTGGGGGCAACTTTAAAAACCAAGCTGAGTAGTGATAGGGCCATGTGTTACTGTTCGATATGTTCACCGGCCTGCCACAAGAATTACTCCATTTTATACCGTAGCTTGCCATCTAAGATTGGGAGTTATCTCTTCTATTATCTTTGCCTGTTCTTTATGATGTTTTTCCATTAGTTGAATTTGTTTCAGACAGCAACAAACAGAAATCCAGAAAGCAGAGACAGGGATGGAGGATGAAGCAGTTAGAAGCATACAATCGTTGAAGGAGGTGAAGACAGATGTAAGATAAAAACATGAGTCATCATGGATTCTTCACCTGGCTTTCACCCATTTTCATGACAGGTCAATCAAATACCTTTATATCCTGCCATTCTTCCTAGTAGGCCAGAGCAGCATACGTTTTATCCTCATGACAATCCTGTGAGTGTGGCTGAGAATGTGTAACTGATCCAGCAAGCTTCATAATAGAGTGAGGATTCAAACCTGTTTCCCCCAGACTACAAAGATAAATTCATCTGGAAAAAATGGCTGTTGGGGGGTGGGTTCTATTGTTTTATACCCTGCTGAGATCCCTCCCCAAACCCCATCCTCCCCAGGCTACACCCCAAAATCTCCAGGAATTTCCCAACTCTGAGTTGGCAATACTCGTCATCACCAATGTTTCCTTCCTACCACATTTTCAGTATCTATTCATCCTTTGCTTTATTTTACAAACCATTTCAAAAAGAGTTGGAAAACTATTGTAGAGACAATGATGTGAGAGATTTGCTTCATCATAACATCAGCCAGTGAGTGAGTGAGAGGGAGGGAGGGAGGGAGGGAGGGAGGGAGATCATTGGAGCTGTTACCAAATTTAATGCACAAATTTCATGCACTGTCTTAGATCCCAGTTTCTGACATGGGTTTTTCCTGCTTAAAGCAAAACTGCAGTTGCCTTCTCCCTAACTATACCAGCATTGCAATTCTAAGCAGAGTAATAGTCTTCTAAGTCCACAGAAGTCAATAGGCTTAGAAGCATGTGACTCTGTTTAGAGTTGGCCTGTAAATCCTGTAGTGTTTCCTCTTTCTAGTGGATATGTTTGCTCTCATCCTTGACATTTGATGCTGTGTTTATTTAAATGATTCATCTTTGATATTGTATATTTATTTATTTATTTATTTATGCATTATTGATGTTGTGGTGTGTTTATTCTTACGATTGATATTGGGCATTATATTTGATTGGCTGATGTTTTAAGCTATATTCTTATGATTAAGACATTACTTTCCTATTGTGGCCTCCAGTATTTGGAACCTTTTTCTGTTCTTGCTCTGGAGAGGTCTGTTTCTTATCTCTTTTTTTTTCCTCATCAAGATTGATTGGTGACTACTTTGTGCCAATTGAGTATAAGACATAAAAATGGCATATACATATACATGCTGTTAAAAATGCCACAAAAGAAGCAAATGAATCAGGAGCACCAGCAATAAGGAAAAAAGGTGAACCAAAATGGCTCACAATGACAACATGTGAAAATTTAAAAAAATGGTCATATGCATGCATTCCTAAGCTAAAGTGAGAATGTCTATTTACAGAAGAGCGCAAGAGCGTCATGCTCTCAGTAAAGTATATTTGTGCATACTCATTCATTGCTTTTGTAAGCTTTTTTCCCTTAGTGCCATTCCTAACTGCCACCCATCTCTCCCCAAAACATATCACTGCTCCCTCTTCCTCTCCTTTTCAATAAATCACTACTTGCATAGAATCAGGGGACTGGTTCATTAAAGACCTATGTCCCTTCTCATGGTGGCCCCTCATCTAATATAGAATGTAGGTGCTTTGCATCTGCAGTTGTCTGCACTGAACTCTCACATTACATTGGAGAGGGAGGGAGGTACAGAGACATGCATCTTGTTTTCGTCACATTGGTGTATGGATTAGGCCTCTCTGTTGCACTAGAGCCAAGGATCCCATTGTAGTCTAAGCAATTACAGTTCTTAAGAGTATGATGATACTTAGCTTAGTAGGCTTCAAAAGGGGATTAGATAAATAGAAAAATGGGTCTACCAATGGCTTAGTGTTGTCGGGCTGCAGTCTGAAACCCCCAGGAGCCTTTTGGGGGCAGAAACTAGTGTGTTGGCATTGCATGGGCATGCTGACATCACTTCAATCAAAAAACAGAAGTGATGTTATGACATCAACAGGGGGATGCTCTAGGATTTGCCTCCTGCCAAAGCTTCAGTTACCAGCCGGCAATGGAGCAGAGAGGAAAGAGATCTCTCACTACCAGCAAGAAACTGGTAAGCTACAATAGCTGTTGGCTAAAAGGAATATCATGTTCAAAACCATTATGCTGCAGAATACTAGTTTCTGGGATCAACATTTGGGGAAGCTATTGTCTTCTTGCACTGTGAGGCTTTCTTAAGAGCTACTGTGTTGACCACTCTGGGGGAAAGGATGCTGGACTACATGGAATTTTGGTCTGACCCGGCAGGGTTGCTCTTATGTGCATATAGGGCTCTTGCTGTCAAATTCAAAATGTAATAATTGGATTGCATGTTAATAATAATGATTGCATGTTAATAATAATGATGATAATAACAATGATGATAATAACAATGACAACAACAACTAGGGAAAGGTGGGGGAATCGGCTTCCTGGGCATGCTCCCAGGGCAGCGTGATGATGTCATTCATTTCCAGGAATAAAGTCATTGCACCACCCGGGGAATGCTCCCATGATTGCAGCAGACTGATTTGGGGCCTAAATTGGCCTGCTGTGAAGCACACATCTGCCCCCAATCCTTATGCTATGATGTCAATTCCTAGAAATTCCTGTATCATCCTGGGAGCACAGGCGCAAAGACATTGGAAAAGGTAATTCCCAGAAATTCCCTTATCATCCTGGGAGCACATGTGCAAAGACATTGAAGAAGGTATGTTCCAGAGCCTCCCCCCCTCCTGCCAGGAGGGTAAGGCAACTGTAACAACAACAATGTGCCTATATACCACTCTCGTAGACAGATTAGTGCCCCACTCAGAGCAGTAAACAAAGTTATTGTTATTATTATGCCCACAATATAGGTGGGAGCTGGGGCTAAGAGGAGTGGTTTACCCAAGGCCACTAGCTGAGCTCATAGCAGTAATGGGATTCGATTCAGCAGAGTACTGATTCATAGCCCAACCACTTAACCACTATGCTAGAGCAGCTGAGAAGACAAAAATATATGAGTAAAAGACCTATACATGTACTCAAATTGACATGCAAACATTCTGAGAGGCATTCTTGGCCACCCTAGGTTGCAAAGGAACCCTTAGCTTTGAACTAGTAAGGGTTTGCTCCGAAACCAATGCCTACCACACAGCTAGAGCTGAGTTTTCCTTTGTTCCAGTTCCAACAGACTTCAGAGTGATTACTCCTGAATTCTTTTCAAATTTTTTTTGGAAGTCACTATCTCTTCAGTGGAGAGTTGTTATCAAAATCATTTGCTCACCCAGCAAAACAGGAAAGCTTCCATTTCCAGGCTGTAACTGCTAAAAGCACAGAGAAGCCAGTAAGTAAAACATAAACAACAGGTTTAATGTACCAAAATGGAACATTACCTTCTTCCCTGGTGTCGTTTTAATTGTTAAATTTAAAGTCTTCAGAGTGAGTCTCCATAAAATGTAATGAGCTCCTCAGCTGGGCTTCTGTTATGTTCCAGTCCATCCACATAAATGTGTGCACATCTGTATCTATATTTTATAAAATGCAACTATTTTTGTTTTCTTCTGCTTAGTCTCCTGAGTGTCTCTTTCAACCCACAGAGGTGCTCTTTATATTGTCATTCCACTGACTTAGACAATAGGAATCTGACTCCCAGGAATGCCTGTCTGTGAACTTTCCAGAATTTTCTGTAGGTTGTGCTGGGACAGCGCTGAGCTGTTGTTAGCATACCCAGTGATTTCATTCCATTGCTTTAGGATGAGTTCATTATTCCTACTTTGAAGCTGAGGCTAGCGTTGGCAAACAAAAGGAAAGCAACTAAGCTAGCTCATTCTGTGGTTATTGTACAATATGGTTGGCGGGAAAAGGCCCTTGGAGCCAACTTCAGATACCAAGCAGTCAACTGGCACATACATGAGGTTTTACCTCAGAGATTGTGAATGCACATCGTAGCATACTAAGTGACAAAGTCAGCAATGATCTCACAAACTCAGATTACCTTTCAGGGCACAACTGAGGTGCAGGGTGGATAAATCATTTGAGACAAACAAACAAGCATGATCCTTGCCTTGCTAGTTTGTGGAGTTGGAGACGGAAAGATAAAGGCAACAACCCCAAAGCTTATTGTGTAGTCAGGGGTGATGGGTTTTTTTAAAAGTAATGCAACCTATGCCACTTTAGCAAAGCTGCATCCACCAACTGACTCAATGAAATCAGTGAGGCAATGAAGTTTACTGCAAGATCATCTCTTTATATGTGGTGCATGGAGTAACCACTAGACATGGGCACGAATGGAAAAAAAACCCAAACAAGCTATTTGTTGTTCATTGCCATCCACGAACAATGAACAACGAACAGTAACAAACATGACCCTGTTCACAAACATGTTCGTTGTTCATGGCTCTTTAAAGATCCCTTTAAACTATCAGCTGGCAGGTGGCAGGGGGATTCCCCCCCTGCTGCCAGCCAGCTGATAGTTTAAAGGGCCCTTTCCTGCCATGTGCAAGGGGCAGGGCCCTTTAAACACCCCACAAACTGACCTTCCCAATGTCCAATACCCACCAAATTTGCAGGAGACATAGTCCTCACTGTCCTCCAAAGACCCCCCCCCCCAAGTTTCAGAGAGATTGCACCCCGGGAAAGGCATGATCCATGGTCTCCCCCTTTGCTGTCATTTTCTCTTCACAGTGGCAAAAACTGGACTCTCTGCTGGAAGTACTTTGAAGGGTTAAAGCCAGAAGGAAAGCCAGAAGGAGTTCAGAGTTCAGTCCCTGCCTCTGGTTTCCAAGGGAATTGATTGCAGGTGCCAGACTGTCTGGCTTGATGAATGGCTGATGAAGGCAATGAACAAGGCTTGCAACAACCACTTGTTCATTCAGAATGGGGCCTCACGAACAGCTTGTTTGCGAACAGACGAATGGACTGTTCGTGGGTTTTTTTCATTCGTAATGCTGTTCATGCCCATGTCTAGTAACCACACAAGTGGAACAAAAATGAGTATTTTCTCCACTGCTAACATTAGCCTTCCTGCTGACACTAGCCACAAAACCCACATTTTTAAAATGTATCTATTTGTTTATTTTAAGGTATTAATTAGCCACATTTTCCTGAAGGTACTGCAAGTAGTGAAACATAACATTAATACAATCAAAAATAAAAACATACACTGTTAGAAATGTCAATGAAATTGTTATATGCAGCAGATTGAAAACAGCAAAATAAGGAGGCATAATAAAACAATTTGATTGAGGAATGGTCTTGACCACCAAACTAAAGAGGAACAAATTGATTGGCTTGTGAACATTGCAAGTTGTATTGATTTGGAGATCCAGTAAACCTGGAATAAATCGAGTTATTTGAAGACATGGTTATTAGATGGATAGGTACTGTACCATATGCTAATGTTTGTGTAACTGATTATTGGGATTTGGTTGATGCATTGTATTCTGTTACCAGTTGTTGGACTAAGTTATTTTGGGATTCTTGGTAACCATTCAGTTCTGTGGATCAATAAACAAATGTGCTTGGTACATGTTACATTTGCTCATTGCACTCTGTTATGGCAGTTTATGGTTAATAATTTAACAGTCAAGAATTTGATAAGATTTCTGACTAAATTAATTCTTAAGGCGTGATCATGCTTGATTGAGGAACTCTTCCACTAGCTGTCATAGTTTCAGCATGTTCAGTCCCCTCCCATTCCCTTTTCCTCTCAATAAAACCATACACTTTTAGATGGTTTTCATAGGCTCTACAAGTTCTAGTGAATTTGGACCTGTGATCTATATAACAAGAGGAACAACATACTTTATCCTGTTTCCACTACTCTTGATGTTAATTAGCTAAACAGAACTCTGTCTCTAGTATTATCTCTTCCAGAAGTGTTAGTTGTTACGCTATCATAACATTCCTAATTTTGTGCCATTGCACTTAATTTGAGTGGATAGTGTATCATTCATGATTGTGCATCCTACTTCATATCTTAGTGCCATCTACATCAGACACTCTATCCTGCTTCTTCTACATAGCTGACACGCTTCCCATCTTAAATCCTGCGCTACACACCATGTGCTCTGTATTCCACTCTAATCTACATAAATATTATGCAACATTAATACATTGAGAAAATGTTGGCAGATCCAGAGAATCCAAGATAAGGAGGAACGTCATAGTCCTTTTCTCCCCCTCCCTTTCCTAGTCCTAGGGCTGTAGGGAAAATCATAGCTCTCTTACTGGACCCATAATTGCTCCCAGGGCATGTGTTGAAGAGACTGAGTCCCCCACACCCATCCTGTGGTGCTGCATATGAGGTGTGTGGTCAAGGCACCATTGCTTGACTTCTAATTATGCAATTGCCACTGTGCAGTCCCTTCAAGATGGTTGCATGGCAATCTTCTAATACTACATAATGCCTTGATGCAACTGTACTGTTAAAGCATCACAAAAGACTTGCTTAATTTTAGCCACTAATGATGTCCTGACAATAGCTATAATACCATATGATTACATAGGTATATGGAACATGAATTTTATATCTACTTGTGGAATGTTTTGTTTAGGATTCCTTTCATTTCCCCTGATTTACTACATTTAATAGTTGATGGTTGATTTATGTTGCTTCAATTTGCTTAGGATTCCTCAGTCTGAAAAGCAGACTGGATGTACTTCATTAAGAGTGCTATCCTAAGGACATGTTCTGAGAAGTAAGCACCATTGAATAGAGCTGAGAAGGACTATGATGTGACCTTATTAGGATAGCATTGTAAATAGTCTGTTTGGAGATGGTGAAAGACGCATGGAAGCACTCAGAAGGCAAGGATATCTGCTGCGAAGTAACTACAAATAGCTACTGTCCTCCAGGAAGAAAATTCATTGTGTGTGAAAACAGTCATGCCAGCTATAGAGACTTGATGGTAGTTGCCAGTGTTACATGGGGAATGTTGAACAGGGAAAAGGACCTTTTACCTTCAGCCTAGGGCTATCCTCCTTTGTAAAATAATCTAATGTATCTCTTTGGGTTTTTTAATGAATATTTCATGAGCAAGAAGTATAACAGGAAACTAAAACACAATGCAGTAATTTGCAAGTTAGATATTAAATTGCTAATATTAGCATCATTAATAATATTAATTTGTACAACACTTTTGTACATATTTTGAATTGCTCAACTACAATTTTATATCTACATCTACTGTACTAAATCTGCATTTATCTACCTAAATGTAGGAGAGGTATGATTTGATCATGCAAACAGATTTAACTAGCAAGCTGCTACCATCTGGTGTATATTTTTTTTCTGAATTCAAAACACTGACATTAAACAGAGACTAAAGGATGATTGACATATGCACACAGATTGCTTGAAGATTTATCAGTCCATGATTGGCAGATAAACACATGAACTGACTCCACTGGAAAATATTGTGTTTGCATTATGACCTGGTCTAGGAAATTGGATCAGAGGTGGCTGTTTTCACAGATACGGACATCAACTGCCAAAGGTAAGAATAAGAACATATGGCTCATCTTACTGGATCATGCCACTTGTCCATCACCCTGTTTCACACAGTGATTAGCCAGTTGCCTCTGGGGGACTAGAAACAGAGCAGAGAATCCAGGACCTTTCCTTAATACTGCTGCCAAGCATTAGCATTAAGTGTTTATTGCTCCTGTATATGGAGGTTCCCCTGAGTCTCCATGGCTAGTAACCATTGCTGGACCTATCCTCCATAAACTTGTCTAATCCCCTTGTAAAGCCAAATAGCTGAAATTCATGCATGTTCGTTATACTTTTTAGACTATGAAAAACAAGGCCAATCCTAGGTGGTACCCCAGGCACCCCCCACCCACCCATTCAGCTTCTGAATATCTTGTCTCTTATCTCCAATTCTGATGCATGATTTTGTATGCATAGTGTATCCCCATCATGTAAGACAATAGAAGAAAGCTGTGTTATTTTGGGTTATCTCATACTGTTTAATTATTATTATGTCATTGGTCATATTTCAGTCACATACACAGTTTGTTGAATAGCCACCAATGTTGTCACTTTTCCTGTAGGTAATTAAGGGTGGGGGGAACAGTGTAGCCAGAGTGTTGCCAGCTTTACAAAAGACAAAAACCTGTTGTCCTGCTCCTTTTATCCTTTTATGAGTCAATAGCCTATGACAGGCACTCCCCACAGCTTGCCTGATGGCCCCGCAATTGCCTGATAGTGCCATCCTAAACAGAGTTACACCCTTCTAAATCATTGGGCTTAGGGGGGTATAACTCTGTTTTGGATTGCACCACAAGCCCCCTGCCCCAAATTCAGTCCTAGATGAAAACTAGCTATTCCAACAATAACAGAGGATCATACCGGGTTAGAACAACCTCAATAAGGAAACATCTACGCCGACTTCTGCCTAAGTCTCAGGAGCAAGTTACTTCCCAGATACCTTCTTATTGCCCTTCTCCATTCCAAAAAACACAAATGGTTATTGGAATACAGTAACAAACAAATCTAAACAAATAGTTATTGGAGAGGCTTCCTTTGTACATTGATACCTTTGGCAGGGTACACAGTGTCAAAAAAATTGCACAGAAGTTGCACAAGTTATGAAAAGTTCCTGCTTCCGGTAAAGTGACTGGATCTTTGCATGCTCTGAGATGATTAAATACTACACACTGGTTTATCCAACATGTTGAAGGTATGCTAGAGCATCATGTAAGGGAGGAGTCATATCTCACAGTTCAGTCCTATGCAGAGTAACACCAATCAATGGGTTTAGACTGGAATAGGATTGCGCTGCCAGTGATAGGACACGTGCATTGGCTACAGAAGATCCCACGGTTCAGTCCCTGGCACTTTCCATTAAAGACCTCTGAGAGAGACTGCCAGTCTCATCAGATTGTACTGGCAGAGAAGGATTCAGTTCTAAGACAGCTTTGTATGTATTCACAAGAATAATTGCCACTCTACAAACAATCATTGGTTTGCCCATGCTATGCCAAATTAGTATGATTGTGTGAATCACTGGCTGTAGGTTTATTCAGATGTTTTTCATGGTGAGCATTTTGACTACTGAATGAATTGAAACCAAAGGAAAAACAACACTATTAAATTCAGTTCTACTTTGATTTTACGTTAGGACAAAAGGAGATTATATTAAGTGTGCAATGGAGTAATATTTCCACATCATATAATTGGCCTAGGATGAATGCAAAAGGATCCCATAAACAGCAATCATTTGCAGGCGTAGATCTTCCCTGCCTTCCCATTCCTTCAGGAGCTCTTTGACACATCATTGCTGGAAGCTGGTGGGGACCCTTGTGCAGCAGCCCTTGCGCTGCATGTGATTTTGTCCAGAAGCTTCCCCTGATGCCCAGCAACTCAGGGAGTGACTGAGGGAAAAGGAAAGCAAGTACGCTCTTCTGTTAGCAAAAGTTGGGATCCCACCCATTGTGGCAAATGTCATACGTTCCTGAAATATGCCAATAACAAGATGGCTGTGGAAGAATTTGCTCACTCATATTGTTAAGGGGTCCTTTGAGAGGGGTTATGTGGCTATCTGCTACACATTTCCATTACATCCCAATCTGGAAGTTCTAACCGTTCAGAAAGGGGAGGTTCCTTGCACGGAATGAAGCCAGCTGATTCGGCATCATCCTCAATGCATGCTTATTATGCCGCTGCAAAGTTATCACCAGGTCTCACCTGGAAGTTGGCAACCTTAAGCAGCAGCACAGTACATATATAATTTCTTGCTGGAAGCATGCTGAAGAAATCACAGGACCACTTCACCCTAGAGTGAACTTTGAACCTTACTTCAAATACTGGTTTATGAATAGACACTTGGGTGTAAGCAATTAAATTATACAGAGGCTGAGGTGCTTTTTCCTATGGTGGTGGTTACTCTATAATGTGGCCGATTCATCTGACCCCTCCACCCAGATTCTCTTTTCCCTCCCACCTACCTTTTTGGCATTTCCATTTGCAAAGTCCAACCCACTAAACCATATGGGACTCAGCTGTCCTAAGATGGCAGCTCGATACCAGTAGCCCCCTTGTCTGTTAGAGCTGCTAGTCGCATTTTGAAACTTGTCTCTCAAAAATAGCTTCTTTTTATCATTATAAACAAGAACTGTGCTAAGATGGAAGGGAATCATTCTGCCTGCCATCTGCATAGTGCTAATTATACATACTGTTGTTATTTGTCAGGATAAGATATTTCGGAATGATATCTGCAAGCCATCTGCCAACAGCCTTATTCACATTCTTCAGATAGCCCGCAAAAGCTTCCTCCTACCTTAGGTAACCATCTGCAGTTTGCTAGAGTGGTTAAATGAGAAACAGCTTTCTCCAAGTCTATTGTGGATGTACAATGCAACAAGGTTCTCTCTTAATTAGTTATTTGGAGTTGTTTATATCTATCACTTTCTAAACAAGCCTTTTGATAGCTGATTATTGGGTACTATTTAGCTAAAAATTTCTTTAGACTGCACATGCTATTTATATTTATACAATTTTAATGAATAAATTACCAAAGGATCTGTGTGGAGCTATGTTTGAAGTTCAGCTATTTGTTCGGTATAAAATGTTGTTCTCTGGTTCATGTATTTCACCCTTCCTCAATATTCTGCTATTGATTCTGCTACATTCGTCAGAGAATGGGCACAGAAAATGATCTGAAGGCACATAGCTCAGGAGTTCTACTGCTAAAGGAACACACTACTTGCCCTGTAAGATGCTTGGAACCGCCAGGAAACATGTGTGAGGTCCCTTTAGCTTTCCTTAGCCCCCTCCAGGACCAGTGGGGCAATGGAAAAAGCAATGCTGCTCTGTCACTCATTTGTCTAATTTTCTTTGCTGACTTTTTTATTTTTTTAATTTTATTTTCAATGAATTTTACCCCTTCTTTCTTCCCTCACAAGTGCCAGTAAGGCAACTAACAAATTAAAAATACATAATAAAATTCTATTTTAAACCCTCCCCCCCCCTCAAAAACACATTATTAAAACAATTAAAGCCAAAACTAAAATACATGCAAAAACATGTAAAAAGCAATTAATACATCGGACAGGAAGGAAGAATTGCTAAACAAAACAGAAAAGCCCTCATCTGTTGGTAGAAGGTGGCAACAGAAGAAGACAGACAAATCTAAAGAGAAATTTCCAGAGTTTTGGTGTCATCATGACTGAGAAGGCCTTCTGGATTACCAACTGCCTATTCTCAGAAGTTATGAGCACCTGAAGCCGAGCCTCTGAAGATGACTGCAGTGGTCAGATAGGTTCATAAGGAAGTAGCCCTGCTTTGAGTATGTTGGTCCCAGATCTTTACAGGTCAGTGTGATAGGCCTTCAGGCTGAGGGAACCCACAAAGCCTTCTACAATTTTGGGGAACCAAGTCTGTTTTGAAATGAACCATCCCCATAGTTGTTAGATGTTCTTATGGTAGCAAGCGTAAAGGCTTTGGGTTCTATGCCATGAGGTATGTTTTGGGGTGAGTAAAAACTCAGAGATCTTTGGAGCAGGAGGTTTATAAAAATAACAAAAATGATTTATTGTTGTACTGGTTGTTTTAAAGAACAGATCAGCAGCCCAGGTCTCTCAACATTCAGTGGAAAAACCTGGCTGAGGCATTTCAACTTGTACAAGTTATGTCTATAGGTTATGGTTTTAATTCCCTTTAAAACTATTTACAAACAACCTTTAATTGATTAGCCATCATGTTAGAACTTTTCACACACAGGGTTCCACCCACACCAACCTGCCCTCTCCCAAGAGTCAGACTAAAGGCTATGAGGTCTGCTCATCACCAGAGACAGTCCTCACAACTCTGCCCTCTCCCCAAAGTAGAATTAAACTACTCCAGCACAATACCAGGCAGAGCTATACACAAAGCTGACTGCTGTCTCGTTGAGGCAGACCTGAACTGAACTGCTGTTGTGTTTCTCTCCAAGATTCCATCCTGACACAGCTCACTGGCTGTTTTACCTTTCAGGTTCGAGACAGCCTCTTATCTGTAACAGTCAGCACCAGGAACTTGAACAGCACACAGAAACAAATTGGGAGCAGCAACTGGAGTTATATGGTTCCTACAACCCACTAGAGTCAATGCCCGGATTGCAATATTCTGCACCTACTGAAGTTTCCAAACACTTCTCAAAGGCAACCCTATGTAGAGCACATTGCAGTGGTCTAATCTTGATGTAACTGGGGCATGCCTCACAGTGACCAGACATTTTTCTCCCCAGATTTAGTTTATTAACCCACAGTAACTCCAAAACTGCCTTCAGGCACTGGTTCAGGTTTTTTATGCCTCCTTTGGATCAGCCAGAAGCACAGAATGGTGCCTTCTAACCCTAGCCCAGAAAGGCAGTCCAGAAGGATACTATAATCAATGGTGCTGAAAGCTGCTGAGAGGTCTAGGATAATCAATAGAGTCACACTCCCGCTGTCCATCTCCCAGAGCAGGTCATCCACCACCACCAGAGCAACCAAGGCTGTTTCAGTTGCATAACCTCATCCAAGAAAGCCACCACCATGAAACTCTCTGCCAAAACTCTTACATTGGAATTAACCAGTCAAGGATACCTGCCATTGTTTTAAAAACTGGTTTGATGTCGTTACCTTGAATCAACTAGTTTTGTCTTGTTTTTAAGCAGGAAGGAGAATCCATCCTTGACTCATGGGTCTCACAATCACATTCACTTTCTGATCTTATCATCAAGAGGTGATTGGAGAAAATCTGAAAATCAATTACTTTTACATAATTTAGATATGCCCCACTTGTGCGTTACACAGAGCAGCATACCATGCAATCCTAGGAACACCTTTCTGGGAGTAAGCTCCACTGAATGGATTTGAGTAAGATTCGAGTAGATCTGCTAATGGTTGCTGTCACAGTTGCGACCATGCCATCATTGTTCCCAAACCTTTCCTGGCAACAATGACAAATTCTGCCCTGCACATTGCAACACATCACATAACAACAGATCATGCTAGCCGTACCGTCCCCATCAAGTGCCTCCTTATAGCTTTAAAATAAATCATAGTAATATAATGAATTTTGATGATAGGCTAGCGCTATATTTATTTTTTCATTCTATTTATTTAAAACATTTTTCTCTTCCACCAACAATATGGTCCTCAACATGGCAAACAGATACTTAAAATATTACAACAACATTTAAAATGCATATATAAATGCAGCAAAAGTGTAGTAGACATAAAAGCAAACACACACACAAACACAAGGAAGGAGGGCCAATGAGAGTTTACCGGAGGTATGTCAAACAAAACAAAAAAGTTTTCTCCCACTAGCAGAAGACAATGACAGATTAATCTTCCTGGGGAGAGAGTTCCAAAGTTTTGGCATCACAGTTGAGAAGGCCTTTTCTTAGCCTCCGGTGGTAGAGGCACCCAAAGCAAGGCCTTCAAAGACTGGAGTGAGTGGGCAGATTCATACAGGAAAAGACAGTCCTTAAGATAGGACAGTCCCAATACATGTAGGGCTTTAAAGGTCAATATTAGCTCCTTGAATTGGGCCTGGAAGAAAACTGGGAGCCAGTGTACTTGGAACAAGACTGGAGTGATACGGTCCCTACCACCCACACCAGTCAACACTCTGGCAGCAACATTTTGTTCCAATCGCAGCTTTCAGGCAATCTTCAAGGGCAGCTCCACATAGAGCACATTGCAGTAAACTGATCTGGATGTCACAAGGGAGTGTACCACAGGAGCATCATCTTTTCCAGCTAGGAAGGGCTGCAGCTAGCTCACCAGCCAGAGTTGACCCTGATCCACCACTTCCACTTGTTTATCTTCTTTCTCCTCTGCAACACCAGAAGCTGACCTGTACATTCTGAAGGCACCACATTCCTGGAGTGTACCATTTCAGAACAGCAAGTTTGAATTCTTCATGACCAAAAAAAATTCTTTCTGAACAAAGAAAAAAAACAGATCATTGAGAATAAGACAGTCAGGAAGGCTGCCACACACAGATTGCAAAACCATGTGCAGTCATGACTTCCTACTGTATGTACACATGAATGAACACGTTACCATCTACATGCTTTTTGCTCACAGAAGTACAACCCTAGTTGGAATTATATCACTGCTGATCCAGTCCTCAGGGAAAGCATGCAGGACATTGCAGAATCAACCGTGTAGGATAAAAACTAAAAGCAGACTAAAGAATGTTTGTATTGTCGAAGGCTTTCACGGCCGGAGAACGATGGTTGTTGTGGGTTTTCCGGGCTGTATTGCCGTGGTCTTGGCATTGTAGTTCCTGACGTTTCGCCAGCAGCTGTGGCTGGCATCTTCAGAGGTGTAGCACCAAAAGACAGAGATCTCTGTCTTTTGGTGCTACACCTCTGAAGATGCCAGCCACAGCTGCTGGCGAAACGTCAGGAACTACAATGCCAAGACCACGGCAATACAGCCCGGAAAACCCACAACAACCTAAAGAATGTTTGTTTTAAGGGCTCTTGGGAACGCGAGCACAATATAACTACCATTTTGCTGTGGATGTGTTCTTCAGTCTTTAAAAAAAAAGCTCCAGGTGGTCCTTTCTTGAGTCCCAAACTGCGAGACAGGCTTGCAAGCTTTTTCAACTCCCTCCTCCCACCCATGTGCCTCAGAGGCCATTATTCTTGCCTGGAGTGCTCACCCAGGTACCTCAAGCACATCGGTAAGTTACTCTTTCACTGTCATCTTAGAAGGCCAATACCCAAATTCCAGTCTATGTTGCCCTAATTGAGCTTACTGACCACTCTAGAATCTAGAGTTTCATTTATGGAGGCCATCTTTTCCTATTCCTCAATTTCTTGATGATAGGAGACAGAGGCTGGGGGTGGCATTCCCAACCAGGCCCAGGCAACTGGGAAGCCTAGTCACCACATACACCTACATACAAAGCAGATACTCTACAACTGAGCCAATTGGGATGAGTGCCAGAGGAGACAGCTAAATATGTGGCTCTTATTTATTTAGTACATTTTTATCTTCCTCCAAGGCGCTCATTACGTACTCTCTCCTTCTACACTTTTTCCTCACAAGTACCTTATTTATTTATTTATTTATTTATTTATTTATTTATTTATTTATTTGATTTATACCCCACCCTCCCCACAGATGGGCTCAGGGTGGTTTCTGAAGTTGTTTAGGCTGAGAGAAAAGTGATTGGCCCAAGGTCACCAAGTGAGTTTTATAGCAACTAGGGATTTGAACCTGGGTCTCCCAGGTCCTAGTCCACTACTTTAACTGCACCAGGCTGGCTGTCATGTATTTTTATTTATTTATTTCAGATTTGTATTCCACCCTCCCCGCAAGCGGACTCAGGGCAGATAACAACATATTACAATTACAATTAAAAAATTCATGTACATTAAAAACAACACATTTAAAACAGGATGGTGGTTAGCCTTCACAGGGAGGGTTAAGATTTATACACCACTTTTTCCAGGCTGGCGGAGGCCCAGCCTCAGCCATATGCCTGGCGGAACAACTCTGTCTTGCAGGCCCAGTGAAAGATAGTAGGCCCTGCCAGGTCCTGATTTCAGCAGACAGAGCGTTCCACCAGGTGGGAGCCAGGACCAAAAAGGTACTCTGCTTCCTCCACTGCATCATGGCACTTCTCCATTTGGGAAATGGGATTCAGCATCTCTGTTTGTGGATGGGCATTCTGTTGGTCTCTCGCATTGACAGGTACCCAACTATGCTGATCCCAATGTCAGTCCCACACCGGATTTGTGCTTTTTTGACCCTTCCCAACCCAGTTCAGCAAAGATGCTGTGGCACTCACAGATCACTATATAAGCTTAACAACTGTATGGGAAATCAGCCTTCATGAGGCATTTTTAAGCAAAACCAACCTGCTGAGGTTGACCCATTTTATTTCTGAATCACAGTCAGATAGCTGTGTGCTCAAGACTGAATTGCATTCTGCCTGACCCGGAAAAAACTTGGGTCAACTGTAGCAGGCAGGGAATAATAAAATGGCATACCTATGCAGTACTATGGAAACATACATCCCTAGTGTGTACTGTGTAAGGTTATAACCTTGTTTCGCTTCACCTCAGCTGCCACTGTTTTCTTAACTTCATTGAATCATAGAGCTGGAAGTAACCAACATGCTATCTAGTCCACCTCATATAGCATTTCTCCACAGACTGACTCACACAATCCAGATGTATAAGTAGCTCTTATAATGGGGCACACCAAGGCCATTAAGACCTAGTTGCACTTTCTCATTTCTATCACCCTGACAGAAAGTAAATATGGCTGGGTTGGAGAGGACAGACCATGCCAGTTTCAGGGCTGATAGTCTCAACATGTTGCTCCAACTCTTGTAAAGAGAGGAAGCGTAGAAGGTGCCTCAGCATCTAATTAATAAGTGACAGTCCCACTCACCTTCTGTGGAAACTCAACTGAGATGAACCACCATCTGTGAAGCCTTTAATGCTGTCCCTAGATGTTAGTGGGAATGGCGGTGTAAAGACAAAGAGCTGGATCCAGCCATTATTTTCACTCAGTCTTGCCCAGTTCCGCTCCTTACAATAGACTTTGTCCAACATGGTTTTCGTCCATGCTGGTTCTATGATCCCCAGATGCCCTTTTTGGTTTTCAAAGGGCCCTGTCCTTCCTCTTTGATCTGCAGTAAAGTTAGTTGGTTACACCACATAGAGCTTCCATGATAAAGATCTCCATCCTGATATAGTTTCAGGTGGATAACTGTGTTGGTCTGCACTAGAACAACAAGATTTGTGTCCAGTAACCCTAGTAACCCCAGACTAATAAGATTTTCAGAGTATAAGCGTTTGAGAATCAAAGTGCCCTTATTTAGATAGCTGAAGAAGATATCTGAAGAAGGGAGCTTTGATTCTTGAAAGCATATACCCTGAAAATCTTGTTGGTCTTTAAGGTGCAACTGGGCTTGTATCTTGCTGTTTCACCCCAATATATAGAAGAAATCACAACCTGCTCTCATTAAAGAGTTGCTCACCTGTGAGGTAATTCTTTTACAGTGTAATCCTGTGTAATTACAGGCTTAGATTGCAGTGTCAGCCACCTGGGAGCACATATTAGGCCAAGGCCTCTGACAGCCAGTTTGGTGTAGCTGTTAGGAGCATCAGACTTCAATTCCAGAGACTTGGCTTCAAATCCCCACTCAGCCATATAAGCCAACCTGAGGGATTTGGAGGAAGGGTGAGATAAAAATTAGATAGATAGACAGTTGTGACAAAAAGGAGTGGCTGTGAGGGCCATGAAGGCTTACACAGGTCAGTGGTCTATCAGGGCCAACGTTACCCTTTGCGTTACAAGTGAATGTTTCTTCTCTGGCCTCCACACCCTGCTTGTGGACCTTCTAGATACATCTGACTTCCCCCCCCCCTTTGGGAAACATCATGTCAGAGAAGATGGGCCAGTGGCCTGATCCTGCAGGGTTTCTCTTAGGTTCTCATTTTCCAATGTGCACAATATAAACACCCTGCTCCATTGTCAAGTGTTAAGTAATCACAGCTCAAGTGATGTGTCAATGTGAAAGGAAGCTTGGTCCTCTCTCACTAATTTGTGAAAAGAATGAAATCTTTCACACCATTGAGCTGCTTTCAACTATTCTTCCTGCGCAATCCTAAGGTGAGTTCCTCCAGTCTTCACCCTTTGATTTTAATGGACTTAGAGCGGACTCTCTCTGGTCAGGATTGTACTGTTAATCGCATAAAACTGCGTGCTAGGAGAAAACCTCAGGGTTTAGCAATTTTTAAAAAAAAACTCTGCACAACTATTATCAGATCACTTGGCTTTTTTTTCTTCTTACCTTCCCATTATCATCCTTCTGCATGAAATAATGGCGAAATAGTGATGCAGAACCTTGTTTTCTTCTCAGTTTTTCCTACTGCATTTTTAATCAGACGGTTAGCAGGATCTCATTAGCGTGCTGGTGTGAAGTACTTGGCCAAATATTTCCTGTGAATCTTTGCTTTGAATATCTTGTTTCTCAGAGCTCATTCCCTGCACAGAGAGCAAGAAGAGGTATTTGCTTCATTAATTTAACCTGCCCCACATCTGATGCAAAACAGCGCAGCTGGAATGTGATAAGAATAGCAAAAACAGGCAAGCAGACCCCAACCTCCCTCCCATTGCTATATTGTACCCAGTACTTTTTTGTTTAAAAAATGCCAATACTCATATATATAAGGCTGTGCCGATGTCCACCAATGCATCCCTCAGGACTTGGGGGGGCACGCATAAAGATGCTGATATTCAGTACCAGTGTGTACCATCACACACCAAAAAGCCCTGATTGTACCATTTCACACTGCAGATGAGGCAGTGAAGTATTTAATTCCTTGCCTCATGAAATACTCACCCATACAAAAAATAGCAAGTCAGGGGGAAGAATTAGCCTTGAACCTCCTTCCTTACATGCTAGATTTGCACATTTAGGGGATCTTCTGTGGAAGAGAATTTAAACTTTTGATCCAGTATCAGTCAGGCATGTAATTTGCCTACTTTGGGAGGGCCAGTCTGACATCCAGGCTGGTGGGAGAAATGGGGGTAGTGATGGAAATGGTGTCATGTGATGTGTTGTGTGACATCCCTTCTACCCCTTGCCCTGCCCTCAAAGTTTTCAGCAATAGTTTCTGTTTCTCTAGTCTAATCCTCACAGAACCTTGTGGTTGTTTCTTTAGTTCCTCCACCCAAGAGTTATCACACAGCTAGGGTTGCCAACAGACCTGGGGGGAAATGTCTTGTCCTTGCTACTGGGTTTTTCGTTGACTATTGTTTTGCTTAACAACAGTTGGTATACCATTATAATTTCCTAACTCTATAGTGCTATTCCTACTACCAATTTAAAATACCTGCAAAAAGCCCACTAGAGGCTGGAGGGATGGTAGATATGAGAAAACCCCGTGTGGAAGCTCCATTGCTGCTTTGATAGTCCTACATACACAGTGACCATAAAGGAAAAATGAGGAAATCGCCCCCATTTAGAAGAGGTCAGATCTAAACTGGGTGGGGTAGGGCTTTCAGCACAGCAATTCCTGCAGATATTTTAACAGATTGTAGTTTTGTCTCTCAGTTTTCTAAGTAGAAAAATACGGAAAACCAGCTTGCTAAGGCATATTTGCTGCTAGGAAGGAGTTGAAAAGGTTTGTTTATCCTATCCAGGGTATATTTTTCACATCAAGGTTTATGCTTTATTGGCATGTCAATGCTTGGTCAAGCTTTAAGACACTCAGCTTTTAAACATAACACTAAGAACAGCTTAGCAAAGATGTGAATCACAACTTTTGATGCTCAAGGTGTTGAGCTATATAGAGTAAATAGTAGCTGGAGGAAACTTCACACATACTGAAACTATCAAGGCAATCATTTCCAACCATCTTTTTTGTTTGAAATTATGGTTCATTATATACAGAAATGTATCAGATTTATATTGGAGATGTAGTCAGGGATCTGCAGATTTGATGCACGTGTTTTCGACATGTCCAAAAGTTAACCTTTTGGGGCAAAATTGATTCAGCTTAACAATTATATATTATACAGTAACATACCACTAGATTCTAAAATAATTCTACTAGGATATATAAAAGGATTGGTAGCTGCTTCAGATATTACCTTAGTTTTACCTCTGCTTACAACTGCTAACATAGTTACAGTGGCACTGGAAAAAAGGCAGAACCCCCTTCTATACAAGATTGGTTTAATCGTATCTGGAATCTACCCTTACTAACTAAATTGCCATACTACCAAAGGATGCAAAGAAACATTTACAATGTACAAATAAGTTTTGTGAATGCTAGGTAATTTTTACTACATTTGGAAGGAACAATTTATAGATAAGACACGTCCTTTCACTTTTTATGACATGTTGTAAACACCGTACTGGAGCAATTGGTGAGCCATCACATCAACATGCCCCAGTTCTAAAAAGATCGTTGTGGTATGGGAGAGGAAGCAATGTAGGATGGGCCCTTCCCACTCCAGCTTTTCCAAACAACCACAGTAGGACTATTGGAAGAAACTGTATTGATTATCCATCCAGTCTACCCAACTGAAGTCTACAGACAAGACCAGATTAGCTGCTATAGCATAGTGGCTAGGCTGCAAATCAGCACTCTGCTAGTTTGATTCCCCCTACTGCCATGAGCTCTGCTGGTGGTCTTGGGTAAGCCACTCCTTTCAGCCCCAGCTCCCCAGCTGTAATGTGGAGATAATAATACTGACTTTGTTGACCACTCTGAATGTAGCACGAATCTGTCCAGAAGGGCAGTATATAAGCACGTTGTTGTTGTTGTTGTTGTCGTTGTTGTTGTTAGCATAGAATCATTGCTCTGGTAATATGCGGGCAAAGGTGCCAGCAAAGATTTTTTTCCAGATCTTTCTTATCCCCTACCATGAAGTTTTATTAGTTGCTTTATCACATTGTTCTGGTTCATTTAGTAGGTTTTTGTTTGCTATTTTAGCATCTAAAGAGTTTCCTAAGTTTCTATCTCATGCTGCTTAAACTAGCATTTTCTCCATTTTTGCTGTTATTTATATCCTTCTATCTTGTTGTTTTATTGTGTTGTTTTTAGAACTTTTCCTGTTGTAAGCCATCTTCCGGATATTTATGTGGAGACGTAGGGTAAAATAAATAAAACTTGGTCCTTCTTACAAGGACCAAACTGGTTTTCTGTAATGATTGAAATGCAAGAGTAAAACTAGGATTCCCAGTCTCTTGGTTGGAGTGGGGGATCCCCCATCCCCAGCAGGCCCTTCCCATTGTTTTTTAGCTTGGTGAGGAAGAAAAATAAGGGGGGAAGTGGGGAGTGACAGGCAGCATCTCAACATGCTGATGGCACTCCCCATGTGGCCAGAAATGACATCCGTGCATCACTGGGGATGTTCTAACATTTGGGCAGTGGTTTAACCATAGAGTTGTATCCAAATGCTAGAGTGTCCCCCATGGTGCACTGACATCACTTTCAAGCCAGGCTCATGGAAACTGATGTCAGCATGTTGCTGGTAACATCACTATGTTGCCAGTGAGCTCCCCTCTAACCTGGCAAATCACCTGCCAGTTGCCAGGCTTGTTCTAGCAATCTTAAGTAGGACTGACAAGACTGGGGTTCAAATCTTCACTCTGTAATCAAGTTCCATGGGTGACCTTGAAACCATCATTCTCTTCCTCACTTATCCTAATCTACTTTGATGGATTGTTGTGATGTAAAAAGGGTGGGAGAAATACATATATCACTCTGAGGCCTGAGGAAAAGAGAGAGAAAAATAATAAATGCAAAAGACCAACAATTCCTTGCTTGATATTACATTCACAAGGATGACAAACTTTAAGCAATTCAACAGACTAATCTGATACAGAAAGGTTTGATTAATAGCTGGGACAACTGTTAAGTAGAGTATGAGTTGTCATTTTTGTTTATTTTTAAATTATTTTGGCTTTGATGTTTTTCTGTTATCAGGAATGAAAAAGGAAATATTAAAAATGTCTTTTTCTTTTAGCAAAAGTGACACCTTTATCTCACATGTCCTTCATATTCTCAAGAAGGTACTTTAAATGAAGTTTTGGTAATGTACTGCAAATGTACTACAATATCATTTTACTTGGTATTTTTATCTCCCAAGAAGGCATTACTTGGATATTAGAGTAGGGGAAATTGCTCCAATACTGGCGTGCAATAATATGATGCCTTCTACTTTTCATCAATCTTGCATAGCTGGTGCCCCCTTCTCTAATATTAATGCAAGATCTTATCCAGGAAAGCCACAAATCCCAACCTCTCCTTTTGCCCACTTTTACTATGTCACCAGGCTTTTTCATGCTGCTGTGAACTATTCTGAATTAGAAAAAAACCAGCGGAAGCAACCAATCACCATTTCTCTCTGCTCAGTTTATTTGCGTGTTTGGAGTTCATTGATCAGAGCACATCAAGGTGGTCCTCTGTTTCAGAATGTGGGCCTTTGGCACTAAGTGCTTTCCGCTCACCCAAGGCACAGCATCTTGCAGGAGCAGTATTTGCCTAATGCCAGAAACCCGAAGACCATATGACAGAGGATTGCCTTCACATAGAGATGCCACTTACCTGCTTCTAGAAGGAGGGCTCTCAGCAATCCTCCCTGGTCCCCATTGCTGCTTAAATGAGGACAGGGGCAGGGGGGATGGAGAGGATGAAAGGTGTCTCATGATGCCTTGATGTGATTTCTCGCCAAAAAAACAGAAGTGGCATCACCACATTGCAGTGAAGCCTAGGAATCCCCCAAATCGCTATAGTTAAACCATAGAGATCCATGGCATTCCTAGAGTTTCACCTTAATGTAGTGATACCACTTCCAACTTTTGGAAGAAAATAACATCAAGGTATCACAATGATGCCATTTCCTCCCATCCCTGCATTGGAGACTTCTGCCACTGGACTGGTAAGGGCTGGCAACCCTACCTTAAAAACAAAGGAACATATTGCAAAAGTGGAAGGAAAGTATGGAGTCAAAGCAAACTCTTCACAAAGTACAAAGTTGTACTTAGAGGAAGAGAAATGTGGATTTATTGTTGTTGTTATACTATGAAAAGAATTAATAGTGGTGTGCAGGATAAATATTGCTTTGTGGAGGTTATTTCTCCACTTCTGACTTTATAAATATTTGGATAAATTCAAAGCAGATCACAGCTATTAAACAGCAAAGTGTCTGCTTAATTTCCAACACTACTTCTGATTCTGAATTAGACATGGGCACGAACAGAAAAAAACCAAACATGGTGTTTGTTGTTCGTTGCCATTCACGAACAACGAACAACAAACACTGATGAACATGACCTGTTCATGAACATGTACGTTGTTCGTGGGGGCCAGCAGGCTCTCATCCAGCCATCAAGATCCTTACCGCACCACTCCCAGAAACCCTACCTGAGCAGGCAGCAGGAAATGTAACAATAATAAATAATAGCTTGGCCCCAGAGCCTGGCAGCAGCCCTGGAACCTGAAGGGGTAGATCCCTACCGCACCACTCCCAGAAACCTTACCTGAGCAGGCAGCAGGAAAGGTACCAATAATAAATAATAGCTTGGCCCCAGAGCCCCGCAGCAACCCTGGAACTTGAAGAGGTAGATCCCTATCCCACCACACACAAAGAAAATTCAAGCTCCAATGCACTCTCCCTGTCTCTCTCTCAAAATGCCAACAACAACTGTCTCTCCCTCACTGTCTGCAAAACCAGAGCTGGGAGCCCCTCTCTCCCCTGCTCTTTGCTTCCCTGTAACAAATTTGGAGCTCCACACTTGAAAGGAAGACCTGCCTATCAAGCTAAATTGGGCTTAGATTGGAGTTTCCAGGGCAACAGCAGAAGTTCAGACAAAGTTAAGGCAGTCCCTGCCTCCAGTTGCCAAGGGAATTGATTGCAGGTGCCAGATTGTCTGGCTTGATGAACAGCAACGAACAGCAATGAATGAGGCTTGCAACAACCACCTGTTTGTTTAGAATGGGGCCTCACGAACAGCTTGTTCGCGAATAGCTGATTGGGCTGTTCATGGCTTTTTTTAGTTCATATTGCTGTTTGTGTCCATCTCTATTCTGAATTCCTTTCAGGGCCAAACTACACATTCAGGTTTTTAATTAAGCACTGTAGCACAGTGGTTAAGTGGTTTGGTTGCGAATCAGCAGTCTACTGGTTCGAATCCCACTACTGCCATGAGCTCAGTAGGTGGCCTTGGGTAAGCCACTCCTCTCAGCCCCAGCTCCCCAGCTGTATTGTGGGGATAATGATAACATTGACTTTGTTCCCCGCTCTGGGTAAGGCACTAATCTGTCTAGAAGAGTGGTATATAAGTGCAGCACAGTTATAATACAAGCAGATGCAGGGAATGGCTTATTTAAAAAAAAAGAAGAAAGGAGAGGCCAAATGGGCTTGCAATGCCACTGTGGGGGAGAAAGGACTCCTACCCCACCCAGCTGTTTTCCAATGCAGAAACAGCTTTAGTGGTTATTTGCCCATTTTTGCTACTCATGTCATCATGGTACACAAAATACTCCACATGGAACAGCAAAAACTGGGAAATAATTCACCCACCCATGGCTGTTTCAACATGGAAGAATGGCATGGGGGGGAGGCAGGAGCCCTTTCTCTTCTGTGGTGGTGTTCTGAGCACATTTGGGATCTCCTTTATTTGTTAAAAGCCATTATCTGCAGCTTCTGTGTGGTTGCAGGGAACCCAAGTTGGGTCTGGAGAACCCAAATCCAACTTGTTAAAAACCCAAGCGTGTAGTTTAGGCTCTTACTTGTCCTCAATGACATCATCATTACAGCAAATGTTCCCTGCTTAATTTCTTTATATATTCATATATATGTACGACAGTAATTTCAGTTCTCTGCTTTTTATTGACACATTGTACACACTTTATATGTACACTGAATGACATTATATGCATAAAGCATAATATTGATTTAGTGATGGACAAATGATGTTAAAATATGTACATGCTACAGGAAACAGCAGCATTTTTAAAAGGCGGACAGTTTGCATAAGCAATAAGTCAAGTCAAGACGGGAATTTGGGGCTCAGAAATTCCAAATCACCCTAATTACCACATAGCTAAATAGATATGACATCATCCCATTCAATGATCCTGGTATTAGCCATGTGACTAAGTGATAGAAAAAGAAAGCCGCAGCAACTGGAGAAAATCATTGTTCTGAAGCCACAGCCAAGCAAACCAGTAGTTCTGAGCAGTATTAAATAAGGTTAACACAATCAACTTTCCTTTGGAAGAAGGAATACATACCCCATTAAAATCACTATATTGTTCAAAAATCAAAACTGGAGAATATTTAGCATGAAAACAATTTAATTTACGTAGCGGATAAAATCCGATATGCTCTGTATTTAAATAAACTGTGGTATGACAGCTGTGGAAACGGTCGTGTTCCTTGGAGACATTTCAGTTTGGCTCCATTCTATCTGGAGATGCAACCATTCCAAGGAACTGTTTGGATGGATTCACTCCAGTACTCTGGAGATAAACAGATTTTTGCAATCTCACATGCAGGGACTGTGGTACTTCTGTGACACATGGAAAATTTAGACATTCAGGTAGATTCCACAGTGACAGTGTTTATAGAAGATACACAGTTTTGGCAATAAGAATATTCCTAAAAGTACATAACACTAAATGGAGAAAGAAAATGAATATCGGAAAGATGACAGTAGGGTCTTCCCAAAAGAAAGAAAAAGTCTTGCTCCTGCTGCTAAGAAAGAAGGAAAAGCCACTTGGGAGCATGCTCACCTCATATAGGGATTTATTTATTTTATTCATTTATACCAGACCTTTCTCCCCATTGGGGACCCAAAATGGCTTACATCATTCTCCTCTTCTCCATTTAACCTCACGTGTCTGTGAGGTAGTTTAGGCTGAGAGTGTGTGGCTGGCCCAAGGTCACTCTGCAGGTTTTTGTGGCAGAGTGAGGATTCTAACCTGTGTCTCCTAGATTCTAGCCCAACATTCTAACTATTATACTACACTGGTTGGGTGGAGAGTTACCACCTTCCAGGTGGGGTGGAGTTCTCCTAGAACTACAACTGATCTCCAGAATATAGAAATCAGTTCCCCTGGAGAAAATGGCAACTTCAGAGAGTGAAATCTATAGTATACCATAGAGTCTAAGAGAAACAGAAGTCCTAGAGTGACATCACATCCCTACTGAGCTCCCTCTGTAGGCCCTGCCCCCAAATTCCCAGGAATTTCTCAAACTGGAGTTGGTAACCCTAGTGGGTCCTTTGCATATTTATATTCCTCCCTCTAAGCTGAACCATGAACAACTAATATTTTGCTCAATTTAACAACTACTTCTCTTTAAGTAATATGACTACTCTGAAATCCAATATCTAGGATATTGGAAATAGACTCTGTTATTTTGCATCCCTTTCTGCTGCAGGGCCCAATAGAATGAGCATAAAGCATAGCACCTTCCTTTGCAGCAGCTCCAATAATCTGAATTGATGGGCATTCCACTAGCAGATATGAAGTGAGACTTATGTGCAGTGGTGCCTAGAGATAGTAAAGGGAAGAATTCATCTGCTAATGTGACATAGCAAAATATGGTGGCCGGCCAGATGCACTGCCAACTCATACATATGCATTTGCAAGCACCTGCAAAAGCTCTCCTAATTGGGGTAACAGCCAAAACACAGTTAGAGGACTACTTATGAAGTGCTCCTCAGCTGAACTTCTCCCTAGGTTTTGGAGTTCCAAATTGTGAGGACTTATTTCCAAAGGGAAATAAATGCATTAGGATTACTCTACTGTTCTTTTTTAAAAGAAACTTTCAGATGTTATCATGAATGACATGCATATATCTTCAGCTCATTTGCATCTTTTTATCTTCTACATTAATAATATGAACATAAATACTACAGGAAAGCATTCTTGATGTGAGTGTGTATATGGTGAAGTGATTAGAGTGTCAGACAAGGATTTGGGAGACTCAGGTTTGAATTCCCACTCTGCTATGGAAGCTCACTGGGTAACCTTAGGCCGTTCACAGAATCTCAGCCTAAACTACCTCACAAGGTTGTTGTGAGGATAAAGTGGAGGATAGGGGAATAATCTAAGCTGCTTGAAATCTCTTCTTGGGAGAGGAGCTTGATATAAATGACATGAATAAGTAAAATAAATTTAAGATTCTCTTTGTTCAGTGTTTTTAATCAATGTCCAAGAGCACTTGCACATCAATAAATATATAAATAGGTATAAGGCTGCAAAATCTTTTTTGCCCATATAAATTGGGGTTTTGAAGTTTTTATAATGCCCTTCTCCCCACTCCCCACTCCCCACCCCTCATTCTCAGATTTATCCTTCTCCCATCCACATATGGCCCCCTTGTCCAGATTTTTTAATTCACACTACAGGGCCAAGTTCAGAAATAGATACATTGATTATCCTTGACACCTATATGCAACATCTACATTTAGAGAGAGTGTGCATCTGATTGCCAGATGTGGGGGCCAATAACAGAGAACTGCTATTTCCATCTTTCTCAGCTTGTGAGCTTCCAAGGTGTATCTGTTTGGCCACTGTTGGAGACAAAGTGCTGGACTAGATGGATGCTTGACCCAGTCAAGCACATAGATGTAGCATCAATAGTGCATGGCACTATTTACAACATGCCTCATTAATCACACCTAGCCTGACCCATCATATTGTACCTCCTTTTTTACAGCTGATCAGGCAGAGATCAGTGCATGTCCCAGTTGATCTTAGAAGATCTCAGGTGGTACATATACTCCAGCTAAGTGTGGTTGGTAGACTCCTGGTATGGATGACTGTAACATCTATATGGGCTGCTGAGCATAAGAAAAGAGAAGGGCAGATGACATGGACTTATTCTCATATGAATGAGCATGCATAGACCGCTACATGTGATGGGAGGAGAGTGGGATAAAACCTTCAGCTTAAGGATCCAGCCTCAACTTATGTTGATAGAAGACTTCTTAGGCTGGAGGAAAGATTCAAACTGTTCTCCGTGGAGTGATAGGATAGGGTAGGATCCACTTCATTGTTCAGGTGTTGCTTGATCCTATAGTCTGTCACAGAATAACCACGGCTGGGCCAAGATGAACCAGTGTAAAACATGCACCAGTTCAACAATCTATTGTCAAAGGCTTTCACGGCCGGAGAACGTTAGTTGTTGTAAATTTTCCAGGCTGTATAGCCGTGGTCTTGGCATTGTAGTTCTTGATGTTTTGCCAGCAACTGTGACTGGCATCTTCAGAGGTGTAGCACCGAAAGACAGAATTCTCTCAGTATCAATGTGTGGAGAAAATGTTAGCAGGTAATTTATATCTACTCAGGAAGTTGGGTTTGCACTGAGTCATCCTGTAAGAGACAGAGAGTCATCTCTTACAGGATGACTCAGCCCAAACCCAAATCCTGTAAGAGAGAGAGAGTTATCTCTTACAGAATGACTCAGCCCAAACCCACCTTCCTGAGTAGATATAAATTACCTGCTAACATTTTCTCCACACATTGACACTGAAAGAATTCTGTCTTTCGGTGTTACACCTCTGAAGATGCCAGTCACAGCTGCTGGCGAAACATCAGGACTTACAATGTCAAGACCATGGCCATACAGCCCAGAAAATCTACAACTAAAATTCAATAATCATCTGTTTAAATAATACCTTATTATTCTTCATAGATGTGACAAGTTCAGATAGGGCAGGCATATATGAAACATGCTAAATTGATACCATCTGATGCAAAGGACATGCTTAGAGAAAGTAGTGAGCCCACTGGTTGCCATGTGCATCTCAGTTAGTGAAGCTAGATTGCTTGGGAGAAGCTGCAACTGTGAGTGACTGGGTTGGCTGATTGGTCAGCATCCTCCATTAAGAGTATGGCAGAAAACCATGAAACTCTGATTGCTCTGGTCTATTATTTAAAGAACAGGAAAAATGTGGATTCTGCAGCTGATGCCCTGCATGATTCAAGCCTCCCCCCCTTTGGTGGGGGACTTGCATAAAAGTCGTTTTCTGCCAGCTTCACTTATATTAGGGTAAAACTAAGCTTCTGTTCATCCTGCTAGTTCATCTCTAGTGGCCAAAACTCATTCTTGAAGATCAACTTGGGAATTTTTATCCTGTATATGATCTTCAATAGCCTTCAAAACCTTTAGTTAGTTCTGTGTCACTATGACTGACAGCACTCTCACGCCACTACCTTACCCCAATTTTTTCTACATTGCTGCCTTGTCTTTCTCGGAAGCAAGGTAGAAACAGAGATTTCAAATAGCTTTTAAAAGGTGGAGGGAAAGCCAGAGTCAGCCTTTAAAGGGAATGCACTGCAGAAGTCCCAGCTTGGCCTGCAGAGGAAAAGCAGCCCCTTCCCAGAACAAATGTTTTGCTAGGATGAATGATTGTCAGTTGGGAAATCCACACAGTGAATCTGTTGCAAAGAGAGTTCAGGTATGCAGAGGAAATGCCATATATGAGAACAGTCTGAGAAGTCAGGCAACAGATATGTTGCATTAAAGATGTTTTGGGAAACCATGGTGGGCGGGAAATGGAGAACACAGAGAAGGAAAACAGATTAGGTAACTTTTGTGAGCAGGGTACCAAAAACTCACTGACTTTGGCAGTGCAAACAAGGTAAAAAGCCTGTTTGAAAGTGCCCTGAAGGGATGAGACTATATCATTTCAACTTCAGACTTTATTTTACTCCTTTAAAAGTCAAGGGGACTAAACTGACTTAAACCCTGCTGGGGTTTTCAAGCCAAGAGACTAACAGAGGTGGCTGCCATTGCCTGCCTCTGCATAGGGAAACTGGTCTCCCTTGGAGGTCTCCCATCCAATTGCTAACCAAAGCTGACTCTGCTTAGCTTCTGAGATCTGATGAGATCAGGCTTGCCTGGACTGTCTAGGTCAGGAATTTGTCCATAAAGATAGAAGGTTTGCATCCTACCAATTATCCCCTTAGATTTCAGATCTACTGATCTCCTACATGACATTCTCATTCTGTAAACTGCTGCCTGAGAACTTGACGTTCAGGTCTTCAATATCCTTTTTTTCCACACTCCAAACATACCTGTCATCTAGTTTACACATTCTGGTAGTAGCCTGAGGGCACGGGACCTTGAAAGGAGAAATCCTGCATGGTGAGTCTCATCCTCTCTGTGGCCTGATGTCTTGTGTGGGGGTCCTTCAGAAAACTCTACAGCAGAGGCTAATTAGCAACATGGGCCTGGCCTGTCTCTTCATACATGATGTACATAAGAAGCTAAAAGAACTAACCAGATACATTCCCTGATTTTACCAGAGAGCATCACTTGATGTAGGGCAGAATGTAGGACAGTGCTCCACTGGATTACCCCATGCAAGTAACGTGCTTAGAAAGGCTACCCGCAGTAGTAGTGGTGAGGTGACCACAATTTTAACGGTAGCAATAACCAGCAGTGGCTAGCCATGATATATCATCATCATCATAACATTCAATGTATATACCGCCCTTCAGGATGACTTAACACCCACTCAGAGTGGTTTACAAAGTATGTTATTATTATCCCCACAACAATCACCCTGTGAGGTGGGTGGGGCTGAGAGAGCTCCTAGAGGCTGTGACTGACCCAAGGTCACCCAGCTGGCTTCAAGTGGAGGAGTGGGGAATCAAACCCAGTTCTCCAGATTAGAGTCCCGCGCTTTTAACCACTACACCAAACTGGCTCTACCAATGACACCCAAGGTTAGTGATCATATTGGGTATTGCTAGTGATCATACTGGGTATTGCTAGTCACTGAGTTTGCACTGTGTAATTTGCCACAGCTCTTGTTTGCTGAACATGCTTGCTCAGTGACTGAGATTTTTTTTTTAACAAGCATCAATGGTTGTTGGCTATAGAGTCTATAGTATAGACCAAATTGCACACCCCAGTATTGGATGGCAGAAAAAAAAGAGTTGAAATGTACCCAGTGAAAGTTATTATTCAAGTTTGCAGCTGATGCTGCTATAAACAACAGTGCTGATTCTGTGCCTATCTTCTCTCCCCCAGAACCCCACAACTCACCCTATATATGTGCTACTGAAGAAATATTACAGAATACAAAATATCTAATGCTCTCTCTATATTTATAGCAGCTGCCTCTGGAACTTCCTACTGCCCAGGGAACTTGGAAACCAAGCATGGAACAAGGTTTTTCTGGCGCAGATGGCTAAATATTCACCAGCTTCAACAACACTGTGGATAAGAGGTCATGCAGTTCAGAACATCAGCATCATCATAACCTTTATCATTATCTTCATTTAGCACTTCTAGCATGCAAAATTCATTACAATTATTGCTACTGAGCTGAAGCAGGAAAAGTTTTGCTGCCTGCTCTTTGTCTTATTTCATCTGACTCTTTATATTACCCTCAGCCTTGGTCAACTCAAATTGTCTGCCATTGTTCATGTTAATTAACATGATACAGCAGTAAAGGGTGAAATGCAATCCAGATCTCAAAAGATAAGTTAAAACATAAACACAAATGCCTACAATTAGAAGGATTCCATTCCTCTTACTCCCTCCACATACCCATATCATGAAGCTGAATAACTCTAATCAGAATAAAACTAGTAATTAATAAGTAAGATGCTGATTGTGGGTGCATTCAACGGGCAGGTGCTAGAGCAGATGTGGATGCCTGCATCTGAGTTGCCATGGAAACCGAAGCATTCACGGAACAGATAAGCTACCCTGGGAGGGAAAGAAGCATCTGTTGAAGGGGGAGGGGGTTAAAAAATCATGTGGCTTAAAATGGAACTGACAAGAAAACCTATTCGGGTATACAGCTAGCAAGGTGCTCTAGATTCTGAACTAGGTATTTCTTGGGACTTGACCTAGGGGGCTACCTTGGATGATGGTACTCAGACTTCAGGCAAACATCAGACCCTGCAACTAGCAAGCAACATGAAGCTTCTAGAGTAGCCAGGCCTAGTATTTATTTATTAAAAAATGTTTTCTGGCCTGATCTGGTAAACCAAGCAATGCCTTCTGCCTTCTACCATTCAACCTCTTCAGGCACTAGCTCAAGCACTGACACCAGAGAGACCCTGAGCTGCTGCTTTCACCATCCATACAGGGGCCAGCTGCTTTACAATACAATCAATACAGTAACAAACAGGGGAAATAATTTGAAAGTCCTGTCCTACTTCTACTTCATGTGAACTGGACAGTATGTAAATTTTCTATGTGCATGCAGCTTCCATACATATAAAGAATAAGTATGAAAGCTGTTTGTGGTGCCTAGTCCCCATCTGCCTACTGATGTGTGTTTTGCACTCTAAGATCCTCTGGCCTTCAGAAGTCAGACGCATAAACAAAATCCACCCAGTATGAGAGTAAAGGCAGGATCTATCTCAATTAAGGCAGGAAGGTACCCACCCCTGGCACTTTCAAAAGGAAGTAGTTTGGCTGCTGCAGAATGCAAGGAGAATATTAATAAAGGGTTTTCTTTGACTCTCCAAAACCTATGTCCATGAATAATGACCCAAGTTTTCAGGATAACAACCAAAGCTTTCAAGATTTCCCTCACATTATAGGCTTCAATCATAAGCCTAAGGAGGGCTATCAGTCCCTCCCTGGCCATTGCTGGCTGGTATGGGTCATGCCCAACACTCATCCTAAATCAATTATCTACAACCACACTAATTTCCTGTTTCTATTACATTGCTCTTGTACACTTCTCCAGCACTCCCTTACAATATAAAGTTTGAACTATTACATCTCGCATTCTGACCATTGCAGAAATGGGATATCAGATCCCAAATTTACACCAATCAAAGTTACACAGCCAAAATTCCACCAATGGTAGGCAAATTCCTGGGATGGAGGGGTGCCTCTCTGTCCGGTGATAGCTGGCAATCAGCCGGGCGAAGCGAGTGGCCTGGAGATCACCCAACATTGACAAGCCATCTGAGCAAATGGCCATGCACATGCTCCCATGCCCTGCACAATGATGTCATTTCCAGTTACTCTTTTTGCTGTGTTTTGGGCCTGTTCTTAAGGAATCAGCCCTTGTGCAATGTCATTGCTTCCTGTGTAACCAGATGTGATATTGCATGGGCCGTGCAAGTACCCATGCAAGGGAAAGTACCTGCTCCTCATGCTCTCCATACCCCAAAAACTCATGCTGGTTGCCAGGAGGGACCTGGCAATCTTAAACAATTGGCAGTGGTATCCTGTACTCTTGGCCCAAGACCATTGCAGATCTTAATTCTGCACCAAATTCAGCCAATAGCAGTTTACCTCGGAGGGCAATGCGCACGCGCTAGCGTTTGGACGCCTTGTCTCCACTCTCCCGAGGACATCCAAGTTAACAGCTTTAAAAGAATGTAAACTGCTGATTGAAACTGCTGAAACTGATTTATGAGACGTCTGGCACAACAAGAAGAAGCTTGGTGAAAAGAATAGGTGAGAGGATAACAGAACTTGTTTAGTTTTAAAAGGGAAGGGAGGACGAGCCGAGACAGATAACATGGCAGCTACTGTGAAAGGCTTATCAGAACAACTGGCACAATTTCAAGCACTAATGCTTGACTCCCAGACCAAAATACAAACTTCTTTAACTGAGCTAACAGCAGAAATGAGAAATTTGGGCTCAGAGGTTAAATTGGTGGCAGGCATTGCATCGGAAGCCAAGGCTCTTGCGCAACAGAACAAAGTGGAGATTGATTCATTGAAAAAACAATACGTAGACTTATCCGACCGTAATAGGAGGGGGAACATTATTTTCTTTGGTATTTCTGAAGAAGTTAAAGCATGTGATTTAGAGCGGACCCTGGTGGGATGGTTATCACAACAGGAGCTGGAAATAGAAGAAGAAGATATTGAACGTGCCCACAGACTCCAAACAAGAAGAATGGGGGGGGAACCGCGCCCGGTGATAATGAAGCTTGTGAGGGAGAAGTTACAGCAGAGGATATTCAAAACACTCAAGAAAAATAAAGAGCTGACATTTAAAGGCAGAAGGGTTTATGTGAAGGAAGATTTTTGCAAAGAAACGCTTTATCAAAGGACTCAAATGAAACCTTTTGCACAGAAACTTAACCAAAGCAACATTAAATTCAGCTGGGCGTACCCAGCATCCCTGGTTATTTACCAAGAGGGGAGGAGGCTTTGTGCGAGGAACCCTGAAGAGGCACGGGACCTATTAGAAACTTTGGGAGTAAATGTGAGGAATACTGAGTCAATCCCGATGGATGAAACGCATCAACCTCGGCCACAGCAACCGGACTCTGAGGAAGGTCCATCTAACCGTCAGGACAAGAGGCCAAGACTGTCTCGAGACTGAGACATATTAAGGGAAGTATACAAACAAAATTAAAATAGTATTAAAATGGTTATTAATATAACTCGGGGAGTGGAGGGTGCGCTTACCCCAGATGTGTAGAGAAGGGATGAGTACTCATCCCCAGCTCATGGCTCTACACAAGGGAAGGGGAGGGGGAGGGAGGGGGAAGGGAAGGGAAGTTGGGTATACAAAGGGGAATATCAAACTAAATATCGGGCCAGGGGAACAAAGGGAAGGTAAATCTGAGTTTGAAAATGGATAAAACGCTACAGGTGCTGACACTGAACGTCAATGGTCTGGGTTCGGATTTAAAAAGGTATAAACTTCTTAGATTTCTTAAACAACAGAATATAGATATAGCATGGCTCCAGGAAACACATAAATCAAAGAAAGATAAAAGACCTTTATTCAGAGACCCTAATTGGGGGATCTTGGCAGAGGCACGTGGATCATCAAAATCAAGAGGTGTGGCAATTCTGGCTCACAAGAGGAATGATATAAGAGTAATAGAAGTGATAAGAGATGCTGAAGGGAGGTTCATAATGGTTAAATGCCTGGTTGAAAATAGATTAACAACATTGATAAACATATATGCTCCAAATATGGGACAGAAAACCTTTTTATTAAAGGTATTAAAAAAAGCGCGTAGCTTCTCTGAAGGAGAGGTAATTTTGGCAGGAGATTTAAATAAGGATTTTAATAAAGATAACATAATTAATTGGAAACAATGGGATCTGACTGAAGTACACAAAGTTCTTAACCTAGTGCCCAAACCCACATATTTTTCAAGTAGACATAAAACCACCTCATGTTTAGACTATGTACTTATAAATAGAATGAGTACCTGGGAGGTAAAAAGAGTAACCACCCATCCAACATGGATTTCAGACCACGCCCCGGTAAGTGTAGAAATAATACTAATGCATAAACAAGTTAGAAGACCATGGAGATACAACAACATGATTATGGCTAGGGAGGAGGACAAGCGATATATTACGGATCAAATAAAGCTATACTTCAAAGAGAACAGAGGAACAGTGGAGACAAATACACTATGGGATGCGGCTAAGGCGGTAATTAGAGGGCAATGTATTATGAAAGAAAAGGAGATAAGGAAAAAATGGCATGCCGATAGGGAAGGGAAACTACAGGAATTAAGTAAGTTGCAAGAGGACCAAATAAAGAAATTTTGCCCCAATAGACATAAATTAATTAGGGAACTGCGGAAAAAACTGGATGTTCTTGACTCCATGGCATTATGGAAAAAGCAGGTTATGGTAAAAAACGAATACCAGAGAAATACACTTAATTCAGCCAAGAGATTAGCAAATTACCTGAGAAGGGAAAAGGAGAGACAAAGGGTGAGGAGTATTAAGATAAATAAAAAGGTGACACAGAATCCAGAGGAGATAAAAGGAGCATTTGAGAAATTTTATAAAAGTTTATATGAGGAAAAAGAGGTGAAGGAATTTGAGGAAGAGATAGGGACAGTGTTAACGGAAACTGAACGAAGGAGGCTTGAGGAGGATGTAAAGTGTCAAGAGATCGAGCAGGCGATAGGTAGCTTAAAGACAGGTAGATCTCCAGGGTTAGATGGTTTTTCAGCTGAATTTTATAGGGAAATGAAAGAGGTATTGATCCCTGAATTACAAGAAGTATTTAATAATATACTAAAAGGAGGAAAGGCCCCGGATACCTGGAGGAAAGCAGAAATAACGGTGATTTTGAAACCTAAGAGAGACCCCCAAGAAGTGGGTTCATATAGACCGATTAGCCTGCTGAATCAGGATTATAAACTCTTTGCCAAAATATTGGCAAATAGACTTAAGAATATTATTCGGAAAGTGATAAAAGAGGATCAATACGGTTTTATGGAGGGTAGAAACATTGCACACCCAATAAGAAATTTAATCAATGTCTTGTGTCATAGTAAATCTAGGAAACTGGCTTTATTAAAATTAGATGTTTATAAAGCTTTTGATACACTGTCATATCAATTTTTATGGACAGTTATGGCCAAATATGGAATTAGTCAATCAATTATACAAGTATTCCAGGAAATATATAGAGAAGGCACAGCGGTAGTTAGACTCAATGGGGAACATACCTCACAATTCTCAATTCAGAGAGGAGTTAGGCAAGGATGTCCGCTTTCCCCGTTCCTCTTCATAATGGCTATAGAACAACTAGCTCAACGCATTAGGAACTCTGGGAGGATAGAGGGATGTCAAATAGGCAAGGAAGAAATTAAATTAAACTTATTTGCAGATGACCTGATCATAGTTATATCTAATCCGAAAGAAGGAGTCAAAGAGACAAAAATTATATTAGAAGACTTTGAGTTAAACTCAGGATTAAAAGTTAATATGGCAAAATCAGAGATAATGTATATTAATGTGAGGATGGAAGAAAGGAAAGCGATACATAAATGGACAGGAATAGGTTTAGGGGTCAAGAAATTCAGATATTTAGGGATAGATATAGTTAAAAATGTTAATAAGATGGTAGAGAGGAATTATAATCGGACGTGGAACACAATATTGAAAGAAATGAGGAGGTGGGGCAAGAAGACATTAAGCATAACAGCTAGGATTAATATAGTGAAAATGTTCTGGACCCCAAAGTTATTATATTTGTTTCAAACGATACCTTTAGAAATCAATAGACAAAAAATTAACAGTTGGAATGCGAGAATAAAAGAATGGGTCTTTGGCAGTAAAAAAAGTAGGGTTTCTAGATATTTCATATATGCTCATAGATCTGACATGGGATGGGGTGTCCCAGAACTGGGAAATTATTATGAAGCATTTCAAATAAAAACATTAATGGAAATAGGGGAGAGAAGTGAACAAAAATGGGTTAGAATCGAGAATGAGGCAAATAAAGGGGTTGGAAGATTTGGAGTATTTACAGGAGGAAAGTTTAAATACAGTATGTTAGAACCGGGACCGAGAAAAACAGCATTAATGATTTGGAGGAAATGGCAACCGAAATGGTTAAAGGGAGTATCTAAACAAGTATTATTAGAGGCATTGGATGAGGAGGAGGAAGATGAGAAGTGGTGGAGATTACTTAAACAGAAAGGGTACACTAGATTGCAAGATATACTATGTGGGCAGTCACTTAAACCATTACAAACATTACATGATGAAATAGGAAGGCAATATTGGTTGAAGCTAATAGGTTTACATAATAGACTTAAAAAGATAATCGAAAATAGGACTCTGACGGCGGGGGAACCAATGGAGGAGTTATTAAAGGTGATGATAAACACAAAAAGAGGATTAGCAGGCAAGATATATAGAAGGATGATGTCTGATAAAGATCGGACAAGAACCCTCCTTCAGGGGAAGTGGAGCGTAGAAATTAGTCTAGCGGATAGAAGGGTTGACAGAATTATAAAAGGTATACAGGAGATAAAAGTGCATAAATTCAGAGAGCTGGAATTGAAATTCTACACGAAGTGGTATAGAACCCCGGCTATATTAGCTAATATGTTCTCAAGACTAAGTTCAAACTGTTGGCACTGCAGAAACGGGAAAGGATGGTACTCCCATATGTGGTGGGAGTGTGCAGAAGTTAAAGCTTTTTGGGAGAAGGTAACAGAGCAACTTTATAAGTTCTTCGCAATAAGACCAAAGATAGACCCAGAATTGATGTTAGGTAGTACTTTAGGTCATAAAGATATCAGAAAAGAAGGACAGGACTTATTTAAAGCAATGGTGCTAGCCGGTAAAGCAGTAATAGCATTTGGTTGGAAAGACAAAACTAAGTGGACGGAACTAAACTGGCAGGATTATTTATTTGAATACATTCAATCAGACATTATAGCCATAATTAATCAGGATGAGTCATGGGAATTAAGAATAGGAAAGATTAAGGAAAAATGGCATTTATATTTAAAATGGGTCATGGAGGGTCAACAACGGGACGTTCGGTGGAAGCTCCTAAGCTTGTGCCCCTGGCTAGAAAGGATGAGTAGCTAAAGGGAGGGCGGGAGGGATAAGGGTATGGGAATAAAAAAAAAAAAAAAGAAAAAGAAAAGGAAAAAAATAAAAAAAGAAAAAACCTAATAAAAGGAGGTGCTAGAATATCCACCTCTTTTTTTCGTTGTATTTTGCACTGAACATACAGCCTAGTGAAGATTTCTAGAAGACTCAAAAGCTTACTCACAATTTTGTGATATTTGGTTTGTGTTAATAAAAGTGACTATCATTTCATTGTATGGGACTTTAACAAAAAGAGTTAATGATATCAGGTGAAGTTCTTCACTGTTAGGAAATGGCTGAATATTTTAAGTGACTTCTGTTTTAGAAGAACTGCTTCATTTAGATCTGTAATTCAAAATTGTTTTTTTTAATTACTTTATAGCAAACATGGGTAAAGGGATCCTCCATCCAGAGTGAAAAAAATTCAGTGCCAATGACTGACATGCTACTCAGCAAGATGGAAAGAGCATGCTTTTATCTGGCTGGCTGGCTGCAAGGAAAGAGAAAACCTGAGGAGGAAGAGGAGAATTCACCCAACTTTGTGACATGTTGCATGTAGTATTTCACTTATAGTGATAGTGTATGGCCTATGGGCTGTTAAATTTGAATAAACTGAAACTAAACTGCAAAAAAAAAAAAAAAAAGGAATATTTTCTTTTAATATTCCATTTATCTATTTGTTAAATCTATCTTCAGATGTAATGTGGAACATTTTCTCTTGTTGTTATGGCTATAATACTATTGTTAATGTTAATTTGCTTAATACTAATAAAAATATTTAAAAAAAAAAAATAGCAGTTTACCTCCATTTATGCCCAGGAGGTGCATAAGAAAGATGTATCAAATCCTCTATTTTCATAGTTGGCTCTGCACCTGAGGCTTCTTATAATGCTTAAATCATAAGATCCCTCCCTCACCCCCCAGTCTCAGAACTGGTTCCATTCCAGAACCTTCCTCCTTCACCATAATCATGCAATCTCTGGACCCTCCTTGTTAAGACAGGGGAGAATGCTTTTACTCTCTCCTGCTCTGCTTCCCTTCCCAAATTAACCCTTCCTGTCTTTCTATCTGCTACACTTCTCTTAGCTTCTTCCTCCGCAATCATGCCATCTAACCTTACAGCCAACAGGGTTTCTCTGTTACAGCCGTACAGCCTAGGGACTCCTCCTCTTTTGATTTCAAAAACCCTTTCCTGCTTATCCCACTTCAGCATTTGGTCTCTTTTTGGGCATCCCATCACCTCTCTCTTCTTTTTGGGTTGGTTTCTCTGGACAAGCCACGTGGGAGGAACATAATTTGAACTAAAAGTAACTTTAATTGGGTATTTAGCTTTAAGAAATACAACTGAACACTGATTGTGTGGAGTGAATAGTTTTTATTGGATTGCCACATGTAAATTGCTGCTATATTGTTGCCATTGAACAGTTCAGTCTTGCTATGCTAGTGGCTTGTTCCCTCTCTTTTTAGTCTATATCTTAGCTCAATAAAGTTACTTTCGGTTTAAGTATCTGTCTCCCTTCAAACTTTCCTTCCCTGGGAGACTTATTGTACTAAAACTGGGATTTGTGTGTAAACAGACTCAAATGATTGCTTTTTGGTCTTGGGGCTTGTATTTTAGTTCTACTTATGTAAGGGATGCTCTTCACGCAACAGACCTGAAATGGGGACTGAGTTGGTTAACATACACATATGGAAAATGCATGCATTGTCCACTTCATATGAAATGGTGAGCATGCATATTAGATGCATTGCAGGGACAATGTACTTTCATAATGTGCTTAGCAGGCTCCCATTTTTCATGCACGTGTCTGAAGAGAGTTTATAGCGATGCATTCTAATCCATAGTTCTGCACAGTGGAGCCACGTAGGGAGAAGGGAAATCAATTTGTCCACCTCTTTGTTTCAGACTACATGTGATTATTCCTCAGAATTACCTACATTTCAGGCAGCCTCATTGATTCTACACACTGTGACTATTGTTATCAACAGAGAAATATTATATATACCGTTTGCATTACAAAGGTTTAAAACTCCTTATAGATGCGTGTTTATGTTTTTAAGAATTTTGTCCTGTATTGTTAATGCTGCTATAAATATTATGAGATTTTTTTAAAAAAAAAAATGGCAACCAAAAAAAACCCCACTCATCGTTAAGTTCCATTGATTTTGATATACAAGTTAAGCACATGCTTGAATCTCTCTTAGAAATCAATGGCTCGAGTGTGCCCGCTGCTCTTTTGCAACTGTTAATAAATTCAGGAGTGGATCTTTTGACCTTGCTGAGTTAAGTCCCAAAAGACCAATCCAGAGAGAGATGATCTATCAAAGACACTTCAAATATTTACTCAGTGCAATGATGTATGTTTTGGTGATGTCAAACACATCCTTAGCAAATGCTAGAGTATGGTTAGAGTAGGATGGGACAGAGCCAAGTTCAAACCCTCACTCAACTATGAAGCTCACTGGGTGACCAAGGAGCAGCCATTCTCTCTCAGCCTAATCCACCCCACAGGGCTATTGAGGGGACAAAATGGAGGAAATGAGAACCATGTATGCTGGGTCTCTTGGAAAAGCAGTGGGATAAAAGTCTAATAGACTGATATATCTAGGAATTAAGCATATAGATGATGGCATTTACTCATTTTAGAGATGCAGAACATAACACTCACATCCAAGAGGTGATGACCCCATGGTCATCCCTTTTTTTTCTTTGTGCACCCATAAAAGCTCTGATAATCACATATAATATGCACACTCTCTGAATACCAAATATAGGTGCTTCATGTAGCCAGTTAGAAAACAGTTAGTAAAGTAGTAGGAAGTACTGGCTCAAACTGAATACAATACCAAAAAACCAAACCACCCCTTTGCTCCTGTCACAAAGCAACCATTTCACAGAGGCCAATCAAGTTAATTTTCTGTCCACATCACCTTCAGACCAATTCTCTTTCAATTAATAATAATAACTATGCTTATATACCACTTGTCTGCACAGAATGGTGCCCCACAAAGTCAATATTATTATTTTCCCCAGAATATAGCTGGGGAGCTAGTGCTGGGAGGAGTGGCTTACCCAAGGCCACCTGCTGGGCTCATCATGGCAGTAGTGGGATTCAAACCAGCAGAGTGCTGATGTGTAACCCAACCACTTAAACATTATGGTACAGCAACTTATAATGTCACCCAATTCCATTATCAAAAAATGTCACTCCAATTCAGTTCCTCTTCCATTAATATATCTGCTCCAAATTCATATTTATATTCTCCTTCATTTAATCTTCGAAGTACAAATTTCCTCTTTATTCCAGACCTGAAAGAAGGCAAAGTCACTATTTTTGTCATGCGTCGTTTTCCTATCCAATAAATGGAGCCAGTCCTTTTTTCCTCATGCCTACACTTAAAGAAGTTGTCCCTGACCTTGTTGAACCCACGGGCACTTCAGGCATTTTGATAACAGGTAATGGGGTTTCCAAGCAAAATGGCTGTCATGTTAGGTTGGGACCAACCACAAAAAGGAGCTGGGTCTAATCACAAGAGCTTCCTAGTCAAACATTCTCCTGTAATAGAAGCAGCTGTTTCTGAATGGAAGCTCTCAGTAGGCACAAAGATGATGACTTCTGGGCTGTTCTAAAGAATCTCCTACTCCAGTGATGTGGATGAAAACCAAGGTTGCCTCTTTACTACATGGAATAAGCAAGAGGACATGAGGAATTACATTGGCAGGTAGGGCCCAAAGAGCCATGGCCCTGCAACAGGAGCAAGATTAATGTTGACATCTCTTCCAGTTTTGGAATTGGAATGGATGTCACAGGATCACTAATGCTCATTCTGAAGTCTCCACACCCATTTTTGTTCCTGTGGACTCCCAGCTAGGAGCTGACTATTGGCAGGTGTCAGGCTTCACTGACTTTAAAAGACAGCACATAAGGCACAAGTAGGCATACAAGGGTGGACTGGCCATTATAGCTGCCAAGAAAGGTCCCATTGGACTGAAGGCCACCATTGTCATCAACCAGGACCACCACAGCCCTTTTTGAGGCAAGCCTTGTCTTTTGAGATGAGACTCACTCATCCTATTGGGGGCCTCCTTGTCCTGTCTAGGGTCACCCCAACTAAGATAAGATTCACCCGGTTCAATCCAGGGCCACTCCACATGAGATGAGGAGAGACCCGTCCAAGGTGAGGTGACACTTTCACAGGACAGCTCAGGCCTTAGAGGAGTTGCCCAAAGTTGTCCCACCAGCCAGTCTTCTCTCCATGGGGAAGGTTAGGCTCTGGTGAAGGGATATGTCAGGGAGCGGAGGGGCTCTTTTCCCAGGGCACTTTGGCTTCTCAATCTACTTCTTTGGGCAGGGCAGCTGCCATCCAATCAGTCCTCAGACAGCTAGCCTATCTTCAGTTACAGAGCCACTCCTCTTCTTCTTTGGTGCACAATCATAATTCTGCACTTCTAGACAGGAGTGGATGGGAAAGAATCTTGTGAACTGCAATTGTGTTGCATATTTGACACACTCCAAAGAGAATGTGTCAAATATAAGAGTTTTTTAAATCTAGTTATGTGCATGTATGTTAATTTATATATTTTTAAAACTATTTTCTTTTTTATACATTTTCTATTAGAGAAAATGGCACACTTAAAAACGAATGAAGTATTGGCATGTTCTGGACACAGAATGACCAGCCAGCTCTGCCAGTGTATTGAATCCTCCTTAAAACATATTATTTTATTCCCTCTTTCATTAGCAATGCAGTGTTAAAAAATCCTTCTTTCTTGGTTTCATTTCAAACAGTGAGTATTGGAGTCTTATGTTGCCTTCAGAGAAAATATTTTAATTTGCACCTGTAAAAATGACAAAGGAACAGGATGGAGCAGGGGGTGCATAGCATAGTAGCAAAACATCCAAAACATCCAGGTCTCTAGTCTCTACATCTGATTTCTAAAAAAATCTTGTGTATGTATAATCCAAGAGAACTCCCAGACAAATAGAAAAGCGAAGATGTATCAATACCCTTAAATGAAGGGACATACATAAAAGTGAAGCATTGGCTTTATTAGCTCTCTAGTAATTCTTGTGTGTGACTGCAGCGATACTTATTGCCAGTGCATCTTTGTGACATCTTTGTGACCAGATGAGATGGATAGCATCTCTGCAGAAATGGCGCATACCCATAAACTACAAGGCACCACTTAAAAAGAAGCAAGATGGTGAAAGTTCTGTCTTCTCTCTTTCCTCCCGTGCAGTATCTTTTGCTGGGTTTTGCTCTGAATACATCCTCACTGGGTAGTGTGCAGCCAGCAACTACATACCAATATTACTTCCTCATTTGCTTTACAGTCTCTTTTCAGAGTTTTCCAGACCCCACCCCATCACCCTCCAAAAACATCCTCAGCAAATATTTGGATTTCAAATACCAAGCAAAATGACAGCCACATCATTTGAACTCTGCATGCAGATGGTTGACATTCTGGAAGGGTACAGTTCAAAGTCTCTGTATTATCAAGGCGGATGGGGTTAAAAAGATGTACAGATAACACTGGCTAAGTCCATTACAAGGCAGTGATGTATTGATGGGAGTGGCTGGCAATCTTCTCATCTAGAAGAAAGAAATATTATTTCAGTCACAAATCTCAGGCTCTCCTGCTACAGAAATGGATTGTTCCTCCATGGCCATTTCCCACATTGGTCTACTAAAGTTTATTTCACAAGAAAAGGTGGGTTGAGGCTGCAGTGTGGAATAGCATTGTTATAGGGAGGAGAATTTCTTTTTCTGAAATTCACTTTTTTAGGTACAGCCATTGATTACTCTTACTCTTATTCTCTTTTTTCTCTTTTAAAAGAGGGATTCCTCTTTCATTTCTCTTTGAAGAGAAATTGACACACCCTTTTGTAACCTTGCCCTTTTTTTTGCTACACATCTCCACAGAGTGGTGCTCTAGCAAGAGGATAGGGAGGTTTGGGAAGACATGGCCTGCCTATTAGCATCTACAGAGTGAAAATACTAAAATTTTCCAGAATCTCCCTTTCTGTCCCTTCTTTCATTGAATTTCTCTTTGATCAAAAAAGAATTGATTAGAAACAATCCGAATTCCTACAAAGAAGAAGCAAAATGGATTATTGGATTCCTATCAGAAATGGGATAAAGGAGATTTCTCTTAACAATGCCAGAATGGAAGGACATTATCCCATGCACTACACAGATCCTCAACAGAAATTATGCCAGGTACAAGATGGATATCTTTTGGCTTTATACAGCTAATAGGAGCTGGGGGGGAAGAGAGATTTTTAAGGGGGAAAGGGTTAACTTTTTTTAAAAAGCAGCACTGCAAATCATGGGGTCCTATTATGGATTTCCCCCGCACAAGGTGCAGTTTGGCCTTAGATTATTTTATCTATCACATTTGTTATCCTTTACTTTGTTCCTGGAACTCACTGGATAAGAATAATTCTGCATCTCTTTCTCCAACTTGCTATAATTTTGCACTGGGCCATTGTCATTGGGTGGTGGGGGGGTTGTTTTTGTTTTTTGCAAAGGTAGCTTTTTTCAGCCACATTAAGGTTGTTGCTGGAAAGACAGGACAGAAGCAGGTTTATGAGCAGTACCATATAGGTTTTTAAATAAATATATAAATGAATAACTGTAATAAATACACAAATAAAATATCATACTGAAGCATGCAGAACATAGATCAGCATAAAACATTTGTACTGGGAACACTTAGTTTATTCGAAGCATATTTATTTGTTTCTGAAAATACCCTCAAACTACTACAGAAATGCTGTTCATTATTATCACCATCTTAATTTCTGTACATCTGAATCAATCATGGTATGATTATTGCTTGAATATTCTACGATTATGTTCTGTACATTTTGTTGGAATGTGCAAATAATTCTGTCTATGCAATGTTGGAGAAAAAATCTTTCCTTAGCATGTCTTTCTTAATAGAAGGAAATGTAGCACCCCATTCTCAAACACCACTCATTAAAATAAAAGTAAAACTAATTTTCCAAACACAGCAAGATAATTTCCATTTCTGTGAACTTTATTTTGAGGAAATGTTTCAAAGAATCCACTTGGCCCAAGGAGCTTAGTTTGAAGAAGAAGAAGAAGAAGAAGATCCCTAATCAAAAAGTGAAGCAGAAGGAGAAAGAGTTTTGAAGCCTGTCAAAAGAAAAGACTGAAGTGACTGAACAGACGTGATACTGGCTGGGTTCTTTGGAAAGTAAAGTTGAGAGTCATTCCATTAGCTATGGTTGCATCTAAGTGAGGCCTTTACATAGCAGCCCCACAGCTGTCATATTTATGCACGAATGATCACACAGAGATGTTAAAACAGTTGCCTTCTACTTCCAAGAACAGTCTCAGTTTGGTAAATGAAATAAAGCTAGAAAACGCCACATGTGGATGTAAGATCATTACTGTTGATCTTAACCTCTAACTGCAAATTTGGTGTAATTTGGATAATATAATATTACTCCCATAATCTGTTTGTGGTGGCAAAAAGCACAACTGAGACAACCAAATAAGCAATCATAAAGGAAAGTCTAGAAATGCCCACATCTGTCTTTATTTACAACAAAGGGAACTTTAAAAAATGAGGGGACTAGTCAGAAGGAAGGTGAAAGGGAGAATCAAAAGAGTGAAATCCCTATTGAATGAATGGAAATTATTTAAAATCATGCTAATTGAGGGAGAGGTAGAATGTAACTTTTCTCACGTAAGGAAAGGTACCGCCAAGTCTAAAGGGATGCCAGCATTGTTCACAATCCAAGTCAAGAAAGCCAATAAAAGGCAAGAAGTTTTCCTTTAAGAGGTGGGAAAGGAGTCCTTGTAATGAGGTGAACAGAAAGGAGCATAGGTTCTGGCAAAACAAACAGGTTGACAATGAGATGAACAGAAAATTTGAGGAGTAGATTGCTATAAAGCTTAAGATGAACAATAAGCATTTCTTCAGAGCCAGTTTGGAGTAGTGGTTAAGAGTGCAGGACTCTAATCTGGAGAGTTGGGTTTGATTCCCCACTCCTCTACTTGAAGCCAGCTGGGTGACCTTGGGCTAGTCACAGTTCTCTGGAGCTCTCTCAGCCCCACCCACCTCACAGGGTGTTTTGTTGTGGGAATAATAATAACATACTTTGTAAACCGCTCTGAGTGGACATTAAGTTGTCCTGAAGGGCGGTATATATATTGAATGTTGTTGTTGTTGTTGTTGTTGTTGTTATTCAGGAGCAAGGAACCAGCCAGGAAAGTGTTTGGCCATTGGATGACAAAGGAGTGTAAAGATTGCTTAAGGTAGATAGGTAGAATGAATTCTTTGCATATGTTTTCACTGTGGGAAAGATGGGGCTTATACCATCATACCCACACCAGAGTTGCTGTTTTAGGAAAGGATATTTAAAGTGCTGACTCTAAAATGCAGAATCATAAAGAGGCGGCAAGATATAATGTTCTAGTATTAATCCTACTATATAAAAGGCTAACCGTGTTCCAGACAACTCACTTCCTACCTTGGTGCGCCTCCAGAGGGCCCTGCCATGGAGGGAAGCCCAGAAGAGGTAGCCCATCGCTCCAAGAGGGTGCCACAGTGGGAACCCCAGGCTGGGATGAGGCACAGAGCAAGTGGCAATGCCTGCCCCCCCACCTTCACCCAGCTGGGATCAGGAGTGGAGCAGGTGGCAATGCCCTCCCCCACCTTCACCCAGCTGGGATCAGGAGTGGAGCAGGTGGCAATGCTCTCCCCCACCTTCATCCAGCTGGGATCAGGAGTGGAGCAGACGGCAATGTCCGCTCCCCCCTTCACCCAGCTGGGATCAGGAGCAGCAAAAGAAAAAGAGAGGCTCCTTCACACAGGATCCAAAGGAAAAAAAGTAAGATGCTTACACGTGAAGGAAACAAATTAAAGCAATAATACCCAGTGAAGTTGCAATTTACTAATTATAAATCTAAGAAGTCATTCACTGATAAGTGTAAATATCAAAGCCAAAATATGTTCATGTGAGTTATAAATATCAGGCACAACGCAGGAGGCAATGCCCAACCCCTCTTCACCTGGCTAGGATCAGAAACAGAGCAGGTGGCAATATCCACCCTCCTTTTACACGGCCGGGATCAGGCATGGAGCAAGTGGCAATGCCTGCCTGCCCCCGCCCCCACCTTCATCATGCCAGAATCAGGCATGGAGCACATTGGAATGCCTGTGCTCCCTTCACCCAGCTGGGATCAGGTGCAGAGCAGGTGGCAATGCTTGCCCCCCCCTTCAACCAGCTGGAATCAAGCATTGAGCAGGAGGCCATGCCCACCTCCCTATACCCGGCCGGGATCAGGAGCAGAGCAGGTGGCAATGTCTGACCCCTGCCTTCACCCAGCCAGGATCAGGAGCAGAGGAGAAAGCAATGACTGCCTGCCCGCCCTCCCCTTTCTAGAGCTCTTTTTTCCCACAACAAGCTTTGTTACTAGTAGACAAATATAAAACTAGCAAATCTCTACACCCAGGCGCACACATGTTTCTTGGTTTCTTAAGGAAGCCAAATGTGAACTAGTTGATTTTCTAACCAAGCTGTGTGACTTGTTGCTAAAATCAGCTTCCCTGAAAGGAAACTAGAAAATAGCAAAGGTAACCAATTTTTAAATAGATGTCCAGAGAAAATCCCCCCCAAACTTTTTCTCCCGACCCATAATACTAGAACTCTGAGGTAACCAGTGAAGTGGATGGATGATAGGTTCAAGACCCATAAAATGGAGTATTTTTCACTCAATGTATAGTTAAGTTGTAGAATCCACTGCCAGTGGATACAGTAACGGCCACCAGCATAGATCACTTTCAAAGAGGATTAGGCAGATTCCTGGAGAACAGGTTCCTCAATAGCTTCTAACCATGATAATTAAATGGTACCTCTATATTCCAAAGCAATAAACATCTGAATGCCAGTGTGAGGAAACAACAGCGAGGAAGGTCTTGGCTCTCTATGTCCTGTTCGTTGGCCATTCAGGACTAGTTGACCAATTTCTGAAACTGTATGCTACTGTCTACACCAAGATTTACTTCGTGAAACTAAATGGGCCACTAGTTCGATCCAGTAGGGTCTTAGGGTCTTAGGGTTAGGGTCTTAAAACAGCCTTTAACACAGTTATTATTTACTATTTATTAGATGTCATGATGATTCAATTTTAAAATGTTACAAGTATGAGCTTTATTTTATCATGTTTGCATTAAATTCTGGTTTCCTTTTAAAGTGAGTTGTTTTATTTTTATTTAAATAAAGCGAGTTGTTTTTATTTAAATAAGTGAGTTGTTTTATTTTATTTAAATCAGCAATCAAATGATAATTTAGCATACAGGGCTGATTTAAGGATCACATGAAGCAATCTGAATGCTGGAGAGTATGATATATGCTTACTACTACTGCTGCTACCAGGGCTTTTTTTCTGGGAAAAGAGGTGGTGGAACTCAGTGGGTTGCCCTCAGAGAAAATGGTCACATGGCTGATGGCCCCGGCCCTGATCTCCAGACAGAGGGGAGTTTAGATTGCCCTGAGCGGCGCAGAGGGCAATCTAAACTCCCCTCTGTCTGGCGATCAGGGGTGGGGCCATCAGCCATATGACCATTTTCAAGAGGTTCCGGAACTCCATTCCCCCACGTTCCCCCTGAAAAAAAGCCCTGGCTGCTACCCTTTGTGCTTCCTCTCACAGTGTTTTTCCTACATTGCTCAAGACAGACATTGTATACCATTATGGTATGGCAATATCTTGAGAATGAAACCCACATATAAAGTGTTCTAGCCCCTGTCTAGTAAACTAGGAAGACGAATGACCATAACGTAACTCAATTTTTATTCTTTCCCCCTTAACTTTCTTCAGAAACTTACTCACTGGCTGTATGACATTCATGGCAACCCACTGAGAAAGTTTAATGAAATAGCCACCAACACTCAGTCCAGACACAGCCGGACAAATCTGACTGTACTATAATGTATGCCATGTGAAAAATGACAAATAATTATCATCTAAAGTGAAGGTAATATAGATGAAGAGAATCAGAATTATCAGAGCTTGGCATCAGTTTTTTCCATGGGCTCCAGCACATATGCTCATTGAGTAGCCAATTATTTAAAGTTCTTGCAAAACATCTTAGAATCATAGAGTCAGAAGGGTCCAATCCCCTGCCCAATGCAGGAATAGCCTAAAGCATCCAGATACTGTTTGAGGACAAGAAGTGCTTTCAAGGTAAAGTCAACACTCCATTTTTCATAGACAAATACTCTGCAGATCCTGTAGAGGGATTTGGTATGCAGCTGATAATAATACTTTTGGACACTGTCCAACCAATTCAACCACTACTATAGAGTCAAAAGATATTATTTCCCCCTTTCCAGCAGGTGGAATATTTGTGCCTGTCCTGTTTTCAAAGGAAAAATAAGACTCCTATTGGACCAGAGGCTGGGGAAGATAGTCTTCATGCAGCCCAATCAATTACATTTGGAGTTTGGAGACAGTATTTATGCCAGCTCCATTTCACTGGAGCAGGCATTTGCTGAAAGGGAACTGACACCCTTGGTTCTGACTGAGCATCATAAACGAAGCTCTTAGTTTTTTTAGCAGAAGGGTGATGAAGCTTAACACCTTTTGGCATAGTTTGGATGTGCAAATAAATGGATTCTGTTACCATGGAATCCTAACCATGTTTACTCAAAAATAACCCTCAACAAGCTCAGTGGCACTTACTCATGGGTAAATGTGCATTAGCCTTGCAGCCTTCAAGTACTTCCTGAAGTGCCTGTAGTCACCAAAGCTGCACAGAAAATAAAAATGCAAGGCAGACACGCAGTCCACATACTGCCCTCTCTGAGATTCTCTGTGTCTGAACTCTCCAGCTTTTACCCCCACCTATTTCACTTGTCTTTAAAAGATTCAGTCCTGCCATTCATTTACCCACACAATCAGCTGGGACTAGAGTTCCCACATGCCTGCCAGTGGTGGGCAAACGCCCGGCTGTTTGCCTCAGTGCCAGGAAGTTGGCAAGCTACTCAGCAATCACCGACCACCAGCCCACAACCCAGGAAAACACGCAGCTTGTGTGCTCTTCAAGAGCATGGGCTGCTGGAGTGCTCCTGCATCTTGCATGGAGCTGATTTTGGCTCCAAATCACCAAGTCTGGGAGCCCTCCTGCAGCCCGCCCAATGATGTCACTTCCAGAAGTGATGTCATTGCACTGAGGCCAGGAGTGCTTGAGCATAAAGTGCACGTGCAAAGAGAATAGCTCTGGTGAATACCACTCTCCCACCACCAGTTGCCTAGACCTGGCAACACTAGCTGGAACCAACATGGGAAGCCAATTGGTTTGCTGCAAAAGTCTCTCTTTCCAGCTTTCTTCAATCAATCCAATAGGATTTCTCCAAGAATGTCCTGCCTGGCCACTGACTAGTGTATTTGATTCTTTCAATCCTTGCTGTCTGCTATGGAAAACAAGGAGATAGGTGTATTGCCACATTAGCAACTACAGGGGAAAGAAAAGGTGCGTGCATGGACCTTGATCACAGTGGTTGCAGGCTTACTTAATCAGAAAATATTGGACATTTATATGTCAAGGGTTTTTTCAGTTTTTTTACTGGACAGAAAGGGAAAATACCATACAGTTCAAAACTGGACATCTGGCCTCCCGTACAGAGATGTTTTATCAATGCTTCTGAACACTCTGTTAATAGGGCTGCCCTTACCTACCCAGTGGCAGGCATGCTCCCATGCTTCACAGGGGCAAATTTGGACTCCTGCAAAGCATGGGAGCATGCCTGCCGCCAGGTGCAATGATGTCACTTAAGAAAGTGATGTCATTGCGGCTGGCAGGAGCACTGTCCTGGGAGGTTTTTTGCCTCCAGGGCCTGTTCCCTGGGTCTTTTCCCCACACCAGGCAGGTGAGTGGCGGTGGTAAGCAGAGGCTGGGAACAGGGGCACCCCCAGTCCCATCAGGGGATCCAGCAGCCCTACATATTAAGGTGTAACTCATCAAGAATAAAAGCCAAGTAATGAATTATAGCAGACTTGAAGTAGCTAGTGGGAAGAGATGCAAAAGTCCTCAAGGTGTGGAATGGAGTGCACCACTTCAGATTACAGAAAGGGAGTATATCCTTTTTAATGTTACAAATCCCTGCAAGCAGAAGCTTCTAGGCCCAATTCTTTTTTTAGATATATAAATGGTTTTATTGGATTTTATAGTAGGGAAAAGGGTTACAACAAGACAAAAAGGGCCGATTCCACACCACCTTACCTCCCGCGTTTTTTCCGATATTATTGCGTCATGTGCGAGGGCGCAATAATCACCCGCGTGTTCACATCACCTTCCAACTTCCGTCTTTCTTGCGCGACGCCACGATCACATCCCCTCAATAAAACCCGCAATGAACGCGTGGGGGGCGTGGTTTTGCTGTGAAAAGTCTTGTGCCTTTTTTTTTTTAAATCAAGCTGTCGGTATACCAACACGATACTATCCTGTCCTGTCGAAACCACACCCCGTTAATTGGCGCTGATTGGCTCTTTTTCCTACCACCATCGATAGTCTGCAGTGATTGGCCCCCTGTTTGGGCGGGCAATTTTGAAATGTTTTTTAATGCTGGGTCCATGGAGTTTTTATCTCTGTTGGTAGTAGGTGGATTTTTGGATTGCTCATCATGGCTCCTCGTGAAACCATTTGATTAAGGTGGGTGATCACCTGTGATCGGGGAGGCGTCACCCACTGCGGACCCCTGTTGCCCCACTACATGACATGGGTTCCGCGATGGGCAATCAACATCCTGGTCCGTCCTATGCAGCATTCTCCCCAGCTTTCATCTGGAGATCCACTCTTGCAACATGACGGAGCAGTCGAGCTGAAAGCTGACATGACAGCTGGCTCAGAAAAATGTTACGATGCGGTCCGTTCTTATTCCGGGTAGGTACATGGTGGTTGACTGAGTAGCGGTATCGGCATACCGATGAATTGCCCTTCCTTTTTTTCCTTTAAGTGCGGGGGCAGGGCCGCGGAGATGAGGGGTGCGGATTGATTGGGTGATGCTTTAGGGGATGGACAATTTAATGAGCTAATAGCGCGATGAAATTTCGGTGGTCTGCTGCGACGCCGTAGCAGTACCATTACGATTTTTTTTTAAAAACGTGTGAACAGAGGAATGTGTAGCACGGCGGCAGCGAAAAACTAGCGCTAAAACTAGGTAGTGTGGAATCGGCCAAGGTTTCAATAGCAGATTCGTGTACAAGACACATATCCATCCATCCATAAATACAGCAAGACATTACATACCCAGTTAGCGCCCCTTCTACCTTCAATCTTCCCTTTTAATCTCTGCAATTATTATTTACATTCTATGCTTTCTTAGCCACTTTATTTCTTAATTCATTTCTAATAATTCTTTCCTTTATATATATTACGCATAAATCACATTTCCAATCCCTTACATTTTAACCAAAATTGTTAATCCCTTAATCATTCCTGGAGTAGGAGATAAAAATAGAAAAATAGAGAGTATAAGCAGAAAGATAAATGATTCTTATTATATATCAATATAGGAAAAAGGAACATTTTTACACCAGTTTTCCCTCATTCTCTCCTCTATTTTAACCCAGCCATCTTCACTTATAAATGGGAATTTTCATAATTGTGAGGTTGGGAAGACCAAATAAGTGTTTGGCTTAAACACTAATATATATTCTAGAGAGGGTAGGTCTTTCATCTGTTTATCTAAGCCATCTACACTTATATATTTGAATTTTCATAATAGTAAGGCTGGGAAGAATAGGTAAGTATTTGGCTTAAGCACTAGTTTATATTCTAAAGAAAATAGCTGAAGTTTTGGAAGGATTAAAGAATTCCAAAGACCCAATTGTCACATTATCACTAATCCATTAACAGTAAATATACAAAATCTAACATGTTGCAGAACATCTAAACTTTCAATAAGTCTGTATTACATATCACTAAGCATAGAGAGGGAGCCTAAATCATAATCTATGTTTCTCCTTCTTTCTCCCTTTCAAACAAAAAACAAAAAGAGGAGACAGAAAGCTCCATCGGTCCTCCTCTCTCTTATCCCTTAACAGTATAACAGGTTAGAGCCACAGATAGATATAAAAAGTTAAGCCTAAATTATTGGATCACAATCTGGATTTCATTCTCGTTTTTTCTTCTTCCTCCCTGTAAAATGGTACATCAAGTCTTTTTCCCATCTGCACCCCCAAAGACAACTCTTCTTATCTTCTAACCAGTTCTGGAAGGAGTTAGTAAGAATAGTGTTAGGACTCTGTTTATTCTTCTTCTTTAAGATACTTTGCATTCTTCTCTCATTCAGAAACGGTACGCTGGGCTTCTTCTTCATGGGTTTGCTTCGTTGCCCCTCCTCTTTCTTGTTTATGCCTTGTCTTTTTACAGAGATGTACTGATGTGTTCCTCCATTTTGCAGGCTAAACTTTTCCTCATTCCGTTCTAGTTTTCTTTCAGCTAGGTCTGCCCCTTTAGAAATTTCTTCTGCCTTATCAAATCAAATTTATTATTACGGTCCTAGACCAGCAAAAGAATTACAGGAATGATCAATGTTACAGAGATAAACTACTACAAATGCTGCAATCCGACTGGACTCAGGCCTGATAACAATAGAGCCCAGATTATGGATTGCAGCAATTCTTCATTGGTTAAAGTTAACTTTTTCCCCTAAAGGACTTGTAAATTTAATGATAACTGATCATTGTACACCATCTTGGGCCAGCAAGATAGATAGTAAACTAGCCTCCTGTGGCTTATCACAGCAATTATTGCTCAGTATGGGTTATAATCAAGCCAAAAAGGCCATTAAGCAGAGAATAATAGAGGTCGAGAGACAACAAGACTTAAACAGATTCAAGGTGTTACTGTTTGATCCTGACCCCATGGTTAGGCTAACCCCTATGCCTTATCTTTTCAACCTTGCCAATCACGAACACAGGAGAACCTTTATGTTAATGCGTTGGGACGCTCTCCCAACAGCTGTACTGGAAGGCAGATACAAAAGAACGCCACTGGAAGAACGCCTGTGTCCCTGTGGTGGTGGGAAAATAGAATCGCTAGAACATGTCATCTTCGACTGCAAAATACATATGCAACTTCGAGAAGTGTATATAAGGCCTATACTTTCTGCCCAAAGAGCTTTTCTACTTTCAAAAACGCTCTCGGATAGATCCCAGGACATAACACATAAGGTTGCTTCTGCCTTATCATCTTTTATAGTGTTTTTATCCATTTCCACTCCAAATATCATATCTGCTTTAGTTATTAATTCAGTCATCAATTTAGAAATTTCTTGCAAGTTGGAAAATACTTCTTCTGGGAAAGCCATTTCAAAGTTACTTATAAGTGTTATGTCCAAACTCTCATTAAAGTGGTAGAAAGCTTTGCTTTTATTTATATTTTCAAAGGATTTATTGCTTTCCAGCCCTCTGCTGAGAGAGCTTTCTTTGCAATCAATCTTCCGTGCCTTCCTCCCTCCTCCCAGCCTTCGCCCGGGCAACCGCCTTGCAATCAAGCTGGTTAGCCCTCATAAAGTCATAAAGCAATCTTCTTACGTGATGGTAAGTCTTGTAGGGTCGCAATGCTCCGTCTTCCAGTTATCTTTACTTGTCTTATCAGGAATATGCTTTGTTTTCGCTTCAATTCATTTTCACTTGTTGGACTTTCAGCTTTTGTAGCTTCATAGCCATGTTGGCTACTCCTTTGGTCCTTGCTTTTCAAACCGGTGTGGGGGCTTCCTGGGGGGTTGCCAGTCCCCTTGAGCTCCTCCACCTTGTTCCAGCCTGCCCTCCCTCTCCGTGGGGGGGACTTGGGGGCCCGAATTCTTGAGTCCTATGGAACCAGGAAGCTCACAGCAGAGAGCTCATAACTCAGCTGCCATGCCTTCACTACTCCATCCTGGAAGTCCTAGGCCCAATTCTTTATGTGATATGCAACTATTTCTATAAAGTTTCTACTTCTGTGAAATGGAGACATCTAAAAGCAGAACTCCCTCTCCCCCCCCCCCCACACACACACACATACAGAGTTTAAAATGATATCAACCACTCAACTGCCTCAGGATACTATTAACTTTATTCCATCACATGCATAGGCCAGACCATAATAGTCGTGTAGAGAACTCAAGAAAGGGCCACACCTATGTAAAGCAGGCCTGAATGGCTAGCATGAGTGCTCTGATTCAGTTGGAAAGCCTTGTATTTAAGGTTATCTAAAAGTTATATCCATGCTGGTCCACTCAGGCATGGAAGTCATCAATTGCTTGGGCAAGGGCAACAGGGGGGAAATAAGTGTGAACATAAGCATTTAGTTTCTGTAGGGAATTCGCCCCACCTCTCAATGCGAGGCCAATTCATTTTCAGACTGGAGGACTTTCATGCTGCTAGAGAAAGGAGAGAGGCTTTTCCTCACAATGCCGTCCAAAATTGCAGTCTGCAGCTGAGCACATCTCAGCCGGAGAAGAGGGTGAAATCGCTTAAAATACAGAGCCAGTTCTTGCTCTTAAATGGCTTTTAGACAAAAACAAATGTTTCTTAAATGCAGAGCCGCAGTTACGTTACCCATGAACAATAGCTGCAGTGTTAAATATCTGGGACACTTCAATGGCTTTTAAATCATTCCTATCCTTTATCTTTCATAATGTTTTCTTATTACAGTCCATTCCATTCATCTTGTAGCCAGCATGAAACGAAAGGCTACAGGACACAGAAATGAATGCATTATTAGATAATAGGATGAGCCTCTGTGTATCTGAAATAGAAATAATTCCCTAAGGTGATGATGAGCTACAGCTACAACCCACAGCTAATTTATTTTAATGCATACACCAGGTCCAAAATGTATACTACCCAAGCTGAAAAAGACAAGCTTAATCTTGACTGGCCGATTATAATTTCAGAATTAGATGCTCTGTTCTGGCCACACTTGTGGGAGAAGATTATTGTATCAAAGACATTGCTAAGATAGCCCAGCAAAGAAAAATAATGACAAACACCACTGCCTGAGTGACGGAGAGCACTGTCTCTGGACCCATCCGTTTCAGATTTCTGGGTGGGGCAAGGGGACAATTGAAAAATAGAATGGATGTTATTTTTGCATTCCTTCCAACAATCAATTGCAAAGAGCAGAGCTAGGGACAGTACCGACTAACAGACTCCAGTGGGAAAGGAGCTGGTTGCAGAAGCTTTTCATTTGCACCTATAGCAAATGCTGGCCTGTACGATGCTGTTGCCAGAGACCAAAGTTTCCCTAACCTGCCTTATGGACATCTAAATCCTGTCCGAAGGAAAATGGCTTGTTTAACCACCTTTTTTCTCAAACTCACTCCCCTCCAACAGCTCAGCCAAAGTTCCAAGGACCCTGATTTACTGTTACTGACTCACTGAATACCCCAGCAGGGTTTAAAGGTTTCAGGGAGGGGACAGGAGGTTGATCTCTCCAACACAGAAGCACAGCTGTAAAGTGGAGTTCATTAGAAAGCAGAGGTTTCCTGGGGCGCTTGCATCCCAGGATTTGTATCCAGTACTTTGGAAAAGGGCGTTAAACTTGGGAGCTTGGGGGTTCAGCATGGGGTGCTGAGGGGGAGCAGGAGAGAACCCTTCTAGTCTGAGTTTCCTGAGAAAGGACATACAAGCTCCACATCAGCAGGAGGACAATGTACTACAGTATCCTTTCTGCTATGGAAATTTGCGCAGATTCAATCTATTTCAACCTTTAAATACCTTCAAACAACCAAAGCAATTATGAAGGAAGAAAGCCAGCAAGGGAGTGTGAGTTAGTGTTTTGCAGGGAGCGCTGCATGTATGATTGATTGCCTGCCTGCTGGGCAGCAATTGTGGGCATGGGCTTGATGCATGGGGCTCTTGGCTCTCAGGCAACAGGTTCATTCTCTTGAAACTAGGGTTGCTGACCTGGGGAAGCTGAGGGGAGAATGAGAGGTCTGTGGACAAGACCTTCAGGGATCTACCAGAAGAGTCCTACTCCTGTGCTGATAGTTCTTCTGCTGTTCTGGAGATTATGGTTGTTGAGGTTGGACGGAAGGGATCCCTTTGAAAGGACCTCTTGAGGAAGAGAGAAGGGATCCTTTTGAAGGGACCCCTTCCTTGGCCAATTTGTGGAGATCCTCCTGGAGCTCTGCACAGTCATCCTTGGTTATTATTCACCATCCTGAATAATTTTGTGTCATCTGCAAACCTGGCCACTACTCTCCTCACCCCCAGTTCCAGATCATTGGTGAACAAATTAAATAGCACTGCCCCCAAATTGGTTGAGGGATCATGGATTTATTAATTACTGCAAGTTGAATTTTTTTCCCCTGGGGGTCATTGGAACTTGTATTGGGGGATCAATTAGCCCTCATAGGATGAAGAAGGGCTAAGTGATAATTTAATTAATTACATGCAGGTTGGAATTAGTTGGAAAGTTGTTGTAATTGAATTAGGATAGAAATGAATTCTGTGCCTGGTAAATGTGATTGGGGGTATGGGGAAATATGACTATATTGAGACTCATATTGACATAACTGAGGGGAACTGAGTTCCGTTGCTGTGTTGTATTATTTCAGGGTATGCTAGGGATTGGAGGTTATGGGGCGGGGGAGGAGAAAGGAGACTAGGATGGAACTGGGGATCCCAGTGCTCTGGGGTCAAGGGAGGTATGGCGGTGGGACAAGGTTTTGGAAGGGAAGGCCATGGAGACGTGGTAGGGCTCAGTGTCCTTCCAACCTTTGTTCCATCCTGAGGCGTGCTGGTTGTGGGGCTAGGAGGATGAATTACCTCCCTCTGGCACTGATGTTGTGTAACACCAGGTCTATAAGACTAAGACACTACAAGATTTCTTTGCAATGGAAAATGTAGACCTGGTGTGCATGACTGAGACCTGGGTGAGGGATGGCAAAACAGTCACCTTGAAAGAACTGCCCCCCCCCTCCAGGTTTCTCAGTCCTTCACCAATCCCGGATGGATGGTTGGGGCAGGGAGTGGCTATTCTCATTCGGGAGTCTTTCTCCTTCAGGCCACTCCCTGAACCAAAGTTCACTGGCATTGACTGTGTTGGCCTGACATAGGATGCTGAGGAGAGCTTGGCTATCTTTCTGGTGTACCGGCTGCCTAGCGCACCAGCAGCTACCCTATTGAGCCTGTTGGACGTGGTGGCGGGGTGGGCTTTGGAGCACTCTAGGCTGTTAGCTTGGCTGACTTCAATGTCCACGTCGATGATGCCACCTCCTCACAGGCTGTAGACCTAGTGTCATCCATGGCAGCACTAGGGCTCTCCCAATTTGTTTCAGCTCCCACGCATCAAGCGGGCCACACACCAGATTTGATCTTTGGGATGGGAATTCAGGTGGACCGTGATGCCATTGAGGCAGTGCCATGGTTGGACCACTTTGTCCTGAAGGCCCGTCTGGGTGTGCCAGCCCCTCCCTGCATAGGCGGTGAGCTGATTCATGCTCTCCTGTGGAAACTAATGGATCTAATTGGTTTCCAGAATGCTCTGTGGGATCCGATGCCCCCTGGTGGTTCGTTAGATGAGCTGTTGCAGGACTGGTATGGCCATCTCTCCAAAGCCACTGATGACATTGCTCCCCGTCACCCTCTCCACTCCTGTGCCAGACTAGCCCCCTGGTACACAGAGGAGCTACGATGGTTGAAATGGGAGTTGAGATGGCTGGAGCGAGTGTGGTGGCGGAATCAGATCGAAGAGGCAAGATCATCTTATAGAGCGTTTATGAAGGCCTATGAGGTGCCTGTGAAGGTGGCAAAGAAGAATTATGCTGCCTCCATAGCATCTGCTAGCTCATGCCCGGCCAAATTATTTCAGGTAGTTTGGTCCTTGGTCTCCCTTTCTCAGGGAGACTGCCAAATTAGAAATTTGGCTACTAGCTGTGAGGCTTTGGGGAGCTTTTTTGCAGATAGTCTTGTCCCTCCGCTGCGACCTGCCAGCCACAGTTGATACAGTAAGGGAACTGGAGACTCCTTGGCCATCATCTGGTCCAATTTTAAATCACTTCAGTCTGGTGTCCCAGGAGGATGTTGACAGGATCCTGTGGCTGGCAAGGCCCACTACGTGCTCCTTGGACCCCTGCTCCTCGTGGCTGGTTAAAAGTCAGTACTGATGTGCTGAGGGCCCCGTTGGAGGCCATTATTAATCTATCACCGAGCTCTGGGGGTTCTCCCAGGGCATTAAAGGAAGCCATAGTGAGGCCCCTCCTGAAAAAGCCAACCTTGGACTCCACCAATCTGTCCAGTTACCGCCCAGTCTTGAACCTCCCATTTCTGGGTAAAGTGATTGAACAAGTGGTGGTGGAGCAGCTGCAGGGTTTCCTGGAAGATGCATCAGTCCTGGAACCATTCCAGTCCGGTTTCCACCGGGGTCATGGGACTGAGACAGTGTTGGTCGCCCTCATATACAATCTCCGTAGGCATCTGGATCAAGGTGGGTCAGCACTGCTGGTGTTTCTAGATCTCTCCGCAGCATTCGACATGGTTGACCATGAATTGTTGACCCATCACCTTGCCGATGTGGGGATCCGAGGGACTGCCTTGCAGTGGCTTGTCTCTTTTCTCCACAGTCGGGGACAGAGAGTAGCACTGGGGGAGAGGTTATTAGTGCGCTAATCCTTGGTGTGCAGTGTCCCACAGGGGGCATTACTCTCTCCATTGTTGTTTAATCTCTACATGTGCCCTCTTGCCCAGCCGGCACGGAGTTTCAGACTGGGTTGCCATCAATATGCAGATGACACCCAGTTGTACCTGTTGATGGATGGCCAGCCTGGCTCTGCTCCTGAGGCCATAATTAGAGCATTGAGGGCCATGTCTGAATGAGTGATGTCTGAGGCACAGCCCCCAGCCTCGCCGGGAGGAAGCAATGGGAGGCCACCGGGAGACAGCTGGCCTGCCACCCCAGCCAGCCATCAGAGCCAGAACCTGCCTACACCAGGGGCAAGGGGCAAAGGCCCAAGGCCCCAGGGGGCTAGAAGGGGCAGGGCGAGGCCAGCTAGCCCCACCCTTCAGGGAGAAGGCAGGGGGCTGAGCAAAGTAGAGGGAGGAGGCCAGGGTAGGGGTAATAGGGACCCAGCAGTGGCCCAAGCAGAGTCCTTATGAGGAGAAGCAGCCCCAACAGCCCAGAGCCACGCCCCAGCCTGTACTCCAGCTAGAAGGCAATAGCCAGGCTCAGGGAGTGCCAGAAGCCAAGCAACCTCAGGTGGAGCTGCCACAGCCATTCTGGGGGAGGAGCTGGGCAGCCAGCCAAGGGGCTGCAGCTGGACCTGCCTTCAGAAACCAGCAGAGTCAGGGAAGCTTGGCAGCCAGGCAACAAGACACAGCTGGTGCTGGTCAGTGGAGCCAGATCAACTACCCCAGCTACAACTACTTGGGGCAGCCCAGAACCAGGCTGGAAGGAGGGCAGGGCGGGGAAAGGAAGCCCTATAAAGGATGGCTGGGAAGAGCTCTGGGGTGGTGGGTTTGAGGAGGAGTGATGGTGTGGAGCTGAGCAGTGCAAGAGCAGAGGCTTGGAGGAGAGTTCTTGGAGGAAGGCAGGGCAGAGATTGCAGGGGGTGAGCAGCCCAGGTTGAGCAGGCCAGCGAGTGGACTGAGAGGGAGTCTGGGTGAGGTATACCACCCCTCCTTCCATGGAGCAGGGTCCTGCAGCATCCCTGGCACCCCTCTGATGTCAGAGCCAGCCCGGCTGGCGCCCCGCCCAGCGGCAGCAAGTGCTGACAAGTGAAGCAGAGCAGACTGAAGCTGAACCCCACACAGACAGATGTCCTGTACCTGGGCCATGGCGGGGGGGGGGGGTAGATATGGGAATTCAGCCTTTGAGGGAGCACCACTTGTGCCCATTTCATCAGTCAGGAGCCTTGGTGTGATGCTGGACTCCTGTCAATGGAGGTCCAGGTCAAGGCAGCTGCCAGAACTGCCTTCTTCCATCTTCGGCAGGCCAGGCAGCTTGCCCCCTATCTCTCAACCCATGACCTAACAACAGTGATCCATGCAACAGTCACCTCCAGATTAGATTACTGTAACTTGCTCTATGCAGGGCTTCCCTTGGGCCTGACCTGGAAACTGCAGCAGGTCCAAAATGCTGCTGCTTGTGTCCTGACAGGAATTTCACTCAGGGCACATGTGACTCCAACCCTGCAGCAGCTGCACTGGCTCCCCATGGAATTCCAGATCAGGTTCAAGGTTCTGGTTCTGACTTATAAAGCCCTAAACGGACTGGGACCAGCATACCTGAGGGACTGCCTCTCCCCATATGTACCTCGGAGGGCTCTTAGATCTGCAGGTAAACACCTACTGGTGGTCCCTGGCCCCATGGAGGCTCAGATGGCCTTCACCAGGGCCAGGGCATTTTCTGTCCTGGCTCCAACCTGGTGGAACTCTGTTGGAAGACACTCAGGCCCACCAAGATCTTGTATCTTTTTGGTGGGCCTGTAAGACGGAGATGTTCCACCAGGCATATGGTTGAGGCCAGCACTGGATCCATCTAATTAGCCTCCCTGCTGGTCTCCTGCCAGTGGGGGGGGGGGGGAGCATATGGTCCATCTGCCTCCCCATGCTTGAGGAGTTAAGAGTTTCACCAACCCACACCTCCACCCTCTTCTTCCCTTGTGTATAGTGGACAGGGGCAGGGGAAAGGGTGCACCATCTGGAATGGTGAAATCCATGTTGGTACTGAGATGTATTTTATTGGTTTTATTTATTGTAATTTATTTATGATTGTTACCCGCCCTGAGCCTGCTTGTGGGGAGAGAGGACTAAAAATCTAATCAACCAATCAATCAATCTCGATCCTTGTGGGACCCTATTGCAAGAAGTGTTCATTTATTCCTGCTCTTCGCTTCCTGTTGTTAACCCAGTTTTTAAGCCATTCATTCCTTATGTCCTGCTTGTTGGCCCTTTAGGGCAACATCTTGGCCACTGTGTAGAACAAGTTGCTGGACTAGATGGACCATTGATGTGATCCAGCAGAGCTCTTCTTATATTCTTATGTGCAGGAGCCTATCTTCTTGTACTCTTCTGCTTGCTCTATCAATTTGTTGACATAATAACAATTATGATTATGTCATTTAAAATATGTCCCTTAATACTGGACATCCAGTCCTAAACATTTGTGCTAATGCATGTTACATGCATTCCAATAATAACAACCTTTAATCAGTGTTAATAGAAGCATTACCAGAACACTGAACAGCTGGTTGAGACTCTATCCCGCCAAGGGACCCAGTAGAGCAACAGTGCCACAACCACCTCTTCATCATAGTTTTTTTATGCTAAAAACTCCAGGGTGGCATAAAATATGTCCTGGTAGTGCATGTAGAGAATTGCTAGGTTACTTACAAAGGCTTCCTAAAACTACTGGATGATTCAGAAGCAGCTGGAGAAAGTGTGAGCTGTTGCTAGGCAGTAACATATTTCTTGTCTCTTCCTCATCCCTCTCTTTTGATGGGTCTCTTGACAGCCTGAGGATTTGGGCTCTGTTCAAATATAAGGGAAAGGAAATAGGGGATGCGTTGGCAGTAGGATGAAGGGAAAAGAGGAAGAGAAGAAGGATGGTGGTTCTAGCACTTTTTACAACTTTGGTCTCACTGTGGAGAGAGGATTTCCCAAAAAGCATGGGAACCTGGAATTTTCTCAGCCAATGCTCCTCATTCCTCTTCCAGTTTGTAATACTCATTTTTCTGCAATGGTACACACATATCCTAAATATATCTGTTCATGGCACTCAGAGTCTATCTACCAGCATTGAACCACTCTAGAATGGAAACTGGCATATTTGTACGCTTGTCCATGTCAAGAATTCCTTGCATGCAGAACACCTTACACTGAGGAAGCTAGTGTGTAGTGACTCACCTTATACAACGGGAAGTCTCCGGTTCAACCTTCACCCAACCATCAACTCTAACAATGTTTGGGTAAAGTTGGAACCAAGGACGTCCCATGATATATGTTGAGTCACTAGCGTTAGTGCTAGCATTGCATCACCCCAACCATCTTGGGCTATGTCATGCCTCAGGTAGGGTGAGCCACTGTATGCTGCCACCACTCTGGGATTTAGGGTCCCTTGGGAAGGCCCAGAGTACCCTCCCAACCCTTCTGACCTCCATAGCTCAGCCAATAACCAGGCGTGAGGACCCCGCAGAGTAACAACAAACAAAAGGAGTTTATTTACAAGGAGATCAGTTGATATAAAACAAACAAGCAAGCAAGCAAGGTGCATTAGCAACAATAGATGGTTGAAAGCAAAATAAACAAAAGGCCCTAGTGCAACTGAACTCACTTTCTCTCTGTCTGCCAGGCCTGTCTTCTCACCCTACCTGGATGAGGGCCTTTCTCCCTAGCAGAAACCTCCTCTAGCCTGTTCCCTGGGAGGAAGAACACAGGCTTTTCCCCTCCCAGACTTATTTAGCACCAGCCCCCTGTGTTCTGATTGGCCAAAAAGGGTGCCAAAACGGCCCAGGGGCTCCTGGGAATTGTAGGCAGGCCTACTTCCACTGCTAACAGACTTCTGAGGCCTTGCTAGGCCTTCCTGGCACAGCCAGATCATGACAGGCTAATACTGCTGGCCTATTTTACTGGGTTGTGGAAAGGATGACCAAGAAAATGGTTGATCAAAAAGCTCCATGACCCATTAAAAGCTCCTGTAAAAACATATTTATTGTGACATAATAATCCCAGCAATGGAGTCCTGCTTACCTGAACATTTGTGCATTTGACAAAACGAGTTGCAGTATACCAAAACTTATGCTACAATAAAATTGTTAGTTTTATCACATTGGAAGGTACCTCTGGATATCTGCTGTGTGGGGCAACAACAAGGTAGGCTTTGGCTTCTATGTTCTGTTTGCAGGTGTTTCACATAATCTGATTGGCCTCTCTGATAAACAGGATTCTGGTCTAGCTGGACCCTTAGCAAGGCTGTTCTTATTCACGGGGGTGGGGTAACAAGAATGTTTTCATGTAAGAAACCAATACCATGAGAATGTAATCTGAGCTCATGTAAATGAAGGGCAATGGACCTCGTTTTTAATATGCCTTTCTTCTTCATAACAGTCCAACGGGAATTTAGTGGAGTTCATTTGTTAAAAAAATCTGAAGAGCTCCAAGGGAGGAGAAAAGAGACACCAGGTATTGCAGGTATTGCAGCTGCAATGCAAATATGCATTGGATAGTTTATGAAATATTGCTCAGAAATGTGAGAGAGTTAAGAGCTTCCTGGTGAAACTGAAGGCCTTCATAAATACCAAAAGAACTAAGAAGAAATCACTCCCTTTGTACGCTTCACTGCTCTTCTGACAAGCCAGAAAGAAATCTTAGCTACAAACATGCATGGCTGATCTTCCCGAGTTTCAACTTTTTAAGAATAACAATTAAGGAGAAAAATCAAAAAGAGTCCAGTAGCACCTTTAAGACTAACCAATTTTATTGTAGCATAAGCTTTCGAGAATCAAGTTCTCTTCGTCAGATGCATGATCCGAACTGGTCAAATACAGAAGAGGAGGGGAGAGAGGGGAGAAAGAAGGGGACATATATCACAAGGAGACAGAATGCAATTAGCGTGGAGGCAGTCAAAACATTCCTTTGCTTGGAAATGTAAACATCTCCTTTTGGTGTGTAGTCAGTTAAAGAGAAGAGCATTATTCCAATGGAAACATCTCAGCTTTTAGGCAAGTTGCTTATATGTTGCTCTGCTTAAACATTCTCAGGACTTAGGGTGAAACTATCAACAGCACAGGCCTGATATCCACATGGAATCCCAATTCCTTGGTTCCTCAGAGCTTGACTTACCTCATGTCCTAATGCCACCAGGCTTTCATTTTCCATATCTTCTAGCAACAGTAAATGATGTGGACAGGGGGTAGTGAAGCACAATGGAATGATATCAGGGCATGAAAGAAATGGAACTATACATTACTAAAGGGGAGAAGAGAACTCAACAGGAGCCTGCTGTGTGTGGTAGTCTGTTGTACTGTTCTCAAGGATTTCAGTTACTGTACCAGTTCATTTATGTGTGTAAATATTTATATCCCACTTTTTCTCCCCAATAGGGACTCAAAGCAGCTTCCAAAATCATTCTCCTCTTCTTCATTTTATCATCACAGCAACAGCACTGTGATGTAAGCTAGTCTGAGTAATCACCCAACAAGTTGCCATGGCAGGATGGGGTCTCTCAGATCCAACCAACACTGTTACTGCTACACCATGCTGACTCTCAGTAGAGCTGAAAAGTTGTTATAAATGCCAAGCCTTGGCTCCTGTGCATATTCTTTAATGGCTGGGCTTTTCTGAAGAGAGTGCCCACATTGCCCCATGCCCACTACCAGGCCCCTCTTCTTGCCCACACATCCACATGACCCCACTTGCTCGTACATCATTCCCCTGCCTACTCACAAGTTCTCCCACTACCTGTAGTAACAGCTGTCACACTGCCTGCATGCCCTTTCCCTGATGGTGCTGAGTGGTGGGTACAGCTAGAAGTGCCATTGCCATGGCCACAACGAATGCTGATGCTTTGTGCACCACCCACATGCCCTTCTCTAGCAGTGCTAGGCAGCATTTGCAGCTGGAAGCAGAGGAAACAACACTGAAGAAGGGACCTCTGACTCTCAAAAGCTTATGCTCTGAAAATCTTATTGGTCTGTAAGGTGCCACTGGACTGAAATCCTGCTGTTCCAGTGCAAACCAACATGGCTACCCACCTAAAACTATACTCACAAACAGGCAGTGACGGGTGGGAGTGCAGGCATCAGAGGAGATGTGGGAATCAGCAGCAGTGGGAGCCACCAGAAGCCATGGGCCTGGTAGATGCCCCACCACGCCATGTCCTGATGCCAACCCTGCCCTACAGAGCTGGTTTCAAATATCTGCCCAGCCCAGAAGTCTCCAGGATGACTGGAAGTTCATAAGCTCTCTAGTTAACTTACCTTGTAGGGTTGTTACAAGTGTAAAATGGGGCAAGTCACACAGGCTGTGGCCAGCACAAATGTGATAGGCCCATTGATGCCACCACATGCTCCTTGAAGGAAGGAAGGACTCCACATAAATAAAACAGAAAAGCATATCATGGGAGGAGGGAGAACAGGACACACCTACAATTTATTTTCATTTGCTTTGTTATAGAGAAAGCAATCCATTTGCTCGTTCACTTTTTGGTCGTCTCCCAAACGGCCCCTGCTTTTGAATTCTTTGTCAGAGTTTAAAAAGGAAATGGCAGGTATCCGTCCCCTCACGGATCAGTCGTGAGGCAAAACTGGCAATGCAGAAAGTGTTGTCATTCAAAACTGTCATTTACCAAGATGCTTAGAGATGTTGCTGCTGCCATCAAGCACATTGGACAACTTGGTAAATGACAGGCTGCAAAGCCTCGGAAGACTCTCACTCAGAGGCCCACATCACCATCTACTGGAGGCAGCCAGCATCACGCCGTCTGCTACAGAGAAGTAAAGCAAAGAAGCTCTTGCTTGCTTTCAAAATTATCGACAGCTCAAAATTGTATGACACAAAGGGGACTTTCATATAAGAGCAGCTTACGCTCCCAGTTCTTTACTCTCACACACAACCCAGTATGAGAGAACTGTCTGCAGGAAGAAAAATAGATCTCCCTTCTCTCATATAGAGCCATGCAGTATATATTTCTTACACTGGTTCTGCTGTGCCTTATCAACTGTGAAGACAGGGAGGGAGTGAATGTGAGTAGAAGCTCTTACATCAGGACCAGAGTGGCACTACTCTTAGGATCCCTGGACTGCACTAGTGTGATTGAGGGAAGACAGCCAAACTTAACCAAACATAGAAGTTGTGTGTAGCCCAGCTCTAGTACTCATGCACAGTAGGCTAAAGACCCCAGGTTCAAACCTTTGCATCTCTCATTGAAGAAACTCATGAATCAGAACTTGAAAATACTGCAGATGAGCTCTGCAAGGCAGAATAGATAAATACTGGGCTAAAGCAACTTTGGCCTAGCAAAAAATACAAGGCAATGTTTTTTGTTGGCTGCAGAAACCATAGCTCAGTGGTATAGCGCCTGGTCGTCAGATCAAAGATTCATTGGCATTCAATGAAAGTGGTTTAGTTAGCAGAGTTGGGAAAGGCTTTGGCCTAACACTCTGGGGAGCTGCTGCCAGTCTGTACGTCCCAGATAGACAGTGTGGGTGGCTTTGGGCATGTAACTGTCTATCACTAAACCCCACTATTCTTGGAAGAGTAAAATGAGAGATTACATCAGGAAGAGCTATAATATACTTCTTGACATCTAGTTTAGCTCTTCTAGATTCAGGAAGTTGCCACATGTATTTCTGATGCATGTAAGATTGGATGAAAAAAGCTCTCACAGCAGCGCTTGCATATTACGCTTTCTCTGACATACTGATTATCCTACCTGAGGCTTCCATTTCACAGTTATGCGTGTTTTCTTATGAGCACGCAAAGTAAGTGCTTCTGCAAAAAAAGTAATTATACATATCGTTCTTTGACATCTTTGCTCTTCACCAAGAGTTTTTTGTTTGTTTATTGAAGCCCTTTGTTTGTTTGTTTGTTTGTTTGTTTGTTTGTTTGTTTGTTTGTTTGTTTGTTTGTTTGTTTGTTTGTTTGTTTGTTTGTTTGGACATTTGTAATCCGCTTTTCTTTACTCGGGGCAGACTGAAAGCAGCTTACAATATCAATACCCCACCCCCACACACAGCAACAACAAACTCATAAAATTCCGCAACTCACAAGTTACCTAACAAGAAATCAACCAGTTTTCCAGAGACTAATCCATGAAGTGAGGACGGGGCACAGCAAGTGGTAACAGTCTGCTCAGGCAGGCAAGTACATACTTCCTTCCCTCCAGGAAGTTATAGGGGTTGTACGGGAGGGGCAGAGCAGCTGGCAAAAATTCTGGCCTTGACAGAAAGTATCTCCCCAGGCAGGCACTTACACACTGAGAATGTCCATATGAGCCCTGGAATCCCAGATTTTCAATGGACTGCAAGATCAGAGCAAGAATGATTATCCTTCATAAAGTGCAGAAGTAGGGAAGGATGCTGTGATAGGCCTGAATATGACACACAACCGTTTGAAATGATGGAGGAAAGGCTGTCCAAACCATCTTCTCTGTGGTCCACCTGAAGAAAATGTCTAAATCCATCTGCATATTAATACTTTTCTTTAGAGTTCTACCAACCCTGCCAAAGCAAATAATGATGCTTCCTATTTCGATGTGTTATCAAACAATCCTGTGAGGTTTAGTAACTTCTGTTCCCATTTCTGTAACTTGCAAAGCATTACTAACTGTAACTGTTACTGCCCCGACTTAAAAAAAAATAAGATTCAGCCCCAGAATTATGTTGTCCTTTAAGAATTCCATCAGGAGTCTGCTTATCAGGCGTGCTTTTGTGAATGAGTATTATGTGCACATGCAATGACTGCATTCTCACAGTAATTTAGTGCTAAACCTGTGGCATTTTCCATATGAATCTAATTGCATACAGTATTCAGACTCCAGAATCAATAAGACAAAGTCCCACATGTGCAAAAATATCTGGAATCTTAAGCATGCAACTGGCAGTATTGAAGGAACAGCAGAGTAAACAGAGCCAGCCAAAATACGTATAGATTTTCTATAGTAGCCTACTTCACTGAGTGGAGAAAATGGAACTGAAAATAGAATTTGGACAACAGAGTTTTGGTATGGAAATACAAGTACAGAATTTACTTTGGTGTACACAGAGAAACATACAGGGGAACAGGATCATGTCCATTGCCCTCCTAGCACACTCAGTATAATATCTGCAGAGTATAAAAAGCAAAGTTTCCAATCTAACAGAGCCTAAACATAGTTGTGACATGCTTAGGCTATGTGCAGACATTATGCTGGGGGGGGTGTCAGCAGGTGCAATCCACTTCCCTGATACACATGTTCAATCTATTAAGCAGTAATATCTATACATTTATACTGATTCAGACCATTGGTCTATCTATCTAGTATGGTACTATACCTACTCTGACTGACAGGAGCTCGGGGGGGGGGGCTTTACTAGCCCTCCCACTGGACATCATTTAGGTAGAAATGCCAGGAACTGAACTTGAGACCTTTTACATGCAAAGAAAGTATGTGAGCTATCTTCAAGCAGTACCCAGTCTTCTGGGCATGTGTGTGTGATGATGTTACAATTTGAACTCCACTCTACCCAATTGTTTTCTACGGAAGTGAGCCATATCTAGGCTGGCAGGAAAGTGTAATGTTGGGTGTAATATTTGGGAGGGCACCTGTAATCCTTAGGGGGGGGGGAACTCTACCTATGTTGAGGGCTGAATATTGACAGACATTCTGCAAGAGTGTAAGAAAAAAACCAAAATACAGCACAGATAGAAGAATCTCACCTTTCTTTGAAAAATACAAAAGAACATTTCTAGCCCTAGTTGTTTCAAAGTGAAATGTGAAAGTATTTAAGCGATGTGATGGTGGAGAGTGCCATCAAATCATAGCTGACTTATGGCAACCCCTGATGGGGTTTTCAAGACGAGACTAACAGAGGTGGTTTGCCATTGCCTGTCTCAGCATAGCCGCCCTGGTCTTCTTGGAGGTCTCCCACCCAATTACTAAGGCCAACCTTGATTAACAGCTGAGCTCTGATGAGATTGGGCTTGCTTGAGCTATCCAGGTCATAACTAGTGAGATATCAGAAGCCAGAGAAAATGGCTAAAAAGATGACCAATGGACTGCAGGCTGGTCTTCAGTACCAAGGACAGCTCCTCACTCTTCCCTGAGGCTCACTGAAGTAGAATAATCAAAAAGAGTCCAGTAGCACCTTTAAGACTAACCAATTTTATTGTAGCATAAACTTTCGAGAATCAAGTTCTCTTCGTCAGATGCATGATACAGAAACTGGTCATCAAATATAGAAGAGGAGGGGGGAGGAGGGGAGGAGAGAGAAGATGCAATTAGGGGGGGAGAGGGAGGATCCTCCCTTTCCCCCCCCCTTCAATTGCATCTTTTCTCTCCTCCCCTCCTCCCCCCTCCTCTTCTATATTTGATGACCAGTTTCTGTATCATGCATCTGACGAAGAGAACTTGATTCTCGAAAGTTTATGCTAGAATAAAATTGGTTAGTCTTAAAGGTGCTACTGGACTCTTTTTGATTTTGCTACCACAGACTAACACAGCTAACTCCTCTGCATCTATGAAGTAGAATAAATTATTCAAATAAAGAAACCATGCAAATTGGCTGTATTTGCATATTCCCTATATACAACTCTGTCTATAATTATAAGAGAGAGCTTTGGCAAGCAGGAATTGGTGTTTACTGAAGAGCAGAGCTCTGTGACTTTTGGCACGCACATGTTCTCCCAATCAATTGTCTTCTCAACGCTGATGCCTCAAAGAAGAGGTTAAGCACTCTTGCAGTATAATCAGAGATAATGTGCACATATGCTGGCACTAGTTTTTGTTCTTTTCAAAGCAATTGCCACACTGGATCTGCATGAGAGCCCTGCCAGCTTTCTAATATAGTGTTAAAGCCTTCCAAGCTTCTCCCATCAATGGCTTATTTTCCCCCTTTCTTCAAAGTACCTAGAATGTTAAAATCCTCCAAATCTAAATTGACCAAGCTGAGTGCACTGTTAGAGCATATCAATAGCAATTGGGAATCTTGGAACCAGATTTCTGTGGGAGTTGCTGTAACAGGATTTTCGCATTACATATGCCATTCAGTAGTCCCCAGTATGAATGCTTTTTTTCCTCCCTTTTAAGCGAAGACAGGGTTCTCCTCACCTTTAGTCTTTTTTAAGCAAGATGTTGTTTGTATAATTTGGCACGTCTATTAAGAATAAGTCTTGTAGAAATGAATCTGGCAGGCCTCCATTTCTGACAATAAAGCCACTGTGAGGCACGGATTAAAAATTCTCCATGCGGCTTCGTTTTTGTAACACATTCCATTGACTTAGGAGGTGTCGAGTTGTTTCTCCTCAGTAGATGGATTAAAAACCTTTAACAGTGGTCTTCTTGATGAAAAGTTCTGCATATGTAGCTTTTTTTAAAGAAACCTATTTAAGAGATGATAAAGAGCAAGAAAACTGATGTTCTGTTTTGCTAGATCTTCTTAAAGTAGACATAATGAATTTAAAACCCCAAAGTCTATTTTTATTATAAGAATGTCTGCCATTGCAACCCCAGCCGGAAGGAAGAGACAGACACAGGCTTGGAATAAAGGGCCGTTTATTAAAATGACCATAAAGGTAATGCACGGCAAGAGCTAACTAAGTGGTACAGGTCAGGCCCTGGGGTTGGCACACTGACCACCGCCTTGCCTGTCTGGGCCCGGGTGTAGGCCATCTCAGGGATGGCTGCAACCCGGCCAGCTAGGCCATAGGATCCCCACTCAAGCACCTGTTGCGCCCCAGCTGTCTAGCATGAGGTTAGGTCTTGTGCCAGGGGATCCCCTCAGGCATCTGCCCCCCGTGACGGTAGCCGCCACAAGCATACCGCCCTAATGACAGACCCTGTTCCCCAACCTTGGGGAATGCCACAGGGGCTCACCGGCCCGCACTCTATTCCCAAAATCTCCTGCCAACTACTAACAAAACAGCACAACCCAACAATAACTCAGAACACTTTCATTAGTGCAAGGTAGGCGAACCCCCCCCCCCCTTCCCAAAAGCCAATCAGGGAAAAGAGGGAAAAATTCCTACCTGGCTCTGAACCCAGCAGCCGGCTATTCCTGCACTAAAAACAGGGTGAGGTGGGTGGGCCGAGCGCTTGAAGAGACTGCAGCTGGAGAGAGCGGAGCCGCCTGGATCAGGCTCTTGGCTCCGCCCCCCAGCTAAGCCCAGGATGCCTGGGAAGGGAGCCTGTCTCCTTTCCTCCAGGGCGGGGCCGCAAAGGACGGCTCCCAGCTTGAGTGGCATTCTGCCGTGCTGGGAGAGCCGCATTGCAACCCCAGCCGGAAGGAAGAGACAGACACAGGCTTGGAATAAAGGGCCGTTTATTAAAATGACCATAAAGGTAATGCACGGCAAGAGCTAACTAAGCGGTACAGGTCAAGCCCTGGGGTCAGCACACTGACCACCGCCTTGCCTGTCTGGGCAACACCCAATGCCCCGGGTGTAGGCCATCTCAGGAATGGCTGCAACCCAGCCAGCTAGGCCATAGGATCCCCACTCAAGCACCTGTTGCGCCCCAGCCGTCTAGCATGAGATTAGGCCTTGTGCCAGGGGATCCCCTCAGGCGTCTGCCCCCCCTGACGGTAGCCTCCACAAGCATACCGCCCTAATGACAGACCCTGTTCCCCAACCTTGGGGAATGCCACAGGGGCTCACTGGCCCGCACCCTATTCCCAAAATCTCCTGCCACTGCAAGGGTCAAGCCTCTGCTTAGACCGTCGCACCCCACAGGTGGCCTAGAGCCACCCGAAGCCCTTGCCGTCGGTCATCTAGGAATGTATCATTGCCCTCAGGTGACAGATGGACACCATCTCCTCTGTAGAGGTGGGTAAATTCGGCCCTAATCTTGGGGTGTGGCAGATAAATGCCCAAGCCTCGCCCCAAAGACCTCTTAATGGTGTGGTTAGCCTTGCGTCGGGCCCTCTCTATTGCCCTGGGATCTAAGGCCTCCTGCCAAACCCATTGTTGTAGAGTCTCTGACCATACTATAAGCACGCCCAGCCATCGGCTGCTTACGTATTCCAGGTCCTCAGCTACCTGCATCAACAGGGCCTTGCCCTGTACCAGCCCAAGGTCATTACCACCCAGGTGAATGACCACAATGTGCGGGGGAGGCTTCATCCACCCCCTAAACAGGAGGAGCAGCAGGCCAGGCCATCTGAGGCCACACCAGCCCTGCCACTCCACCATGGCCACAGCACTCAATCCCAGCTGGGATCCAATCGGCTTGCTCTTGGCTTGATTGGCCGCCCAGAACACCATGCTGTGGCCACAAATCAGGATTCTCTTCCTCGCTTGGCCCGTCACGGCACCTGAAGAAAGAGCAATTAGTTCGCCATTTAAAACTGCTGCAGGGGCCAGACATACGACCGAAACACCCTTGACCGCCACCTGCCCACTCTCTGAATCGCCTGCTGAGGGTATCCCATAGCAGCTGCTGTGGAGGCCGCACCAATCCGGAAGGAGTGGGTTCCGAATTTGACCCCCGACAAGCCAATTTTCTTCAATGCCCTCTCTGTCATCACCCAAAATTGATATTTAGTCAAAGGGGCTTGATCTTCATAGCAGAATAAGACTCCTTGGGCATCCCCACGAAGCGTGACATATTCCCTAAGGGCCTTAACAGGGCACATCCCCTGCTCAGCGCAGGGTCCCAAACGCAAAGTGCTCTCCCGCTGCCGCTGGTCCGTCTTGGACCGTCTAATCCCAATAGAGACTTTGTCCCCAATAAATTTAACGTCTTGAGCAGTCAGGGCCCGGCCAGAAGCGTCCGTACGTGATGAGGCCACCAGCTCACTGACTCACAGGCCCCCAAAGAATGCCGTTAAGGAAGCAGCGTGAAAAAACTTCCTTTCAAACATCGAAGAGCACACTTCCACCCACACAGTCCCCAACCCCCTCAATACTGATGGGGAGATGGGCTGCCTCGGGTCACTCACCGTTATGACTTCCCTGGCCCAGCCTTCTAGCATCTTTTGAATCCTGAAAACACCTGTGAATTCAGGTAAGCCACGTGCTGTGCTGGCAAGGCTAGAGTGGCCAGCTGACCCCTGATAGGCTTCACAGCCAAACCCCTCCCACGCTGCACTACACAAAGTGCATCAGGTGCTCAGGCAGGATGGGCCACGACTGCTGGAGCCCCGTCGTGCCCTAAACTGATCAAGCTGCCCCACCACACAGTCGTAAGTGGACAGGCTGGTTAGCCAATTGTGGTCCCCAAAGCCACACAGCCACTAACTAGGGAAAGACCTTCAAAAATGTAAGGTCTTTGGACAATCCCTGGGCTACCCAATCAGCAGGCCATTGATCAGCACACCAATGCCCCCTAAAAAAGACTCCAAAGCCTGTAGACCAGGAGGCATCAGGGGTGACTTGAAGTTCGGCTTCTAGCAAAAGCTCCTCCCTCCAAAAAGTCACCCCATTAAAGGTGTCAAGGAATTCCTTCCCCACCAACAGGTCATCCCGCATGCCCTTATTAATTCTTAAACGCTGATGGGGCAACCGTAAGGCCCTCATAGCATCGCACAGCCACCTGAGGAAAGCCCTCCCAGACACAACTGCCTTACAGGCAAAGTTTAAATGGCCAACTAATTGCTGCAACTCAAGGAGAGATATCTTAGCTCCACTCAAGCAGCCCTCCAATCGAACTGAAGATCTACCACCGTCTCTAAGGGCAACCTTAAGGTCTGTTGAACTGTGTCTAGTTCTATTCCCAAGAACGTTATGACAACAGATGGTCTCTCAGTTTTCTCATGAGTTAAAGGAACCCCCAGTTCCTCAGAAAACTCCATGAACCCTGCCAAAAGCCTGGCACACTGCCCCAAGCCAGCTGGCCCAGACATCATAAAGTCATCTAAACAATGGACGAATAGTCAGCATCCCTGCGCCTTGGGGAGACCTGAAGAAACCATTCAAGTACCCTCAGCTTTACTGGGCTGGGCCCCTTTTCCAGGCCCTTGTTGGCCACCACTGCCCCCAAAGCGTTTCCCACCCTGTCTTCCTTTGGGGCAGGCAGATTATGGGTGGGTTCCCATGCCTGCACGGCAGTCATGCATATACTTGCCCACTTTCTTGTTGCAAAGCTCCTCGGACGTGAAGTCCCAACAAAGCAGCCGTAATTAAACCTGCTGCCCCGCAGAAGTGCGGGAACCTGAACCCTGAGAGGGCAGAATAATCATATGATCACCCTCGCTCCTATTGCTGAGGTTGGACTTGGCAAGGGCCATGACCTGCACCCACAGCTGTATCAACCAAGCCGTCCCCTCAAAGTCCGTGTACCCCCTGTATATAATATTCATGTATTGGAAAAGTGGGACAGCCCTACCTGGCTGTGCCCTAGCCAATACCCCTGCATAAACCAGGAACCCAGACAACCACTAAGTCCAGTTCCTGTCAATCTGCCTGCAGCAGATCTTCTCCTTATCCCTATCGTACAGATCATCTATATCCTTCTTCTCCCATTCCCTGAAGAGAAGGGTAAAGACATCCACGTACTAACCCTTTGTATATTCTCTCCCCCCCCCCCCGCAGGCAATGCCATATCTTCCGGGGGAAGTGTCCTATAATAAACCATGCCATATCCTTGGGGTCCGTAAGGGGCCAGGCCCATCTGCTTGCCATAACCAAAAGGCCACCCAGAGGGAAGGCCTATCCATCCCAACTGGTAGCACAGCCCAATACAGGCAGTACTTGCACCTGCTGCAGGTGCAAGGAGCCACTGGCATAACTAGGCCAAATAGTTGGGCCTGCAGAAGGCCAACCAAGCATGGGATATGTCTCCAAAACAGAAGATGCAGGAGCGCCGGTAGCAGCTACCTGCCCCAAAGAGCCCCAGGGCCAAGTGGCACTCCGCTTGGGCAAAGGATCCTTACCGTCAGGCATGGGTTGTTCCACTGCTATGGCAACTTGCCCACTGTCAGCTGACCATTCCTGGTCAATGTCAGCCACACTCTCAGTTAATGTTGGATGGTCCTGGCTGCTGCCTCCATCACTTGCCACCACTCCTGATACTCCATCCAGGGCAGAAAGACAAGAGGCAAAATCCTTATTAAAATCAGCCCTTGTAATTCTTTTAGCACCCTTGCGTGGCTGAACAGGTGCAACAGCTGATGCTGTACCACTCCTAGCCCTCTCAAGAGCAACAATGCACTCCATAAGTTCCTGCCTGCTTGGGCCATCATCCTCATCTGAGGAAAACAGAGCCCGAGTAGGGTTCTGCAGCACTGGCCTTTTTAAAGGCCACTTCCCCATTGATGGGCCACCCCCTTTTCTGGGCGGCATAAACATTCCCAAATGATGACACAGCAGCCGTTAATAATGTGTTGGACTGGCTCACAGCTTTACCCCTTAACCAACTGTTAACACTAGCCCCGACAGGTAGCACTAAGCCCCTGCAAAAGTAGCAATTGCAAGGAGCAGTACCAAGCTGCCACACAAGATGGCGCCAAGCACGGCCCTGAGCAAATCTGCCTGCCAACAGAATGGCTGTCAGGCAGAGACAGGCCACCAGTAATTCTCCACCCCAAGATGGCGCTGAACACAGCCCTGAGCAAATCTGCCTGCTACCAGAATGGCTGTCAGGCAGAGACAGGCTACCAGGCCCTCTTTTATGGCCCACAAGAATATAGGCTTAGGTGCCGCTTTACCAGTAAGCCAAAGTGAAGAACACAGGCTCTGTTTTCAAGTTACTTTATTTTACTTATTGCCGGGGGTTGGGGGAGGCTAAATGAAAACAAACAGGGTCATGGCAGGAAGAGTGGTTTATGTGTAAGTGGGGGGGGGAGGGCTCTCACCACCCACTCTCTCCAAGACTACTATTAAGGGGAGCGACCACACCCAAGTTGGGCCAAAGTCCCTCTGATACAGCCTAGCTGCCTGCCACCCCAGTGCCCCACCAGCCTGTTCAATTAAACTGCTCAATTACTCTAGCCCCAAAAGGCCCTGAAGCCCTGGCCTGTATTGTGCGCTGCAGCTGCAGGTGCCAGCTGCCTCCGACAGCCTCCAAGAGCTGACTGCTATCGCCACTTTCCAACTGCCTCCACTGCCGCCATCAATGCTTGTTCAGCACACATTCCTCCCTTCAGCTTCACCACTCGAAGGCAGAGCAAAGAGCTCTTGCTTCACCGAGCACTTGAAGAGACTGCAGCTGGGGAGAGCGGAGCCACCTGGATCAGGCTCTTGGCTCCACCCCCCAGCTAAGCCCAGGATGCCTGGGAAGGGAGCCTGTCTCCTTTCCTCCAGGGCGGGGCCACAAAGGACGGCTCCCAGCTTGAGCAGCATTCCCTCAATGATCCTTCCTTCCTGCCCTACATTTTAATTATTGCTTTTTTGTGCTCTGACATACGTATTTTAGTTCCCCAAACAGCTGGTAAAGGGTCAAGCTTGTTTAGTTTGGGTGGTGGCACTCTACTAGGAGTGGTTGAGAGGGAGGAGGAAGCCCCCCATCCCAACCATGACAGAGTCTGATTGTTTCTAGCTGACTCAATTAAGAGCCTAGAGGTGATTCTGTATCTATCTTTATTGCTAGAGAAGCAAGTGAATACAGCTGCAAAAAAGGCATCCAAACAACTCTGCTTAGCTTGAAAGATGGCTCCTACCTTGACTAAGCCAACTTGACCATGTGGATCCATGCTATGGTTTCCTCAAAGCTAGGCTACTATAATGCATTCTACATGTGACTGCCCTTAAAGACAACTTAGGAACTCCAGTTTGTACAAAATGCAGTTGCCTTGCTACAAGTTGCTAAGTGGAATCTCCATATCCCTCCCACTCTGCAGACGTTCCATTGGCTACCAGTCAAGTACTAGGCTCAAGATTCTGTCAGCTACAAAATCCTTAATGACTCTGAACCCTCATACCTGAAGAACTGCCTCTCCTTCTATGAACTGACAGCTTCACTCATTAGAGCAAAGTCTTGTGAAGGTGCCACCCTGCAAACAGGTAAAATTGGCAACTGCCATTCATACACATTCAGTCTGGTGTCTGCTACATTAGGGAACAGTCTGCCTGAGGCTCTTAGTAAAGCTCCCAGGCTTCTATTGTTTTGCCAAATATGCAAGACAGAATTGTTCAGGAGAGCATTCTTGTAGAGGAATAGAGCTGTGACCTGTGATATAATGGATCAGCTTGTGTGGTGATCTTTATTAGGGATAACATTTTCCCCCTTCCATTCATTCAATCCCAGCCTCATTGCATTATGTTGTTTTACTAGGAAGCACTGCCATTAGATGCAAAGGTTATTGTCATATTCTCTAATCAACTTGCTGACTGACTGAATAGTTTTGTCTTACTAAGAACCTTTGCTGTTAGATTCAAATATTTGTATCATTCAAATGTTATCATATTTGTAAATGGCTTGTTGATGGACTGAGTAGTTCTATTGTACTTGTAACCCACCTTGAGTCCCATTGAGAAAGGTGGACTACATATAAAAATAAATGAGCAATGCTCTGTTTGAACTGTTAGCTGTCTTGGTGGCCATGATTAGGTAGAAAGGATGGTCTAGTTCTTTTCTTCTGACCTTCCTCCAAGGATCTCTGGGTCACAGACATGGTTCGCCTTTTCACTGTAGTAATAATAATAATAACATTCAATTTATATACCGCCCTTCAAGACAACTGAACATCCACACAGAGCGGTTTACAAAATGTGTTGTTATTATCCCCACAACAATCCCCCTGTGAGGTGGGTGGGGCTGAGAGAGCTCTAAGAGACCTGTTATTGACCCAAGGTCACCCAGCTGGCATCAAGTGGAGGAGTGGGGAATCATACCCAGTTCTCCAGATTAGAATCCCACCGCTCTTAACCACTACACAAAACTGGCTCCTCACAACAACCCTGTAAGGTAGGTTAGCCTGAGAGAAAGAGACTGGCCCTAAGCAATGTTCCCTCTAAGCTTTGCAGTGTTGTGAGCTAAAGATCTACTTCGTGAGCCAAAACAACAACTTTCATTAGAGTTTTGAGTGCACCTCCTTTTTAAAAAAAAATTACAATCGAATCATTTTTATTACAATTAAAACAATTTAACAATAAAAGCCATTAGGTGAAAGGGCCACAAAAATCAGAGTATACTTCTGTATAAAAATGGATATGTCCATCCTGATTACAAAGGGGTAGTTGTATTAGTCTCTTGCTGCAAAATAAAGCAGACACGCAATGGCACCTTAAAGACTAGCACGTTTATTTCAAGATGAGCTTTTGTGTGTTAGTGCTTCCTTCTTCAGCCTCCTGCACCAAGGCCAAGTTAAATGACGCCTTCACCATGGTGGCGGCTGAGGTGCTACTTCCTCTCCTCCGCTCTCTGGGGCTGAGGGGATCCTAGCAATTTCAGGCTGCATGGGTCAGGCCAGACCCGATCACTCAGCTCTGCTCTGTTCCCCAGCTAGAGAGCCAGCAGTGGCTGAAGGCGCTCTCTGGCACCCCCCTGGGGGCCAAACCAGCCACAGCCAGGAAGGGAGCAGAGAAGTGGGATGAGGCTCGATCCCTGCTCCTTCCCTATAGGGCCCACATGCAGATGCTGGCTGAGTGGGAGGGCGGGGCCGCCTGAGGGTTAGTATCTGTGAGCTATATCTGAGAAGCTGTGAGCAGAGGAGTCAGAATCTGTGAGCGATTGCTCACGTGCTCACATTAGCGGGAACACTGGCCCTAAGTCACCCAGCAAGGGTTTTAATGGCTGATTTGAACCTGGGTCTCCTAGATCCTAGTCCGACACTCTAACCACTAACCATCCTGATTTTACCTAGTCTCTCCTCCACTTTGTCTTCCCTTATAAGGAACTTTCTTTGGCCTTCTCCTCTTGCCTTTATTCCTCTGCAACCACTCTCTGTTCCAATCTGATTTTCTGAGCCAATAGGCATTTTAAGACCAAGCCTGCTCTTTTCCAAGATTTTAAAAAACTGGGACCAAGCACCAAATCCTCCATCCAAATTGCCCTCATTTCAATATTAGAGTCAACATCCAGAGATCTTACTACCGATCTCTAGCATAACATGTAATTTAAGCCACAAAGTAGTGCACTCTCTAAGGCAGTGATCCCCACTATGGTGTCCTCTAATGCGTTTTGTTGTGCCTGCTTTTTGCCCCACCTCCTCTCCTGTCCTTTATCACTTTTCAAATGTCCCTCTCTTGGTCCTTCTTTACCCCATTCACACTCTCTTCCTTTTGGCTCTTTTCTTCCTTCTCCTTTCTCTGCCTCTCTTTCTCTCCTGAGTCTCTCTCTGTCTTTCACCCGTTCCTTACAACACTTCTCCAGACAGTTTCAAGATATCGAAAAAAATGGGTGGAAGTTGTGGCAGTGCCGGTAGTGGTGGTGGTGATGGAATTGGGGGTGCAAGACCCAAAGTTCAGACAATAGCCTCGGCTTAAACGGTGATGGGTACCAGAGTCTTCATCTATGACTCTGTGAAAGACAGTCTAAAGTTCTGCCCTCCAGGACCCTTTCACCACTTTCAATGGTGGATTGGAATGCTGAGAAGGAAAAGAAAGGAAGAGTTTGGCAGTTTAACTGTTGGCCCACTGACAGAGCTGAGGATTGTTGGGTTTGGGTAGGAGAAGGGTTGGGAGGTCAGCTGGTTAGGTAGGGAGTACATTAGGAACTTTAGGTATTTTGACGATTGGTAAAGTTTGGGCACTGTGGTGGAGGGTTAGGGCAGGGCAGCCATTTTGTGGTGACATCCACTGTGTAAACTCTGTTTGACTTTGCATTGCACTAGACTAGAGATGGGGTCTAGTTTAAATTAATCATGTAGAAGATTCCCCAGGCTTGGCTAAAATTCTTTTTAAAAGAATATCTCAAAGTATGGAGTATCTTGCAGACCTTAGAAATCAGTGGCCTTGCCGGAGTTTTCATACTGCCGAAAAAGAGGGGTCATGCTTTGTGTGCAGGGGGTCCCAGGTTCAATCCCTGCTATCTCAAGTTAAAATACAAGAGTTATCTCACCTTTCCGTACAAAAGTCCTTAGACAGCTCATGCCAATTGGACCAATGGTTTGTCTCAGTGTAAAATAACAATACGCCCACCTTCTGGGATCTGTTAAATAACAGAGATAAAAAGGTCACAGAAAGAAGACGAATTTTGAATCTATTTACTGCAGCATCCAGCTTTGGGAAAATAACAGCATTACCCCCAAATTATTCTGCTGGCGAGAGTCGTGCAACTCCGAGGATCAATTTTAATTTGATCTGTGTAGTGCTGCTGGATAATCCTGCTGAAATTATTGTTCTACAGCTTTCTGCTATCTGAGGTGAAAGCATCACCCAGGGTTTTGATCAATTTATAGGATGCAACCTTTCCCCCTGCTGTGGATTTCTTTAAAAAGGAGAATAGAGCAAGGTAGAACAAGGATTTATTTACCCCCTCACTTCAATGTCCAAATTCTATTGAGAGTGACTTTAGATGTAATGCACAGAAGATGAGGGGAAGTGAGGAGAGACATACCTTGAGAGCCATCTTCAATACCTCTAGGAGACAGAAGGGGAAGGATAAACATTTAATAGGTAGAAATCCTTGTTTGTTTGGCCACTGTGGAAACAAAAGGCTAAACTAGATGTACCTCTGGTTTGATCCAACTCAGATCTTATCTTCTGATACGTAACATTTTTTCCCTTTCCTTGTGAAGTTGGGATTAGTGTGCATCTCCTTTCTGCACCTCACACTTCATATACACGTCAAATATTACACAAGGAAAAGGAAATGCAGTCAGGGGAGCCATCTGCAATAGTCTCCCCTCTCCCTTTCCTCCTCCTTCCATTCCTAAATAATATCCCAGGCCACCCTGCACTTCTACTGTGTAATGTAACTTGGTGTGTACTGGAATTATAGATACAATTCATAAGGTCCTGTACTCTGAATATACGTTTGTTTGTTTGTTTGTTTGTTTGTTTGTTTGTTTGTTTGTTTGTTTGTTTGTTTGCATTATTTATAATCTGCCTTTCCCACTGAAACTCAAGGATGATTACACAGTGTGAGTTAATACAATCAACAGCTGGGACATTCAATAAACAATACAATGGGGCATGGTTAGCAGAAACTGGAAAAGAAGCAGGAGTCCAATACTGACCTGAAACAATGCTGAAAGAAAACATAAGCAAATTGAAATGACCTGTTAAACAACACTGAGAAACTATCCAATAGGAGCATAATGTCAGCAACAGACAGTACACAGTAATGTAGTCAGCAGTCCCTACCCCTTTACCAACACATCTCTCTAAAGCATTTCCTTACAGTACAGCCCAGGGGTCATTTCATAGAAAAAGAGCTAGAGGAACTCATTAGCACAACTCATTAGCATAACTCATTAGCATATGCCACGCCCCATGACATCACCAGAAGTGTGTCATTAGCATTACTGATTTGCATATGCCACACCCCCTGACATCACCTATCCTGGCTGTTTTGGACCCAATCTTGGCCATTCGGGGCCAAAATTGGGCCCAAAATGGCAAAAAGTGGCTGAAAATGGCCGAAAAGGGGCACAAAATGGTCAGGATCGGGCCACTGCTGAGTGGGAGAGTGATCCACCACCCATCAGAGGCCTAATCCAGGGCGTTTCGGCCCCAATCCAGGCTGAAATGGGCCCAAAGTGGCCAAGAGTCAGGTGGGCAGGGCCACCTGATATGTGGCCTCTTTGGGGAACTGCCAGAACTGCATTCCTGCACATTCCCCCTTGAAATGAGCCCTGGTACAGCCTATTACCAGTATAAAAAGCCATCCTGAATAACTGGCTTATGCATCGTTTGCAAAAAGGCAGGAGAGTGGGAGCTTCCCTGACATGGTCAGGCAAGCCATTCCATAAGTCAGAGGCTACCACAGAGAATACACATGTACAGGCAGCTGTTGATTTTGCCCATTTGTGGGGTGGTAACTGCAGAAGGTCCTGTTGAGATGCCTGGAAAAAAGAATGCTTTCATGTGGGAAACTCAGCACTGAAGAACAAATAGTACTGGATGCTTTTACCTTCTCTTCAGTGCACAAGGACAAAATGAAAATAATATTCAGCCATAATGCAAAATATTCTTGCATAGGCAAGAAACAGAATTTCTCATACATATCATTCTACTTTGTTAAGTTATCCCCCAAGTAACCAGGGAATTGTAGCTTGGCAAGGTCCCAATGATTCTGTTAGTTATCCCTAGCCCAGAACTTCAGTAACCATCAGTAAAATCCTATACAGAGTTACTCCAATCTAAGCCCATTGATTTCAAAGGGTTTAGACTGGAGTAACTCTGCTTAGGATTTCACTGCATGATTCCCTAAGAGGAGGCTTTAAGCCTCCTACATTTTATACATGTTTGCAGAGTCACACTTGTGGGTTCCCTGTATCTTGGAGAGAGTGATTTTAGCAGGAGAAAGGAAGAAGGGAAATGGTTAAGAAGCCCTTCTTACGACCTGTGTTCTTCCCCTGCAGTTTCTGGTTTTTTTCCCGTAAAATAAATTAGATGGCCAGAGCTCCATCTATGTCATGTGCACTTTGAATGGGGTTGCCAGTTCCTGGCTGGGAAATTCCTGGAGGTCTGCGGCAGAGTCTGAGAGCCAAGCTACAAGTGACGCCTTACTCAGGTTGGACACTTGTCAGCTGCCCTCAAGTTTTGATGGGAAATGTAGGCATCCTGGTTTTACAGCTTGGCTCTCCATTACAGCTGCAAGATCAGGATGCCTACATTTCCCATCAAAACTTGAGGGAAGCTGACAAGTGTCCAACCTGTGTAAGGCATCACTTGTAGCTTAGCTCTCAGGAAGCTGAAGTCTGGGCAGGGAAGGAGCTCAGTAGGAATGTGAGGCCATAGAGGCCACTCACCAAAACTAAAAGGGAACTGATCCCTGCAATCTGGGTATAAGTTGTGATTCCAGGAGAATCCCAGCCTTCAATTGGAGGTTGATAACCCCAAGTACAAGCTTTAGCAAACTTTAAGGTTGAAACCTCCAAAGTGAAACTGCTACTTTGCTTCACTATGTATGAAATAGACTAAAAGACATGTCTAGTTTATCCCACATATGCTCCTCTGTTCCTCTGGATCAAACCCACACATTCCTGGCCATTATAATGAATGTGAAGGGAAGTCGGCATGATACAGCCTGATCTCGTCAGATCTTGGAAGCTAAGCAGGGTGAGTACTTAGATGGGCGACCACCAAGGAATACTCTGCAGAAGGTGGAACTGGCAAACCACCTCTGCTTCTCACCTGCCTTGACAGCCCCTGGCTGAGGTCACCATAAGTCAATTGTGCCATGATGGCACATACACACATGATGACTGCAGAGACTGTAAAAGCAAGGTTTCTGACCAAGAAATGTGCTTATTTGATGTCTCAGGAAGGATGATTAGCTGTTGTCCTTCTACTGCTGCATTCCTGAACTCAGCTGATACATCTTTGTTTACATATATTCCTGCGCTCTCAAAACGAAATAATAACCACTTTAGAAATGTGATAAATCTACCAAATAATTATAAAACCATTCATTATTCCAATTGTGATTCTATTAATTATTTAACTGGTGCTTTATTATGTATGATGTTCAAGGCTGGCTCAATGCATTTATTAGATGCAAAGGGATTTTTGTCTTCTCTTAGACAGCATTCATCTGGGTCCAGGTGAGCTCCAGAGGCATCAAGCAAAACTCTGGAGCCCACCTTGGACCTCATATGGTAGCCTCCACCCATGATCTCCTTTTGTGCCTCTGCGCCTTGAGAGCAAGATGAACCTCAGTGCCCTTAGCAACTAAACACATGAATACATGACGCTATTGGCCATATGCTGTGGCCTCAGACTTACCTGGGGCCTGTTTGGTGCCGGCGCTGCGGGGAGGGAAGCATGGCGGCCGCCATGTTGCTGGTCTCGCCCGGTCGTCCTGGGGCGAGACCAGCCAATAGTTTCAAACCCCGGCTGCCCAATCACGGGCGCCCGGGGCGTGGCTGAGGGGATTCGCGACCGCGGTTCTCCCTCTGGTCCGGCCGCACGGCATATATGCCTGTGGCCGGCCCCGCCCAGCTCAGTCACCGGCGGAGTTCCTGCACCCACCCACCACTCCCTTTCTAATAATTTTAATTCGTCGCAACTTTGTAGGCGGTGGGCATCGGGTCAGATCTTGTTTGGGGGGGCCAGGGCCTGCGCGCCCAGGCCCCTCCCTTAGGGGATTCCCATAAGGAATCTTGGGGGTGAGTTCGGAGGAGCATGCCCAGCTCGGGGGCAGCTAGGAAAACTCAATCCCAGGTGGCTGGGGAGGCCACTCAGGGGTGTACACCCAGGTGACTCCCCAATAAGGCCACTCCTTGGGTCCCCCCCTCAGCATGGCTGAGGGGGGTGGGTTATTCGGCTGGCAGGCGGGCCAGCCGATTCGATCTGGGATCTGACCCTCATGCCGCGCCAATGCTCCTTTGTTATGTTAATAAAGTTGTGGCCTGTTTTACTCCAGCATCATTGTCTGTCAGGTTTTGTACCGGTCTTTCTCTATCTTAGCTTTGGTGGGGGAGGCGGCGCAGCATTCCCTCCCCACTCTCAGCGTAGGCAGCAATATGTACTCAAATGGGCAGCAGCTATCCAGGTTCTCAGATGGAGGTCCTTTACATCACCTACTTCCTGAACTTTTTTTAGCTGGAGATATGCTGGAGATCGAACCTTGGACCTTCTGCATGACAAGTGCATGCTCTACCACTGAATGGCAGCCCTTTCCCTAAATTGTGTCACCCCAAGCAGCTGCTTAGGTCACTTGGAAACTGAAGAGGCCCTCATGATTTTCATGGCTAATTGCTCAACTCACCATACATCTAATCTGAATGGCGTGATGACATTTCTTGTTTAATATCTACTTTTTCTCAAGTTTTGTTTTTCTTAGAAATGGAAATGTGAAGTCAAATTGAATCTAAGAGTTAGGGGAGGGGTATTAAAAGAGCTAAAAGCCACAGATCTGTGTGTTTTTCACCAGACCATCTCTGGGACTCTTTTTTTTTTAAAAAATCCCTTTTTTTAAAGTGAGATAACTGGCTGTTATCTGCAGCTGCTCTCAAAGTTTTCATCCTTAAACAGTAGGGCAGAAGGTCAGTAGTTCTGTACAAAAATTTCCAAGCATGCCTTGAGGTATTTTTTCATCTTTTCACCTTTTTAATGAAAACCTCCTTAAAGTGTTCGGAGCAGACATTTTCCCATGAGGACAACTTTTTCTTAACCTCTTTCTTTTAGAGTTGTGGAACCCAACATGAGTAGAGCAGCAAACAAAGTCCAAACTTGTACTTTTATTTTAATTTTCATAGGTGTGGGTATGCAAGTTTCTGATATTTCATGTTCTGACCAGAAAACAGAAGAGGTGAGGTTATGCTGCTGAAAGACTGGGCAATGAGGATAGAAGAATATTTGGGTCATGGTTTTAGGTGAGTAGCCATGTTGGTCTCCAGTTTAACAGCAGGATTTTACTCCAGTGGCATAGAGACCAACAAGATTTTCAGAGTATGAGCTTTTGAGACTCAGAGCTCCCTTCTTCAGACATCAGTGGAAATGGAGATCCCTGAGTCACAGTGGCTCAGATCACTTAGGCTGAGGACAGATTAGGCCCCCATCTCTAAGGTGTTCCAAACAGCACTTTTACTTTTTTTTCTTTATGGGTCAATCGTTCCTGGGGATGAAAGACTTTCCACATACTACTAGTGTGTTGCAGTTTCATTTTGCCCTGCATTCCTTTTCTTTAATACAGGCTTATTTACCAACTTCCATGGTGTACGTAGACACTTCCTTTCAACCAATACTGGCACCTAGGAAACTTAACCTTAAAAACAGTTTTGAAACTTTAGAGAGCCAGCCAGCCAGCCAGCCAGCCAGCCAGCCAGCCAGCCAGCCAGCCAGCCCGATTGATTGATTGATTGATTGATTGATTGATTGATTGATTGATTGATTGATTGATTGATTGATTGATTGATTGATTGATTGATTGATTGATTGATTGATTGATTGATTGATTGATTTGAAGGGAAATGAAAATTAATTAGGGCTGCAATGAATTCAGATTGCTTTTCTCAATAATGCTGGAGGGCTGGGGAGGCAGTAAAGGTTACTGATGCACATGTGCAGACTGAAAACCGTTGCAAATCAGCCATTTTCATGTGAATTGTCTTGTAAACATGTTGAAACAAAGTTAATTGAGCACCTTCCTCAAAAAGATCCCAAGGTGATTTACAAAAAAAAAAAAATAGTGTCCAAAATAACAAAAGAACCTTTAAAAACCCAAGAAGTACTCAGGCTTGATGTGCACAGCCTATCCTGCACATTGGTAAAATATCACATGCAGTTTTAATATATCCATATGTACAGACCCATCAAGATTGCTTTTTTAGCAATGTTTGCTCAATACATATGTGAACTGCAACATAAAGGAGAAGGAAAGGCACAAATGAAAACTGCAGCAAACCACATGGTGTACAGTAGTCTGTAGAAAACCCGTAACTAAAAAACAAAACAATGGAGGATTCCTAATGCATTATTTCCACTTCAGAAACGTGACCAGGCATTCTGAACTGAAAAATCTGGTGAATAATTCAAGGAGGAGAATTTCGGAAGCGTCCCTAATTGATTATCATTGCCATAAAGTTCCTGGGAGATGCTGATGTACTGAGGACAAACACTTAACATTAAGTGGCACAGCCCTGAGTGGCTGGGATCCGAAAACGTTTGTGCAGTGCTCCTCTGTACACAAACACATATGATACCCTCTCTGGGTGTATTCACAATATACAATCCCTCTCTCCACTCATACTCTGCCTATCATTTTACTAGCAAAAGAAAAAAAGCCTGTTCCAATATGCCGTCATGATCCAGTATCCAAGAAACAGAACCCAGATGAACCTGCACAGCTAGAAATAGGCTTGATTAGAACTGGCTTTAGTGTGTAGGTTTCGTTCACATCCCAGTGGTTTCTCTGAGTACATCTCTTTATCATCTCCCATTAACTGACTGTCATTCATTTCTATAGAGAAAAGTGTATAATATACAAACCTCCTTAGACACACAATTCCTAGGATACAAGTGCAGCTTATATGCTGTTTCCTCCCAGGCACTACACTGGAGCAGTTCATCTTAACTATTAAACAGTATCATGGTGCGTTCTCTGGAGCAGCTTAGATAGTGTACGGGTCATAACAGAAAAGACAGATAGTTTTAAAAATTTCCCTTGATGAAAACTAATAAATTGATTTTACTTATAGTCTGGGCCCAACTCACGAGACTTGTAGTCTCATGTCATTCATGCACTGCATGAAAAGTAGAGCCACTTGGGATGGAAATTCAATGATGTCATTCTTTGGACAGCCCAAACAGAAGTGGCTCCTGCACTACACTACTTGACAAATCTGGTCAGAAACATCAGTGAGGAACTTTTTTCCAAAAGGTCATAGGAATTTTAAATAGAGATGGGCACGATCGGACTCACGATGTGAAAAAAACCCGATAATGGCGTTTGCGCCATCAGGACTCAGCTAATCGGTTCCGTCCACAGTGACCGATCCAGCATTCGGGGGGGGGGCTTGATCGGGGGGGCCATCATGATCTAATCGGAGAGCCAGACACTCAGACGCCAGTAATCTATTCCTCTAGTAATGGAGCCAGGGGAATGTCTGAGCTGTGTTTTCCCTCCTTCTGTCACCCTAGAAAACCAAATGGAAGCCCAGCTTTCCTTGATTAGCAGGCTTCCTTCCAACCACGGAGCAGCAACCCAGAGGAGGGAGGGGGAAGGGGGTGTTCTGAAGCCATGGGCACAAAGGTTTTTTGCTTTTTAAAAAAATGTAGCTTTGTAGGAGGAATGGGTGTTTTTCTGTCTGTCACTCTCTGTTTTTAACCTGCTTTTAAAACACTGTACTTTGTGAGGAAACATTCATGGTTCTGTGTGTGTCTTTAAAATATGCTTTTTGAAGCCTGGCTGCTTGCTTTTAAAATCGGGTGGGGAGGAACGGAGGATTCTGTCCCTGCTTTTTTTAAAAAGCTGGCTGAAACATGTTGACGGGGTGTCTCTCTCTATTTGGAGAGGCAGGGATAGATCCCCCCCTCTGCTCTAAGTGTGTGTGTGTGTGTGTGTGTGTGTGTGTGTGTGTGTGTGTGTGTGTGTGTGTGTGTGAGAGAGAGAGAGAGAGAGAGAGAGAGAGAGAGAATCAGGGCCGGATCGACGGGGGGGCAGGGGGGTAGTCTTCCCCCAGCGCCGCCAAAGAGGGGGCGCCGGACGCAGTTGCCAGCCCCAGGAGCATGCCAGGGGGAAGTTGAAAGGTGTGGGCGGCCTCCCAGCCACCCACGCTGCCTTTTGCCTTTCCCCAGGACAAGGGGCACGTGAGCAAGCCAGCAGCCCCTTGTTCTGGGGAAAGGCAAAAGGCAGCACGGGTGGCTGGGAGGCCGCCCACGCCGTTCATCTTTCCCCAGGACAAGGGGCGTGCAAGCAAGCCAGCCACCCCTTGTCCTGGGGAAAGGCAAAAGGCAGCACCGGTGGCTGGGAGGCCGCCCGTGCCGTTCGTCTTTCCCCAGGACAAGGGGCGTGCGGGCAAGCTGGCTGCTCCTTGTCCGGGGGAAAGGCAAAAGGCAGCACGGGAGGCTGGGAGGCCACCTGCGCCATTTGCCTTTCCCCAGGACAAGGGGCGCGCGGGCAAGCCAGCCGCCCCTTGTCTTGCGGGGCAGGTAAATGGCGTGGGTAGCCTCCGAGCCACTCGCGCTGCCGCCAGCTCCGCAGCACACTGGGACAGCCGGCTTGCTACGTGGGTGGGGGGGCAACCCAGGAGCGTGCGCACCCAAGAGCCTGACTATGGTTGCCCTGGGCGCTGGCAACCGTAGATCCGGCCCTGGTGTGAATGTCCCCTCCCTGAGGGGAGGCGGCTCGTTGCTGGGTTAAAACCTTTCCCCCCCTCTGCTCTAAGTGTGTGTGTGTGTGTGTGTGTGTGTGTGAATGTCCCCTCCCTCCCTGAGGAGAGGCAGCTCATCACTGCCTCCCCGTGCCCGCCGGGCCTGGTGGCCGCTGCTGGAAACAGCAGGCTGCCTCCCGCTTTGGCCTCCCTGATTCCCGATTCCTGATCGGAAACGGGACTTGATCAGTTAGAATCGGTGACCTGGGTTCGGCAGCGGCCCGGATCCACAAACGGCTTGATCGGTATTTGGGGGGGGATCATGCCCACCTCTAATTTTAAACTGTTTCTTAGGTAGGGGTTGCCTTCCATTAGAGTCTGGTGTTAGCAGTCACACTGCCTCCCCACATTGAAAAGGCAGTTTATAGATTTGGAATGTCATAAATCACTTGCCATAAGTTCTGGGTACTACCTGGCCCCGGGCAGAGTGGATGCCAGCTGGCCTGGAGTCTGTAAAGTTACCAAGCCATGAGTCAGAGGAGGGATGACTGACTGATAGCCCCATGTCCCAGAGAGAAGCGGAGATAATGAGGCTTCCTGAGAAAATTCCCTGCCTAATCAATGCCTTCCTCTACTTCCCCTCTCCACTTACCTAAAGCTATTCAGCACATCTGATAGCCTTCCCATCCAGTGTTTATCAGGTCATCGAGCAATATTTTTACCTATAGACCATCCCAGATAGTCATATCAAACCACTCCCAAGTTATTGTCCTAGCTCTGGATAAAACTGTTAAGCTATTGTTTTGGGGAGCAAGACATCAGCCTTGCCCCAGGGAATGTTTTGCCCTATAACTGGGCTTCCCAGCCATGTGCTCAGTGTATGTGTGCTTTGTTACCCGTCCATACACACCCAATCCATTTGGGCTTCTCTCCATGAAATGCTGGTTATTTTGCTGCGGCTCCATGAACTTCTTCCTCTCTGAGACTGGTAATTATCGTCCTTCCCCAAAAATGGCTTTTCCATTTCCTCACTGTCTTCTTAGTTAGCTGTGTGTAGGTCATGTTTATTTTCTGTATACTTGCCTTTCATTACTCTGTTTCCTGTTGAACATATGCCTGTTTACTTGAGAGCTCTCTGAGGGTACAATTCCCATAGACATAGGTGGAGAATTCCAGTTACCCACTCTCGCTTTTCTCCTTTAATGCTAATTCTCCAAACTAATTAAGGAGACCTCCTATGTGGGTAAAATGCAGTTTGGGAAGACCCAGTTCACTGGTCTATAATGTCCTTTGCATGTTCAGACTCCCTAGAAGGGTCAGGGCTTGGTAGTAAAACATTTACTTTTCATGCAGGTACAGTCTCTGGCATTGCCACTTAGGCAAGTAAATTGCCACTTAGCAAGTAAATAATATGAAAGACCTCTGCCTTAAATCTTGGAAAACAGTTGCTAGTAGGTTTGCCAGTCAGTATCTGACACTGGCAGGAACATAGGGGATGGGGACATGGGGGGCACCATTCGCAAACAGCATTTCATCCGTTCCAGGAAAACCCAGATGTCACTCTAGGAATCATTAGATCCTCTATGGTAAAATCACAGAGTTTCCAGAAATTCCTAGAGCATAGTAATGTCACTTCCAGGTTTTTCCTCAGAAGTGATATAGCACTGTCACACCAACAGTGATGGGGAGGGGCACACTAGCTGCAGGAGAAGTGGGTATATGACATCTCCAGCAGGTATATGGCATCCCTAGCAGCCAGTAAGAACAGACAATATTTGATAGACAAAAGTTCTGAATCAGTATAAGGGAGATTCACGTTTATCACTCCTTCACATTTCCAAAAAAAAAAAGATCTCTGGGCTTTGAAAACTCTTTTATTGAATGCCTAGAGATTCAGTACCAAGGCTGAATACTGGGCTTTGCGGCCTGTTGATCTGACTTCACATTGAAGCTCCTAATAGGTTTACTTGTTTCTGAGCTAGCTGCTATGCTACTATCGTTTGGTCCCTTTTAGCTCTATATAATTTTCTGGTCCTGTGAAGCTATCCTCCTTTGCCCCATGGGAATAAGGCGAACTTTGAATGCTAAGTGCCCTGGGGCAAGGGTCAAAGAACTAAGAATCATTAGTCTTCAGGCAGTTTAGCCTTAGGCTATGTTCATCCTGGCTTGAAGGAGCAGAGAGGTCATAGTCATGCTTTTCTCCATCCTGCTTTTATGGGGGCAAGTAGGAGGCAGACGTACTTCTAATCAGGATGCAGTTTGGCTTGATAAACAATGCCAGGGAGCTCTGCTGTATCTAGGGCTGCCTAGGACACAGTTGAACAATAGTCTTTTTATTATATTTATTTAAAATATTTGTGTACCACTTCCATTATGTTGGAGTTACCTTGTTGCAGTCCTTAAGAACAGAACCAAAACCTTATTTAAAAAAAAAAAATTCATAGCCCACTGGGAAAAAAATTACTGTTCACCACACCACTATCAAAGCATTTGGTTGAGCAGAAAAGCTTGTTTAATGCTCTCTGTTATTGCCTTGTCATCAAAAAGGTCATAAATTAGAAAAGCAGGCAAAAAATCACGATAGCCTTCCACAGTTTATACAACCTCATGAAAGAAGATGTAATTTGCACCACCACTGAAAAGTTACTTTACAGTGCGGGTGCCGCCACAGAAAAGACCATTGGTCATACAGAAGCGAAGTACACCTTGTAGAAGGAAGGTGCCTTTAATGAAGATGAAGACTTCAGGCATGTGGGCCCCAGGACACAAAGGGTTTTAAACACTAAACCAAACACCTTGAATTGAGTCCAGATATAGACAGACACCAGGTACATACAGCTGTTGTATGATTGGAGTTATGTTCAAGCTCACTACTAGACAAAAGGCAAGTTTTGTATTCTGTAGCAGTTGAAGCTTCCAAGTTACCACATTAGGCCATTCCTTCACAACTGCAAGGTCCAAAGTGTGACTGACTGTCCCTCCTCCATCAGAAACCTCCCATCCCCTTGCAGATGTTACCACAGAAATTAAAGGATCTCTTTCTCAGATTTCACCCTTCACATTCCTCCATAGGTTGATGAGAGAGTACTTGTTTTATATATAAAAGGTCCCTTGTTCCGTCTCCAGCAGCAAAATAATATCATGTAGTAAACATGGGGAGAAAACACTCTGAGTAGACAATTCTGACCAAGGGTCAACTCAATACCAGACAATGGTGTGTGGACTTAAATTCATAACTCTAGATGTAATTCCTCACACACAATTTCAAATTGTTGCCATCACTTGGAAGTCTTGTTTACAGCTCACATCTGGCATTCCATTATTTATTTTGCATGTTTATTAAAAACACCAGAAAGTCTAGCTAAACCTACCAGTTTTAAGCTTTTATTTTAAAAAGTACACCATTTATAATACAAGCAAGCAATATCACTAAAAATAAAACTTCAGTGGCTGCCAAAATGAATGCTAGTAGTGTGGAGAACTTCAAACAGCCTTGCATAAAGAAAGGTACATCTTATCTTGTTCCACAAAATCTCCATCAAACCTTTGGTTCCTCATTTCATTTGATGCTATGCCATTTGTAGCATAAAAATGAGGCCATCCCAGTTTCACACAAACATTATGACTTTTCCAGGGGATGGGGATCTTTTTCAAGTTTGCCATCCTCTCACTGCAAACAGAAAAAATCAAAATATGTGTATTAAAAAGGAGATAGGCTTTTAAGAATCGATATAATGTAAAAGAACATGCTGATTTTTAAACATATTTGGAAACATAAAGCTCATTCTCATGTCTCTTTCTGCACATGTTGGAAAACAGATTCAAGTTGGCTCAGACATAGTTCAGCAGGCTGTGGGAAGCCTCATTTTGTGCACGGACCAGGACCATAGCATTTTGGAGGGGTTGCAGTTTAAGGACAGAACTTTGGGGATCCCACACAAAATCCCCATCTTCTCCTCTTAAACGGAGCATAGGTCGCAATTGTCAGGAGTTCTTTCTCTGTCTGAGAACCTGGAGAGCTGTTGTCAGTCAGAATTTATCTTGCTTAGCTACATGGGGCAACGTTTCAACTTGGTGCCCACACAGCAGCAGTGTGGATATCAAAAATACTGTATAGACTGGTAGAGGTAGTGGATGCATTGAGGAGCAAAAAAAAGACACAGTTCAGGGCTTTCCCATGGGTTGCATATCAAATGACAAATTCCAAAGGGACATACCTTGTAGTGATTTTTTAAAAAATGTATTGCTTCAATTTTTAAAAGATCATCCAAATTATTCATATGGGTATGTCTGCAGCCATTTCAGCATAAGTTAAAATACGTTGCACAAACTAGCAAGATATCTGAAAAGATTCAACCATAGTCTTCACAGATAGTGAGAGTTCCATTAAAACATTCCAAACTAGATCTTGCAGTCAAGTTGTGTAGATCTCTCTTCGTTTCCATATCCCTCCATACATTGCCATTCATTATAATGAATGCTTCCTTTATTATAGTAAATAGTCTAGTAGCACCTTTAAGGCCGTCGTCAGATGCATGATGAAGAGAGCTGTGGCTCTCAAAAGCTTATGCTACAATAAAGTTAGTTAAAGGTGCTACTGGACCCTTTACTATTTTGCTACTACAGACTAACACGGCTAACTCCTTTATTATGGTATACTTTTGCCTCCACACAACATGGATTCATCTTGTAGAATCCAGCTCACGCAAGTGCTGCTGAAAATTCTGAAGCACCTCAAGAGTTTGGAAGGAAGCAGAGGCAAGGAAGCCAGAGCCGCTGGCCAACTTTCTTTGTGGTCTAGCTTTGCATATCTTCTCTCTTCTGTAGCACTAAATTGCCTCTGCTTCTCCCTGTCCAAAGCCCAAAGGAAAATTGGCCACGAAAGGCAAGAAAGGATAAGGAGAGAGAAGTAACAGATGGAGAAAGGCAGCCCACAGTTCCTGTCGCCCCGTATGAGCACTTCCCGTTTTCTGAGTTGCTGCTTTTCTTTGGAGAAGCATCACATACAGCCAAGCTCTCAACTCTGCATGTGCCATCAGCTTTCACACAAGTATCTTGGTGTGTATCGCCAGGAGCAGGACACAAGCAATAGGCTGACTCCAAACTTCAGCTGCTGTGCACAGGGAGAAGAAATGTCACAGCAGATACTTGTGACATTTTCTTTTACAAGTTATAGGGGAAAGTAGTCATACAAATGGTATTTGATCAGCACACAATAATCAAAACAAATCCTGAGAAAGTGACTTCTAAAATACGAAGGATTGAATTCTATGAATGATGAGCACACAGCACTCACAGAGGTGAGTCTTTCTCAAAGGTGAGTCTTTCCACCAGCAGCTCTGTAAGACCCTCAAGAAGCCAATATTAGGGGTTGGGAGGAGTCTCAGGGACAAAATGCTACACGGTACAGGGGCTACAGTAAGGACAGGAATTTGGCAAAATTGTGTCTTTGGCTCTTTTTTCCACAAATGGAGCAAGCACTATGATGGAAAATTTCCACTAGAACAAGAGGAGACAGAATTTTGCCTGATTCATCTTCCCAACTGTACCTTCAGGGTATTTTATTCAGAAGACATTGACTCTTCAGATCTTTAAACGGTATTGCTGGGCAAAAATCAGCCAGTGTGAGATCCATTGACTATGTGTTTCTTGCTTTATTAAGGGTAATTACAAAAATGGGGTGTTTTGTAATTATTGTAATTAATATAAAAATGAAACAAATTCCTCATCTAAACAGTCTGTAATTTTAAACACCTATGGTTTTCTTTCATTTGCTTCTCATTTCTTTCATTTTTGCACTCTCTGCCTCTCTTGGTTTCACTTTTACAAGGCAGCCAGCGTTTTCCTAATAAATGCATAGAGAGAGTTCTGTGTTCCTAGTTGGGGGGGGATCTGGCCTTTCTTGATTGACAGTAAACTGTAGCCACTAAGATTATATACATGTGTGAAATATCCCAATCCTGAAGGATATGGAGTAGGACTGTGCCTTTCTGTCTCCTCCCAACACCTGCCCCACTGTGCCAAATCGTCCCTTGCAGTCTGTATTCCACCCGGTAGTCTCCTGCTCTCCAAACCCTATTCCTTGTCCAAGAAAATCTTCCTCGGGGACTTCCTCCAGCTGCCTGACTGTCCAGATGTGTTATCTTCCTTGTGCCACCAAATGCCCTTGCCTTGTCATTTTTTCCTGTCAATTCTAACATAGACTTTAATGTTAAACATGAATGCCTTGCACTGCCTCAAAAATACAGTGAAATTTTGCACTGAAAGTGTCCTTGGGTTCCTGGCTTTTGAAAGAAATAAAAAAATAGAATAACGTTTACATATTGTAGGATCAAGCCCATAGATTCAGCTGGACAGATCTATTGAAATAGACACTTTCTGAAATAGTCGGTATATCTTACAATGCTAATGGTTTTAAGACAGCCAAATGCTTTTCTTTTCTTTATTCTTTCATGTTTACCTTTAAAATTTAGAATAAATTGTCATGTGGTCATGTCCACAGTTGTCTTCATTCTCCTTGTAATGATCTTTATGAGATTAAATAATTAATGAAATATTTTATTGCCTTCTTTATCAGGTGAGAGTTAGTCATGTTAGTCTCTACTAGCAAAATAGTAAAGAGACTAGAAGAATCTTTAAGACTAACCAACTTGATTGTAGCATAAGCTTTTGAGAACCACAGCTCTCCTCATCAGATGCATCTGATGAAGAGAACTGTGGTTCTTGAAAGCTTATGCTACAATAAAGTTGGTTAGTCTTAAAGGTGCTACTGGACTCTTTACTACTTTATCAGGTGAGTATGTGATTAGGCTTTGATGTAAGCTCCTATTATCTGTCCTTTTCTTCTTCCTCTTCAGTAGGGCCCAAAATATCTATGAACATAAGAAGAACCCTGCTGGATCAGACCAAAGGTCCATCCACTTCCGAATCTCCCTACAGTGGCTAAACAGTTACCCTTGGAAATGTTAAAAGCAAGGCATGGAGGCTAAAGCTTTTTCCTTCCTGTTGCTAATACCAGTTACTACTATGTAACTGGTATTAAGAAGCGCAAACATTAAGATTCTATTATATCTAATAGTTTGTAGGTTCAACTAGATTCTCCTGATAAACTTCTAAAAATCAAATCAAGTAACTTCCTCTTCTTTCTTTTTGAATTAAATTTTGGCTTTTGTGACTGTAAAGAAGGGCATGAGGTTCCATGTTGAATACTGGCATCTCTGGTTTAAAGGACCAGTTGGTGAGAAAGACCTCTGCCTGAGACCTTGGAGAGCTGCTGCCTGTCAGAATAGACAGTGCTGACCTTGATATATCAATGGTCTGGCTCTGCATAAGACAGCTTCACATGCTCATTTGTCCAAAACATGGCAGAAGCCTGAAGACAAGCAGGAGATACAGAAGTCAGGGCTTCAGTACCTTGGATAGCTCCAGAAGAGACTAGTGCAACGTTTGTTCTCCCACAGTCACCACATCCTTTCTCTTTTCAGTTTGTCAAACATCAAAGTTCTCTCAAAATCCATATCTTGAATTCAAATAGGTTATTTGAATCCGCTTACTTTGCAGTATTTTAATGGCAGAATCAAGATACTCGTTTATGGAGTATGAAAAATCTCCACAATTGTGATGCAGAATTTGGATGCTTTTTTCTTTTTCTCACTCCAAATGATCTGTATGCCTTTTTCATGGTATAGAAAAACAGTAAAAAGAGACTGCAAATGAAGGTATTGCTACATATACTTCTTGGTACTTAAACAATACAATCTGGAATTCAAGGATTCAGTTTTCTCTTTTAAAATTGTGCTACCTAAATCTCTTGTCTGTTTTAAAAAAGAAGGAAACATGAGGTGACTCTGATCTATTTTTCCTGGGTCTGGAACTAGAGTGTGTCAGGAATGCAAATTATTTTAAATTGCGTGAAATGATGGAAATGTGGGGCTTAGTGTTAATCTGGGTCCTCATTAAGTTGGAACCTCTGAGGTCATTTCATTTCATTTGTTCATTTATATCCTTCCTTTCTGCTCAGGTGGGAATCCAAAGCAGCTCACACCAGAAAAAAGTACAATAATAAAAAACAATTGAACAGGAGGAGAGGAAAGCTTCTAAATGCAGAGGAAATCTCTCTCTCAATCTCTCTCTCTTTCTGTGTGTGTGTGTGTGTGTGCATGTGCACGTCTGCACACACACACGTCTGCCTGCATGGGCGCCATGAGATCTTCCTGCTGGCTCTAGGCTGTTTGCCTTCACATTAAGAGTTGAAGGCCAAGAGTCCTTTGGCTCTTGTCCTTCAGCTTTTGCCGCCCAGCTGCACCCAGGCCTTAAGTACCTGCACAGGGGAGTCACGCAGTCAGCCTGGATGTTTCAAGCTGGCAGCCAGCTTTCCACAATTCCTGCTCCTGCTGAAGGAACCTCCAGCCATGTCCTGTACTTCAGTGGACTTGCATAGGAGAGAGATACTAAGCCTGTTTTAAGCTACAGTTCGAAACATCAGTCAGGCCAACCAAGAAAATATTCTTACATTTATTGTTACATCCGTTGTGTACCAAACGACTGCAAATACCCTAGTGAAAGAGCATTGGAACAACTCATCCAGTGTATGAGACATTTGTATGTGTGGAGTATGGTCTGCTGTGTCTGGAATAAGCATTGGCTTTGCCACTCTTGCCTTACGTGGCGGTTACATTATATGGTGCTAAAATAAATGATGGCTTTTATTTATCCAATAATTCAGATGATGTCCAGGCAGATGATGGTGCATTCTGCTAATCAAGGTGCTTTCTTTTCAAACATGCTCTTATCCAGGAATTTCACTTGCTGTCTCCATTTCAGGATACAGTAGCTGAAATATTTATGACGACAGGGTCATCATGGACACAGGATGGCTACATTTTATCTAGGGGACATGGCTGGCAATTTGGAAACATTCGAACATTCTCAAGTGCTGGTGGTGGCCATGAGCTTAGGTTGGCGACCCAGCCATTTCTTAGACAGCAATTTGGTCTATTTTGTGTGTGCTATAGAAAATCTTGTTCAGATAAAGAACTCTACATGTGGCTGCATTTGAAGATTGCAGACATTTAAAACAAGCATAAATCCAGACACAGAAACATTGCTGAAACAAAGCACAAGTAATGAATTAAACATGACATCTTTAATGAAGTGGAAACTACCCAATAGAAGCACATCTACATCAACAGATATACCCAGCAGAATAGTCTACAGTCCCTGCCCCTTTAACAAGGCATCACTCTGAGCCATTTCTTACAGCACAGCCCTATTACCTCATGTAATAGGGCTGTGCCAGTTTGGTGTAGAGGATAAGAGCATGGGACTCTAATCTAGAAAGCCGGGTTTGATTCCCCACTCTTCCACTTGAAGCCAGCTGGGTGACCTTGGGCTAGTCACAATTCTATGGAGCTCTCTCAGCCTCACCCACCTCACAGGGTGTTTTGTTGTGGGGATAATGATAACATACTGTGTAAACTGCTCTGAGTGGGCATTAAGTTGTCCTGAAGGGTGGTATATAAATTGAATGTTGTTGTTGTTGTTGTTAATATTATGGGGGGAAACTCTCCTAAATAATTCAGTTTTGCATAGTTTGTTGAAAGCCAGGAGAGCAGCTTTCCACAAGGGGCTACCGCACTTTGTCTCCTTACACAGGCAAGTTATGGAGGACATATATTACACCAATTTTAGCTGATATGCACAGGCTGTTTGCATCTGAATTGCTGCTAATGACCATGATAGGGAAATTTCTTTAATAGTACCCTGCTGCCAATTATAAACTTTCCTTCTACCACTTACCCAAATATAATCCAAGACACCAACCAATACAGTGATACAGAGAAAGCATGAGATTCCTGGTGCCTGATGCATACAGAGCTACTTTATCCTTATGCCTAAATACTTTAATGCTAAAGTGTTTACAGAACAAAATGAATCAAAAGATCAGAAAGGGTATTACAAACAGTTCACTTATACTTCATCTTACACAGAATGATGGCACCATTACTTTGCGGGGCAAGATACAATCAAAATACTTAATACAAATAAGAATCCTTTCTGTTTCCTTGTGGTAAGGTCAGAACATAAACAATCTGCAATATGAAGTGTCCATAGCTGAATGTGGACCCCTTATTCTAGATAAAAATTGCTTATAGTTGTGTATTTACAAAGTTGTGCAGTGTCATACCGACCCACAGCATAGCAACAATCACAACAAGAGACATGGAATGTGCTATTTAGGTGTTTTCCATAACTTTTACATGCCAGGCAAAGTTTCTTGCTCACAAAACTAAAATAGTAGGGGTTTTTATTAAAAATTCCCTAACAAACTCCTAAAGGTTCTAAAAGGTCTAGAGCCTGCATAACTTAGGGTGCAGCAGCTCCATACCCTCAGGCCCTGTTCTGCAGCCACAAGAGGATGTTGGGGCAATGCTTTGCTGTGGTGGTCCTCACATTATTTTCTGATTTGTGTAGTACATTGTTTACCAATGTTTAAAAAGACAGCATAACTCATCCATTTAAACTTGGATCACAAAATTATATCATGGAATGCCAGGAGATCACTTCAACTCCCTTGTTGATAATTTGTCATTGAGAAGCTTTTCCAACACACTGACCTTTGCTGTTTGAAATGGCTGTGTGGCTTTTTAATTGGACTTTTTGTTTGGCTGCGTATTGCACACGTGTTCCTGAGTTTTGTTTTTTATTTTGAAGTGTATCCTCATTTGTTTTGTAAGCCTCTTCGGGCGCTGTGGGAATGATATAGAAGGCAACAAATAGGTAGACAAGAGATAGATGATAAATTCGTAACAATTGAATGGCTAAAGAATTGCTCATCTGTCCCTGGAAACCAAGAGAGATGCCATTTGCTACACAAGCCCTTCCCTGTGTTAAAATTCAGATTCAACCCTCCTGATAGTCACAGCAAGATTCCTAGGATGCTCTTGGCTTATGTATGTATGAAGAGCACCAGAAAGAAGCCCGAAGAGAGGCTGAATAGCCTGGAGCAATATGTTTTGCAAGTTCCTCTAACCAGGGGGCTATGTTAATGCTTTCAGTTTTACCCTTGAACAACAATTGAGCAACACATATAGACTCTGACAGCACAGTACTGGAGAGGCCTTACTTGATGTTTTGCCATACAAGTATCTTGCATCTTCCCTCCTCCTTTTAAAAATGGGTGCAAGGATCAAACCATTTCCAACTATAACTGCACATAAATATAATATTTATTTTTTAATGTCATTTCTAGTCTGCTTTTCTCACTGAGACTCAAGGTGGATTACATAGTGTGAATCAGTACAATCAATATCATGACATTTCAGTATACGTGTAATGGGTATACACATGCAAATTGCAAGATTCAAAGCAAGCAAGCAAGCAAGCAAGCAAGCAAGCAAGCAAGCAAGCAAGCAAGCAAGCAAGCAAGCAAGCAAGAAAGAAAGAAAGAAAGAAAGAAAGAAAGAAAGAAAGAAAGAAAGAAAGAAAGAAAGAAAGAAAGAAAGAAAGAAAGAAAGAAAGAAAGAAAGAAAGAAAGAAAGAAAGAAGTTTAAAGATTGAAACATAGCATAGGCAAATTCCATGACTGATATATTAAACATAGGAACTACCCAATAAGATCATATTTACAGAAATAGTAGTGAAGTCTGTGGTCCCTCCTTATCCCTTTACTGATGGGTTCCCTGTCCTTTTACTGATGGATCTTTATGTTCTATGCACAAAAAACTTTTGGTGGTCCCCAGTCCTAGGAGGCTCACCTGGCCTTGACCGGAGCCCAGGCCTTTTTGGTCCTGGCACCGGCCTGGTGGAACTCTCTGTCTGATGAAACCAGGGCCCAGCAGGATTTATTATCCTTCCTCTGGGCCTGTAAGACAGAGATGTTCTGCCAGGCATATGGCAGAGGCTAGGCTGGGCCCCCACCAGCCACACTTGTTTTGACTTGAAGAGATCTGTCCACCACCCTATATATATCTATAGATATGGATATATGGGCCATGTCTGAAATGAAGTAACTCTTCCATTGCCATCTGAGGAGAAGTTTTTATTGTATGTAGTGTTTTAAATTTTATTGTAATGTTTTTATCTGCTTTTATGTGTTTTTATGTAAATTAAAATGTGCTCTGCCCTGAGCCGGCTTGGCGGGGAGGGCAGACTAAAAAAATCTAATATAATATATAATAAATAAAAATATAATAGGTGAATAAATAAAATGGGTTGGATCCAGCCTGCTTTTTCACTCAGAGCAGAACCACAAGTGACAAAAGGCACAGATTGGACACTAGTCAGCTTCCCTCAAGTTTTGATGGGAAATGTAGGCATCCTGGTCTCGCAGCTTCGCTCTCTGACTGCTGTCCAATGGACTTTTCAACTGTCACTTGTCCAACATTCCGCCAAGCTGCCTACATTTCCCATCAAAACTTGAGGGAAGCTGACAAGTGTCCAACCTGTGCCTTTTGTCACTTGTGGTTCTGCTCTCAGTCTCATCCAGTTCTCCTCCTTCTATATCCCCTATCCAATATGGCTTTTGTACATGCAGGTCTCATGGTCCCCAGCATAACTTTTTGGAAGTGGATAAAAGGGAACTTTCTTCTCTTTTAACCCAGCAGAAAAGTTCATTGGATCCGACCCAATACATACTACATATAAATGTATACAGGGCTACTTGACTTCTGTATGATTTTTCTGCAACTGACAAACATAGCTATCTTTTGGAATTATGATCATAAATAGTGGGGTTCGTTCTGACATTATTGTGTTCAAGGAAAGTATTGCATTGCACTGTTTTATACATCTTTCCTGGGCCATTGAAACTGGATGTGAAAAATGGGACCATCTCTTGTCTGCATTTACCAGCTTTCGTTCTGATATCACAATGTTCAAGGCAGACATCACATCACATATATTGATTAGCCAAATGAGGCCCTCGGTGAGGATCAAAAAAATGTTAAACAAATAAGAAAAATGGAAAGCCAAATAAAACTCATTCTGAATGTGACATTTGCACATTATGAAAAAAAAATCAGGTGCTGTAGCAACCCAAAATAGTATCCAAAACATGGTGTTACAGAAGGAAACGGTTAAGCTAAGGGGGAGCAGGAGCTGGGAAAGGCTGGAGGAGGGAAGGAGAGAATATGGGAATTGCAGTGGGGAGGAAGGAAATAGTAAACTGGTAAGGTTAGTGGGTGGGGAAGGAAAGAGCAGGTGGGCAGATAGGCAAAGGGGGGAAGGAGGGTGGATTAAAAGAATAGAGAATGAAAGAGTGAGATCATTGGAGGATGAAGCAGAGCCAAAGCAAGGGAAGGGATGAAAGAAGGATAGCAAGCAAGATGGAGCAAAAGAGAAGTGGAGACTAGCCTGTTACCCAAAAACTGACACAAGTTTATTCCCTGGCCTCTGGAGGTCTCTATCTATCTGAGCATGTCCAAAATGCAGACTTATATCACAGAGGTTAACGTATGTGCCTGGATCTTTCTTCCCATATATACCGGGATCCTGTTTCTTGTTAACTGGGAGACACAACTTAATAAAAGAAGGGAAACCTCTTGACCTTCCCATGTTACAACCCAGTTTGATGGGGCATTAACATTCTCCTGACCAACTACAAAGAAATCGCTGTTTCAGTTCCTTTAATTATGATAAAAATGATTTATTAATGTAAGATGAACATATAAAGAAATAACATCAAATGCAACTATCAATGCTCAGACGACAACAAATACAGAACAGTCAGGCTTCTAACTCATTAGCAAGGCAGATATAAATGCCAGCATCTAACCTCTTAAGGCTTCCTCAAAATTGCATACAAAAGCAAAGGAACAGATACTAATGCAAAGAGTAGGAAAGCTGCTAAGAAAAAGACATAAGCAAAAAGAAGAATGTTGACCTGCATGCATTCCATAAGAAAGAGAAACTTGTTTCCACCATAGACAGATGATGCTATGTAAAATAAGGCCTTGAATCGTGAGTTTCATGTTGTGTTTAAGTGTATGTGTGAAAGAAAAATCATATGACCTGTCCTGAAGAAAGAGAGGTCAGGATTCCTTTCGCTGCAAACCTGGAAAAAGATCTTCTAACAAGGTGGTTTCCATGTAGAGTGAATAAGGCAACCAGCAAGGGGGTGGACAAGACCAAAAGCTACTCCTTTGGTGGTTACCTTTATACCTGGGCAAATTATGAACTATGTAAACGAAGTTAATTAACAGGGACACTTATTATGTGCCTCTGTATCAGTTGGGTGCCCTGAGTTAATTCGTGATAAATAAATTGTACGTTGGCCCCAGAAACCTATTTAAAGGATTCCATAGTTGGGCCTTTAGCAGAGTTACATTGTTTGCAGTGAAAGCGTGATCATGGTAGGGTGAGCTGGTTATGCTGGCTGGTGTGAGTGTAGGAGAGAAAGTAACAAACCATACATTTGCTTATGTTTAGGAAGGAAATAAGAATTCTTTATTGTAGGAATTCCATACTCCGATAGGAAAGGAGGGGAGATAGATCCTATCTACCTATCTAATTTAAGGATGGACATAGATGGCAGGACAAGGCCTGCATCCATGGTTGAAAGATGGAGAGGAGAAATGTGGAGTGGCTGTGACAAAGCCAGGAAGAGAAGGATGTCACAAGGAGGAAGTCCTGAGAATAGCAATCTACACATCAAAGGATAGGCAGAGCAGTATGCCCTGGCCTCTCTAACTTTCTAACTCTGGTTTGTCTCCCTCTTTTTCCCTAAGGAAAAGGACACTGTTCAGTGCTCCTCTTCTAACAATTCAGAGTGAGATTGGGAGTGCTTCTAGTTACCCTTACCCTAATACATTAGGTGCTAGCAGAATGGTGCAGAGAGGATACAATATCCTGAAGGAGCTCATGGAAGAAGAAAGCTGGAATGCAGCTTTGGAATGCAGGAAAAATCAGAGCAACACAGTGTGAATTGACACAAACCGCTATGAATTGTGATGTTACCATGTTTGTGCTGACAACTTTCCATTTGACGTCTACAAGAGCAGAAGCTGTAAATGCAAAAATCTTTCCTTTCCCTTATGATCTCAGGAAAATTAATTACCCTTTTAAATCACTATATTGGCAAAGTACAGGGAACTGTGATCTGTCTGAATCAAGGTGACAGTTTGGCATGGAGAACATTAAGTCTTACAAAAATAATAACACTAACTATGGCCATTTTCACACAGCTTGTCGTTCTCACCCTTTTCCTGCTTATTGGGTGTGTGTTTTTGAGTTGCTCTGAAAACTCAGCCTCCACACACACTCCCCAAAAGCAGTTTGTAGAAAAAGCGGTTTGGGAGGGGACGTCAGGCACTTTCGTCATCGTCACTCGCCTCCCTTTCAATTTTTTTTTTTACCCTGCACATGCACAATAGTATGTGCTGAGAGCTTCAAGAGAGGAGCTGGGTGGTGATTGGAGGATTCCTCAGAGTGCTTTAACCATTCACATACCCAAGAACACAGAAGAAGTGCTCCGTCAACCCACAGTAGAAGAAAATACCAGGGAAAGTGCGGTCCCAGAAAAAAATGCTGAAAACATGGTAGGGGAACAGCCAGCAAATGTTTTGCAAACTGAGACATGTGGAACCCTGGAGAAAAGCCACCAGAGTTCTGTGGGTGGGCCATGCCTATAAGGATATGTGCAAACAGCCAATCGGTTTCTAAAAGATTAATCTTTGTATCCTTACTCAGGAAGGAGGGCTGTTGTGACAAGGGGAGCCATATGAATGATCAACCATATCTCCAATGAAATCTTCCCCCTGTGCATGGGATGGGAGTGGGGAAGTACAGTTCCATGCTCCCTGCTGCCCAAGCACTAAATTCCTCTCCAGATATTATCAGTAAAGATGGGCACAAGCAGCAATACGAACAAAAAAAAAGCCGTGAACAGCCCAATCTGTTCGAGAACAAGCTGTTTGTGAGGCCCCATTCTAAACCAACAGGAGGTCATTGCAAGCCTCATTTGTTGCTGTTCGTAAAGTCATACAGTCTGGAACCTGCAATCAATTCCCTTGGCAACTTAGGCAGGGATTATCTGAACTCCTACTGTTGCCCTGGAAACCCCAATCTAAGCCAAATTTAGCTTGACAGGCAGGTCTTCCTTTCATGTGTGAGCTCCAAATTTGTTACAAGGGAGCAAAGACCAGGGAGGAGGGGGGGCTCCCAGCTCTGGCTTTGCAGACAGTGGAGAGACAATTGCTGTTGGCATTTTGATAGAGAGAGTGCATTGGAGCTTGAATTTTCTTTGTGTGTGGTGGGATAGGGATCTACCCCTTCAGGTTCCAGGGCTGCTGCTAGGCTCTGGGCCAAGCTATTATTTATTATTGGTAACTTTCCTGCTGCCTGCTCAGGTAAGGTTTCTGGGAGTGGTGTGGTAGGGATCTACCCCTTCAAGTTCCAGGGCTGCTGCCAGGCTCTGGGGCCAAGCTATTATTTATTATTGGTAACTTTCCTGGTGCCTGCTCAGGTCAGGTTTCTGGGAGTGGTGCAGTAGGGATCTTGACCAAACTTGGATGATGGCTGGAGGAGAGCCTGCTGGCCCTCACAAACATCCAACCATGAACATGTTCGTGAACAGATCATGTTCATTGTTCAGGGTTCATTGTTGTTTTTTCTGTTCATGCTCATCTCTAGTTATCAGTCCATTCTTAAGAGGTTGGAGGAGGGTCATTCCAAGCAAGCCCTAGTTGGTGTTTAAGGCATCTAAGCATTCATATAAGAATACAATGATGTCACAACAAGCTAAGGAAAGCTAATTGGTTTTCCCACACCTATGACCTCTCACAAGGTCCCACTTTTTGGTGGTTTCCTTCTAGAAAATAGGTTTAAGGAGAAGGTAAATCTGGGATTTAGATTGAAATATAGAATTGAGCCCTGACCTCTGCCACATCAAATTTCATTCTAATATCTCAGTGTTCAGAGCTGTTATTGGTGAAGCCTAAGCAAACAGAATGCCAACCAGGCTAGTTAAGCCAGACTAGAGGGCCTCACTTCTCTCCACCAATGAATCCTATGACAACACATAGGTATGATTTTAGAATCCATAGACAGGCAAAAATTTACACCAAATAAGCAGTTTCTTTTGGTAGTCTTGCTGTCAAATTCTCTCTCCATATTAAACATGTATTTATCCCAGAGTGTTACCTGAAGTTGTCTCCTTGCAATAAATATGATTTATGGGGGAATTAGCTAGCAAGGAAGATGGCTATATGAGAGGCGGTAACTGGAATCTATCACATTTGTATACCAGGTCCCTTCCTACAATAGAACAGGTGAGTCTGGTGCTTAATATAAAACAATAACTTTTATTGAACACAAGAACTTCATGCACATACAGACAAAGTTACTTGGGGGAAAGTAATTACAGAGAGAGAGAGTCCTAGGAAATGTAGCCAGAGATTGGGGATAGCGAGAGGGAGTAATTATATCTACCTATCCTGGAGAAGGGGGTCCTGTCCACAGTGAGGAGAGAGCGCTTCAAACGTCCAACGTCCTCGGCAAGGCAAGAGGCTTAGAGCAAACCTGAAGGGAACAGCACTTGTGGATCCAGAAACATGTTCAAAGGAAGAGAGGCTTAGGGAAGAGACCCTAAGGAAGCAACATCCTTGGAGCTTGCACAATTTGAATGGGGTCAGAGCTCTCCATTTATAGGTAAAATGTGCCCTGAGGTGGAGGAGAGTCCTCCTAGCAGTAAGGACAAAGACTCCAATGGTTGGTTCCTGGGTTAGACAAAAGGCTTGAGTACTTTAATTGATAGCTGCCGGGGTGTGTGAATACAAATAAAAACTAGTTCTAGCGCTGCACAAAAAGGACAGTTTTCCTGATGAAGTACACCGGAGCTAGGTTAAGTGTTTTTAGGGAGGGGATACATTGTGCCAGGAATGACTGTCTATACTTATGAATGTCATTTGATTAACTCCTCAATCATGGACAGGAGATCTCATCACGGAAGGAGGGAGAGGAATATGCTAAGTGGGGTTGACTCTGCGAGTCCTTTGTTGCTCTGGGCACCAGTGGAGCCGGAGATGGCAGTAAATCCAATCAAGCCGCAATCACTCCGCATTCCACAGCAGCATTCCTTGTATGCCTGGTTCTCCCAGGAGGGATGTAGCAACGTCAGAGGCTCCCTGGTGGCCATACAGTAGCCATTTTAAACTCCAGAGGCTTGTCCACTTTTAATATCACACGCAGGTATAAGAAAACTGCTGTACAACTGGCGGAGGCCGGGCTGACTGCTTACAAGAGGGGATTTAAAACAGCTTGACTGACATTTGTAGACTTCGGTTAAAAAAAGAGTTCCTATTTTTTCATCCTCAGTACTAACCACAAAAGCTGCAAATCCCATCATGTTTTTTTCTCAGTTTCCATGCACATTCTGAGAGTCCTTTTTCTCATGAGGGTATTCATAGGAGTTTCAATATTCCACCTCTCTCCTGCTACACAACAGCTGGCCCTGATTGCCCAACCCTCTTCACCACAAGCTCATTTTGTTCCTTCAAACAATACATAGAAACTTGGGGTGTGCTTATTTCCTTAGCATCTTGACTATTTTTTTTCAACATGGGTTCCCTCTGGAGTCTGTCATCTTCCCAGTCCATTGTGAAGATTCAGGTGTTGATTCAGCATTCTCACCCTCCTGAATGGGGCTGATCTTCACCAAGCAGTAGGACTGAAGACAAATACATGGGTGTTAAATCAAATCAAGCCTGAATTCTTCCTAAGAACTAAAATGACAAAACTGTAACTATCATACTGTGGTCACATCATGACAAGACAAGACTCTCTGGAAAAGACAATAACAATAGGAAAAGTGAAATGCAGTGATAAAATGAGATTGCTTGACTCAATAAAGGAAGCCACATCCTCCAGTTCCAAAACCGGAGCAAGGTTTTCAAGGAGAGGACATTTTGGAGGTCTTTCATTCATAGGGTTGCCATAACTCAGAAAGCACATCACACACACACACACACACACATCCTGAGATTTAATATCTCACAAAAGACTCTATCCCGAGGATGGTCATAACACACACCTCCCCAAGGCTGTTAAAATTCTACAAAGCCCAAACCAGGAGCTCTTGAGATTAGGCACACCAGGTTTCCTCTGCCAGGACCATCTGGGTGGAAGGCAAGCAGTTCAAGCTGGGGAGACTACCAGCACAATCACCAGTACTTCTGGACTTGGGAAACAGGTGAGCCAGTGCTGCAATCCCATACCACTGGCTGTCTTAAAATTCCAGGATCCAGTCAGGGGAATTTGTTGGGGAAACATTAGGTACTTTCTCTGTGCTTCCAGAATCTCTAACTAGTGAATCGGTACTTAATTACCTACCTGCTATTTACTCTTTCTGCCTTGTGTACTTGCTGCCCTCACCTTGCCAGTGCTTGGATCTTGGCCCCTGACAGCAAGGTACATTCCTTGGCATTCAGTCCTATACGGAGAACCTATCTGAGGTTAAGGGTATGGAACATGGCCCTTCCTACAACTAAGAAGCCAGACACAGCACACATTTCATCCACTACAGATTCCATTTCTTCTCAGAAGAGAGACGTTTTCACTCCTCTCTTGGCTGCATCTCTAGGCAATAGATCAACAGTAAAATCATGGTGCCATGTCTCCTTGCTAGATTCTTGACATTTAAGATTCCCAGGAAGCTCCAGAAGGATGTGCGGTTTGAAGACAATTGGTTTAGCAGTTTCAATATTGGTTCCTTTGGCTGGCAAGGGTTCTCCAGATCTCAGGTTGAGGTCTTTCACATCACCTACTATGTGGTCCTTTTATTACAAGCTGGAGGTTCAAGGGATCAGACCTGGGACCTTCTCCTACTTGCAATACTCTACCCCAACCCACAGTCCCTCCCCTTACAAAGTCTCCTGTTGGCCATCAACTATAGCAAACTTCAGTTTCATCAGATAAGCGCCAGTTAAACAGTACCCTTGTTCATTCTTGCTTTCCCTGTATTGCTTTCCCTGGTTTTATAGCTAATCTTTACCTCACCTTCATATCACCTACTTTGACCCCATGAACTTGTCTGTTCAAGAACTTGAGTCTCCTAGCCTGAAATTTTCTGATATAGGACATCACTTTTCTGCTTTACAGAAACAGAGTTATCCCTTTGGAGACAGGATATAAATTATGTAAAATAAATAATACCCCCCTTTGACCATTTGCAGTGTTGGCACTAAATGGCACTAATCAGGCAGTTCCCTGCTCTGGAAACCTGCCATGGGGCTATAGAAAGTAAGAGGTCTTTGTGGGGCCCGCTTGATGGGTGAGGGCAAGGGACAAGGCACGAAGATATGGATGGTACAGGTGAGGTTAAGAAGGCCACAACTTTATTGATCACAGCTTCCAGGACCCTTGGCACTGCATAGGGTACAGATCTCCAACATTGGCTAGCTCACCTGTCAGCCAATGACCCCCTCGTCCCCTCAGTCTGCCCACTGAGGGGGGACACCATGAGTTGGAACCACATGGGCGTATGCCTCTGCATGGTTCCCCTTTCACCTGGGAGTAGAGATGGGCACGGACCAGGAGTCGGCCACGGACCGCCAGTTCATGGTTCGTGGACTTTCACGGACCACGGACCACAAACTTTTAAACGGACCGGCCTGGTTCGATTCAGTAGGCCTTGTTTTTCCCACAGATTTTCACTTTAGTAGACTTTCCCCCCCCCCAAAGGTTTTCATGTAACACTCTTCAATTATCACTTTTCCAAAAACTTAGACCAACAACAACTTCCCCTCCCCTATTCTGACTGACCCTTACCTGTCCTTGGTGGAAGGAGGGAGACTTGTGCTCCTGTCCAGGAGAGGTGGCTGTCCACAAAACCCACCTACATGGGGCTGCATCAACAACAGATGCCCTCCCTGGGGGCAGGGAGACCAACTCCCCATGATGGGAAATGAATGGATGTACTTGAGTGAAAGCCAACTCCACAACAGGAGATCATGCAGCAATTCAAAGGCCCCTTACTGGAATGGAAGGCATGGGAGGGATGGAAAGAGCCTCAAAAGCTTGGAGAAGGGTAGGGCAGAGCCAAGTAGCACCCAGCTAGAAGAGAGGGAAGAATGCACCACAAAAGACACTCTAGAGAGGCGTTGAAAGAAGCCGAGAGCCCCCCAAAGCCTGCTGCCAGTCGTCAGAAAGCGGGTATTTCACAGAGGCCAGTAGCAGCCCCCCTTTACCCCTTTACCAGGCAGGAAAGCTCCCCCAAAGTCACCCACTATTTAGGGAGTGAAAGGCTTAGAAAGAAGTCAAGCAGAGAACCCCCCAAAGCGTGCTGCCAGTCGTCAGAGAGCGGGTGATTTTTTTACAGAGCCCAGTAGCAGCCTGCACTTCACCTCAAAAGCCAGGCTGAAAAGCTCCCCCAAAGTCACCCAGTTTTTAGGGAGTGAAAGGCTTAGAAAGAAGTGAAGCACAGAGCCCCCCAAAGCATGCTGCCAGTCATCAGAGAGCGGGTGTTTCACAGAGGCCAGTAGCAGCCCCCCCTTCACCTCAAATGCCAGGCAGGAAAGCTCCCCCAAAGTCACCCACTATTTTGTGAGTGAAAGGCTTAGAAAGAAGTCAAGCAGAGAGCCCCCCAAAGCGTGCTGCCAGTCATCAGAGAGCGGGTGTTTCACAGAGGCCAGTAGCAGCCCCCCCCCTTCACCTAAAAAGCCAGGCAAAAAGCTCCCCCAAAGTCACCCACTTTTTAGGGAGTGAAAGGCTTAGAAAGAAGTGAAGCACAGAGCCCCCCAAAGCATGCTGCCAGTCATCAGAGAGCGGGTGTTTCACAGCGGCCAGTAGCAGCCCCCCCTTCACCTCAAAAGCCAGGCAGGATATGTCCCCCCCCCCAAGTCACCCACTATTTAGGGAGTGAAGGGCTTTGAAAGAAGTGAAGCAGAGAGCCCCCCAAAGCGTGCTGCCAGTCGTCAAAGAGTGGGTGTTTCACAGCGGCCAGTAGCAGCCCCCCCTTCACCTCAAAAGCCAGGCAGGATATGTCCCCCCCCCAAGTCACCCACTATTTAGGGAGTGAAGGGCTTTGGAAGAAGTGAAGCAGAGAGTGCCCCAAAGCGTGCTGCCGGTCGTCAAAGAGTGGGTGTTTCACAGAGCCTAATAGTAGTCTCCCTCCCCTTGCATCTCATCAGCAGCCAAGAAAGAATGTCAGGGAAAGAAGGCAAGAACTCAAGCAGATAACGCCCAAAGCTCACTTGCACCCACTGTGGGTCTGTGAGTGGGTGGGGTCAGAGCACAATAGAACCCACCGGCAACCCAGAAAAAAGGAAGAGATTTGGGGGGGAGGGGGGATTAAGCCTGAGAAGAACCCAAGGACTCGAAAAACTCAGAAAGAAATCAGAGTAACCCTATAGTGCGGTAAAAGGATTTTTTTTAAAGTGCTCTCAAGAAAAGTAGAATTGAAAGGAGAAAAAAATTAAACAGGAATGGAGAAAAGAGAAAGCTGTCTTGCACCTGAAGCCCCAAAGCCCCAAAGCCCCAAGGCACAAGCCGTGCTCTCACAAAAAAAAAACCCTTCCCCACTGCAAGCAGTTGCTAAGCTTAGAAGCTAACTCGCGTCCCCGCACCAGCAAAATGGAGCGGGGCTTCGCACACTTTGTTTTTTATGCAGAAAGGCTGGTGATCTCTGTTTGGCTGACAGAGCTGCCAATCAAGGTTTCCTGGGCTAAGATTGGTGTGTTCCAAATGGGGAAGGTGGCTCCACACCGTTGCCTAGGAAATTGAGCGGGAATCCTGGCATGACGGGCCAACGGACACACGGACAGAAAGCCCCAATGTTCCGCACTTTCGTGAGAAAAACACAAGCCCACAGCCCGTGGGTTCGCGAAGGACGAACTGGGGAAGTTCGTGACAAAATTAGGTCCATTATGCGGACCATGCCCACCTCTACCTGGGAGCAAGCATGCCCCAACAGCCCCTGAGCTGGGCTTGTCCCTGCCCTGTATCACCCCCAAGTTCCTTTAAGGGAATCCTCAGCTATGAGGAAACTGAATACTCAGGCCGTGTTTCCCCCCAAAGGATCTGTGCCCAATGCCAAACTACCATCCTTAAAGCTGTGACATTAATTACAACAGCAACCATGAAGTCCCCTACCAAGCAAGAGAGCTCCTCCCCAAGCCGAGGAAGGAATGGATGAGATGCTGTTTGTGCTCAAGTACATGTGGGGCTCGGGTGGCTGCCCTTTATAAGCCTGCCCAGCAGACCTGATAGGGAGTTGTGCAACACAAGTTCACCGGTCAGGCTCCACCCCAAGGCCCGGCCGATCTGCTCCCCATTGGCTGGCCAGGCAATTCAAATTGATTGGCTCACATGTGAACACACAAGTGTCATGTCTGAGCCCCATCCATGCCAATGTTAATGATCTTCTTGTACTGAACCAATGTATCCTGCTGTAACTCAATGTCATATTGCCAGTGCCATAACTATTTCTTTCACAGGCTTTCACAGGTGTTTATCTAATGAACTGCAGACCCTTCCAGTGTTCTGGACCTTGCATGCTACTTGCTCCTGAGCTTTGCTATGTCTTGTTTTCTAGTGACTCAGCTTGATAGTACAAATATGTAAAACGTTCTCACACAAAGAGAGCGCCAAAATCTTGTTTATTATTGGGAGGGGGAAAGGAGCAAACTCGGATGTTAAAATAAAGGACTTTCCCACATGTTGTCAATCCTGTTAACTTTAACTCTTGCTGCTTAGATGCTTACCTTGCTTCTGAGTAGTTCTATGGACATATATATGGAAATGATCTGATTTCTGAATTAAACCGTTTAACTAAGAGCCTGGACTTCTTGCTGCAATGATACAGGGATCTGTCTACCATATCCTGTCATCCATAGCCTGACAACAAGGGCCTCTGGGAGCCACCAGTGGCCCAACATGCCACTGAGGAAGCCTTCTACCTGCACGCTGCACCCTGCAGCCCATAAACCAGGCCCCCATAATCTGCAGTCGAGGCTTGTCCCTCTGTCGTAGTCCCTAGTTGAAGTACGAAAACCTTGTGCTAACCATCTATTGGAATGGGAGCCTTCAGCTGCTGTCCTAGAGGCTCACATCCAAACCACATTAACTATAATGATTTATTTTGGTGTGATCTGTATTTGGTGAAGTGGTCATTGCCTACCTTCTACACTACCATAGTCTAGGCAAACTTTGCTTGCTCTGTGAACATTACAAGATAGCAAAGCTTTGGTTCATGAGAAATGTGAGCAGTATCAGATACTAATTTTTTTTCTAGGTTGTATAAATATTTTGGCACAGTCACATTTCATTATAGAACCATGCCAATATAATGGGATTGTCAGCTTTTCTCAGAAAATGTAGATGTGGTGTCTAATATTTGCTACCTCAATAATGCATTAACTGGATAGACTTTATTAATTCAATACCCTGTGATAGTTCAAACTATTGTTATATACTGAAGGATGTGTAATTTGGTTATTCAATTATAACAGATTTTCTTATTTCAAAGTCAAGACTATTGGATATCAAATTAAAAAGCTTTTAGCTGAACTAATGGTAGAAGACCAAGTGCAAATATATATATATATATGATCAAAGTGCATTTTAAGAAGTGTTGATGGTTACAATCATAGCAGATTTGTACAATAAAAGGCAATCGTTTCTTGTCATGAATTCCTGTGCAAATACGTTCTCTGGTAGTTCAAGAGAGCTAAAATGGTATGGTGGATAGAGCTTTGAATGTGGACCAGGGAGACCCAGGTTCAAATCTCTTTTGTTCATGAAGCTCAGAGGGTCATTGTGGGTCAGTCACACTCTCTATTTAGTATCCACCAGATTGTTTGGAGGCTGAAATGGAATAATCCTGATGTACATCATGCTGAGGTCCACCCTCCCAAAGAAAAGAGGGTTATTTTGACCTTGTAAATCATTGGAAAAGGTGGTTTACCCATTTAAAATTTTCTACAAACACCCACTGCTGTTGTTTTCTCCCCAATGAACTGCAATGCCCTAAAGTCCTCTCTTCCCTCCCCACTGCCTTTCATTTTTAAATTTGAAGTACATCAAACATGTAAAAGGGGTCATTCTGGCCCCCAATACACTTGCCTTGAAAGTGAAAGTACTTTGCATAATTGTATTTGGGTGTTCTAGTAACCCCAACAGATATTGAAAAATGACTTTAGCACTGTTTCCAGTGGACAAACACCTATTATCTTCATTTTATAGGAAGGTATAGCAAACAGTGAAAACTAAAATTTCTCTCCAAAATTTATATTTTTGAACAAAAAATAGGTATTTGTTGTGCAAAAATATCACTTTTGGCTTTGGGGCTTTACACTACTTTTGGAATTGGGGGTTGCAATGACCCCCAAGGAACCATAGTTTGCAACCTGAATTGTGGTGTATATAGTATGAGCAGGTAAAAGCCCTGTGTTTGAGCTCTCTCAAACCTTCCCTTATGTCTATAGCCACATGGAAAAGCTCAAATTGAATTGTATTGCAAATTTGGACAATGGTGTCATTCTAGCCCCCTGCAAGACAAGCCTGGGCATATTTGCAGGCATCATATGAACCTCTTCACATTTTCCAGCCTTGAAGGAGCCATTCTGCCTGGAACTTTAGATAACCCACAGTCATCTGTTCACTGAGCTGATTGTTTTCCTTTGTTATTCAGGAAGAGCTCTTAATTGTAATGCTCCAACAGGTGCAGCCTGAGGGCAGGTTACAAAAAGGCTAGCAGAAAGAATACAGATATTTTCTCTTCTTTTTCTTAACCCTTTAACTGGCAGAAATGAAATGCCCTCTTTCCATTGCAAGGGTCTGTTATGTACTTATTTTTTTCAGTCAGGCACATGGTGGCAACGGCGGGCAAGTCAGTCAGCCATATTCCGGCAGTGGCTGGCAAGTCACAAATGGTGGCAGTTTCAGTATTATAACAGGTAAAAATTATTGCTTTCTTTAAAATAAACTATCTTGTACTTTAAAAGTGATGGGGGTCAATTTTACCCCAGTAACATTTCTGTGAGGATTTGATGTTTTCAATGAGGGGTACTTTTGACTCCGATTCCAGATTTTACACTTCTTTGTCTTGCATTGCCGAACAAAGTTATTCTTGAGGCCTGATTTTTTTTCTTAGTAGCTAATGCCATGATTGAGATAGCTATTATGTTTTCATTGGGGGAGGGTTATAATAATAATAATAATAATAATAATAATAATAATAATAATAATAATAATAATAATAATAAACATTCATTTATATACTGCCCTTCAGGACAACTTAAATGCCCACTCAGAACGGTTTACAAGGTATGTCATTATTATCCCCACAACAAAACACCCTGTGAGGTGGGTGGGGCTCATTTTGACCCCAATTCCAAAGTAGTTTTAGTAGTATAACCCTTGGAAGAGTTAAGGAAATGGTGAAATGCAAGAAAAATTAAAATATAAATGAAAGTGAAAATGGATGATCTGAGACCTGGAGATATTTCTCATCTCCTTGGTAGCAAGTCCATGCTACATGCTTCATCTCAGGTATTTTCACAAACTCCTGTTCAGTCATATTGCAGTGTCCCCTTCTTTAAATGCTAAAACAAAGCTCTGTAGGCCTTGCTTTCCAGACATCTGAAAAGGTGGAGGACTCTGCATACCTAAAAGGTTATTATCAAATCTCTTCACTGGATACACTGAAATTTCATTCTCTTGTGATCAATTCTGCCTCAAAATTAGCCCTTTTTTCGTTATGAATTCTCTTAGCAACTCCATAGTGGCTAATGCGGCTAATAAAAATATGGTAGGTAAAAGGTGTCAGATAACTGATAAAGTCTCTTCTGGAGTCTTGCCCATGCCTTGCTGGATGCAGGAGACTGGGCAAGAAGTGCTGGTGCTGAGTCTGAGCTCTTAATACAAAATATGGCCCTAGGTTAAATAGGATTTAACACTGTCACTTTTCTCAGGTTTTAGAGGGGGGCAAACCAGAAAGTTAGAAAGATAGAGAAATCAGGACATCTGTTTACTCCTCACTGCCCTGAACTATCCTTTGATATGTAAATTGCTAATCTCGGGACTTCTTCCTCGTGATGTCCTTCTCTTCCTCGGTCACACAACTATCCCATCTCTCCATCTTGCATCATGGATGCAGGACTTGTTCTGCTATCCATGCCCATCCTTAGACTAGGTAGGTAGATGATAATCTTTCCTTTTTCCTATCAGAGTACAGAGTTCCTATAATAAAGAACTCTTATTTCTTTTCTAAACCTTAGCTAAATGTAAGTTTATTTTCTCACACACATATTCACACCAGCCTGCATGCTCCAAACACCTATCATGTTCTCTCTGTGACTGATATACTCTGCCCATATTAATATCTCTTTTAATAGGTTCTGGGTGTATATATATATATTAGGTGCCAAGCATCCTGTTTACCAGCGGGGGTGAAACTCCTTCCTCATCACACTTTTTCTCACAGAATGTTTAGAGAAGTTACCATGCAACATTTTCCTTTTTAGATATTGTCAACTGCATATTAATAATCAGTATCTAGCACTGACAATGCAACATACAGATAAAATTCCAGATTGCTAGAATATGTGCATGTTGCTCTTTTTAGAAGAAAGGCCAGTTGCAGTTATTAGGAGGATCCAATGTTGCACATTTGTCCTGTACGCACAGCAACTGTAGCAGCTAAAAAAAAGCTAAGGATTAATAGAGAAACCCCCTGGATTTTCCTTCCAACGTTTTCTGTTTTGCAGCTTGGAAAAAAATGTTGTGTCCTTGTAATGCCATTGATGGCACTATATAAATGGTAAATTAATAATAATATCAAAGATAAAGGTAAGCTCTCCAAGTTGTAACCTTACAAAACTATGCATGTCTGTGCATTTCCAGGTGAATTTTCTATTTGCTTGGGGGCAGTATCTACTAGCGCAATCCTAAGCAAAGTTATACTCTTCTAAGGACCATTGTACTCCATAGATAAGAATGGTGTTACTCTATTTAGGATTACACTCTGCATCTATTCTCTTGTCCCAAAGAAACCAAGTAAGACAAATTTTAATATGCACCACACATACACCCCTCACACAAATCTTACTACCGATTTCAGTAGGTATCTAAACTGTCATTGATTTTTTTAAAAATCCTAATGTTTCTGTTTCTTTCTGCAAATGTTAAGAGTCATTAGGCCAGCATCTTTATTCATTTTAATAAGAGAGTGTTGATTAGAAATGGTCTGGCCTCCTCCCCTCCCCCATCTTCCCCATCAGTTTCATTGTTTGCTTTCTTCATTCTTTGTTGCTTCTAATTGCTAGCGCTGTGTGGGCTTTTCAGACTAGCTTTTCCCATGGACAATAGCAATGCCAATTTAGTGTGATTACTGCATTTGTTTGTTTGTTTGGCAATTGGGATGCAGTGATGCTGGGGAAGATTTGGAGGTAGGGTTTTTTCCCCTTTGAATTTCTTCCTTAACTATCTCCTGAAGGCACTTCTGACTTCTCTGTATCCACCTGTTCTTGCGCTGAAGTTTTAATGGATGTTCTGTGCAATCAGAGGAACATCAGGTCATGATGACCGTAGAATTCTGAGCTACCTTGCCACCATTATCTTCCTTTTAGCCTGAAGCCAGTGACAATAATACTGCATTTTTTCCTGGTTTAGAAAGAAGAAATAAGTTTGATTGTACTCAGGGATGGTGCCAGGGTTTCTGGCGCCCAAGGCCGGGGTTGCGCACATGCGCGCAAGCACCCAAACTGTGTGATGATGTCATGTGTGATGTCATCATGCAGCATATGCTGCAGGCCAGCCCCATTGGTGTGGAGGGCAGCTGGGACAGTATGCGGGTGCCCTGCACCACCCCAGAGACCTGCCGTGCGTGGTCCGTGGCTGTTGCACTCAGCCAGGGGGCATGTGCTGGTGGCAGCAGCGCAGGGCGGGAGGGCTGGGAGGCTGCAGCAGTTGCGGCTTCCCATCCCTCTCGCTTAGCCGCCAGCTCCTCGGCATGCACCTCCGCCCCCGGTGCCCCCTCCGGCCCCCCACGCTTGAGGCGGGGGCCTACCTGCCTCAATGGGCATGCCGGCCCTGATTGTACTGACTTTTTGTTAAGGGGGTGTTGTTTTCAAAAGCACAAAGATGTTTACAAAGTGAATTCTTCTTCAATACCATCCTTCTACTGATGTTGCCTAAGTTCCTAAGGAGTCATTGTTTGTTTGCTTGCTTGTTTGTTTGTTTAAAACATTTATTAGCTGCCTTTCTACCTTAGAGGAACTTGAGGCAGCTGTTAGAAGAGGATCACTGAGCACTGTCCCTTTCCTCAGGTTTCAGAGGCAGACAAACCAAAGAGTTAAAAATATAGAGAGGTCAGAGCATCTGTTTATTGCTCTGACTATCCTTTGATGTGTAGATTGCTATTCTCAGGACTTCCTCCTCGTGACATTCTCCTCTTCCTGGCTTTGTCACAGCCTCTCCACTTTTCTCCTTCTTTCCATCTTACAACAGTGGAGGCAGAACCTGTCCCGCCATCAATGTCCATCCTTAAATTAGATAGGTAGATAGGATCTATCCTCCTTTCCCAGCAGAGACACCAGCTAGCATAACCAGCTCACACCATCTATGAGCACGCTTTCACTGCAAATGATGTACTCTGCAAATGGCCCAACTATGGAAGCCTTTAATTAGGTTTCTGGGGGCAACATACAATTTATTTATCAGCTTACAATGTAAAATAGAAACAAACCTTAAAATACATCAAAAACACAGTTAAAAACACTGACACATTGAAAAGTGGCTAGACAAAAGCCATTCTAAATAAAACAGTATTTAGTTGCCTCCAGTCTGCTGTAGTGACTTACATGATTCTCTTCTCCATTTTCTTCTTTATAAGAAACCCTGTGAGGTAGGTTAGACTGAGAGTTTGCAACAGACCCAAGGTCACTCCGTAAGCTTCCAAGGCAGAGCGGGGATTTGAACCTGGGTCTCCCAGATCCTAGTGTCTTATTCTAGCCTCTACACTATGCTGGCTCTCAAAGTGAGCCAAGGAGGGTGCAAACAGCCAAAAGAGAGGATGGGTAACAATAATGTGGCCGATTCGACAAAGGAAGCAGAGAGAAGTAAATGGTTTGTGATGCCTCCAACAATGAATCCGAAGGACGTGGGTCATTTGACAGCAGTCAACCTTCTCTGTCATATGCAGTGATTTTGTACTAGCTGTTCAAGATGCAATGGCTGTTAACAATGGACAGGAACTGGTGCCTAACATTCAACTCTCAACAGCATCTGACAGTTGGTCTGCAGCAAGACACAGTATTTGACAATATCTGACAAAGTATATGTCTTGATTTTATTCATCATATGTCAAGTGGTACTAATTATTATGTATCTGTACATTTAACAAGTAACAAGTCAGTTTTTGGCAGTATCTGATAGGTCATTTGCATTAGCATTTATTAAATTTTGTACTAATTCCATTAATAAAACATTTCATAAAATATCTCCTTGAATATTCAATGAAATGCAAAACAAAAGTCAAACTTCATTTTCAAGCCCTGAATGTCAACTTTGGGGCTCAGATGTTGATTTCAAAAAATTGCATTGGCAAATTTGCAATTTTGCTGAATTTCAGTTTTTTCCAAAATTGTATTCTAGCTCTAGAATATATATGTCTCCATAGACCTTGAGACTAAATAGTTTTCCTACTGGTGCATGCAATGGGGTTGTCCTCCTTAACCTTGAGCTCTCTAGCAATGTGTCCACTTCGTTGCATTATATTATATAATGTGCAATTACATCAAATAAACTCAACTCCCAAAATGCTGTTAGGTGAAGAAATTGGCATACCAGGAACTTTTCTTGTCTCTCTAGAAATGTAAAGGGGGAATTACGCTTTGGCATGCCATCAGCCGTAAATTGCTTTAATGGCTTGTTTGTTAAACTGACACCTACAAAAGTAGTATACTTCATTAATTTGCAAATTTATTAACATATAAACATCAAAGCTATTTGAAGGCTTGGGAAAATGTCATGCACTGCAGCACTTAAAAGGAAAATAGAAAATGGAGGTGCTTTAATGGCTTCTACATTCTGCTAAACAGAAAAACGGATGATAAGCCAACTTAGATAGATAGGTATATAATTTTGTTCCCATTGCTACACAAGATAGGTCTGTGATAAGATTGCAGAATTAGCAACCCAGAAATTCTTCTTCTCTTTCAACGCCTCTGATATGGTCAGTGAATTAGCAAAATGATGTGTTCCCTGAATGTCATAGCTGTTTATTACACTGTATTTCACTTGCTGTGTAATCTGCCTTGGATCTCAGTGAGAAAGGTGGAATAATAATAATAATAATAATAATAATAATAATAATAGATGATGACGACAACAACAATGATAATGAAAGGGGAGTTCTGCCTGTATCAGTAGGCACTGAGAAAAACAAGGCGGAGTCTGGACCATCACTGTGCCCTGTGAAGGCATCAAACTACAAAAACCAAAGAGGTGCCCACTCCAACAGCAAAATACAAGGGTGTAAGCACAAGAGTAGGAGAACACAAAAATCAAAAGTATTCCAAATATTCAAAATCAAGTCAAGATATATTCAGTATATTAGAGCAAAATATTCCACCAGTTCACAAAGAAATCACAAGACAGTCAAAATATCAGTATATAAGATAACAAGGAGTATTTTTGTTATGTATTGCTGGGCTGCAAGTAGTTACTTTATAATAGTTCATGCAAACGAAGGATTCTAGCTGCTTACTTTGTATCGGTTGTTGTATGGGCGGGGGGGTTGCAGTTTCTGTGAGTGTAAATGGAGTCCTGCTGATCCTAGCAGGCTGTTCAGGCCATTCTAGTTTCAATAAAGATGCCTGTGTGGTTAAGAGCTGTTCCTGCCACTATATAATATTTTCTATCAGGAAGACATCCAACAAGTAAATGCACAATTTGATTGGTGCAACAAAATTCCACTCACCGGCTCCACCTGCAACAAAATTAAACGATATATTTTAAAAGACTTATTCTACAGTATTTACCTGTTCATACAATTGAGGAAGCTTACCTGTGGGATATCTTCCTAAGTGGAATTTTGTTGCATAGAAAATACTCCTTGTTATCTTCTTTACTGATATTTTGACTGTCTTGTGATTTCTTTTTGAACTGGGGGAATATTTTGCTCTAATATGGTGAATATATCTTGACTTGATTTTGAATATTTGGAATACTTTTGATTTTTGTGTTATCCTACTCTTGTGCTTACACCCTTGTATTTTGCTGTGAAGGCATAAGGCACAGGCTTCAACATTTACTACAGCTCATGAAATCTTAAATTGACAACTGCATGCTTGGGGAAGGGCCGTGGGTCAGAGGTAGAACATTGGTTATGCATGCAGAAGGTCCCAGTCTCAATTCCAGCATCTCTGGTTAAAAGCTTAAGGCAGTGATGTAAAAGACTTCTACTAGATTCTGGAGAGCCACTGCCCGTTAGAACAAATACCAGTGACCTTCACAGACCAATGGTCAAAGGCAATTTTATGAGCTCCACCTGTGTGAGGATATCAAAATGTTGGTCTTGGTCTTTTCATACTGAGAGGCTGAAGGCTGCTTGATCACAGCAAAGGCTTATGATACAAGCCCTGTTCACATGTTACAGTGAACGTCAGTGCGTCATGCATGTCTGTGGTTGTCATAATGGCTTTCACAAGCTCCATTTCTGTGCATGTGGGAAAGAAAAGGCTACTCAGAGCAAAGCTACAAGTGACTTTCTTTATGTGGAGAACACTAGATTTTTCTCGCAAGGTTACCTGGGAAGTGAAGTTCGAGTGGTCCTTCTCCTCTGTTAGAATCGCTGCCTGAAAAGCCACAAGAGGGCTTCGTTTGGGGGAGGGCAGCTGCTACTTTCTCCCAGGGCGTCCTGCAGGCTGCCTGCTGCCAGGGAGCTGCTCTGGAGAAAGCAGCCGCATTGGTGAAGCTTCAGCCGCAGCAACAGTGGAAGGATCCGCAGAAGATCCTTCCACTGTCACTGTGGCTGAAGCTTCACCAACACGGCCGCTTTCTCCAGAGCAGCTCCCTGGCAGCAGGCAGCCTGCAGGACGCCCTGGGAGAAAGTAGCAGCTGCCCGCCCCCAAACGAAGCCCTCTTGTGGCTTTTCAGGCAGCAATTCTAACAGAGAGGGGAAGGACCACTCGGACTTCACTTCCCAGGTAACCTTGCGAGAAAAATCTAGTGTTCTCCACGTGAAGAAAGTCACTTGTAGTCTTCCTAGATTCTGTGTCGTGGGTGGGGCTGTTCCCCATTAGCTGCATGTGGTCATTACTCCATTAAAAAGGGAGCTAAGGTCTGAAATAGCTCCATGTCTGAAACAGTTGGCTAAGAAAAGATGAGGAATTGCTCGTAGACTGACCGCCCCCCCCCATTCTTGTGGTCAGAGACCTTTATATCTTTTTCATTCTTCTCCCTCCCTAACATTAAATCTCCTGCCTTTTCTGTTCTCAAGGGAAAGTGACACTTGACCATTTGCCTTTTAAGCCTCAGTAGTGGGGTGTGCTTTAGCTACACCTTTTGGTCTCTCCTGAGCTAGGTTATCTGCATATTTAAAAGAGCTGGGAGATGAGTCATCCCCCCTCACTTTGAATCCTGTTAGCCTGAAAAAAGGCACTTAGAGCCAAAACACACGTTAAGAAAAACCTAGGTTCAGCACGTGTTCTCTTACCTCAAGGTTTGCTGGGATCTGTAGGCGTCCTGGAAGCTTAAAGTTTAGCATTTACAGAGCAGCAAAAAGGGAAAGGGAAATACAGGCGCCTGTATTTTAAGCTTTAAGCTTCCAGGACGCCTTTAAGCTTCCAGGACGCTTACAGATCCTTTAAGCTTCCAGGACTTTAAGCTTCCAGGACCCCTACAGATCTTTAAGCTTCCAGGACGCCTACTTTAAGCTTCCAGGACTCCTACAGATCCCGGCAAACCTTGAGGTAAGAGAACACGTGCTGAACCTAGGTTTTTCTTAACGTGTGTTTTGGCTCTTAGTAACCTCTAAGAAAAGACCCATTTAGTTTTCTTCTGAGGGAATTCAATCATTGCTCAGGTATCTGAGCAAATTAGCTCATGTAACCCCCAGAGTCCAAAGGACCAGGTTCAATGTCCAGAGATAGGTTTACCAATTCAAAATATAACTGCAATTTATTTAAATACAACTATGAAAACATTCCCAAAGTTATCAATACTGGATCAGTAACCAGTGACTCCAGAGCAAAGTCCTACTCACAATCCCTTAGTAAAGTGTGCAGACAGTTCTGTGGATTTGGCCAGAAGCAGCTATGACTGGAACAGCATCCCAAATATGCAGAAGGCCTTGCCACAGCAGGACTCTTCTTGTGAAGTTGCTGTCTGAATCCTGGAGCTTGCTTGTTGCCCTAGAAGCAGTTCCCCTTTTCTCCTAGCAAGACAAAGTGGGGCATGGTGACCTCTTTTTTTATACACATGTCCCATGAGCCTTTGCTAAACATGTAAATTAACACAACCCTAGGCGCAGCTTAGTTATCTGCTAGTCTGGTCTATCTATGTATCTGCAGTCTATTGATCAGACCTAGATCCTAGGCCCCAAACCCTTTTTCCAGTACAGGCTTACACTCAGGTATCTGAAGAAGTAAGCTGTGACTCACAAAATCTCAGACCCTACCACAAATTTTGTTAGTCTTATAGGTGCTACTGGACTCTTGCTCTTTTCTACAAATCTATTTATAGTAACCTCTGAGAATAATTCCCTTTATAGTAAACCTAGGTGACAATTCTGGGGTTCAAGGCATTTCTTCATAACATGCATACACCTGTTTGTGTGAAAGAACCAATGCATGTTCACTTCACAAATGAAACCAGGGACCAATAGCTGGATAAATGTGGGATTTAAATCACACATTCAGCTGTATTATGTCATTGTTATTGCTAACTTTATTTATAGCTCACCTTTCTCACTAAGTATCAAGGCAGATTATAAAATGAAAAACAGGTGAGGAAGACAACAAAATCAAAAAGAGTCCAGCAGCACCTTTAAGACTAACCAATTTTATTGTAGCATAAGCTTTCGAGAATCACAGTTCTCTTTGTCAGATGCATGGAAGGCAGAAAGAAACTGGTCAAATATAGAGGAGGAGACGGGAGAAGAGGAGGGATGTAAACAACTCCTTTGATATGGAGATGCAAACAGCTCCTTTTGATGTGGGGATCAGTTTGCTTGTGTAAAGGTTCAAAGGAGTTTGCCGTGTTAGTCTGTAGTAGCAAAATCAAAAAGAGTCCAGCAGCACCACCAAAACCATACAATTCCACTGCAGCACAAGCATTCGATAACCACAGCCCTCCCCGCCAGATGCATCTGACAAAGAGAACTGTGGCAGTTCTCTTTGTCAGATGCATCTGGCGGGGAGGGCTGTGGTTATCGAATGCTTGTGCTGCAGTGGAATTGTATGGTCTTGGTGGTGCTGCTGGACTCTTTTTGATTTTGCTACTACAGACTAACATGGCAAACTCCTTTGAACCTTTACACAAGCAAACTGATCTCCACATCAAAAGGAGCTGTTTGCATCTCCATATCAAAGGAGTTGTTTACATCCCTCCTCTCCTCCTCCCCTCCCATCTCCTCCTCTATATTTGACCAGTTTCTTTCTGCCTTCCATGCATCTGACGAAGAGAACTGTGATTCTCAAAAGCTTATGCTACAATAAAATTGGTTAGTCTTAAAGGTGCTGCTGGACTCTTTTTGATTTTGCTACTACAGACTAACACGGCTAACTCCTCTGGATCGAAGACAACAAAGAGCTCCAATAAGCAATGCAGTAAAACTAGATTACAGAATTAGAATAACAGCACTTACTCTTTTAGATAGATTAGTGCCCCAATCAGAGCAGTAAACAAATTCGGTGTTATTACTGTCCCCACAATACAGCTGCTGGAGCTGGGGCTGAGAGGAGTGACTGACCCAAGGCTACCTGTTTAGCTCATGGCAGTGGTGGAAGTCAAACCAGCAGAGTGCTGACTCACATCCCAACAACTTAACCACTATGCTACAGCAGCTCTCTGATAAGTGTACTTATATTCCGCTCTTTTAGACAGAAAAGTGAATGCTCATACCTTGGAAATCCAATTGGTTTTTAAGGTGCTATTGGACCCCAATCTTGCTCAAGCAGAAATTAGCATAAGTTCAACTGGGGGGAACTGAAAGTAGTGATTAGTTCTTATTTTTCATATGTTTCACATTTGTTTTTGCTTACAAAAAAAGAAAGGGTAGGGAAAACTGAAGGCTGACTGTAGCAGAATTGTGACAGATGCTTCTTAGAATTAATAAGAATCTTCACCAGCAATCCATTTGGATAATACCATTATGATAAAAAGCCACTGTCAGCAGCAATAATAGAGTAGAAAAACACAGGTTTTTCCCTGACATGCTACATATGCAGGCTCCTGTCCTAGTGTGTGCTTATCAGGTCATTCTCTCAATTTTTTCCCTTGGCTTCTAATAAAGAGAGACTGAACTGTCTTCTCTGATGAAACCACCCAATTTTCTTAACCAGGAAAAAAAAGGCAAGTGTATGATCCAAGCCATTTCAGATATGGTGGTGGAGAAAATCTGCTCATCTCTATGAGCTCTTTTTCTCTTGTCTATTTTCTGAAAGCTAAGAAATTTGAATGCTAGTCTAACCAAGTGCAAAGGGTACCCTGAGCAATGATTGAGTTCCTTCAGAAGAAAACTAAAGAGATTAAATATAGCTAATACCTGTTCTGGAAAATTACTTTGCTCTGGGATTTTTAGGTTAGTGCAAGACCAGACATATAGCAGGTAAATGACTAAATCATCCAGTACAGGCACAGTTCTTCCATGCATATCCTTTTTACCCTGAGTTGGATTCAAGGGGTACCTCTTCTGCTCTGAAGACATGTGCCAAAGTAACAGGATCAAGGCCAGGCAAGGAGGGTGAAGGAGATGGAGGGGGAGGGTGTTCAGCTACAGCTTATCATAAAGGCAACAATAGACAGCTATGTCTTTAATGGCAGCTGAACTACAAAGAGGGAAGCATACCTACTGGCACCAGGTCTTGAAGTACCCCAACCAGAGGCTTTGACAATGTGTAGGAAGATGGGAACAGGCAGTGGAAACGGTAATATTAAGAATGGTCATGACCTTTGTGTGAGACTGAAGAAAGTCTAGAAATTCCCATTGGTCAAAAATGCATCTACAAGGATCATCAAATGCCATATTTTATATCAGCTACTGGTTTCCACTTCAAAAGTGCTGGTTTGAACTTCTGAAGCCCTGAACAGTTTCAGATGAGGGTACCTGAAGTAATGCCTCTGCTAGGATTACCAACTCTGGAGGTTAGGGGGTGGAGCCTGGTGAAGGCAGAGTTTGGGGATGGGAGGGGTCTCAGCAGAGTATAATGCCATAGAATCTACCCTCCAAAGCAGCCAGGAGAACTAATCTCTGTTGTCTGAAAATCAGTTGTAATTCTGAGAGATCTTCAGGCCCCACCTAAAGGTTGGTAACCCTAGCCTCTGTCCATATGTCTCTGTGATCAGAGATCAATCATTGGAGCAATGTGATCGGAGATCAACCATTGTTCAATGAAAGTGGCCACAGTGCCACAGCAATGAAAAAGGTAAACTCGGCGCTAGGAATTATTAGGAAAGGGACTGAAAATAAAACAGCCAATATTATAATGCCCATGAATAGATCGATGGCATGGTCTCATTTGGAATACTATTAAAATAGACTATTTTTAAGCAACTAAAATTCAGCAAAACAAAAGGAAACAGGTTTTGTTTGTGTTGTTATTTGTTCTGAAAGATGTATAGGAGGGAAGAATTTGGACTTCTTGAACAGAGGAGAATGATAGAAGAACCAACGTCTCCAAAAATGCCTAGTTCAGGAGGACAATTGATGTTTCTACCTCCACTCCCAATTGAATGCCATTTTAATTGGTACTGTTGACTGTATATGAACTGCTGATTTTATTATTAGTGGCTATTTGCATTGTATTCCTATTAGGAAGAAAAAACAGGGGATGAAGGAATGGAGGAAAGAATTGCTGTTTCCAGCAGCTCTTTTATTGCTGTTTTTATGGGTGTGTTTTTTATATTCTGATGATGATTTTACTTTTCTTAATTTTTTATTAGAATTGTTTTATTTTGTTTTAAGTTTAATTTTATGCTGTAACTTGCCTCAAATACTGTTAGATAACATAATGGTGGGATATAAAATTTAAAAATGGATACTGTTTGGAGAACTGCCTATAAGACAGATGGAAGGAGAGGCTGAAAGCAAACTATCTCCTGAGTTTCTCAGAGCAAGCTTGGAGATGAAAAGCCATGCCTTCTCCCCTTATTGCACATTTAGAAGCTAACTGGAGTTGGCTGGAAGGGGATGGGTCTTACTAGAGCTGTGAGGTTTGCCCCACTCCAACCACCAAACCCAGGGAAGAAACATATAATAAACACATGAAGCCACCTTAGATCAAGCTAGACCACAGGTCCATCTAGCTCAATGTCGTCTATTCTAACTGTTAATAGATCTCTAAGGTCTCACAAAGAGGTCTTTCTTGGGCTTGACACCCTTTATGTAGAGATGCTGAGACTGAATCTAGGACCAACTCTTCCTTATTTCACTTCACCTTTGAATGCTCTGTGAATAGTTCAAGTTGAGAGATGTTGACTGGCTCAAATGAGTTTCACAGCTGAGCTGTCATCTGAATGTGGATTTCTCTCAAAAGAGTACTGAAAATGAGTTGGTACAGAATACAGAGTGTCAGGTTTAGGACTGGTTTACTAGAAATGCCCAAGGCCATCTTAAGCCTTACTCTTTCCCCCCTTAAGCTGGAGCTGTACTGTTTAGGGACAGTTGATCAGTCAACACTGTGTATAAATGCTGTAGTCCAAAATTGTGCTGTGACCCTTCCACATCCCAGCAATGTGATATATTAAGATATACACAGTAGTGAGAAAGTATAACCTGACAGAAGCCATTTTCTATTGATGGTTGTTGGGGGTTTTCCGGGCTGTCTTGCCGTGGTCTTGGCAAGACAGCCCGGAAAACCCCCAACAACCATCATTCTCCGGCCGTGAAAGCCTTCGACAATACACCATTTTCTATTAATGTGAAATTGTGCAGTCTGAACCTCTTCATTGAGGAGAGTAGATGGGAAAATATTCTTGCTGACTGGGGTGTGAAAAGGGTTTTTACTGAATGTGGCCAAAGGAATATGAACTCTGTGTGCCTTCATTGCAACAATGTTTAGATAATCTGCCTACAAAATCCCCTCAAACAGCTCTATAAAGATTCATGGTTCTCTTCCCTAACCAGAGTCAGCTTCTTTGTGCTACTCTCAGTGTACACTTAAATAAATTGAGCGTTCCAAAATTCTTTGCCTGAAAAGTCTGATTTGACAGTAGTTCTCACAAGAGGAGTCAGAATTTATTTTTCTTTTTTGTCTTGTTTTTGTAAGGCATCAGCCCAGAAACAAAGGCAGTGGTTTCTTATTTTTTAAAAAAAGGAAGTGATGGTCAAACTAGATGAAATACTGGGAAATCCATCAAGAAATCTCCCTGGTATTTAGGGTTGTCTTATGGTTTCAACAGAAATCCTGGCCACAATTGATTAAAAAAATGTTGGCCGTGCAGTGACCCTTGGCTTGGCAAGGCAGAGATAGAGGCAGGCCACAAAGTGCCACCATTTTTGTGTGTGCTTCACAACACACAAATGCTGACAGGTATATATCTCACCAACAGGAGCAGTTTAGTGATTTGGGGGGGGGGGCCTGGGCAAAAATCAAGGATGCCTCCCACACACACCTTGCCTGGAGCTAGAAGCCCGCCACACTTACCAAAGGCAGAATATGGCAGAGGAAGCCACCTGCCACACAGCAGGAACAGCAACAAGGTGCCACTTCTGCTGTGTGCCAAGCAGAAGCTGGCAAGCCTTGGAAGAGCAGCAGGATTTAAAAGGTCAGCATTGCGCATAAAGCCATGTGACTCCTCTCAGGAGCTGTGCCTAATAGCGGGTTCTGTTGTGAGGATAAAATGGATTGGGAAGGATGAGTCCCCTCTAGGGAGAAAACTGGTGGGCATAAATGAAATAAATATTTACACCATTAAGACACATAAGCCAAAGCAACACTCCACCCCATCCTACCCTCATCACCTCTGGAGTCAGGAAGGATGGCAGGGCCTTCAGAGGAAAAGCTGCTGCTGCTGATTACTGAGGGAGGGTGGGAGGCAAGGGGAGAAATGGGGAACACAAGACTAGTTCTCTGGGGTGGAAATGCCCTCTGAAGTAATTTTGAGAACTACTGTACTGATTTTGGAACAGTGACAACTCTCTCTCACACACACACCAGTTCGATGAGCCAGAAATGTCACCACAATTGGGCTGTTATAGGATATGATGGGAATTTACGTTCTTCGCCACACCACTCTCCCAGCACTTTCTTGAACTGTGTCTCCTCTCCATTCTTTTTTACAGCTGCCCATCACAGAGAGGGAGGGAAGCTGACTGTTTTTTCCGAGACGGGAACCAGAAAAGGCAGCCAGTTTGTAGGGGGTGGGTAAGGTGGGGCAGGCAAAGCAGCTCCCTAAGTGAGAGGGGAAAAGGGATAAAACACAATATGAATGAGCAAAAGTTAACTCTCCACCTTGCAGCACAGGGAAGAGCAAGAAAACCAGTCCTCCACCCACAGACAATTGAATTCTACTACCCCTTTCAGGGAGAGGAAGAAACTACGTTGTCACTTGAGGAGAGGGAGCTTCATCTTCTCCGCCTCAGATGGGGAACGATGGAAATACTAGCACCAGCAACTGTTTTCCTTCCACCAGGCCACCTACCAAAAGCTCTATGTTTGATTTCTTGTTTTGGTCCTTTATTTTCTTACTTCCTTTCTGTTTTAACCCTTGAGGACCCTCCCCAAATGGTGAATAGGCTGAGTCTGGGAAATCTGAAATGAAGCCACCTCACCCCTCCCACACATACAAATTTTTAAATTCCACTTTGAACACTGCCTTCATAATAATCATCCCCACCGTGGAAAACATTTGCTAATTAATTATCTATGTCCAAGATGAACCAAAATTGTTACCTCTAATTAATATGGAGATTTGGGGGTGGAGCCTATGGAGGGCATAATTTAGGAAGCAGGAGGACTTAAGCAGGGTATAATGTAGGGTTCCTAGGTCCCTTTACCCTCCAAGCAGGAGGTGAGGGACCTGGGACTTACCTCTTGTTGTTTCCTTGCATCATTCCTTGTAATGATGTCCAGGAAGTGACATCATTACATCAGCCACAAGAGTGCTCCCGCACTTTGTGCAGGGCTAATTCTGGCCCATTTGGGCCAAAATTGCCCCCAATAAAGTGCAGGAGCATGCCCACAACTGGTATGATGATGTCACTTCAGAAAATTATGTTATCACACCCCATCAGGAGCACACCTGGTACATGCTTTACCAGATTGCTTGCCGGGGGCAGGTGAGAACTGGGGGGGGGGGTGCCACCTCCCACCAATCACCAGCAATCAACAGGCACTGGGCAAACTTCCAGGACATTTCCCACCACAGGCAAGCAACTGGCAAGCCTAATATAATGTCCCTCTGTTTTCTTCAGGAAAACTGATCTCAGTAGTATACAGACCAATTGTAATTCCAGGTGATCTCCAGGCAATCATAGTCAGATAAGATGCTTCACTTACAGTGCAGTCCTTGGGGGGGGGGCAATGCTGTGCATGTCTACTTGGAAGTAGACTCCATTGTGGAAGTAAACTCCATTGGGGACTTCCTGTTTGGGATCTATGGAGGTCTAACGCAGCTCCACTTGCGGAGCTGACCGGACTGCCGTTTTAACCGGCCGGCGGGGTGAAAATAGCCCGCGGCCGACTGCTCTCAGGCGGGGAGCAGGCAAAGAACGCTCAAGACCCTAGGGTGAGCTAGATCTCGGACGAGGGGGGGCTCTACACAACGAGTCTCCCCCCGATCCTTGAGGTCCCACCTTGCGACGGGTCGGCTATAATCTCTGCGGCAGTTTTGGGGCCAATTCGGCTGGCATTAGACCTACATACCCAAGCATCGATTGGGGGAAGAAGTTGAGAGGAGAACTTAAAATCGAAACAGCGATTATAACCCGAGAAAAGTGAAGAGAAGGTAAAGATCATTAACTTCTGAGACGGGACAGATTGATAAAAACAGAGAGGAAAAAAAGTAGATTTTTAAACTGCAACAGACTAGTGAAAAGGAGGGGAAGACTCGGCAGGAATCGAATTTAAAAAGAGACTAAGTTTAAAGAAGTTATTAAAGAAATGGGACTATTGTTTTGAATACCTGTGGCTTTGGAGCTGTGAGAAAAAGACACCATCGCGAGATCTGCTGTGGGAAGACGGGAGACAGGAAGTGCGTAATAACAATAGAGTGGCTGGAGAGAAGCGGCCCTTGCTGGAGGGCAGGAAGTAGGGAATCGCCATTTTTGAAAGGGGAAGGGTCGCGGCTTCAGCGGAAGAGGAAGTAGGCCATCTTGGATTACAAAATCATAGAGAAACCATAGAGAAAAGACGCCCGACATTTTGGACTCTTTAAAATTTAATTTCTATAAGAAGACCGGGACATTTAAAATAGAAAAACGTTAAATTTTACGCCACGGAGTTAAGGAAGAGAGCGGATTCGTGGGAGCGAGCTAAAGCAAGCCCCACGATGTCAAAAAAAGAGTGGCAATCGGCAATAGAAAACCTGGATAAAAACCTGGACAAAAAACTTTTAGATATGATTAAAGAACTTAAGGACACGAAATTGGAGCTGATAAAAGAGGTTAAAGAGGTTACACAGACAGTAAAATCGGAGCTGTCAGAAGTGAAAAAAGGTATGGAAACAATACGAAGTGAATTACAAGGAACGCAGCAGAGAGTTAAAACAGTAGAAGACGCGATGGAGAAGTTAGCAGACACGCAACAAACAGAGATGAGATTGGTGAAGGGGAGAATGTCAGTTGCAGAAACTAAACATATGGAGAAGCAGCTACGTTTTCGTGGCTTGCCAGAAGTGGAAGGAAAGTCAGCGCAAGAACAGATGACTGAGGTGTTGGCTGAGTACCTGGGGAAGGAGGAGGAGGAAGTTGTGGCTATCCTAGATGTGGCATACCGTGTGAATTCGAGAATAGCAACCCAGAGGAAACTACCAAGAGATGTGATTGTGCAGTTTACAACACGAAATATGAAAGAGAGGATTGTGACAAAACAGTTTCAAGATCCATTGGAGATTGATGGCAAGACGATTATTATAATGAAGGAACTGCCCAGATCAGTGTTACTGGACCGGAAAAAATATAAAGTGCTAATTCAGATTTTGAAGGACATGAAAATCAGGTACAGATGGGAGTTACCGGAAGGAGTGTCCTTTGAGTTTGGAGGGGCCAAAAAAACGCATCAGATCTGAGCGAGAGATGGAGCGATTTATTAAGGACAATGAAAAAGACTTACCAACAAGATCATGAGTATGGAGTGTAAAGTATTATCTTGGAATGTAAATGGACTAAACTCACCGAATAAGAGGAAAAATACTTTTCACTGGCTACTAAAACAAAAATGTGACATTGTTTGTTTGCAAGAGACCCATATCAGAAAGCAGGATGTAAAATATTTAAAATCTGGAAAATTGGGCAAAGAATATGTAGCGGCCTCCAACAAGAAAAAAAGAGGAGTGGTGTTGTACATAAAAGAGGAGCTACAGCCAAAATTTGTTATGAGAGATGTGGAAGCTAGATTTGTAGCAGTGGAATGTATTTGGAATTTAAAGAGAGTGTTGGTAGTCGGACTTTATGCACCTAACGGTGCAAAAGAAAGCTTCTTTGAGGATTTAAGGAAGCATTTAGACGATCTTGCATACGACCAGATAATTCTTGCTGGAGACTTCAATGGAGTGACAGACTTGGAACTAGACAAAAAGACTACAACGGCACAAAAGAAAAGAGGACTATTACCAAAGCTTTTTTTTGAGTTGATTCAACAAGAGACTCTTGAAGATGTATGGAGGAGAGAATATCCTAAAAGCAGACAGTTTACTTTTTATTCTGCAAGGCATTCTACATTATCAAGAATTGATATGATCTGGGCCTCAAAAGACTTAGCATTATGGACTAAGGAGGTAGAAATAATGCCTATGGTAGGCTCAGATCACAACCCAATTATGTGGAAATTTGGAAAAAAGAGAAAAAGGAAAGCATGGAGAATAAATGAGGACTTGTTACAGGAAAGAGAGAATATGGAAATACTGAGAAGAGAGACAAAGTTTTTTATACAATACAACGTGAATAAAGAAGTACCAACCAATAAAGTTTGGGATGCTTACAAGGCGGTTGTAAGGGGCATACTAATGGACTTAAATGGTAGAGCAAGAAAGAAGAAAGAGGAGAAAAGACAAGAGATTGAGGAGAAAATAAAAGCCAAAGAAATACAGCTAAAAAAGAGACCAGGGAAAAAGAAGGTATACCAGGAAATTAAAATACTTCAAGAACAGCTAACAGCAATGAGCAATAAAGAATTGGAGTGGAATCTCAAAAGACTGAATCAAAAAGCGTTTGAGGGTGCTAATAAACCTGGGAAGTACCTGGCATGGCAATTGAAGAAGAAAAGGGAAAAGAAGATAATAAATAAAATTTGCGAAGATAACAAAACGTATTTGGAGCAGGCTACCATTAGTAGAGCCTTTTATAAATTTTACGCTAAGCTGTATAATAAAAAAGAAGTAAACAAAGAATCAATAGCGTCATATTTGGAGAAAACCAAACTTCCAGAAATCTCGGAAGCTTGGAGAAATAAGTTGAATAGTGAAGTAACTGACGAGGAAATAAGTAAGGCAATACAATCTGCAAATCTAGGAAAGGCGCCAGGGCCAGATGGACTTACGGCTAAATTCTATAAGACAATGGCTAATGAACTGGCACCATTCCTAAAAGAGGTGATGAATGGGGTTTTAAGGGATCAAAGGATTCCAGAAACTTGGAGTGAAGCGAATATATCATTGATCCCAAAAGAGGGCCAAGACCTGACTAATGTGAAAAATTATAGACCTATATCGCTACTCAACAATGACTATAAAATTTTTGCGAAGATATTGGCGGAGAGATTGAAGGGGTGGCTCTCGGAAGTCATAGAGGAGGAACAAGCAGGCTTTTTGCCAGACAGACAAATAAGAGACAACTTAAGGACAGTGATCAATGCTATTGAATATTATGACAAGCGTTGTGACAAAGAGGTTGGTTTCTTCTTTGTTGACGCTGAAAAAGCGTTTGACAATTTAAACTGGGACTTTATGTTTGCCACTATGGAAAAGCTACAATTGGGAGAAAGATTCATCAGAGCAATTAAGGAAATTTATAGAGACCAGACTGCAGCAATTGTGGTGAATGATGAATTGACCAAGAAATTGACGATAAGTAAAGGAACAAGACAAGGTTGCCCGTTATCTCCATTGTTGTTCATTTTAGTATTGGAGATTCTGATGATACAAATACGTCAAGATGATGAAATTCGTGGATTAAAAATAAAGGACTATTCATACAAGGTCAGAGCATTTGCGGATGACATAATGTTAATTGTAGAGGACCCATTGGAGAACATGCCAAGAGTGATAGATAAGATCAAGGAGTTTGGAGACTTGGCAGGTTTCTTCATTAACAAAAAGAAGTCAAAGATATTATGCAAAAATATGACTAAGCAGAAACAACAATTGTTAATGGAAACAACGGATTGTGAAGTAACAAATAAAGTGAAATATTTGGGAGTCGAATTAACTGCAAAGAACATAGATCTATTCAAAAACAATTATGAAAAACTATGGACTCAGATAGAGAGAGACTTGATTAAATGGAATAGATTGAATTTGTCATGGTTGGGCAGGATTGCAGCAGTTAAGATGAATGTGTTACCAAGAGTAATGTTTTTGCTACAGACAATACCAATCATCAGAGACTCCAAACAATTTGAAAAATGGCAGAGGAAAATATCAGATTTTGTTTGGGCAGGCAAGAAGCCTCGAGTGAAAGTGAAAGTTTTACAAGATGCAAAGGAAAGAGGCGGAATGCAACTGCCCAATCTGAGACTTTATCATGATGCAATCTGCCTAGTTTGGTTGAAAGAATGGATGACATTAAAGAACAAGAAACTATTAGCCCTAGAGGGATATAAAAAAATATTTGGATGGCACGCATATTTATGGCATGACAAAGTAAAGGTCAACTCGATGTTCCTGCATCACTTTGTTCGGAGAAGTCTATACATAATCTGGAAGAAGTACAGAATTTATCTACAAGAAGGAACCCCTTTGTGGGTGGTTCCATATGAGGTGATAGACCCGAGAGCTGTTGATAATGAACAACAATGTTTAACGTATAAAGAAATAACTAAAACTGAAGCATCCAAATTTAGAATAAAGACACAAGAGGAACTATCACCTAACTACGATTGGTTCCAGTATAGACAGATCAGAGACTTATATAATTTGGACTCTGTAAAGGGAGGTATACGAATAGAGAATTCGGAACTAGAGCAGACCCTTCTTAAAGAAGATAAGAAAAGAATATCCAAGGTATACCAAGTACTGTTGAAGTGGTATACCGAGGATGAGACAGTTAAAACACAAATGGTGAAATGGGCTATAAACTTTAATAAAGAAATAACAATGGAGGCATGGGAATACTTGTGGAAAACTACAATGAAGACAACGACATGTATTAATATCAAAGAGAACATTTATAAAATGATCTATCGTTGGTACATGACACCAAAGAAGATTGCGCTAGGGAATTTGAATACTTCTAATAAATGCTGGAAATGTAAGAAGCATGAGGGCTCCCTCTATCATATGTGGTGGTCGTGTGAGGTAGCCAGGCAGTACTGGGGGGAAATAATAAGAGAAATGAGTGAAATTTTACAATTTCAAATTAATAAGAACCCAGAACTCCTGCTACTGAACTTGGGAATGGAGGGAATTCCAGCCCAACACAGGACGTTGATATTTTATATGACAGCAGCAGCTAGACTTTTGTATGCACAAAAATGGAAAGTACAAGAAGTGCCAACTATTGAAGATTGGACTTACAAATTGCTGTATATGGCTGAAATGGACAAGATGACAAGAAAATTGAGAGATCTGGACTCAGGGCAGTTCAACACAGACTGGGAGAAGCTGAAACAATACCTGGAGAAGAAATGGGAGGTGGGAGGAAAACTGTGGCAGTTTGAGAACTACTGAAGTATTGAAGTAGAGGGGGGAGACTTTACCGGGGGGAGAAGAGATAAATGTGAATTAATAAGCAGTCAGATTAATAGATTGACATATATATAGATATATATAGGTTAACAAACAGAACATAGAGAAAATAATTAATTATAAGGACTAAATATAAGGAGCGATTAACTAACAATATTTTCTTTTTTTTCTGACAAGTTTTGTACCAAACTGAATGTCTGAAGATATAGATGGGTCAAATTGATTGATTACGTGAGGAGAGATATATAGAACTATTATAAAAAGATAGAATGAGTAATATATATAGAGAATAAGTCAAATTGTTTGATATAAACGAATGTATGATCTATATGGTTTATGATATATAGAAATACCTGAAATTGAAAAATTGGGATAAATTGTTTATCTAAGATGGAAACAAAGGCTTACAGTTTGGGCATATAATGTTAAAAATAGTTAAGGATGTACTGCTTAGAATAATGGAGAATATATATTTGTTTTAGATAGAGGAAGCTAATAAAAGTAAGGGAAAGGGGACAAAGGGTTGGAAAGCTGCTGGAAGTCAACAAAAAGGGGGGGGAAGGGAGGGGGTTAGAGATGAAAAAATTGGGGAAAATTGAATGTAAATGTAAAAATAATGGATTCTAACCCAATAAAAATTTTTCAAAAAAAAAAAAAGTAAACTCCATTGGGTTCAACAGGGCTTACTTCCAGGTAAGTGTACAGGATTGCAGCCTTAAACCACAATCTTAAACAGAGTTATACAGCTCGCATTGAAGTCAATGCAACTGAAGAACTGAGAAGGTAAGTTTGGTTCCAGGGTATGGTGAAAGGGCACATTATTTGGTAACCTCATTAAAGAAGATCTAGGTCTGTGCAGCGCCTGCTTGGGAGACCTCTTGGGAATCCTCTATAAGTTGCCTTGCATTTCATAAAAGAAAAATAGTGTGGCAGGCGTGCAATCGTTTCATCAGTGCATAGAATTCCTTTGAATTGTGAAGCCTAGTTATCACATTCTAAGTGCAGCAGGTTTGCTAATGAATAAATATCTTTTGATATTTGACAGAATTGAGTAGCTGACACATATGGTATTTCATACTTGACAGGTGGCACTAACATGCATTAGAATTTAACACTTTAACTATATGTGACAGTTAACAATATTTAGTGTTTGATAGCAAGCATATACATTGAGTTTGACAACTGACAGCCAAATAGGTTTCATATTTTACTATTGCACAAACCTAAAATCAAGAGATGTGAACAAATCCATAGCACTCAATTTTCAATCTGTAGGGATTAATTTTCATACCAAAAATCTGGTAAATCTGGTAAAACGTGAAATGTTGATAAAGCTTGAACATATTTCCAAATTCTTGTGTAACCCTATGGGCTTGGTTTGCTTGTGGAATTCGTGAGGGGAAAAAGAAGATTTCTGGAAAGAAAGGGAGAAGAAAGCCATTTGAGGAAGGATAGGTTTTCTACCAGAGAGCTGAGCTATAGTCTCTGGAGAGCTACAGCAGCACCACAGAGAGCCAGACAACTTGCAGAAAGTCTGAGAACATTTCAGAAGGCCTAAAAGACAATCACTTTTCTGGTTCACTCATCAGTTGTGTTGTGTACACTTGAGTGTTTATATATTTTCCTTCTTTGATTTTCCTACTTTGATATTTTCCTACTTTGATTTCCCACCTCTTTGTGTTGAACAAACTTGGTGTTTTAGATTCTATCTGTGAAGAGTAAAGGATAATCCAAGAGCCTATGGATGTGTTTTTAAATTGTATTTTCCTTTTTTCTTAGTGGTACTTCCTCTCTTGTTAAGAGCAATGGGAGCTTGTGGGGTGCTCTGCTACTTTTTCATTTTCAGCCCTCCCATCCATTAACTGATCCAGGTTCCATAATTTCATCTCTTTGCTGGAGTTGATGGAAGAAACTGGAGTTACACTCATATCATTTCAACATCATTGTGGCAGGCCACTGATCAGTCCCGAATAGACATGGGCACGAACCAAAAAAATTTAATGACTCTGCGGTTTGTGGTTCGGTGCCGCCGACAATCCCGAGGTTGCGAACCACAACGAACATTTCCTGTTGCCAAACCGGTTTGAGGTTCATGGTTCATGAGTGTCAGAATGCCCCTGTTGGAATTAGAGAGCCCATATTCCTGGGGAGTGTTTAACAAGCTCTCCTCCATTACCCAAGTTTGGTCAAGATTGCAATAGGGATCCAAGCTCCAATTAAACTCCCTCTGTCTCTCTCCCCAAAGGCTAGCAAGTAGCAAGCAACAGCTCTGTCACACTCCACTGCTCGCTGAAAGTGGAACCCAGCCTGGGAGCCCACTGCTTTTTATAAGCTGAGGTCCCACAGGAGGTCTGTGGTTGGCCATCAGAGCTGCCTATCAGAGTTTGCAGGGATGAGATTGGAGTGCCCATGGCTACAGAACACCCCCTTCCTCCTCCCTCCCCTGGGTGTTTTCTCCCAACTTGTAACCGCTTTGCAGCTCCGTGGTTGGAAGGAAGACCTGCCGATCAAGGTAAGATGGGCTTCCATTTGGGTTTCCAGGGCGACAGAAGGAGCGCAGACAGAGTTCAGGCATTCCCCTGGCTCCGTTGCCAGGGGAATTGATTGCTGGCGCCTGGCTGTCTGGCTTCTCGAACCATGGCCAAAGGCACCGAACCAAGCTTCTTCTGAACGCTGGTTCATTGGACAAGGACAATCATGAACCGCTGGATCGCGATCGCGTGATCAACAATTTCGTGGGTTTTTGAAGTTCGTAACGTGGTTCGTGCCCATCTCTAGTCCTGAATCCAGATACTCTGGTTTATAAAACTGTGAATAGAACTGCCTGAAATGAACTCATTCATTTGTTGGGAACTGGTGTAACTCAATGTCTAGGAGAATGAGTCATGACCTGTGAATGGTGACTTGTGAGACTGCCCACTTAAATCTCATCTCAGCCACAGAACTCACTAATGTGGCCTTAAGCTACCCACTTTTTATAGAAGAGTCAGTATTGTATAATGGTTACAGTGTTGGGCCATTTCCACGTGGCTTACCTTGTTCCAGAAAACAGCAAAATCTCGCATGAAATCATGCGAGAAGACGGTGGTATCGCGTGAGAAGACGCAATAACAGCATCTTCTCGTGAGATTTCGCTGTTTTCTGGAACAAGGTAAGGTGTGTGGAAATGGCCATGGACTGGGGAGACCTGGATCAAATCTCCACTCGGCCACAAACCTCAGTGAGTGTTCTTGGGCCAGTCACTCTGTCACTGCCAAACTTACCTCACAGAGTTGTAAGTATAAAGCTGATGAGGTAAATCATGATGGGCCATGTATCTGAAGAAGTGAGCTGTGACTCACGAAAGCTCATACCTTGCTACAAATGTTGTTAGTCTTATAGGTGCTACTGGACTCTTGCTCTTTTCTACTGATGAGGTAAGAGCCAGATAAACTGCCCTGAGCTCCTTGGACAAAGAGTGGGCCAAAACCATACAAGATCAGTAGAAGGCTCTCTAAGTCTCAGTTCCTCCATCAGCAATGTCGGGGTAAGAATACTTTATTTAATAAAAATATAATTCATTTGTATACTGTTCTTCTAGAGAGATTAGTGCCCACTCAGAGCTGTGAACGAAGTCAGCATCATTATCCACATAATGCAGCTGGGGCTGAGAGAGGGGGCTGACCCAAGGCCACATAGTGAGTTCAAAGCAGTAGTGAGATTTGAACCAGCAAAGTGCTGCGTCACAGCCCAACTACTAAACCGCTATACTACACCAGCTCTCTAATAAGCTGCTTCAACAATGTCTGTGATAATTATGTGAAGTGCTTTGATCACTGAAAACTAACAACATGTTATGTTATGAGTGTCAGGAGACAATGCCTGGGACTCCTTCAGGTCTCAACCTGAGCTGCTCCAGCATGACAAGTACCTCTTGTCATTGAAGCTGAGTGTGAACAAAATACCATTTCTTTTTTTAAAAAAGTTCTTCTGTAAAAGCATTTGTCTGTTGAATTTTTGACAAACATATTCAGGGCTGATGGTTTTCTTAAGTGATATCTGAATACTGTTTTCTTTGTCTGAATTGCCACACCAGTCAGAAAAGAGACGGACACCAAGTTGGATCTAAGGGCCACTTTATTAACTTTATACAGACAGAACAAGCCAAACAGCGGCAAGGACCTAAAGCGGTACAGGTCAAGCCACGGCGTCCCACCTGGACCACCGCCTTGACCTGTCTGGGCGAGCCCCGAAGCCCCAGGTGGGACCCATCCAGTGGATGGGGCGGACCCAGCCGGCCAGGCAAATTTGGTCACCCCCCTTTAAGCTCCTGACACCTCAGCCGTCAAGCAGTGAGGGAAAGGACTCGCAGGCTGGGGTTCCCGAAGGCAGCCTGCCTGTGGGCCTGGCAGCCGTCACAGCAGTACCAGCCCTTTAGGCAGGCCCCTCTTCCCACATAGGGAAGCGCCAAGGGTGCTCACCGTCCCGCACCCTACTCCTACAAACCAGCCAACGCCAGGATCAAGCCTCTGCTTAGGCCCTGGCGCCCCACCGATGGCCTAAGGCCAACTGAAGTCCTTGCCGCAGATCGTCAAGAAAATCTAGTTGCCTGTCTGAGACAAGTGCACCCCATCACCCCTGTAGAGGTCGGGGAATTCGGCCCTGATCCGAGGGTGAGGCAAATAACGCCTAACCCGGCCCCCAAACCTTTTGGATTGCCCTATTGGCCATCATCCTGGCCTGCTCGATGGCCTGGCCATCTTCAGCCTCCCTCCGCACTTGACGAGGGATCATAGCCGACCCTGATCAGCACTCCCGGCCAACATGCCGCGCTAAGGCGCATATCAGATAGTGCCTGAGAATATAATGCCATCACTGCATCAAACCCAAATCATTTCCCACGAAATGGATAACAAGTATATGGGGTGGCGTATCACGCCTAACTCCAAACAGCATTGGCAACAGGCCTAGCCACCGAAGGCCCCCGGCCCTGCCATTCAACAGCAGTCCGGTCACTTAACCCGAGCTGAGACCCGACTGGCGTCCTGCGTGCTTGATGGGCAGCCCAGGAGGCAAAATTGTGCCCACGTATCAAGATGCGTTGACGTCCAACCCGAGACGCAGGACCTAAGAAAAACAACAATTAGTAACGTTTCAACATGCTTCAATGGACGTACCCAGGAGCGGTAGGCCGCAGACCGCCACCCCAACCTTTTGAATGGCCTGACCTGAATACCCCATGGCAGCGGCTGTTGAAGCCGCTCCAATTCGAAAGGTATGAGTACCACGCTCACGCCGTGCAACCCCAGCGCCACCAGAGCTCGCATAGTCACTGCCCAGAACTGGTAGCGAGTTAAGGGGAAGCCATCCTAGTGCCAGAAAAGGCAGCCTTGCTCACTGCCACGCACCTGCCAGTACCTCCTCAATGCATGGACAGGGCACAGCTCCGCCTCAGAGCAAGAGCCCAACTGAACGCAAGCCCCCTTACACATCTGGTTCGCCTTGGACCAGCGGATCGTCAGTGAAAGCAGGTCACCCTGGAAAGCTAGGTCACTTGCCATCAGGGCACGGCTGGAATTATCCTTACAGGATGAACCACCCGCTCCCCGACCCGAAGGGCCCCCCAAAAAGGCAGTCAACGCAGCTGCGGAAAGAGCCTTGCCTCATAGCCCGATGTACAAACCCTTTTCCAGACCGCACTAAGGCCCTTAAGGACGGAAGAGGAAATGGGCTGACGCGTATCCTTGTGGACCGCGCACTCCCTGGACCATCCTTCGAGCATCTTCCACACTCGGAAATCACCCGTGGCCTCAGGAAATCCCCGAGCTTCGCTAACAAGGCCAGGGCTGCTAGTTGCCCCTTAACGGACTTCACTGCCAGCCCACAGACCGTCTGGTGGACACAAAACTGGAGAATGTGCTCGACCGGAATAGGCCAGGCATTACCAATCCCAGCTTCCCGCCTGAACCCGTCCAACTGGCCACCCGCTCTCCAACAAGCCCCCCATGTACTGGGTGCGATGGCTGGCTGGATGGCACGGCCCGCCTCGACCTCCCAAGCAGCCAAAGCTCTGGGGGCATCACCGCCGGACGAGGATCTGCCTCCGGGGCAAGCTGCCAGAAATGCTCCATCTGCTGTCGAGACAAAGCGTCCGCGACACGGTTGCACATGCCAGGAACGTGCCTAGCCTTAAACAATATACTGCGCCACAGGCACAGTATTGTAAATGCCCTAACCAATCCATGACCCTGGGGGGCTAAGAGGTAAAGGAGTTGACGACGTGAGCCACGGCCAAATTGTACCCCAAAAGTGGACAGTGTGGTTGGCCAGCTCCTCGCCCCATAGTTGGACTGCTACCAGAATGGAAAAAACTCCAAAAGTCAAGTCCTTGACCAAATCTGATGCCATCCACTCAACGGGCCCCCGTTCAGCACACCAGTGCCTCCGGAAATAAACTCCAAAGTCAGGAACCCGAGGCATCAGATGTAACTTGCAACTACGCCTCGGGCCACAAATCCTGCCGCCAAAAGGCAATACTGTTAAAGTCACTCAAATATTCCAACCACACCTCTAGGTCGGCGTGCATGCCACCTGTCCCTCGCAACCTGTGATGGGGTGCACGCAGGCAAGCCACAGCGTCGCACAAACGACGCAAACACGGCCTCCCAAGTGAAACAGCTTTGCACGCAAACTTAAGGTGCCCCCAAGCTGTTGCAGCTCAACCAAGGAGGCCTCGTGCTTACCCTTAAGAACCTCGATGAGCCCCAAGGTCATCGACCTTGTCAAAGAGCAATCGTAAGGATTGCTGAACCGTATCCAACTCAACGCCTAAGAAGGTAAGCACTGTAGAGGGACTCCCGTCTTCTCGGGGGCCAATGGAACCCCCAGCTCATCTGCCAGCTCAATAAGAAGGTGAAAAGCCGAGCACATTGAGACGACTGCACCCGCCCAATGAACAAAATTATCTAAATAGTGGGCGGAGTCACAGCTAACACACGCCGCCTCAGTTCCCCCTCCAGGAATGAGCTGAAGGGCTCAAAAGAGGTGTACCGGACAGAGACAAATGCCCCAGGGATGGCATCCTTAACCGAACCACCTTCAGGATACGAAAGGTGGTGGATAAGGCGAAAGTCGCCCGCCGCCTTCTGCGGCACCACCCCCAAAGGAGACACCCGGAATTGGGGGTTGGAGGAGCCACAAATGGCCCCAAAACTCTACCCTCTGCGCATTCCCTCTTGATTTTATGCCTAATTATGTCTTCCTTGCCTTGAACAGAACGCCAGTCCTCAGCCATAAAATAGGGCCCTAGGCCCCTGAACGGGGATTCTGAAACCATCCCAGAAACCTTCCAACAATAAACTGCATCCTCCTTAAGAGGATAAGAACGTAACAGGCGTTCAAGGACCCTCATCTTTACCGGGCTGGGGCCCTTTTCCAGGAGGCTGTTGGCTGGTGGAGCCGCCGCCCCCCACTTCCTACCTCCCCACCCTAGACGGGCTTTACCACACGCATTGTATGGATGCTGGCCCGCACAAGATGGGCATTCATGCCGGAATCGGCAAGGTTTCCTAGGGCAAGTTCCCTTACGCAGACTCCCAGCAGAGCAGCCGGTGTTGAACCTGCTGCCCCGCCCTGCCGCGGGTATTCGTCGACAGGGCATTGCAAGAAACCACATGGCCGCTGTCCAAACGGTCCCCCAAGTTAGGCTGGGCAGGAGACATCACCGACAGCCACAGCTGTTAGTGAATGCGGTCCCTCGGAAGGCTGGGGTTCATTGCTGCCTGCATGCGGAACACTGCATCGTACTGCAGCCATGCAGCACCTGAGAAGCCCGGGTAACCTTTCAGACTGATGTCAAGACACTGAAACAGAGACACAGCCCGGTTGGGCAGCATCCTGGCAATTACCCCAGCGTAAATCAGGAAGCCAGGCCGCCAATCGTTCCAGGTCCTGTCAACTCGCCTCTTTTTCAGGCGTTCCCTGCTTCTAGTGTCCATCACATCTTTATCCCTCTTTTCTAACTCACGGTAGAGAAGGGAAAAGACGTCGACATACTCCCCACGTAGAATTTTATCCCTCATAGCCTGAGACAAATGGTCGCCCAAAGGAAGGGCCGTATCACCGAAGGGCATAGCATGAAAAGGAACCTGGCCATAGTTCAGTGCCGGGTAAGGATAATAGCCCCAAGGGCTGGCAGGAAAGCCAGGCCATCCAATAGACGGACCCCCCCCCCAACCTGAAGGGGAACCGCTTGCTGCTGCTGAGCACCAGGCGGAATGCCCTGATAAAAAGTTGGCTGCACCCCGCCCACAAGGGTAGCTGCAGGATTGAATGGGGCATCTTGCTCACCACTAATTAGCCCACCAGCAGCCCCCTGCGTCCACGGCCCCCAAGGCCAAGGGTAAGTGCAGTGTGGTGCATGGTCCTTACCAGTTGCCTCCACCGGGTCCACAGCCACTGCAGCAGGCGGTAACTCCTCAGGCGAGCTCACCACTTCTACAGCTGGTTCCTGGACACAGACACCTGCATTGCCACTGCTACCTCTAGCCGCCGGGGATCCAGTAGTACCTTCCAAAGCAGATAAACGGCGCAAAATTTCGTGATTAGTTGCGTCCCTAGCTGCACGCCGCACAGGCCGTACTGCACGCACCCCCTGCTGTGCAGAGACCATGTTCCCTTGTGACTGCTCAAGAGCCTCCAGGCGCCTTAAAATATCCTGCTGGTTTCCCAATAAGTCATCCTCCTCAGAAGACGAAAGAGCTGGGGGAGGGGGCCGCTTGGACGGCGCCCTCTTAGCAGGCCGCTTCCCCTTGGAAGTCCCCTTACCTTTCTTGGGAGCCATACTCAAGGCTTACCCACTCGTATAATACCACAGCAACCAAAACCAATTTCCCCCCAGGCCTGAAGGCCGGGTCCAGCCCCCAACCACCAAGCAAGGCTAACCCTGGTTAGCTTCCAAGATCTGATGAGGACTGGCACGTCACCTATAAGGTAACAGGGAAAAAGATGTTCCGTGCTCCAGTCCCACTAAGCACAAGGCAAGGCTGCCCAAGCCAGACATTAATCCAAAAGAAGGGCCCCCCTAACAGGCAAGCAATGATAATCCAACCCCTCGGAGTAGCCCAATGTGCCCAGGCCAATGCCCAATGGGTAGTAACAGCCCCTCCACTAGGCCACACTGCCCCTTGGTGAACAGCAGTAGCCACAATGGCCGACCCTGCAGGGCCATACACAAAATGGCCGCCGGCTACTATGCAAGGCAAAATGGCGGCCGGCCGACAGATGGCTAACCAACGGGCGTCGCCGTTCAAGGCCCCTTTACCAGGAAAAAGTCCCTGGCAGGGAGCCGAACTAGGGCTTCCTCTCAAAGACCAAGCCGCGCCAGAAAAATGGGAAACCCCTGCTGGCGCGCAGATACCCCCACGCCCCGATAGCCACCCCAACCCCACAGCAGCACACGCCTCCGCGTGCCCAGCAAGGCAAGGGAAGGGGCCGCCCAGGCACACGGCGCCTCTGCCGCCCGGCGTATTCCCATGCTGGAACGTCCCTAAACCCCCCAAAGCCGCTCCGGAGCCCCTCAAGCCTGGTTCGCCCCGGCCTGGGCGCGCTCTTCCGCGCGCACCCGGCCCACTGGGATGGAGGAGCCCGCCCAGCCGCGCCGCGCCTCCACCGGCCGGGCTCTCCCGGGCTGCGGGATGAGCTGCGAGGCTCCCGCCGCAGGTCCGAAGTCGCTCCACTGCTCGATGCCGTCTTCGGCCCACAGGCAAGCCTCTAGGCCACACGCTTGCCCAAGCCCCCAGTCGCTCGTTGGAGACGTCCTCCTCCACCGAGCGACTAAACCGCACTGAGCTGGGAGGGCAGAGCTGCGTAGCTATGCTCGCTCAGCCCTCCCAGCACTTCCATATAAGGAAGGAGGGGGTGGTGCCGTCTATCCCTCCAGTGCGGCAATGGACGGCCCCTGGCTGAGCAGCGTAGCTGCTTGCCAGGAAGGGGCCGAATTCTCGGATGCTCTTGTATATAACACTCTCCAGACCTTTTCCTGTTCTTTTCTCTAACCTCTTGACATTATATATATATATAAAAAGATTAAATAGAGGGATTGTCAGTGGAGACAAAATTCTAATCTTGATTTATACCAGAATCTGGTATATTATTCTCACTTCCAGGGAACTTTAAAGTGGAAATAGAACCTTCTTTATAGACTAGCTGTAGACATAACAGCCAATCATGATTTGTTTTCTTTAACCATGGTTAAGTGGTATCTCTGAATAGCTAAGGCATATCCTGAAAACCAGGATCTGAAAACCTTGTTGAAGTGGGTTTATAAACCACAGTTGGTAAGTGGGTTTGTAAACCACAATGGTTGAGAATAAACAAACCATTGTTAAAGCATATTTCCTACTCTCTATTCCCTCTTCTTATAAGGCAGCAAGCTGATCTCCCAGTGTCTCAAGGTATGTGTCATCTTGGCAGTAGAGTTTTGTGCTGCAAAATAAACCGCTATACATTTGGGACTTTCACCAGGGTTAAAGCAACAGTACTAACTATAGAGCGCTAGAATGACCACCTCTCCACCCTGTGATTTCTCCAAATTACTCTGCAGAGCTGCCATTATCTAAGATGTTGACCCTCCTGACATGGAGCCAGTTTGGAGCAGTGCAGGTATCCAACTTCATCTATTACATCTCTGGTAGAGTCAGATCTGGACACAGGACCAGAGCAGATCAGAGGATTTGAAAGATGGGGCAGTGAAGGGTAGAAAATCCCCTTCGAAGCAGTAACTGTTTTCACCCTGTCACTGTCCGGGGAGTTTCACCTAGAAGATATGCAAGACAGCCGTGAGAGCTGAAGAAAATAGCAGGAAGACAGAAGAGCAAAAGGAACCAGTAACAGAACAATAGCACAGCTTGTTGTGGTGGTCCTTGTGGAACCAAACCACAGCAGAGCGCAGTTGCCAGGAGAAGTAACTGCCTTTTAGGGCTTTCTCCGTCCTCCCTTGTTTTAACCTGATTTCTAGCCCCAGGATCCTAGAGGAAGGCATGGCAGTCTGCATTGGAGAATCCCTTCTCCAAGCCAGAGGAAACGAGCAGCTTGGGTGGCTCCAAAGGAAGGTTGGAAAAAGTACCTCTGGAGTAACAACACCATGGTGTCATATTCTGGAAGGAACTGTGCTCATGAGGGTGGATCTTGTTGCCATGTGAAATTTTGTGGGCCCTGAGGGCCTGTTGTGTTTAGGCCCCCTCACTCCCACCTTGATCACCACCCTTTAGGGTCCCTTAAACATGCAGAGGGGAGAAGCAAAGACAAATATCCTTGGACTGAGAGAGAGAGGTGGGGCCTCAAATATGCAACATCACACTATTAAAGAATGAGTCATAATGTGACATGACTAAAAATCTAAACCCATCCCCGTTCTCAGTTGCTTCTGCCCCACACTGATGACAGTAGAAGAGTGCTCATAGGAACTTTTCTGATATTGTGAGATGAGCCTGGGCCACCTTACAAAACATAGTTAAGTGTTCTAGGCATTAGGTGTTCCCTAGATAGATAAGTAGATGTAGGAAGCTGTACACATTAGAATACTCTCAAGAATGTGCATGTCCATTGCTGAGCTCGCAACCAGGAGGCACTTACTCAAAAATGCTATTTTTATGAATTGGCATCTCTACAATAGGGTTGTTTCCATCATTTCCACAATCACAACAGCCCTTTTTAAGCCAATGGAAATGCAACAATCCAAGTGGCTGCATATAATGCCCCCACATTAGGCACTGCAGGTCCATGAAAACGATTCCTCTGGGTTGCAAACTCTGCCCATTCTTGAAATGCTGATGTGAGGCTTGCCAGACACCTAACACACAAAGGTGCCTTATGACAAATCAAGCTATTGGTCTACCTAGCTCAGTATTGTCAACTTTGTCACACAGAAGTTCTTTACCAGGGAACAGTCTTTTCCAGCACTTGCTACCTGAAACATTTCCACTGGGGATGTTACAGGCTGGATCCTGGGACCTTGAATGCTAAGTACATCCACTACCACACAGCCTTTGGCTCCTGAAGCCACTTTCAGTGCAATCCTAAACAGAATTACTCCAGTCTAAGCCCATTGAAATTAATGGTCTTACACTGGAGTAACTTGGCTAAGGATCATTATCACACTGTTCGTGTTGCAAAATCAACAAAGGAGGGGTGGTTGGATATTCCATAAATGCTTTGCATTTTACTTTGGATAGAATGTAATGAAATTCATAAAATCTACCACTCAGTGCCCTTCCTGCCACATCTTTAGAAGCTGGTTATCAAATAAAGGTGGTTCAAAGCTAGCCCTCAGCCAGTCTTACGTTGCATCAATCTGTTTTGATTAACCTTTGATGTTCCGTTTGCACAGTAATATGAGTTGTAAAATTATCCTGTTTCTATAGACTATTGGCTGGCTCAGTGTGTTTTCATGGGTTAAATTAACTATACTTTAGTGTAAAAGAATGAGAAGGATAGATCTTCATTTGGCTTAAGCGTTTTAATGATGTGCTTTAATTGTATTTAATTTGGATAGAAAAGATAAGTCATTATGGAAGACTAGCAAAAAAAGCCCATTGTGTTTAACAATACAACGGGCTCTAGCAGGGCCTCAAACAGGTATCATGTCACCCTGGCAGCATTCCTGCACCCCGCACCAGCCTCAAATGGGCAGAAATTGGGCCTTGCATTCAAGGCTTGGGGAGGACAGCGCAGGTGAGCTGGGCATGCCTGTCATCGCCCCCCCCCCAACCCCATTGAGGTTTGGGGAGGGCAGTGCAGGTGAACCAGGCATGCCTGTTGCTGCCCCACCCCATCCCATTGAGGCTTGGGGAGGGCAGTGCAGGGGAGCTGGGTATGCCTATTGCCAACCCAACCCCCCACCCCATTGAGGCTTGGGAGTGCGGAGGCAGTGGACTCACCTGGCTCAATTGCAGCTGGAGAGGGCTCTATGGGTGGCTCGCCCATCCTGCCCCCTCCCCAGCCAGGGCTGCTCACCCATCGCCCCTTCCCTGACCGATCAGCTGGGGAAGGCAGGTGGCTAGCTGCCCTCCGAAGGGACGGGCTGGCTCCCCTGCCCTTCCCTCCATGACGGCACCCTCTGGAGGCCCTGTTGGCAATGACTATGGTTTTATCCTGGTGCTCCTATGCCAGCACACCAAGAAAAAAATGCATCATCGCCAGTATGGCTTCCCTTTTATATAGAAAGATGACTATAATGTATGAGTGTTTTGAGGGTTTTTTTTTTTTTTTACTACTTGGAACTTATCAATGTAAAGTATGAAACTATTATAAATAAAATCTGAATTCAATTGTTAACCCAACCCCATGCACACTTGCCCTCCTAAACTGAGTCGCTGCTTTCTAAACCTATTGGCTTAGTGGACTTGAAAGGTTGTTACTCTGCTTAAAACCACCCCATTACAGACTGTTCTTAGCCCATATTACATGTGACTCCAGGTCAGTTGACTGAAATTCCTTCCGACAAGAGGGAGTTCTAGCTGTCGGGTTCTGGCAGTTAGACCCAAAAAGTACTTTACATCAAACACTCCAGTGCATGAGTTAAAGTTGCTTTATTCAGGATCTATCCGTTCAGTGCACACATGACTACAGCATTGGCAGAAGTGATGTGGGTATGAAAGATCGGGTTAGTTATAAGGAAAGTTCCCACTTTTTAGGATAGGGACAGTTAGAAGCCAAGGGGAGGGGGAAAGGTGAGCCTGGGAAAGAAAGAAAGAGTGAAATCATTTCAGTTCTCAGACTTCACCTGGCTTCCAAGGTCATCCATTCTCCAGTCTGCTCCAGAAGTGAATAACCACCTGCGAGATAAGTGGAACAGTTACAATCCTAACAGCCAAAGGCATATCTCATATCCCCAGTACAGGGTACAATATACACTTAGCATAGTCTCAGAGGATCAGCATCAATTGCAGAACACTCTCATGACAGATACGTTAGCAGCACACACATCTGACACTAGCTTAGCCTTCTCCTTGGTTGTCTGGTTTTCTGTATGGAAGAAATGTTGTTTTCAACCATTCATTCTGTCCTGCTCTTGCAGCATTATGAAATTCTACCATTCAAGAATAATCTTAATATGCCTCCAAGTATTTTTCAGCAGTGTGCTTTACGGCAAATTTGCAGCCCTTTTGCAACCTTTTTCAGCTCTTTTATTATTCAGTCATGAAATACTTTCGAGAGTAGGTGTTTTTCATCTGAAGGGCGCAGGATGAGCTAGGCACAAAAAGACAAGATGGAATAAGTACTTTCTTACTGGTTGCACTAGCCCTCCCCCCCAGCTATAAATAGTTTCTAGGTAAATAATGATTCCATTTGTTTGTGCTGTTTGTATAACACAAGGTTTGAGACCTCATCTATTGGCCTTCCATGAATTAATGAATTTCCTCCAAGAGCTTAAAACGGTATACATGGGTCCAGACTTGTAGAGCAGGAGTTGGGAAAAGTGAGAGTAGAGAAGAAGATGAGATGAATATAGATTTTGTACCCAGTCTAGAAGATTATGCTGGCAGCTCTAGCAATACTTAACCAAAGCCTTAACCCAAGAAACTGTCCTTGCCTCCAAAGAGGTAAAGGCCTGCAACACACAGCTCTCTACTTCCCCCTTCTTCTTTAAAAGAAGCATTGGCATATCAAATTATTTATTTTTTTGCTTGATGTCTACATATGTATAGCTTACTTTTCTCCAAGCCCAAAGTGTCTCATAAACAATACTTAAATAAGTGACCATTGAACAAACAAAAGAAAACAAGTTCAGACTGGTCCAGAACTACTTGGCTAGCATGACTGAAGTCACAGGTTACAAGCCACAGGGCTGAGAGGCAAAAGGCCAAGATCCCTTTGCCTCTTGCCTCTCAGCTAATGCTCAAGGGCTCATGCCTCTAGCCACACCCATGTTTTATAAGGTACCTGAGACAGGAGAGACAAAAGCAATCTTCACTTGGCAAAGAGGCTCCTCCTCTTTTTATTTCCCTTACTTCCTGCTGAAGAGCTTCTAGCCACTCCCAAGCTTAACAATACACATATCGTGATAATTTGCCCATCACCATGCTTCTCATAGCCTTAGGGCTACCAGTTCTCTTGCTATAGCCCTTAGTTCCCCCCCCCCTCCAGCCTCTTACCAGTTGCCAGGCATGGACCAGGAAACCCTACATGGCCGCTGGCCACTCCCAAGATTAATAATATCTGTATTATGACCAGGTCATCATCCTTCTCATGCATTTCGGTTCCGTTCAACATTTTTTTAAGACAATGAATAAAATTATCGTGACAAACATAAGAAGGCAGTTCACATTTAAACAATATATGGCAGCATGATTATATGCCTAGCAATTAAATGACAATCACATCAAGATTACTTAACATTCTTTGGCGATACACTGACATCCATTGATGGGTTTTGTATTTCTAATTGGAGAGAGTGTGTTTTTATTTTTAGAAATAAAGCAATTATCTTTTTATATACAAATGTGTCCAGCTCTTTCTTTCAATCTGGCTATCAAAATAAATACGTAAATAGTTCTAGAGCTGGCAGGAGGATGTAGTATTACATTCTGTTCACGTTTCTAGACAAATAAAAGGATCTTTATCTGGTAACCAAACCTTAAAAGACTAGATATGTGTTAGAGGGGGCGTTCCACAGCAAAATCACCTCCAGTCCAGAAGGTGGAGGTAGACAGATGAAGGATCTGATCTTAACTGGCAGACAGGTTGACATAGGCAAAAAGATGGTTGTTTTCCCGTATCCACCTGCCCACCATCTGAAACTACCTTGTGATGTTGCCAAATGTCAATATAGTCCAGTCTTGTACATGAAGATTAGCTGTCCAAGCTCTCAAGCTGAGATCTTTCTTAGACAAAAAGCCTGAGTTCTTTTAAATTATGGGTCATTGTATTCATTTGTTTATTGAACAGTTGATGTTGCATGGTACTTTGCAGGGAAATGATCAAAAGACAAGTTTTTGCTGCCGAGAAGCTTACAATCTAAATTTAACATGGGGAAGCAGAGACAGGGATGGAAGAAAAATGCAAGTGAGGGTAAAGAGAGGAAGAGTATGCAGCGCTAAGTAAGGGACAAGGATGAAGAGACTACAAGGGCTTCAGGGGAGCCCTTGTGCTAGTACAAGAGGTGATTGTTGAAAGAAGAAAATGAGGAAGTATTGGGTGAAGTGGCACACAAGATCTTTGGCCAGCTGAGAATGGTGACACATGAGCAGGGGAACACAGGAATATGAGAGCAGGGATATAAGGGGAGGCAAAACTGTGCAGTGTTTTGAGGGTAAGGACTAGAAGATACAGGAACCTGAACCCAGAACCAAGGTATGTACAGTGCCATTGAACTAAGGGACCTCTGTGCATCAGAAGGATGTCTATTCCCAACTGAAATAAAATTAAACATAAATTAGCATCCTTTGGGATGGAATTGTGTGGTGGCCAAATTTGCAGATGATACCAAATTATTCAGGATGGTGAAAATAAAAGCAGACTGTGAAGAACTCCGAGGGGATTCCTTCAAATAGGTTAAATGGCCAAAGATATGGCAAATGATGTTCAATGTAGGTGAGCACAAGGTAATGCACAGTGAAGCAAACAAAAAAACCCACCTAGTTTTAAATACATGTGGATGGGGTCTGGCCTGAGATGGAGGCACAGTGTCTCTTGCCTCTCGAAAATGGCTTTACAGAATCCATGGAATGGTTTTGGTGGGAGAGGGGCTCAGAAACTTAGGAGGGTAGAAGCACCTCCTGCAGCTCACGGGATTCTACCCAGTGAAATTTTACAACAAAACCATCAAGCTTCTCATAGTTTTTCATTAACTTTGGTCAGATCTGTTCTAGTGACTGTTATCCAAGTATGGCCTTTCTTCCCCTAAAACATCTGTTCTTCCAGACTGACTGATGGCTTTAATAAGCAATGGCAGACAATATTTCTACAGTTCTAGCGGTGCAGGAAGAAATATGACACTAACAGAAGCAGACAGAGGTCACACCTCAGTGAAGTCTAAATGCTACTTGAGCAATATGCATATAAATAAGGAGAAAATAAGGAGATTAGCTTTGTTTTCTTCCCTCACTTCTTTTCTTTAGCTAAGGTCTACCTATCTTGAACCTTACGAACTAAAAGCATAGACAATTTTCCTTTTTAGATCCTCTATATTTATAACAAATTTTGTGGCACCGAACATCCATTGGTACCTTTTCTTATTCAAATCAGGGAGTTAATCCAATCATTTAGGTTAATATAAGGCACATACTTCTATGAAGTCCATGCATATGTTACATTGTTTCTGAAGACAACTTTTGAAAATGTTTCAGTTCTGTCTAATGACAGCCATTAACAGTACAATCCAAAAAGCATTATCTTCTAATGCAAGGGGAAAGAGCAATAGCTCTATGGTAGAGCACCTCCTTGGCCCTGCTCTGGATAGCCCAGGTGAACCTGATCTCATCAGATCTCAGAAGCTAAGCAGGGTCGACCTTGCTTAGTAATTGGATCAGGGACCTCCAACAAAGATTAGGCAATGGAAAACCACCTCTGTTGGTCTCTTGCTGTGGAAAACCCCACCAGGTGTTGCCGTAAGTCAACCCTGACTTGAAGGCACTCTCCACCACCAGAGCACCTGCATAGCATGCAGAAAGTTTCATGTTCAGTCCTCAGCATCTCCACTTTAAAGGATCAGGTAGTAGGTAATGAGAAAGATTTCTCCCTGAGACCCTGGCATAGACTGAGTAGACAATACTCACCTTGCTTGATAGACCAATGGTCTACAAGCCTCTAGGTTTGCTTCTTAATGTTTCCTCTACCCAGTTTTCAGCTTGCACTGCCAAAGCTAAATGCAATCCAGTAGATCACAGTTTAAGAAAGCAATATCTTTCACCCTTTTTTGGTACAGGATATTAGCCTATAATCGACTGAGGTTGGCCCTTTTTTCTCTGCTTTGTTAATTTATTGTGACTAATATTACCAAGACTTAGGAACAATTTCTGTGCACATTAGAGACTTTCTGCCATGGAGTGCACTTCCTCTTGCACTAGCACTTCCATTTGCACATGATCAATGGTTTTCAGTGAGCCCTTGCACAAACTGAAGTGCTAGCACAAGAGGAAGTGTGCTCCTGGTAGAAACTATCAAGTGGATATGGATAGGCTCCAGTCCATTCTTTCATGGTTTCAAATCAAGAATTATGTTGAGGTCAAAAAAAGAAAATTCAAGAAAGAAACTAAAAGCCTATTGAGTTTCAAACATGTCACTGATTCTAGATTCCATTTCCTAAATAAAAATAACAGCTGTATTAAACTGCAGATAAAAACAGAGTGGAACCCCCACCACCCCCCTAAATTGTATTTTTTTAGTATACCAATACATACACAGAGTGAATCTACTTTTCTGAGCTGCATATCCACTATTTAGTATCACTCTGGAAGCAGCGACAAATGTTTAAGATATAGCTCTATTTCTTTCTATCACAATCTAATCCAGAATTTGAACATTTAGCCTATAAAACCCGCCTGCTTAAGGGTTTTATTCAATACTATAAATTTGTCAGGATCATGTACGATGGATAGAACTTTTTAGATGCAACAATGGGGGGGAAAGTAAAGCTCAAGGAACCTCGGCACTTTGCAAAATTCATGGTGTACCATCCTGGAAGAATATTGCTAGCTGCTGGTTAACAGCTGTGCTATAAGAAGACCTCGTTCCTAATAACTCTCAGTTGGAATAGCTGCATGGATATATACTGATCTCTAGGAGACATAATGGACACAATAGAAAATAAAGGTTACCTTAGAGGACAGATCTAGTGGAAAAGAGAATCCACTAAAATCAGAAAACAATAAATTTAAAACAACAGCAAATGGAAGCCCCTGTGTGAGGCCTGTTGTGGGGGAAAGGGCTCTGCTAAATACAAATTTGGCTTCATACATACTGACATTATGATGCTGCAAAACACAGAGGACTAGTAAAATGTGTGCATGCTCTCCAATAAAAATAAAAGACTGGCCCAGATAGCAATTAGATATGGAATAGATACAAGCTGTGGTGTTCTTTCCTTGCTACATATAAAAACAGCTTGAAAGTTATTGCATGATCAAACATTCCTGATCCTCAGGAAGATCTTCACTGCACTCCCCCCTCCTCCCCGCTCAGAATTTACTGAAATACTTTTTACTTGATGTGTGGAAACCATGAAGTTCAACTACCCATACTGGTCAAGTAGAAGAGATTTCTGAGAGTCAAACAAGACACAATGGCAGCCTCATGGCTGCCCTGGGGTTGCCACCAAAATTTTAAAGTGATTTAAAAGAGCCCCCCATACCTTATCAAGTGGAGAAATGCACCCCCACAGCTGTTTCAGCACTTGAAAAGGCAAGGAGGGGAGGAGACAGGAGCACCATGCTACAGGCATGATCAGGATCAGGCCCTTGCAGCTTCTTTAAATCACTTTAAAATGGCAGTGGCATCCACGTGGTGGTCACAAGGACACCATCATATCTAGCTGGGCTGTGAGACCATTTCTAGTCTGAGAGAATAACATTATCTCCATTCTGGAGGATGGTCTGACTGGGTCAGCAGTTGGGGGGTTGGGGGAGACCTATGCAAGCTTCTAGTCCACACCAAACAACTCCCTGTCTTAAAATGGCCATTCTTCCAGCATTCTCCCTCCCAGTTACAAAAGGCTTTAGCACTCTGCACAGGGTTATGCTCAACAATGAATGATGACCAATTGTCTGCATTGTGTCTGTTGATTATCCATTGAAAGAAGATAAAGACTGGCCCCAGGGAGAAATATATAAAATGAGTTATTGACCACTAGGACAGGGAAAAAACCTCTCAAAGTGCCTAGTTGCTGTTCATAGAGTAGTCCATTTTGTGCCAGTTATGAAACATATAATATGATACAATACCATCCATAAAACTGCCCGATGAACAGGTGTAGCCTGGGCTCCTCCCATTGAGCAAATATTGTGTTATCTCCCTCTTGCACCCAGTAATAGGGTGGGTGACTAAGTTCAGTGGTATAAATGCTGCAGAAGTTTGGGCCAGTTATCCTGTAGTTAATGCACAGACCTTTCCCCACCTCAACAATTATTTTCACAAACATCCTTGTTTCACCTGTGGTTCTAATTCCAACCCACGACTTTGTAAGGTCAACATTCAGATACCAGTGAGCAACACCTGTGTCTGTTTGTGAGTGAGAGAGAGAGAGAGAGATCTGGCAGCACTGATCAAGGTTCCACCTGGTCTTATAGCACTGCTGACACTGGTCTGTCTCCTCAGTTGTAGAAATGTATTCCTCGGGCCCACAGCTGTTCTTGAACCACCCATTGTAGCATGACCGCCTGCCTCATGCCAGATCAGCAACCCAGATATTCATTCTCAAGCCCTTCTCTGCAGCGACCACATGTCCAGTGCCCATGTGAGAGGTCACTCTCCCCTCTCACATAACATCAGCTTTGGCCTTTAGTTGGTGCAGTGCTGAAAAGTGGCTTCGTATGCCTGAAGCAAAATACAATTGTCTGCATGACTCCTGGGAAGCCACTTTGTTCTCCCGCAGTATATTTCTTTTTACCTAAAGCATCCTTATACTATTGCACACATCCCTAAGTCATCATGCTGATGTAGGAGAGCCCCCTCCCCAAATAATTGTCTCAATTATTGTTTAGAAGATTTTACTGTCATTTGTTTTGTTGCTTTAAAAAAAGGGGGGATCATCCTTGTCGACCCATCATACCAAGCAGGAATTACAAAGAAGCCGTCAGTGAAAGACTGTTATCAGCCTCCGGTGAAAAAAAGAGAAGCACATACTCAAAATAAGTCTGCTGCTGGAGAGAGGCTGTCTGGTGCTAAATATAAATGTACTGGCATTCACCGCACGACGTTGCTTGGCTTAGAGTTGAAGCATCCTCCTGTTTGCCTTTTTCCTTGCTAATAGATGCTGCGCATAATTCTTATGCACAATGACAGCTTGGCTTGTCTAATAAAGGAATTCCCCACGGAACGTGCTATTGATCAAATCTAAGGCTCGCAAATTAATATATTGTTTTGTTGGTGGGTGATGGAGGGCTGAGGGGGTTGCTGAAAGGACTGGGCTAATTTAAAAGCAACAGGCATCGCCAGCATCTCTTGCTTTTAATTATTCAGAAGTTATTTCAGTGGGGGGGGGGGAATCAGAAGTTGTAGCCTGCAAAACCAAATCAGTTTGGGTTAATGCATCGGACACCTTTTAAAATGCTGGGAGGGATGGCGGGCAGACTTGAGGACACTGGGAGAATATAGAAAAGAGGCTGGGCAACACTGCAGAACCGTATTAACTACTACACTAAATATACCATAAATTAAGACTGAATTCATATGTAAGTGAGGCTGCTAAAGTTGGCAGATGGGTTCATAGCTTGTAATGGTGAACGCAAGGATGCACTCCCCAGCCACCCCCCTGCACTTGATGAGCTCATGCCAATGAATTGAGCAAAAAGCCACTAGAGACTACACATCCCATGAACCCCAGCAGCAAAGCTATGTCTTAAGGAGGCCATACAAGGCCTATGGCATCATCAGCTTGCTTTCCAACAGCCCACACACTTTGAAAGGTAATTTATTGGAGAGCAAAGGAGTCAGTAGAGAGCTTCCGGCGGAGCACTGATATTCCAAGCTTTCTCTGTGAATCTCTTTCAGAAAAAAAGTTAATGAGTGGCAATCCCCAGTTGGGTTTGTACCCCAAACCCATCTTATCTGATGCTGCCCCTGCGCCTCAATCAGCCATAGCAGGGGAAAGAAGCTCCCTTGCTCTCCCACTCCCATCCTCCCTGGCACCTAGTTTGCTGCTCAGGCAATGGCCCAGAAACCAAAAGAAAGAAAGAGCAGCAGCAAGTCTCTTTGAGCAGCAGCAGCCACCAGAGGAGCAGCTACATATGCATATGGGTGAAAGGAGGGAGGTCCGGGAGTAGAATTTACGGACATTTTATGACAACCTAGAAGTTTTTCTTCTCTTGCTTTCAGTCTATGACACCCCTCAGAGCAAAGGGAAGGGATAGAGCAAAGGAGAAAGGTGAGTTCCTTTGAGGAGCCCTTCTGAAGCTCCAAAGATCCATCAAGGACAGCATCCTGTTTCATCCAATGGCCAGCTACAAAAAAACAGGCAAAGGACAGGGTGGCCTCTTGACACACTGCCTCTGAACATGGAGGTTCCATTGATGTATTTTGGTTAATAGCTATTAATAGACCCATCTTCTATGAATGTATACGGCTCTTTTAAAAAGCATCTAACAGCAAATCCTGGGGCAGCAAATTCCGTATGTTAGTTATACCCTCTGTGAAACAGCACTGCACTTTCCTGTTGTGAACATATAGCAGATCAATCTTTGAGGGACTGAATTTTAGTAATATGAGAGAGGGAGGAAATACCTTCTCCTGTCCACTCTTTCCATGTTATTCAGAATTGTTATGACTCATGAGCCTCCACCCCCCTCTTTCTTTTAAATCAAAAAGCTCCAGATGGTCCTGCCTTGACTCAAACAGAAGGCGTACCCAGTCATTTTGATTGTGCCTTTTCCAATGCCATGAAAAGCTTTTTCCAGATGGGATGATCAGAACTGAACACCGTATTCCTACTGTTGCCGATCAGAACTGAACACTGTATTCCTACTGTTTCCGATCAGAACTGAACACTGTATTCCTACTGTTTCCGATCAGAACTGAACACCGTATTCCTACTGTTTCCGATCAGAACTGAACACTGTATTCCTACTGTTGCCGCAGCTCTATCTATACAAAGGCATGTTGCTTGACTATTACTTTGAGAATTCTTAAGATTTCACCGTAGATGAATGATGAAGTGATCGTTGCAGTGAGTGATCCACTATGGCAAGGAGGCCTCTTTCCTGGGTCTTCTTGGCCAATCCAGATTTCATCAATGTAGATGTAGCAATAGCCCTGTCTTGGCCACAAAGTTAAAAGAACTAATGAAACAAGAGTTTTCAGGGGAGAAGGGAATTATTGAAGATTTGGGAGCAGGGGAAATATTCCCTCTTCTTCTTTTAAAACTCCTTTCCAGACTTGAGTTGAAAAGGGGCAATCCATCAAAGTATCATTTATCACAGCTGATTTAAACATGTAGATGTGGTACAGTCCTTCCACTGGTAGTGAGGGAACAGGCTTTTGGAATGCTCTGCAGTGCAGAAAATGAACACCGCAGGGAAGAAGGCTTTTAGTCCCATTCTGCTGTGACAGGAGCACCCCGCCCCCAACTGGAACTCTGCAAGGATTTTTGTGCAGTTTGCATTAAAATATTTTACTGTTAATAAGGGCAGAGGATGGACCAGTCTGATAAATTGGTTAAGAGGGTTATGATCCTTTGAAAACCATTTATGCATCTATCTCTGGGTTATTAACTCAAGGGATGGGATTTTAGGCATACTCCGAACTACGCAGTGAGAGAGAACACACACAGGAGCTCTATTTTCTAACAAGCTAACGGCTCCATAAATGGTTCAACAAACCAAAATCCACACCTCATGCAAGCCCCTAAGGTTACTAACCTCCAGGTGGGGCCTGCAGTTCTCCCAAAATTAAAACTGATCTCCAGACTACAGAGAACAGTTCCCCTGGAGGAAATGGCAGCTTTGGAGGGCAGATCCTGTGGCATCTTGTGCCCATTGAGCTCCCTCCCCTCCTTGCTCTGTCCTCCCCAATTAAGAGCCAAACTAGATCCTGATCAGGCCCCAGGCATAGTGAACCCATGAAATCTTGTCCTCCACCCACATGTGTCGCTTTTTCAAGTGCTGTTTCAACTGTTTCAGCACTTGGAAAGACATGGGAGGAGCAAGATTGCATGGTGCCCCCAGATAAGAATCGGGCCCTCGCACAAATTTCCAAACAGCTAACAGTGAAATCCTAAACAAAGTTAGTCTAGTCTAATCCCATTGACTTCAACGGGCTTAGTCTGGAGTAACTCTGCTTAGGATTTCACTGTAAATTCTTTAAAATGCCATTCGAATCCAAAGCTTGGACCCATGTCTGCTGTAACATCTAGTTTGGCTCTTAATTTCCTGGAATTTCCCAAGTTGTGGTTGTCAACTTTACAAGCTGCCCATAAATGCACCTACCTTTTTCAAATTCCTACGTTACTGTGATGTATCCTCTTTTATGAAATGGCCCTTTTTCGTTTTGTCAGTTAGAAAGAGCTAGCGAGAAATGGTGATACCATCTACTGGACCAGCCTTATATCTAGACACCTCAAAGATGTTGCAGATGTTGCAGATAAGTTTTATATAATTTTTTATAATGAATTTAGTTTGCCATAAAGGGTATTTGAGACCTCAGTGGATATTTTCAGGGATTTTGTTTGCCCCTCCAGTCAGAAGAATGAGACACACACGGCTTTGAAATTAAGGGCCACTTTATTAAATACAATATAACTCTAAACTGCAACAAGGCAAACTGGTGGTACAGGTCAAGCCATGGGGTCACTCCAGGACCTCCACCTTGACCTGTTTGGGCGAGCCCCGCTGCCCTGGGCCTGAGTCATTCTTGAAATGGCGTCGGCCTGGCTGGCCAACTAACTGAAGGGGGTCCCTCCAATAAGCAAACTGTAAAACTCAAGACCACTCGGAGGTAGTAATATTACTGCAATATGAAATATGAATTATGTTAAATTTAATAAAGTGCTGAATGCAACCGTGTTGTGTCACAATCAATTAAAGCAATATCATAAATATTTCATATACCACATCTCATGAACAACATTCAAAAAAGGTTAAGATACACAGAGCTAGCAGCAATATAGCCGTCTATGTAATTCATACAATGTCTACTCAGACAGTAGTTCATACAGTGTCTATACAGGCAGTAGTACAACTGGTGAAGAGTCCATAGTACATATGAAGAGGCAATGATGATGGAAGGCAACCTGGAACTGGAACTCTTATTTCGAGGACCACCAGGAGTCAGTCGAATAGAGAACAACCTTGAGCTGAATCTCACACCAAGAACAGCCCTACGGGTCTAAGCCAGCAATTTCCAATCCCCGTTTTCTGTATATCCTCCAATTTAGTTACACACTGTGCCCATGAGGAAGTTCCAGCATGAAACGGGGCCGCATTCCCAAACTATATGTTAGAGTAGTTACAAGTTCAACCTGTGGCCAACACCATTTTAGAGGAGAATTTAACAGCTTAAAAATTGCTGCAAGAGCCCAATCCCCCCTCCACGTGCCTTTTCCACGTGCCTTTTCAAGTGCTGAAATTGTCATGGAGGGCAATTTCAGCACTTGAAAAGGTATGGGGGGATAAGATTGCATCGATTGCCTCTGCATAGTCGCCATTTTTAAACAGTTAAATTCTCCTCCAAAATGGCATTGGTTGCCATCGGTTGAACCTGTGCCCACCATATCGTGTAGTTTGGCTCAAAGGGGCAGTATTCTCCAGGCTCTGACAGGCACCAATTAGGTCACTACATTTTTCTTGACCTATATAAATATCACTGAGTCTTTCTTGACCTATATAAATACTATATATACTTCCAGGGTCTTTTCCTGCGCAGTATCTTCCCTTCTCTGGTTCCCTTTTTTCTTTTGTCTATCAAGTACATTTTTATCTTTCTCAAAGGAGGTCAGGGTAGCATGTATGATTCCCCCCATCCTCATTTTATCCTCACAACAATTTGTGAGGTAAGTTGGGCTGAGAAAGCGTGACTGTCTCAAAGTCACTCAAATTGCTTCATGGCAATGCAGAGTTTTGAACCTGAGCCTACCCGTCCCTAGGCCAACACTCTAAACGCTACAGTACACTGGCTTCTCCAACTTTTATTCCAAGTCCTTTTTCCTTCCTGTGTCCTGCTTCCAACCTCTTTTAGCCCATGGACTACTTCCACTGCCTACAGCCCAGTACTAATAGCAATGATGCCCAGCGCGTGTGTTGCAACAGCCATGGAATTTTGCTATGGCGACATATCCTGATACATTCCAACTGTCCCTATTAACTGGGAATAGCCCCCATGGTATTTGTCCCTAGCAAATCACTGTCCATATTATGTCCCTATTTTTACCTTTTTTAAGGAAGAGGATGCCTTTTGTTTATTTATTAGTTTATGCAGAGTGTATGTATGCGTAATGTATGCGTAAACTGCTGTCAAGTCGCAGTTGACTTATGCATTTAGGTAGGAAAAATCAAAGACATAATTATAGGATGGGGGAGACTTGTCTTGGGAATAGTACATGTGAAATGGATCTAGAGGTCTTAGTAAATCATACACTGAATATGAGTCAGCAGTGTGATGCAGTAGCTAAAAAGGCAAATGCAATTTTGGGCTGCATCAACAGAAGTATCGTGTCCAGATCACACAAGCTGATGGTATCACTTTACTCTGCTCTGGTTACATCTCACTTGGGGTACTGTGTTCACTTTTGAGCACCATGGTTTAAGAAGGATGTTGACGAGCAGGAACATGTCCAAAGGAATTCAGCAATGATGGTGAGGGGTCTGGAGACCAAGTCCTATAAGGAAAGGTTGAAAGAGCTGGAGAGAGGCGACTGAGAGGTGATATCATAGCCCTTGTCAAGTATTTGAAGGGCTGTCATGTAGAGAATGGAGGGGAGTTGTTTTCTATTGCCCCAGAGGGTTGGACCAGAAAAAATGGGTTAAAATTAAATCAAAAGAGTTTTTGATGTATTGTCAAAGCCAAAAGAGTTTTTGGCTAAACATTAGGAAGAATTAGAGTGGTTCCTCAGTGGAATAGACTTCCATGGGAGGTGGTGGGCTCTCCTTCTTTGGAGGTTTTAAGATGAGGCTGGATGGCCGCCTAACAGCAATGCTGATTCTATGACTCAGTATGAATTTAGGCAGATTGAGAGAAGAAGACCAAAAAGGGATGAGCTGGTGCTAGGCTCTCTTGGCCCTTACTTATATGCCCAGGGTAATGCCAATTGCCACTTTGGTGTCAGGAAGGAATTTTCCTCCAGGTCAGATTGGCCAGGGATCCTGGAGGGTTTTTGCCTTCCTCTGGGCATAGAGCAGTGGTCACTGGGAGAGCAGGGTAGAGGGGTAGCTGTGAATTTCCTGCATTGTGCAGGGAGGTGGAGTAGACGACCCTTGGAGTCTCTCCCAGTTGTATGTTTCTATGATGTCCTCTGCTGGGGTTTTTGAGGCAAGAGACAGTCAGAGGTGGTTTGCCATTGACTGCCTCTGCATGGCAACCCTTGTCTTCCTCGGTGGACTCCAATCCAAGTACTAATTGGGGCTGGCCCTCCTTACCTTCTGAGATCTGATGAGATTAAGCTAGCTTGGGCCAAATAGGGATATGCATTCCATCCTGTTAATACAAACAGTTCAAGCTAGAAATATAATTGTAAAGATTTATCCGCTAGAAAAATTTGCTTGAGAATTGTTACCAATGGGCGAGAGAAAAGGATGAGGTGCAACCAGTTCCAGTTGCATCCCTAAAACAAGTTTGTCAGATACAAGGTACCATTATTGAGAGATCCTCTGAGTAATGGAGAAGTTACCTCAAGAACTTTTCTGTAAAGGATTGTTTAAGTGCCCCAAAAATCCAAAATTCCAAAAACATTCAGCATCCATTAGCTAAGGTCTGGAGTGCATATTTGGAGGATTAAAAGGCAATGGTTTTCACTATGATCTGGGAGTTTATCAAGGATTCCTCTATCAGAAGATCAGTAACATTCCTGAGAACATGTTTGAAGGAGAAATAGGATTATACCATCTGTCCCTATCCTGACACCACATATTTAACTGACGTTCTGAACAGAGTTGAAGCTCCCTACATACAACAGCAACCAGGGAGGACCCTATCTCATGCAAAGTTCCAGATCATGCAGTAAGAGTTGTTGTATGAAATACAGCAGCAAGCTCTATTCAAACCTGCAGTGGATGCATGGAGGCCAACAGTGGGGGCTTGATCCCAATTCTCCTCCATCCTTTACAAAACATCTGTAATGAACAAGCTTTCCTGAAAAACAGCAATGATCCTTCCTCTGCAACAGGAAGCAGTTGAGAAGTGTAGGTTGTGCTTTACTATTGTGTGGGACAAGAATGAGGTCCAATCAGCCTGTTGCCTACATTCTGTGAATTGACTGTGCACTTTAAACAAATCCCCCCTCCCCATTCTTTGCAGTGCATTGTGGTTCCTTAGCAGATATATTGATGTACTAAGAATTCATGAAAGGGAGAGAGTACTGGGACTGCTTCAGTACAGTTCCTACAAATTTGCTTTATGATATCACAGTAACTGTATACCTTCCTAAAGCTTTTATAATTCATGACCAATCATAGAGAGAAAGATGTGAAAAAAGAGGGGGAAACAAATGTCAGCTTAATTTGTAATGGTTCAAAAGGAATTCTTGCTCTTGAAATAAACTGTCTGAAATGCTGCATTTACTCAAAAAAGAATCCCTTAAGTATTGGAAACCTTTCCCAGAAAGTACAAGCTGATCCTCCTAATTTCCAAATCAATATTGTATAGTATGCCTTAGCTGCTATAAGTGATGTTTAACAGGGATGTCACATGCTTCACCCTTTTTAAAACACAAACTGTTATAACACGATGATTGGTTTGTGATGATTAGATCCTTAATTCAGACAATCAGGTTGCTGAAATGGTGTATGTGGAAATGAAAGAAAAACTAACTTTGACAACAAGCAGTCAGAATGCCAGGATGGTTCGTTCTGATCTCTGAGACAAAGATCAAACTTGATAATGGTGTGTGTGTTCCTTTATTGGACTCTTTGCAGAAGGAATATTTGAAGGACACAAATCTCCCGGATTCTTGGTATCCATTGAAATTGCTACTATACAGAACTAGAACAGTGGGTCAAATGAAAGACTTGCAACACCATCCTGAGCTGAATTACTCCTTGAAATCAATGGGCTTAGAAGAGTGCATTATTATATTAGGACTGCCCTGTTGGGCAAGGGAAAACTGGTTGAGATCTCTATATAGTCATGAAGCTAATTAGGTAATCTTGATCCAGATGGATCATTTCAGGTGGGTTGCCATGTTGGTATGCAGTCAAAGAGCAAGATTCAGGTCCTTAAAGACAGATTTCTGAGGAATGAGCTTTCCAGAGATTCAAAGTTCCCGTCACTATTTCTCGGCCAACACTACCTTACCTTTGAAGAAAGGGCAGGATGAAATTAATAATGTTCGTTTACTTTTATTCCACAGCAGTCCTCCACAGCTTGTACCCTACAAGCTGTGATCAGCCATACCTGCCATTTGTACCTCTAGAAGGCAGTAAAAATACACATCTCTGGCAAGCAGTGAGAAATAGAAGTTTGTCAAGTCTTTGGTGGGTCAGAACATATTGCTCGTGGGCTGCATTCACCTCAGTGGATCAAGTAATGTTCTAAAGCCTTAGAATAAATCTATCCACTCTAACCATAAGAATACTTTGCATTCATCTAGCACTTTCAGATGTTCAAAGCACTTCACAAACATTATCGTGTCGTAATCCTCTAATGTAACAGCTGTCAATATTATTGTCCTCAAATTGCAAAATTGAGCTTGTGGCCACCAAGCCACTGGCTTTCCAGATGCCACCTAGTGAGTTAATGGTACCAACAAGATTCAAATCTGGGGTTTCTGATGTATAATGCAGAGCCCTTTGGTTAGAGTTGGTGGTTAGGATCTGGGAAACCCAAACTCACAGGGTTGATGTGAGGATAAAATAGCAAGGAGAATAATGTAAGCTGCTTTGGCTCCCCATTGTTGAGAAAGGCAGAAGTAAATAAATATAGCAGAAGACATGGGTCCTGTAAAATGTAGGTTGGTGATGGGTGGAAGAGAGAAGGAAGAAGGGAAAGGGGAGAGGATATGGGTAGACATGGGCATGAACCGAAAGAAAATGAACCGGGAGGTTCAAGGTTCGTACAGTTTCACGAACCAGGAACCACAATTTTCATGAACTTGCACCAGTTCCCAAACAGGTTTGTGTGGTTCATGAAAACGTCACTTCCAGGGCAGCAGCAGGTCTGCAGAACCTTCTGCAGTTTCAGGCTTTGCAAAGAGTGGGGGGAAAGCGTTTTGCACAGCCCTTTGGAAACAAAGTGGCAGGCAAGCTGCTGCTGCTTCCCTGCCACTTTGTTTCCAAAGGGCTGTGCAAAATGTTTGGGGTTTTTTCTCTTTGCAAAGCCTGAAACATGCCCTGGAGGGAGCGAAAAGCAGCTATTTAATCCTTTCCTGGCTTTTAAAGCCAGGAGGAAAGTGCAGTAATGTTACATTGTTACAATGCTACGTTACAACGTTGCTACACTTTCTTGTCTTTGAAAGAAAAAAAAAGAGGGAGTGTGTGCATATTCCAAAGGAGGAAGGGAAAACCAGCCATTTAGCCCTTTCCTGGCTTTTAAAGCCAGCAGGGAATAAGCAAACTTCTGCAAACATGGGAAGCAGAACAGATACTGAAACACCTTAAAGTTCTAGCTGGCATTTGAAAGCAGCAACACTTTTCTTGCGGCAAGAGAACTGTTGCTCCCCCTCCCATCAGCTGAAAAGCGGATGGGTGCAAACCTCTACTGCAGAAAGCTCGTCTCTGGTTGCCTAGGAAACTGATTGATTGGCACCAGGATGTCTGCAGTGATGAACCAAAAACGAACCAAATGAACCAGCCTAAATGGGCTCTGGCGAACCACTGTTTCGAGAACCACAAACTGGCCAGGTTAGTGATGAATTTTGGTTCGTATTTCAGTTTGTGCCCATCTCTAGATATGGGAGCTTCCAGGAAGAGGGCAAGAAGAAAAGGTGTGGGTAGAAGGATATGGGAAAGTGAGGTACCACTTAGAAGATTTTCAGGGCTCCCCACTTGTAGAATATATTATTCTGGAACTGATAGATGTTAGCAATGGAGATTTTTTTCACATATGATAACAATGTATAAGAGCAAAAAAAATTTGAAAAATGATAATAAGCAGATTGAATAAGAATTTTCATATATAATTAATACTGGACGTTTTCTTATGTCTTTCACCTTTATAGGAAATGTTTCTGTCAGAAATATTAATGAGCCTCTCATTTATATGCTTAGAGCAGTGTGATTGCATTTGTAAAACGTTAGAAGAGAATTCAAAACGGGGGGAAACTATATTGGCTTTTAAAAGTTTGAGGATTATTCAGCATGATGAAAATGACTGCATATCAAAAAGGCTAATATTAAATATTAAAAAGTGTTGAATGTCTGGAAAGCAGTAGAATATATTGTAAGAGCAGGAGTGGTTTGGTATTTGCAGCACAGAATCAGAGGGGTAGGGTTTATGCTGCACCTTTTTTGTTTTCTGGAAGAAGAAGGTGCAAATGCTAGCGAGTACCTATCAGAAACACTCTTCTCTAGTTCTGGAGCCCAGAGTGGCCTGGGGTGCTCTATATATCTGTGGATGACTCCTGCATCTCATACTGATCAGTTGTTCCCTAACTTCCTAACGTTGAGCAAGTCACAGCAAACAAAGCCTCCCAATAGACGTGGCAAATCTTAATGGGGAGGGGTTGATTTGCTTGCTTTCTGGAGCCTGGTAGGATTATTGCTCAGTTCTAGCAAGTTCCTGAAATAGTTTATCTGGAAATTCACAAGAATGACCCACAAAGTCACCACCAAATTCTAGTTTGAGAAGAACTTAGGGGCATTCCTACTTCTAAGGATCAATTCCTTGCATTCAGAGGGATGTTCATGGAGTGATGCTTCTTTATTGCAATAACGCGAGGAACCTAGATATATAGGACAATCACATGTGCATCAGGATGCATTTAGTGCTCAGGATAAGGGTAACAGTATTTTAACACTAGTCTGGATGAGTGGTGCTGTAAATGTTTCTTTTATGTGTTAAATGTATGTTAAAATAAACATCCAAATTTGGTGGATGTTGGAATTCACCTATGAATATAGACAATCCTGCATGGATTTTCTGACTGTCAAAAAATAGTTATTTCTTCAGACATACTCCAATGCAAGTTCACTGACCTGTACAGATGACTGTCTGCATTCACTAGCATATCTTTGAGTTTTTAGACATTTGTAGTCTTCAGGCGGAACTGCCAGTTTTCACATTTGGAAAGTACAGCGCATTTCACCTGTAATAAATGATCTGCATTGTTTTCAAATTCCATTTTAAACTATATGCTTTTAACCAATATGTAGGGTCCCAGCTCCAGGTTGAGAAATCCCTGGATATTTGGGGAGTGGAGCATGGAGAGGGAGGGGAGGGACCTCAGCAGAATATAATGCCATAGAGTCCACCCTCCAAATCAGCCATTTTCTCTAGGGAAAATGATCTCTGTGGCCTGGAGATCAATTATAATTCTGGGAGATTAATGTTCACAGGTCTCCTTGCCTTCAAAAGACAAGTGGCTGGTGACTGCAGATGGGATCTTTTCAATGATGACATCCAGACTTTGGAATACTATGTCCAGAGAAGTCCCATTGGCACTGTCATGTATAGACATGGGCACGAACAGCATTACAAACGGAAAAAACCCGACAAACAGCCCATTCGTGAACAAGCCATTTGTGAGGCTCCATTCTAAATGAACAAGTGGTCATTGCAGGCCTCGTTCGTTGCCTTTGTCAGCTGTTCGTCAAGCCAGACACTCTGGGGCCTTTCAATAAATTCCCCTGGCAACGGCAGGGACTGAACTCTGTCTGAACTCCTTCTGGCTTTCCTTCTGGCTTTAACCCTTCAAAGTACTTCCAGCAGAGAGTCCCGTTTTTGCCATTGTGAAGAGAAAATGACAACAAAGAGGAACACCCATGCATCATGCCTTTCCCGGGGTGCAATCTCTCTGAAACGTGGGGGGTCTTCGGAGGACAGTGGGGACTATGTCCCCTGCAAATTTGGTGGGTATTGGACATTGGGTAGGTCAGTTTGTGGGGTGTTTAAAGGGCCTTGCCCCTTTCACGTGGCAAGAAAGGGCCCTTTAAACTATCAGGTGGCGGGGGGGGGATTCCCTCTGCCACCTGTCAGCTGATAGTTTAAAGGGATCTTTAAGGGGCCAGGAACAACAAACAACGAACATGTTTGTGAACAGGGTCATGTTTGTTACTGTTCGTTGTTCATGGATGGCAACGAACAACGAACAGCTTGTTCAGGTTTTTTTCTGTTCATGCCCAACACGTATCCCTCAGATGTCAAATAAAACCTCTTTTCCTGTGCCTTTCCTTGAAAGGTGTTCATCCTTTCTTTCTGTTTGTCTCTACTAATTTTGGGGGATCTATTCTGACTGTGTTCAGTTTGGATTTTATAAAGCTATTTGTTGAATTTTTCAGTTTTTATTGGAAGCCTTTTTGCTTATATGGAAAGGCAGGACAAAAAACATTTAACTATACATGTGAATGGTAACATCTGCCAAATTTCAGACATTTAATATAAAACATGGTCAATAAAAATCAGTGACTGATGTGTGCCCCTGCCCAATTACTGGGAGACCAGGTTGGCTATATTCTTTTCCCGTTACCAGCAGTGTATTTCCATCAGTGGGGTTTTTTTGTAATTATTTCTTCTTCTTTCAATACGTAGCTCCACTTTTTTTTAATTAGATGAGCACCTCTGCTCAGATGGGATTTGAAATCGAGCAGTGTTGAGATCATTATTAAAAAGTGTGGAATGATGTAGTTGCAGAAATAGGTCTTAAGTTGTTGTGAAGGGAGCAAAGGGATGCATGGCCTTCATCAAAAAATTCATTAAATAATCAGTAGTTGTTTTGTGGTATTTCAGGTACCCTTTCCCAAACTCCCACTTCTGCTTACAACAGCAGCCTTTCACGACCCTGGAGCATACTAGGAAACTGGGTTAATCCACAACCTGAACTTCGAGGGCTGAACTGAATATTTCAGTTCCTTGAATGGGCAAAGGAATGTGTGATTCATGGCAAGTGGAAATCAGCCAGGTGTAGGACCAAATGAGGAGCTGGGAGGAAGGTGCAACTCTCTGGAAATCATCAGAGACCAATCGACAAAGACGAGGCTCAGCCATCATCCACTGCAGCTGTAAATAATTTATCCATTTGAGCTCAGCGACTCTTAACATGACTTTCACTACCAAAGGTTATAGCTGCAATCTGAGCTGAGGGCAATGTGACCCATTTCACACAAATGCATGGCAGAGTAGCCCATTGCTTTTTGTTTTTGCTAGGAAGCCTTTTCATGGCTTTCATCAGGAGCTGAGAAGCTGCAGGGAGAGAGGGGCAGCCTCACGGTTTCCACTCCTGTAGGTTCTCTGCTCCTACCATCATTGGGTTTTGTGCTATTATTACACTGTACAAATCCATTTGTAAGTGGATTTTCTATGTGAACAAGAAAATCCAGGAAGTGAAACATCTTTCTAGCACAACCACAGTATAAGATCCAATGATGTGTGACTTAGCCTCTAAGCAATTCCGAGCCTCCCCTGGTTTTCAAATGTATGTTTTTAGCATGTTCCAGAAAGGCACTTCCTATGTTCATAATTAACATTCTTAAGATGCAGTGCAAATTAATTATGTTGTAACTGTTAGGAGATAATGAATAGGCACTCTTGCTTTTTAAACTTCACATACACTGGAGGACCAAATGGATGGTATAGTGGTCGAAGTGTCAGACCCAGATTCAAATTTCCGCTCTGTATTAATCCTGGGCCAGTCATTTTCACTCAGCCTAACCTACATCTTACAACGTTGTTATAAGGCTATAATAGGAAAGGGAAGAATAATGTAAGCTGCTTTGGATCCTATTGGTAAGAAAAATAGAGTACAAATACATTTTAATTGGGTTACACGCCATTTTCTCCAGATTTACTTCTGGGGGAGGGGTAAGGAGGATTGAATCCCCCAAACGCTTAACCCAACCTTTTTGCTGGCTGTTTACTGCCACTGTTTCTCTCTCTGCAGCTGATTGGACACCACTTTTTCTCTGATTCATTTCTACTCATAAAACAGGAGTCCAGCAGCCACTTAAAGACTATCCAGATTTATTACAGCATAAGTGCTGATTAATAACCTGATGCTTAATCCTGACAAAATGCAAGTGTTACCGATTAGTAGAAAATCTGATCCTGGGTTTAAGGTGCACTGCCACCTATTCTGGATGGGGTTGTACTCCCCTTGAAGGAACAGGTTCATTGTTTGAGAGTCCTCTAGACCCAAGCCTACTACTAGATATGCAGGTGGCAGCTGTAGCCAAGAGTGCCTGTTATGACCTTTACTTTCTTTTGAGTAGATTTTTCTTTTAATCTTTCCCTTAACACCCTCTGGGTAGTTTGCTGCCACCAGGAATATTATATTCCAATATATTTTATTTAAGTTTTCCTTTTGGTAACGTTCCTAAGCGTCAGGCTCCTTCGTGGTTCTATGTGGCCCTGAGGATACGAATGGGATAAAGCAATGACAGCTACTCTGGGATATAACAAAACAAAATAAACTTTTATTTAGTCAAGAAGCGTATCGGATTCATAAACGTAGTTCTCGGTTCTTAAAGTTACTTCCTATAAACTCATTCACACAGATCTCTTCTAAGGCTTCACACACAGTTAGCCTCTTTCTCTAACTCAATATTTTTCTCACAGAAATACTTACAGCTCCTCAGGCAGCACACAGCTAGCCTCTCTTTCTCTGACTCTCATTCACAGAAATATTAAACCTGCTCAGGCAGCACACAGCCAGCCTCTCTTTCTCTGACTGAGTGTTCTTTCACAAACATGCTCAGTTCAGGTTCCACACAGGTTATATTTCTCTCATAAATATTTCAATATACTCAGGCAGCACACAGCTAGCCTGCTTTCCTCTGACTGAAAGTTTTGCTCTCCACTCTCAGTCTAAACTGCATTCACTCCGCCCACACTCTCAGTCATCAACCAATCGTATCACTCACTCATCCCTCTCTCAACCCCACTCTTCACCTAGCTCACACCAAGCATTTAAAGACACATGCTTTACTTGAAATCATTACAGTGCCTTTTACCAGTTTTGTCTCATTAGGCAGCTGTGGCCTTTCCTATAGAGAAAACATCTGGCCACTATAGTGCATACCCAAGTTACATCTAGATTACATTACTGTGATGCCCTCTACGTAGGGCTGCCCCTGAAAAGTGTTCAGAAACTTCAGCTATAGAGACCATAACACTCCAGTATTCCCCCATTTACATGGCTCCCAATCTGGTACCAGAAATATTACCAATGCATTTAAATAATTTATTATGTATGGATTTGCAATTTGAATATGGCTTGTGAAGAAGCTTTGAAAAATGGGATGTTTTAGTTGCTAGCGCACCTGTTGCCAACTCTCCCGGATCACTGCTTCCCATCAGATGAAATTTGGTCCTTCACAACGGTTATTTGCCTGCTAAAGTGGAGGTATACAGTAGAGTAATCACAATAATTCTCCTTCTCTAAATAAGAATAATTTTACTGTATTTTGAATATAAAGTACACAGTGCTCAAGTGCATAATGTTAATCAACAAATGTTCAATAAATATAATATACCATAAATACTACATCACAATATTTTATTTATTTATTTATTTTATCACATTTCTAGACCACCCTCCCCGTCAGATGGGCTCGGGGCAGTTTAATAACAGTTTAAAACAGTAAAAACATTATAAAAACATTAAAACATTAAAACATTATATCAAAACAATTAAAATTGGTGGGTATAAAATATTAAAATACAGCATTTTCCTGCATGGGTGGTGGAAGGTCTTCAGTGGTATGGCCAGCGAGAGGACAGCCTAGCCCCCACCAAATGCCTGGCAGAACATCTCCATCTTGCAGGCCCGGCGGAAAGATAACAAATCCTGCCGGGCCCTAGTTTCCTCAGACAGAGAGTTCCACCAGGTCGGAGCCAGAACTGAGAAGGCCCTGGCTCTGGTAGAGGCCAGGCGGACCTCCCTAGGGCCAGGGACCATCAGCAAGTTCTTAGTGGCTGATTGAAGCGACCTCCGTGGAACATATGGGGAGAGGCGGTCCCGAAGGTATGCTGGGCCCAGTCTGCATAGGGCTTTATAGGTCAACACCAAAACCTTGAACCGGACCCGGTACTCAACCGGTAACCAGTGCAGCTGACGGAGGATAGGTGTTATATGAGCCATGATTGGAGCTCTGGCAACCACCCGTGCAGCTGCATTCTGAACCAGCTGCAGTTTCCGGATCAAGCCCAAGGGAAGCCCTGCATAGAGAGAGTTGCAGTAGTCTAATCTGGAGGTGACTGTTGCCTGGATCACTGTCATAAGGTCATGAGTCGATAAGTAGGGGACAAGTTGTCGAGCCTGTCTTCGATATACATATATACAAGATATACAATATACAAAAATATCCCACTATATACAATATCATTAGTTTGTACAGAAGTCCAACTGGTGTAGAGCTTCCAAGGAATATTATATATATTGAACATCTATTGATTAACATTATGCACTTGAGCACTGTGCACTTTATATTTAAAATACAGTAAAATTATTCTTATTTAGAGAAGGAGAATTATTGTGATTACTCTAGTGTATACGTCTGGTTGTTTCCTTGCAAGTCTTCAGCAGTTGTGATCTGGAGGCAGCCCCTTGTTGGTGTTTGCTTGCTAAAGGAAATAAATGTACATATATTCCTGTCCACATGTAAAAGTGCAAAGTGCAAAGTGCGATGTGTTCAAATATATACATATATTTGAACACATCGCACTTTGCACTTTGCACTTTTACATGTGGACAGGAATATATGTACATTCGTTATAGTGGTGTCCTGGTATTGTGTGGTTTCTTCGCAACAATTGTTCCAGGGCCGCCCGTGGTTTTTCCAGTGCTAAAGGAAATAAGCAAAAGGATTACATTGATGAAAAGGACTATATTCTATGAACTTATTTTATATTTTTGTACTTAATTGGTATATGTACCACAGATTGGAGCACTGCTTGGATTTAACAGATTATTCTCAGGGGTGTTTACCCTAGTGGCAGAAAGTAGTCTATAGCTATAAATGTATAATCTATTTTGCACTTCGATCACCTGCACTTTATAAATAAGATATTATATTGTTACTTTGGCTAGATTGTTGGAATACCTGAAGGCCACCTGTTCCCCTACAAACCTACACAACCATCTTTTGAGGCCCTGCTTCAAGTGCACCTGCCTTCTGAAATTAGGTGGGTGCAGGTCTTTTTTCAGCAGAACGCCGTGGAATGTGACTGGTGGGTATTTGTGCCCAAAAGAGCCAGGATCGGGCTGCTGCCAGGCAGGGGACGGTTCACCCATGTAGCAGCAGCCCGTTCCACGCCAATTTGGGCCTGATCCTGGCTGTTTCAGGCCTGTTTTTTGCCATTATGGGACCATTTTGGCCCAATTTGGGCTCAAATCAGCCAGGATCAGCCTGCTACCTGGCAGGGGAGGGTTCCCCCACATGGTAGCAGCCAGTTCCAGGCCAATTTGGGCCTGATTCTAGCCATTTGGGGCCTGTTTGGGCCATTTTGGGAACTTTGGGGCCAATTTGGGCCTGAAACAGCCAGGATTGGGCCACTGCCAGGCAGGGGAGGGTTCCCCCACATGGCAGCAGCCCGTTCCAAGCCAATTTGGGCCCTATCTCGGCCATTTGGGGCCTGTTTCAGCCATTTAGGGCCCATTTCAGCCCAATTCAGGCCCAAAACGGCCAGGATCAGCTGCTGCCGGGCAGGAGATAAGTTCCTGCCCTCTAGGGCTGCCAGATCTCCTTACCATCCTGATAGGAGGAAAACCAGGTGCTCACCTTTTTTAAAAAAAACTATTTTATTTTCTAAATATTTTATAAAAAACAACTTAACCAACGTATTAACAATACAATAACAAGCCATAATCAATTCAATTTCCATTGGAGTATTGAAGAAGTAGAGAGTTAGAATACTAAGTGCTAGTAAAATACAAAATCTGAGTATTTTTTTGGCAAAGAAATACAAGATGATGAATAATCTTCTTACTATATAATTGAGTCAGCATGTTTCAAACAACTCACTTTATACCCTGGTGCACCACCAGAGGGTGCTGCCACAGAGAAAAGCCCAAGTAACTCACTACATCATTCCAGAAAACATGCCTTGGTGGGAAACCCAGGCAGGGAACAGGAGCAGAGCAGGTGGCAATGCCCTCCCCATGCCTTAATCAGGCTGGTATTAGGAGCGGAGAAGGTGGCAATGCCCACCACTACCTTAACCCAGCTGGTATTAGTACCAAAGTAGGTGGCATTGCTCGCCCCCTTCAGCCAGCTGGTATTAGGAGTGGAGCAGGTGGCAATGCCCACCCCCTTCGGCCAGCTGGTATTAGGAGCAGAGCAGGTGGTTATTCCTGCCCCTGCCTTAACCCAGCTGGTATTAGGAGTGGAGCAGGTAGAAATGCCTATCCCCCACCTTAACACACAGATATTAGGAGCGTAACAGGTGGCAATGCCCACCCCGCATTAAAACAACAGGTATTGGGAGCGGAGGGGGCAATGCCCACCCCCACCTTAACCCAGGTGATATTAGGAGCAGAGCAGGTGGCAATGCCTGCCCCCACTTCAGCCAACTGTGATCAAGAGCGGAGCAGGTGGTAATGCCCACCCCCTGCCTTAACCCAGCTGGTATTAGGAACAGAGGAGGTGGCAATGCCCACTCCTACCTTAACTCAAGTGGTATTAGGAGCAGAACAGGTGTCAGTGCCCCCACCCAGCCAGCTGGGATCAGGTGTGGAGCAGGTGGCAATGCCCACCCCTGCCTTAACCCAGCTGGTATTAGGAGTAGAGCAGGTGTCTATGCCCACTCTCTGCCTTAATCCAGCTGGTATTAGGATCAGAGAAGGTGGCAATGCCCACTCTCCTTCACCCAGGTGGGATCAGGAGCAGAGCAGATGGCAATGCCCACCCCCTTCACTCCGCTGGGATCAGGAGTGGATCAGGTGCCAATGCCCACCCAGCACCTTCACCTGGGTGGGATCAGGCATGGAGCAAGAGGCAATTCCCTTCTTCCATTCACCCAGCCAGGATAAGAAGTCGAGCAGGTGGCAATGCCCACCCCCCCTTCATCCTACTGGAATAAGGCACTGAGCAGGCAGCAATGCCTACCCCATCTTCACCCTGTCAGAATCAAGTGCCAAGCATCCAACAATCTCCACCCCCCTTCAACCTGCTTGAATCATGAGCAGAGGAGGTGGCAATGCCTGCCCCCTTTCATCCAGGCACAGAGCAGAAGGCAATGCCTGTTTTCCCTTCACCCAACTGGGATCAGGAGTGGAGCAGGTGGCAATGCCGCCCCCCCCTTTACCTGGCCTGTATCAGACATGCAGCAGGTAGCAAAACCAACCACCCCTTCATGTTGCTGAGATCAGATGTGGAGAAGGTGGCAATGCCCACCCACCCCTTCACTGGCCAGGATCAGTGATGGAGGAGGAGGAAATGCCTGCCTGCCCACTCTCCCCTTTCTAGAGCCTGTTGTATTTTTCCCACAATAGGCTCTGTTTCTAGTTAGCCACATAATCAAAAAAGAGAAACCATTTTTCCAGAAAACAGGCTGGCACTCACCTTCTATTTGCTCCTCACACACGTACTTTACACCAGGCCAATTTAGACTTCAAAAAGGCCAAATTGAGAGCCCAAATCATCCCCGTGTGAAGCATGAGAGCACTCTTGATGCAGCAGATGATGTCACTCCCAGTAGTGACGTTGTCGCATTGCCCCAGGAGCATGCTCTGGAGGCCTGTTCCCTTGCCCCCCTCCACCAGCCAGGTGAGTGGTGGCGGGGGGCAGAGGGTGGAAGTAGGGGACACCCCACCCCCTCTGGGGGAACAGCAACCCTACTCCCCTCTCATTGACTAACCCAAATAGCTACCCCACCAATGATGCCTTATACCACATCTGGGTTAAGCTGAGCTGAGGCAAACTGGTCCTGTGACCCTTAAATCCATGAATCCCAGTTACCCTTGGCAGAAAAGATGGTAGAGTCTAATCCATAGTCTCAGAGCAGAACCACAAGTGACAAAAGGCACAGATTGGACACTTGTCTGCTTCCCTCAAGTTTTGATGGGAAATGTAGGCAGCTTGGCGGAATGTTGGACAAATGACAGTTGAAAAGTCCATTGGACAGCAGTCAGAGAGCGAAACTGCGAGACCAGGATGCCTACATTTCCCATCAAAAGTTGAGGGAAGCAGACAAGTGTCCAATCTGTGCCTTTTGTCACTTGTGGTTCTGCTCTCAGTGCATAGTATTATTTAACCTCCATTTTTGGCCACTTGCTATTTGGGGATGTAGAAGCATCTATTTGGAGACACCTTTGAAGTGAGGAACAAAAGGCACAGACCACTCCTAATTTTATGTCCTTCCTGAGAAACATTATAAAGAGCTACTGCATCTCCTCTCTTAAGCTACGGCTGTCTGTGGCTGCTTAAGGGAAGGAAGCCCTTTCCATTCTACTGTAGGCAAGTCACAATAATAATAAGCACATATATAGCAAGGTACAGTGCTCAAACAATTCCATAGACCTTCTCAACAATGCTTACCTCAACCAAATAAGTTTGGTCTGTTTCATTATTGCTGTACTGCTGCACAGAGGAGGGGATACTGAGGGAAAATAATTAAGGCCACCAACTCAATTTATGGCAGAAGCAAAATTTGATCTGGAGACATCCTGGATTCATCATTAGAGCCTCAATACAAAATGCATGTGGTACCTCATTACTCCCTTTTAAGGAACAAGGGGTCTCTTGGTTCATTTATAAATAACAACAACAATAACAACAATAACAACAATAATAATTTAATAGTTTAGCCTCTCAGAGAGCCATGTAACAAAATGTGACCCTGTTTTTTTTTTAAAAAAACCTCTGTAATTAAAAGTAAAAACTAAAATACTGTGATAAGGATCCTCCTGAGACAGTCACAGCATAAACATCAGGGCCACATACTTATTAAATTAGCTTGTGAACTTGTAAAATGTCATTCACTGCAGAAGGATTTGAGAGTTTCCTCCCACAGTGCATCAGTGTGCTAGACTTTCCAGCGAATTGTTATGTCGAAGCACTAGAGATCCATGTCTCCAGAAGAAGTATAATTACCACTCTGTTTTAAATTCATGAGGAATTATGGAGCTTAGGTAGGATGGATTCAGAAGTAGCCTTAGAGACTGTGAGAAGCTTAGACTCCCAGAGATACCCTCATGGGGGTATCAGACCAGGGAATAAATTTGTTCATAATCCAAATGCCTTTAAATATCTGATACTGGGAGAACAAGATAGCTAGAAGCATATAAATTTACTATTTAGTACAGATACTCATATGTACCTCCTGTGTATGGCTAGAAGGATCCAAGTAGAAAGCTTGAAGCTTCATCATGATTTCCCAGGATAAGCAAGTTAAACCTTAATTCTCTCCCACTTTCCCTTTAAAAGCTTCCTAATAGTGACCACCTAATAGTGTGGTCATAAGCAGTGTTACACCTTTGGCCTTTGGCCTCAATGAATTTAGAAGGGTATAACTCTACCTAGGTAACTCTCTTACGGTGGAGCAACTTAGAGTCTCTCTATGCAAGGCTTCTGACACGTGTTCTTCACATCTTGGGAGAGACAATGTTAGCCAGAAAGTATAGTTTAAAAAGACAGAGCCAGCGGTGATCATTTCGGAGGGGACAGATTCACTTCACCGGCTTTGTCTTTTAAAACTACACTTCCCGGCTAACATTGCATCTCCCGGCACTTGACAAACACACACCCAGCCATCTCATGTAGACTCTTAGACTACAAAGAATTCCCAAATATCCTTTTGTATAGTTTTTTTACTGATTAATAAAACTATGAATGCCCTTGCCAACCTCCAGGAGGGGCCTGGAGATATCCTGGAAATGCAACTGTCTCCACACTACAGAGATCAGTGCCCCAGGAGAAAAGGACTGCTTTCAACACTAGATTCTATGTAGGGTCGTGAGGCATGGCCTGGCAACCAGCAGGAGACAGAGGGCAGCCGTTAGTGCATGACATTACTTCCATCATCTGGAAGTGATATCATGCCTCTCTAAGAATCAGTTTGGTGTAGTGGTTAAGAGTGGCAGGACTCTAATCTGGAGAACTGGGTTTGATTCCCCACTCCTATGCTTGAAGCCAGCTGGGTATCCTTGGGTCAGTCACAGCTCTTCCAGAGCTCTCTCAGCCCCACCCACCTCACAGGGAGATTGTTGTGAGGATAATAATAACATCCTTTGTAAACCGCTCTGAGTGGGTATTAAGTTGTCCTGAAGGGCGGTAGATAAATTGAGTATGGTTGTTATATGGTAAAACCATAGAATTTCTGGTGATTCCTAGAGAGGATTGATGTCACTTCCAGATTTTCCTTGGAAGTGAAATCATGCTGTTGGCCCAATGGCCATTTTTAATTTTTATTTTTCTCTTACCATTGTCAGAGTAACAGTAGGAAATGGGAGCCAGGAACAGGAATTGGGCGGTTGGTAACCCTGATTATATGGCACTATAACTCGCTGGGGTCCCTCCTCCAAACCCTGCCCTCTTTAAGCTCCACCCCCACATCTTCAGGAATTTCCCAACTCATAGGCGGCAACCCTACATGAACTCCTTGTCTGAGAAACATGGTTCTAAAATACATGGTTGGTTGTCAGAGTGGCCTTCATGCATAGTTTATATACAATTCTTACAATTTGGTTGAAGAGGAAGGCCTCCCCAGCCCATATCTGAATGTGACAAACTAAAGCCAATTAATCTGTCAAGCAGCCAATAGATTTTCTAATTTTAAATTTTGGAGCGTTTATTAATCAAGGCCACTGTCAGATTCCCTCCCAGTGATACTCCCCCATCCTAGTCAAAGTCTGCCTCACCTGGAATAGCTTATCTCAAGTAATCACATGGGCCCAATATTTCACAGTTCATTCTTGTGGGTTAGACTGGACTACATAGCAAAAGGAAACTTTAATGTTTCCTTAGTTTTAAGAGGTTGCAAGTGAGCCTGCATCATAGAAGAGCCACAGAGCTGGGAAGAAAGCCTATACCTTCCCTGCTGTCTTCCTAATTTAAGGCCCTCCCCACTGGCTGTGGTCCTCGGGTTTGAGCTAATTTGACCTACCTTACTATAGAAGCCAGTGAACATAGTGGTTAAAAGAATGACCTGCTAATTGGGAAATTGAGACTTTAGATTACATATCAGCCATAAACTTATGGAATGGACTAAGGCAGCAATCTCAAATGGACACCATGGCACTTGCTGATGTGTTTCCTGGCATCTCCTTAGTTCTTTGGCTTCAAGTTCAAATTGAAAAGGTTTTTGAACAGAACAGAAAAGATCAGGGAGCTTTGGATCAATGGAACAAACTGACTAACTAGCAAAGCAATCTGCTCATCAGGTGTATCACCACTATGAGCCATCTTACTATATAATTGAGTAAGCGTGTTTCAGATGACTCACTTTATACCCTGGTGCACCACCAGAGGGCACTGCCGCAGACGAAAGCCCAGGTAACTCACCATATCACTCCAGAAAACATGCCATGGTGGAAAGCCCAGGCAGGGAACAGGAGCAGGTGGCAATGCCCTCCCCACACCTTAACACAGCTGGTATTAGGTAGTGCAGGTGGCAATCCCCACCTACCCCACCTTAACCCAGCTGATATTAAAAGCAGAGCAGGTGGCAATGCCCACCCACCCACCCCCTTCAGCCAGCTGGTATTAGTACTGGAGCAGATGGCAATGCCCACCCGTTCAGCCAGCGGGTATTAGGAGTGGAGCAGGGCAAGGCCTTCACCCCACCTTAAACCAGCTGGTATTAGGAGCGGAGCAGATAGCAATGCCTGCCCCCTGCATTAACCCAGCTGATATTAGGATCAGAGCAGATGGCAATGCCTGCCCCTTTCAGCCAGCAGGTATTAGGAGTGGAGCAGGTGGCAATGACCGCTCCCTGCTTTAATCCAGCTGGTATTAGGAGCGGAGAAGGTGGCAATGCCCTCCTCCCACCTTAACACAGCCGGTAATAGGAGCGAAGCAGGTGGCAATGCCCACCCTCACTTTAACCCAGCTGGTATTAAAATCGGAGCAGGTGGAAATGCTCCCCCTTCAGCCAGCTGGTATTAGGAGCAGCAAATAAAGAGAATGGCTGCTTCCTAGTGAAACTAGCAGAAATGTGGGCAACCTCCCACAGGAAGCATTCAATATAGGTTAAATAGGAGATGTTGAAACACATGGTTAAAGGAGAAAATAAAGAACGGAGACAGGTTTTGGAAAACAACTTCACCTCACCCGGTTGTTCCAACTTTATGGACCAAGACTATTCATGGACTGTTATGGCTATAGTGTGATTTATTCATTGTCTTCCTGATAAGTTGTTTACACTTGTAAGCTTGCACTAAAATTTATTATAGCACTTGCACTTTAAATATTGGAAACCTATATATAAAAATCTGGTTGAATAATTATTTAACTATATTGAATGCTTCCTGTGGGAGGTTGCCCACATCAGTGGTATTAGGAGCAGAGCAGGTAGCAATGCGTGCCCCCGGCCTTAACCCAGCTGGTATTAAGAGTGGACAATGCCCATCACCCACCTTAACACAGAGGATATTAGGAGCATAACAGGTGGCAGTGCCCACCCCTGCCTTAACCCAGCTAGTATTAGGAGCAGAGCAGGTGGGATTGCCCACCCCCCCAGCTTAACCCAGCTGGTATTAGGAGTGGAACAGGTGGCAATGCTCACCCCGCCCCCACTTTAACCCAGCTGGTATTAGGAGTGGAGCAGGTGGCAATGCCCACTCTCCGCCTTAACCCAGCTAGGATCAGGAGTGGAGCAGGTGGCTATGCCCACTCTCTGCCTTAACCCAGCTGGTATTAGGAGTGGAGCAGGAGGCAATGCCCAACCCTCTTCATCCAAGTGGGATCAGGAGCAGAGCAGATGGCTTTACATGCCCTCTTCACCCAGCTGGGATTAGGAGTAGAGCAGGTGCCAATGCCCACCCAGCACCTTCACCTGGGTGGGATCAGGCACAGAGCAGGAGGCAATTCCCTTCTTCCATTCACACAGCTGGGACAAGAAGTGCAGCAGGTGGCAATGCCTGTCCCCTTCATCTTACTGGAATAAGGCACTGAGGAAGTGGCAATGCCCACCCCATCTTCACCCCGTCAGAATCAGGAGCCAAGCAGCCAGCAATCTCAACCACCACCACCACCCCCTTCAACCTGCTGGAATCAAGTGCAGAGAAGGTGACAATGCCTGCACCCCCTTCACCCAGTTGGGAACAGGAGCAGAACATGAAGCAAAGCCCACTGCCCACCTTTGCCTGTCAGGATCAGGCGAGGAGCAGGAGGTAGTGCTCACTCCTCCCTTCTCCCAGCAGGGAACAGGTGGCAATGCCCACCCACCCCCTTCACCCAGCTGGGATCAGGCTTGAAGCAGGCAGCAAAGCCTGCCCCCCTTCACCCAGCTGTAATCAGGGGCAGAGCAGAAGGCAATGTCCGTTTTCCCTTCACCCAGCAAGGATCAGGAGTGGAGCAGATGGCAATGCCTGCCCCCCTTTACCCAGCCTGTATCAGACATGCAACAGGTAACAAAGCCCACCACCCCTTCCTGTTGCTGAGATCAGATGTGGAGCAGGTGGCAATGCCCACCCCCCTCCTTCACAGGCCAGGATCAGTGATGGAGGAGGAGGGAATGCCTGCCTGCCCACTCTCCCCTTTCTAGAGCCCATTGTATTTTTTCCCACAAAGGGCTTTGTTTCTAGTATACTATATGCAGGAACTCTGATGCATGACTGTGCATTTCCATGGAGGGAGATGATCTGCTCATGTATTCATTGGCATGATGTATTGCTAAATATTACTGAAGTTGTCCAGCTGTTCTGTCCAGCCTTTAAGCAGAAGACAACACATACAACATACTTCATTGTATGTGTTCTGTGTGCACATTGGTTGGCAGAAAAGCAAGAGCAGGGTCACCCTCCCAACAGATTTTTTTAACCTGTGCATTTTTGGAGAACAGAGCTGATAAATAGCACATGGATTGGGGATCATTATAGCTATTGATCTAGAGATCATGAACACGCTCCCAACAATGTCGGACAGTGTCTCCTTGTTCTGGCTATCCAGCGTGTGCAATTTGCTTCCTTTCTTTTCCTTATTATCAGAACCCAAAGCCACTCCTTCCAACCCTCCCTCTCCCTTTCCATAAACTCAGAGGCAAGTGAACCAGCAATATCAAAAAGGATTAATCAAAGTCACGGTCACTTCACATTTATCCGCACCAACTTGTCCTTCTCATCTTTTATACTTTAAGTGATCTAAACCTGTCTCTATCTAGCAGCATTATGTCCTTTTTTCCTCCCTCATTATACACAGTCTCATTCCGGACTGGCACTGTCCTTTGTTCCCCACCTCTCATTCTTCCAGCCCAGACATCAATAAACTCAAAATGGCCTAGACGTTCATCATTTTTTAAAAATGGCATTAACGATTTCCCCTTGAACACCAAATGGTTATGGAAATAGAACTTCTTTCTTATTTACATTGTTCTCTTTTCAAAATAGTTCTGCACAGTTAAAATGGGCCTTTTTTTGTTGTTGTTGCAACTCAATGATATTTTTTTTTAAATCTAGCCATGGGGGCCCAGGAGGAGTCAGGACCTCTTGCTTAAAGAGAACTGACTCTCGCTTAATCCCTTTGCCTTGATTGTTCCCATTCAGCGTTATGTCTGGTCGTGACTAATTCTGTATGTTGGACTGCTCTCCCTCTTGTAGCCAGACGGACTTGTCATCATTTATCAATGCCAAGAGAGCTATCCTTGTCATGTATTTATTAGCTTTTAAAAAGATTTATCTTTTTTTTGTATGAATAAAAGCTGCTGCTTTTTCATCACTGTTTGTCAAGATTGCCTCTTATTCACTTAGTTATCTGCTTCTCCCCCACAACGTATCGCTGTTTTGATAGTCAGACATCCTCTTTATTCCACGCCTGCCCAGCTGAACCATTAACCTTGAATGTTGAGTTAATTGTAGCTTTAAGCCTGGAAACTTTCCATTCTTTCCCATCTTGTGTTTTGCTTAAATATTCAATCTGACTGAAGCCTTGAGGTGATGTAAAGATCCTAAAGCAAAAATTGCAAGACAAAGACAGTTGTCTCTTGGGGGCCCTCAATGGCATTGAGGCCCAGACTGTATGTCAGAGGGCTCTTCTGTGCCTTGACACAAGCTGAAGTATGTCTTGAAAGATTAAGCCACCATTTTGGAGGCCTTCACCACTCTCCACCCTATGCAAAATTGACTGCTCCCCTTCCCAGCTATTGGCCGTGGCATCCTCCTGGTGCTATAAGTAGGGGGGAACTTCCTCCACCAAAAAATTACCATTGCCCAGAAAGTATCTTCTCAACACCGAGCCCTGATTGGCCAAAAGTAAGGGTGAGATTCCAGGAGGCAATATTAATTGGTCTATCCCACACTAGCAACGCAGGTGCAAGTCCACTGTTTTGGAAGTGATTGTAAATATATCTTTCTAAGCAGCGCATCAACAAATGCTTTGCATTAATATCCCTGTTGGTTTGTTTAAAAAATTATCAGAATTTTAGGAAAGATTGCAGGTTACCTTTTTACTGTTGAGAATGTGGATAAGAAAAAAATATGTTCTTGATAATAAGTACAATGTGATGATTTCACACTATACACCCACTGATGCCCACCCATGTCTCTCAGATAACATTACTACGTGGATTGTCCAGATTTTATTTCCTGGTCTCCAGATGTTCCCTTTTTTGTTTTAAAACATATGTCTTGCTTAAATATCCCAGTCAAGCTTTCAAAGAAGCTTACATTAAATAACCCACAGAATACAAAATTCTAAACTGCTAACATTTAAAAAAAACATGCCCTTGTAGAGTTCCTGAATCCTGACTTCTTCCACCATCAATTAAACTACCCAAGCAGTTCAAGTACTCACATACAGAGCCTCGCCTGATTTATTATATTAGGACTTTCTTTGCTCTGTATAATGAAAGCGCATACTGGAATAAATGTTATTAGTCTTTAAAGTGTCACTTTTGCCACGACTCCCCCTCCCCCCACTAGACTGGTGAGGATTTTGTTTTTTGCTTGCTATCATTTGGAAGGAAAGCAACAGATAAGTCCATTTCCCCTCTCAGCTATACACCATTTTCCACTTCAAGTATAAACCCTAGCTGAAGAGACCTCTTTTGTACTGAGCTCTGGAAGCTAGACCAACCCAATGGGCTCTATCATTGGTTCTTCAAAAGTGCTTGGCCCTGCCCCATAGCTCCATGACTAGACCACTCTGGGTTCCACCACCTGGCCCAAATGGCTTTTCCACCACTCCCTATTCAGGCACTAGAAATTTTTACTTAGAGATGTGGCAACTTCAGATCCAAGCCCAAGAACCAGCACAATTAAAACAACCACTCCAGGGACCTAATGGCTTCCCAACAAGGAATAACTTTTTGGAGCAGAGGCAACCACAACAGAAAAGGCCCTCAATCTTCCTGTCACTTTCCTTGCTTTGTTGCTGTAGTCAAAAGAGCAAGGGCCAGTGATATGTATCCTACCTTACAGTGGAGGAAAGGTTCAAACTTTGCTCAGCAGAGTGGCATTATTTGTAAATCTTAAGTCACTAGGGGATGCATTGGCAGTGATTTAGGAGCTAGTAAGGAGTTGTTACTACAGCTCTAAGGAGTTGCTCACATGAAATCTCTTTGAAGGCTGAACAAAACTCAGCCATCCTCAGAGACAGGGATTCCAGCACTGCCTTGGCAAATGCTGGGAGAGTTTGAGGATGGTGCCTGAGGAGGTGGAGTTTGGGGAGCAAGTAACATCACTTCTAGGAGACATTCTAGGAATTTCTCCTATGGTAAAGTCCATAAAGATGGAGGAGGTTCCTCCTGTAACTGAAGGGCATTTTTATTTCCACTTCTCAATTTTTTGAGGGCAATGAGTTGGGGACTAGGGCCGGGGGCTACCTGCTGCAGGTGGGCAGATGGCAAACCTACTTGGAGGCCTGCAGGGTTGTCTTGCCCCAGCAAAACCATAGGATTAAGCAGGAAGATTGATCAGGAAATGTACATTATAGGCTAATTAGGGGTCACAAAAACACTGTCAAAAGTACCTGAAAACACTGGTTAAGGGCTATTAAGCATTCAATGTACACTAATTAAATTAGATGTCCTTGGTGTGTGTATATGTGTTTTATATGCAATATAAATTATGCATGGAGGCACTTGGACATCTCGATAAGCACTCTATAAATACTTAAGTGAACTGAGAACTTGTTTTAGCGTATCTTATTTTTCTACCTTAGCTACCCTCCACCTTCCTTTTGGAGTCTCACCACTAGAAAAAGTGAAAGGGTGCCAAGGATGTTAACTGAAGTTCACAATCTGTCTTTCAGTTGGAAAGCTAGAGTTTGTTTTATGGTCGCTTGCAACAAAATTCTGCTCATAATATTCTTTGACCCAAATACCTTAATAAAATTTACATCAATTTTGGCCATTTTTGCATATAACTATCCTGATGTGATCCTGATTTTGGCAGTCCAATCTGCAGTGATGAAGCTCTGTGAGGAAAAGTAGTGCTGTAAAGTCTGATTTCTATCTTTACTTTATAGATGAACAAAGCAGACACATGAATGAAGGGGGTGCTGCTGCCATCATTAAATCTAGTTCGACTCTCCAAGCCTCTGCATAGCTGCTGAGACAAATCAACCACTAAAGAAGGAAGAATAATAACAATACATTATCGAAACAGAGCTTTACCTAAAATCAAAAGGTGCATTGCATTTTCAGCAACCCTTACAACACTATTACAACACAATCCTAAGCAGAGCTACTCTAGTCTAAATACATTGTAATGAATGGGCTTAGACTGGAGTAATTCTGTTTAGGATTGCTCTGTGAGGTAAGGATTATTATCCCCATGATACAATTGGGTTGTAATACTGAGAGTTAGTGTGTCGCCCTAGTTCAGCCCACCCACCCAATCTGAACTTGTTGAGCCTCTGAGCGCATTCAAAATTTAGAGAAAAGGTAGTGGGCACCATTAAAAAATGGCTGTTATGGGAGCCATGGCCAATTGCAAAAAGGTACTAGTGGAGGGTAGGGCTAATCATGAAATGGCTGTCATGTAGTAGGTACAGGATCAGCTTTGGGGGAAAAGATACTGTATTTATTCATTTTTAGTGCATAGATTTCCTGTCTTTCTTCCCAATGAGGACCCAAAACGGCTTACATAAAACACACTTTTAAATAGAAATGGGCACGAACAGCATTACAAATGGAAAGAACCCACGAACAGCGTGTTCACCTGATCATGAACAAGCCGTTCATGAGGCTCCATTCTAAACAAACATTGGAAAGGTCAGTTTGTAACGCCTCAAAGTAGCTGCCTTCCAACAGGCAGTTCCGTTTTTGCCACTGTGAAGAGAAAATGACAGCAAAGGGGGGGATACATGGATCATGCCTTTTCCAGGATGCAATCTCTCTGAAACTTGGGGGGTGTTTGGAGGACAGTGAGGACTATGTCCCCTGCGAATTTTGTGGGTATTGAACATTGGGAAGGTCAGTTTGTGGGGTGTTTAAAGGTCCCTGCCCTTTGCATGTGGCAGGAAAGGGCCCTTTAAACTATCAGCTGGCAGGCAGCAGGGGGGAATTCCCCCTGCCACCTGCCTGCTGATAGTTTAAAGGGATCTTTAAGGGGCCACAAACAACGAACAATGAACATGTTTGTGAACAGGGTCATGTTGGTTGCTGTTCGTTGTTTGTGGATGGCAATGAACAGCTTGTTTGGGTTTTTTCTATTCATGCTTATGTCTACTTTTTTAAAAATGCATATAACACAAAGTATAAAAACAAAAAAACTCCATAAGTGGGCAAGACACCTAGGTTGGTGTTTACTAAGTTAATCCATGCATGGTTTGCTCCCTGTGGGGCTACATGGAAAGGCTAACAGGTTCAGAAATAGAAGAATTACTAGAAACAAAGCCCATTGTGAGGAAAAATACATTGAGCTCTAGAAAGGAGAGAGCGGGCAGGCAGGCATTCCCTCCTCCTCCATCACTGATCCTAGCTGGTGAAGGAGGGGGTGGGCATTGCCACCTGCTCCACTCCTGATCCCTGCTGGGTGAAGGGAAAATGGGCATTGCCTTCTGCTCTGCGCCTAATTACAGCTGGGTGAAGGGGGGCAGGCTTTGCTGCCTGCTTCAAGCCTGATCCCAGCTGGGTGAGGGGGGGCATTGCCACTTGTTCCCTGCTGGGAGAAGGGAGGAGTGAGCACTACCTCCTGCTCCTCGCCTGATCCTGACAGGCAAAGGTGGGCAGTGGGCTTTGCTTCATGTTCTGCTCCTGTTCCCAACTAGGTGAAGGGGGTGCAGGCATTGTCACCTTCTCTGCACTTGATTCCAGCAGGTTGAAGAGGGGCAGAGATTGCTGCCTGCATGGCTCCTGGTTCTGACAGGGTGAAGATGGGGTGGGCATTGCCGCTTTCTCGGTGCCTTATTTCAGTAGGTTGAAGGGGGCGGGCATTGCCACCTGCTGCACTTCTTGTCCCAGCTTGGTGAATGGAAGAAGGGAATTGCCTCCTGCTCTGTGCCTGATCCCACCCAGGTAAAGGCGCTGAGTGGGCATTGGCAGCTGCTCCACTCCTAATCCCAGCTGGGTGAAGAGGGCATGCAAAGCCATCTGCTCTGCTCCTGATCCCACTTGGATGAAGAGGGTTGGGCATTGCCTCCTGCTCCGCTCCTACTACCAGCTGGGTTAAGGCAGAGAGTGGGCATAGCCACCTGCTCCACTCCTGATCCTAGCTGGGTTAAGGCAGAGAGTGGGCATTGCCACCTGCTCCACTCCTAATACCAGCTGGGTTAAAGTGGGGGGGTGGGCACTGCCACCTGTTACGCTCCTAATATCTTCTGTGTTAAGGTGGGTTATGGGCATTTCCACCTGCTCCACTCCTAATACCAGCTGGGTTAAGGCAGGGGGCAGGCATTGCCACCTTCTCCGCTCCTAATACCAGCTGGCTGAAGGGGGGGTGGGCATTGCCACCTGCTCCACTTTTAATACCAGCTGGGTTAAGGTGGGAGGTGGGCATTGCCACCTGCTCTGCTCCTAATACCAGCTGGATTAAAGCAGGGAGTGGGCATTGCCATCTGCTCCACTCCTAATATCAGCTAGGTTAAAGTGGGAGGCTGGCATTGCCACCTGCTCCACTTCTAATAACAGCTGGGTTAAGGTAGAGAGTGGGCTTTGCCACCTGCTCTGCTCCTAATATCAGCTGGGTTAAGGTGTGGGGATGGCATTGCCACCTGCTCCGCTCCTGTTCCCTGCCTGGGCTTCCCACCATGGCATGTTTTCTGGAGTGATATGGTGAGTTACCTGGACTTTCCTCTGCGGCAGCACCCTCTGGTGGTGCACCAGGGTATAAAGTGAGTCGTCTGAAACACGCTTACTCAGGTTATAAAGTGAGTCGTCTGAAACACGCTTACTCAATTATATAGTAAGATATCACATGATCAAAGTAATGGGAGAAGCATCAGGATACAAAGGCATTGCAGAAAAGCAAAGTCCATAAAAATGATAGTTAAAACCACACCATGAGATTATGTTACAGTATCCGAAAGATTAAAAAATGTGGAGAAGAGTTAAGAGACACACACAAACATATACCAGCAACTGTTTTTAAACTGTTCCCCACTGAATCTCAGAGTTCTTCAGATAGTTCTATGAGAAATTCAATAAACACATTTCTCTAAAATACTATGTGCCCTCCACTGCCAATCTTTCCCTACAATGTGCAGGTGCAAGAGAGATTTCTGGATCACATGATCTGTTCACATGAACTGAAAACCAGGCCTAACGGATCTAGAAAGATCCTCATGAGAACTGAGCATGCCCTCTATGGCCCAGAATCTCTACCAATGAAGAGCAATTTTGTTATAAATGCACAAGGGTTTCTCAAGAGGTAAATTTCCATTCGTTCAAATACAACCACTTGCAGGAATCTAAAGATATTTTTAAGGAGAGTGACCAAAAGGAGGCAGTTGAAGAAATAAGTGGAGAAGGAAGCAGCTGGAGACAGCTGGGTTCCCCTGAATGCTGAAGGATAGTTGATGGCAAAACAGACTGAAGGGACATGCAAGACAGATCAACTCATTATGGGTTTAATTAATGAGCCTCAGTCTGTAGACAAACATTTAGAATGCCTGTTAAATTAACGCAGAATCCCAGTACCGTCAATTAAATCACAAGCAAAGTCAGATGAAGAGGAACAGTTTCTGACATAGTTTGGATGGTTTCATCCACATTTGAAGTATTATTGTGAGATCACTATCCCACACTGTCCGCTATCCTTTGTCAGACTTCCTAATCAAATGCATTTCCATATTTCCTTTTCATACATTAAAAATGTGTGGTTGGTATTAGAATTGAGACACATGGGTACAGCATCACTGTGGAAGAGCCTGAACTCTGCTCTGCTGGTTCTTAATCACAGTACCAGAGGTTGTGTTTATACAGTTTACATATCTAGAGACTCTGAGCTCACATTCAGGCACATGAGTGGAAGAGGGTACAGACCCAGCACACTTGCTTGAGGAGGGAGCGGGGCCAGCATACCTCCACTTGGTTGTGTGAATGTGACAGCATGCTTTCTCCCACATCTCCTCTGTGCACATTGCCCAGAATATCACTGTGTTGTGGGTACTGAGCATAGCCTCAAGGGGATTAAAAATCCTTGTTAAATAAATAAAGTGAACGGAGCAGGCAATGAGATGGCCACTGTTCGGCTAATACAATATAAATCCAGGAACTTCTGCATCTACTATAAATATATTGCCAAGCTTCTTATCATTACTACATCTACCATCAAGTCGCTTTTGACTTATGGTGACCCTATGAATTTACAACCTACAAAACATCCTATCATTAACAGCTTTATTCAGATCTTGCAACTGAAGGCTGTGGCTTCCTTTATTGAGTCAAACTGTCTAATTTTGGGTCTTCTACTGCCGTCAACTTTTCCTAGTTTTATTGTCTTTTCCAGTGAGTTTTGTCTTCTCATGATGTGACCGTAAAACAGTTTCAGTTTTGTTGTTTCAGCTTCTAGGAAGAATTCAGGCTTGATTTGATCTAGAACCAACTTATTGGTCTTTTGGGCCATTCATGGTATCTATAAGACTCTCCTCCAGAAGTACATTTCAAATGAATCAAATTTCTTCCGGTCAGCTTTTTTCATTCTCCAACTTTCACATTAATACATAGTAATAGGGAATACCATAGCATGAATTTACTTGATCTTGGACACCAGCAACACATCCTTATCCTTAAAAATCTTTTCTGGTTCTTTCATGGCTGTCCTTCCAAGTCTCAGTCTCCTGACTTCTTGGTTGCAGTCTCCCATTTGGTTGATGTCTGAGCCAAGGAGTAGAAAATCTTTAATGATTTCAATTTTTTTTTTGTCAACTTTAAAATGGTGTAATTCCTCAGTAGTCATTACTTTTGTCTTCTTGATGTTCAGCTGTAATCCTGCTTTCACCTTTAACCTTCATCAGTAGTTGTTTCAAGCCTTCACTGCTTCCTGCCAGTATTGTGGATTCATCTGCATATCTCAAATATTTAATGGTCCTTCCATCCATTTTCACTCTGCTGTCATCTGAATCAAACCCGGCTTTCCTTACAATATGTTCTGCATAGAGGTTGAACAGATAGAGAGATAATATATGTACATCCTTGTCTAACACCTTTGCTAATCAGAAACCATTCTGGAGCCTCTTGTCCAGAGTACAGGTTGTGCATCATCACTAAGAACTTGAAATTTCATATACTTGGTGGACTCTTAACAAAATTTATCACAGGTCTGCACTTATCACATGAACTATGTGAAAGATGCTTTATTTCTGTTTCAAAAATCTTATGCCTAATAGTTACTGGGGAGAAACTGAACAACAGTGGAGGGCTGTTGCTCTCATGCCCTACTAGTAGGCACCAGACCACTGCTGCATCTTGATCAGTATTTTCTACTCTGACTGGCAGCAGCATTCTGTCATGTCTGCACCCCTCCGTGCCATTAATTTCAGCTGATGTGTTGCTATGAACCATTGTTCTGTGCTGTGCCTTGATGTCATATTGCTAATGCCATAACTTGCCTTGTATTTACAGGCCTGCTGTATCCAGAGTGTCTTATCTCTTGTGCTTTGAAGCTCTGTGTCTCTGACCTTGCAAACTTGCTAGTTCTCAGGGGGAAGAATACCGTGTTTCATTTTAATCTATTGCCACTCTTGTATCTAGACAAAGCATGTAAACTATTTGGGGAGTTCTCAGGACAGCTTTGCGCCAAAAGTTATGTTTTCCTATTGGGAGTGGGGAGAGTGCTCGGAGCCTATATGAACAATGCTTTTTACATATTTTACCATTCCTGTCAATTTCTGGTCAACCTGTGGACATATCTATGAATATGATTTGATTCCTGAATAAAGCCTTTTCAACCAAGACCATGGAGTGCTTGCTGTGAGGGTACAGGGACCTCTCTGCCATAGCCTGTCATCCATAGAACTGACACTCTCTCCAGGGCTTCTGGCAGACAAAGTGGTTTTAGAGGAGCTGCTATCTGAAACCTTTGATCTGAAGATACCAGAGCCTTTAGCTTGGAACCTTCTGCATGCTCACTATATGCTCTGCTACTGAGCCAAAGGAGGGTACAATTGAATGGGCTTTCAGAATATGTAGAATCATAGAATCATAGAGTTGGAAGGGGCCATACAGACCATCTAGTCCAACCCCCTGCCCAGTGCAGGATCAGCCTAAAGCATCTCTGACAAATATTCATCCAGCCTCTATATCATTTTAGAGTTGTCCTGTAAATCCTTGTGGTTCCCAATGAAGCTGCAAAGGGATAGACAAGTTTGGGGGAAGGCATTTTTCTCTGGAAAGCTCCATAGTATTGTGCACTTGATTTGTGAGCTTGCTTTGTTTTTCAGATCTCTTTCTGCTGTCCCTCTCCAGCTTACTGAACATCTCTCTTCTGACATTTGCTGTCAGAGCCTTGTTATGCATCATAGACTTGTAAACACTTCTCATGCCAATTTAAGAAGCTTCCTCATTTGGCTGGTAGATCACTTCCCTCTTGTCTGAATTACCCAACTCATTAGATTGAATTAGTGCTTTAATAAATGCAGAGTTCCTACCCGCATGGCAGCCATTTAGGATTCGCTGTGCAAAGCTGAGGTTTGGACAAAGCACAGCCTATACCTAATACACTGCCACATTTATTGATTTGGTTGTTTTCTCACTTTTAATTAGAAATTGACTTTTTAAAGTCATTTTACATTAGTAATGAATGGAAAGGAGTGGAGATGTGCCGACGTTCCATGTATCAAAAGGAGATGCTACCTGCACAAGTGTATTTAATATTATGACAGCAAACGCCCTTGCTAAGTATATGTATTCACTCAGTGCATTCGGCTTTGGCCATTCTATCAGCCATGCTGCAATCTTTCAAGCAATCTATTGCATCTTTCTCAGAGCCAGCATCAGCATAACCTGCTGAGACCCACAGCTTCCACTGCTGCCACCCCCACACATATCTCACACCTCCCCTCCTGCCCATCCACATGCCCTTCCCTCACCCACTCACTTGCACATAAGCCACCTGCACTCCCAGATGCACATGCAGCCCAACTCCATTGAGGGTAGGGCATGTGGCTGGGGAGCAGCAGCTGTGGTGTATGCAATGCCAGTTGCTCACAAACACTCGGTGGCATTGGAGAAAGGGCCCGCAAGCAATGTGCCCAGTTTACAGCAGGGGTAGTGGGAGTGCCCGCAAGCAAGCAGGAGGAGGACATTCAAATAGATGGGGGAGGGGAATGCAGGTGGGCGAGTGGGCAGGGGCATAGAGGCAGGCATGGGAAGGGAAGGTGATCTGTTTCTGCCTGCCCACACCCCTAATACCTGGAACCAGCCCTAATCTTTATCCATTTTGATTATGAATAAAGATTAGGGCTGGTTCCAGGTACTAGGGGGGTGGGCAGGCATGTCAGGCTTATAACCATTTCATCCCCAGCCATTTTCTTCTGGGAAAAGAGCTGCTTTTACTCCACTGCAGAAAACTTACAGTTATTCCTTTGTTCCCCCAGTAGAGATAAAAGCAGCTTAAGAGGAAATACTTTGGAAGATTTCTTTATTGCTTGTCCTTAGGGCCATGTATCTTGGGCTCAAGAAGAATAAGAAAGATTAATCCAACTGTTGCATGTGTTTGCAGTGGTCAGGGCTGCACAGAAGGAGCCTTTCCAAGGAAACTAGAATTGCACCAGGCTGGGTGAGTGACAAAATTCCATTCATACAGAGGCCCATTACCACAGTTCCTAGCTGGATCAGGCTGATATGTTGATTTTTCCTTACGTGCAACCAGAGCCGTTTCCACACATCTTACCTACCGCCGGACCATCACGCAAAACACCCAGAAGACAGCGTCTTCTTGCGCGAAATCATGCCAGGAAGATGCTGTCTTCCGGGTGTTTTGTGCAATGTTCCAGTGGCAGGTAAGACGTGTGAAACAGCCCTGTGCAAGAAAAGGAGAAAAAAGAGTGTTCTTCCCCCCCCCCCCGCCCCCACTACCCCTACCCCTTCCCACATCTTAATATTCCTTTGTTTACATGCCAGAATTTGGGAAGAGTAGAAATAGGGGTGCCAGGTTTTTTTTACCAGTCCTGTGACTTTAACAAAAGTTTGACCTGTAGCATTAGCTGAGGACATTAGCCTTTTTTGGACATTACATCTGTGTGTACCAGGAAATTCCTAAATGCACATATATCCCATGCCATCCAAACAAGCACCATGTGTGTATTTTGCATGCCCTGTACTGTACAGCTTCAGTACATGCGAACAAGCCACTAGATTTTCAGGGTTCTGATTCATGCATATAGAAACTGTATATGCATGTTGTCTATTCAAACGTGTCACTTGACAACTGCACGTACTGGGAGCGTCACACAAGTAGCACATATTCTTGATATACACAGTTACCAGGCTCCAGACTCTCAATATACATGAATGTAATATCTGAGAGGACCTATAACTTTGCTTGTGTGCCATTTCTTCAGATCAAGCTACTGTTTACTGCACAGGGCTTTTCCCCCCTGACCACTGGCATCACCAGCTGAGAAACAAACAATATTGTTCCTCCAACTCCCCCAAATAAAGAAACTTTACAGGGAATTCCTACACCTTCAGATCTCTTGCAGAACTGAAAGTTACATTGGCTCCAGCTATTCCCTCTCCTATTTTCCAGTGCACCATTTGAATCTGTTGAATTATATTCCTTATAATCCATAAATCAATCAAATATAACAATGCTTTTTATAAAATATTCCTATATTAACCTATTTCCTTTACATAAGCAATTCCTTGATATTACTTGATTTGAGCTACGATATACTTGCAATATTACTTGATTTGAGCTGACTGTACATTTTCTGTCTTTCACAATCTGGTTTATGCTAGAATTAGGCTGTTTGCATGAAGGTGAGCTCAAAGGCCAAATACGCCAACAAAAAAGAAAAAAACAGCTAACTTGCAAGTGTCCCTGAACTATCTGGGTAGGTATTCAGCAATTGTGGCATTGCTAGCCATGTTTAGAAACAGAGAGCGCTTGCAAGAGTGTATGAGAAGCAGAATTACAAATTGAAGTTCAAGGGCATAAAACTCCAACTCTAAAACAGCTTGTTTCACTCCACTATGACACACATGATGTACTTGAAGCTCTCTGTGTAGTCAAGCCTCTCCATTCTCCCAGCCAGCATTGTGAGATAAGGGAAAGTGACCCTGAAATAGCAGAGAAGATTGGAGCCTGGTAAGCTTGCAGCGACTGATGGAGATGTCAACAGGAAACATCTGGTACTAAGCAAGAACTGGCACTCCAGCATTTGAGGGATAAAAGGGAAGGGCAGAAAGAAGTGGACAAAAGGCAAAGAAGAGCCAGTGATACCAAGATGTCATCGGTCCTACAAAGGAAGGAGCAAACTTGGGCCAGGACTACTTCTACTACTTACCATCATTAGCTGAGTCCTGCTGAAGAAGTCTGTTCACACATAGAAACATAGAATCATAGCATTGGAAGGGGCCTTAGAGACCATCTAGTCCACCCACCCCATTCACCCCAGCCCCGCCCAGTGCAGGAACAGCCTAAAGCATCCTTGCCAAGTATTCACCAAGTATTCACCAAGCCACTCCTTGAAGTCTGCCAGTGACAGGGAACCCACCTCATCCCTAGGTAGCCAGTTCCACTGTTAAATTACTCTTAACATGAAGAAGTTTTTCCTACTATCCAACTGGTACCTTCCCTCCTGTAGTTTAAACCCATTATTTCAAGTCATATCTTCTGTTATAAAAAAAAACAGCTCCCCTCTCCTCAGTGACAGCCTTTTAAATACTTAAAGAGAGCAGTCATGTGTCCCCTCAACCTTCTCTTCTCCACACTGAACATTCCCAGGTCCCTCAGAGTTTCCTCATAGGACTTGGTCTCCAGGCTCCTGATTATCCTGGTCTCTCTCCTCTGCTCCCATTCCAATGTGTTCATATCCTTCTTGAAGTGAGGCCTCCAGATCTGCACACAATTCTCCAGGTAGGTCCTGACCAATGCGATATATAGTGGAACAATGACATCCTATGATCTGGATGTTATGCCAACTAGGTCTGATCACCATGGATGAGTGTGGAAAACAAATATGCTTAGCCTAGGACACGTAAGTGATTTCAATGAAGCTTTATTTTTGTTTAAAGGATCCTTGCCTGGGACTTTTCACTTCTGAATACAGTCCTCCTCTAGGATTTGCTCAGCCCTGGGGTAGAGGTGATCAGCCCATGCTGCCAGTGGTGCAATTTTGTACATGAAAAGTACATCCTCAGATCAGTGATGAAAACTCCAAACGGGATTCAAGGCCTAAAACAACTCCGGCAGTATCTGCTAAGTGCTAATGTTATTCATGGATCTACAATGTCATGATGCTCAGCATAGATAACAAAGCCATCTTGGTGTCACTGCAGCTCCCAGCGTATGAATGAAAACCCTTTCAACAGCATTAATAGCGCAAGCTAAGCAGAGTGCAAACCTTGTCACAGTCCAAGATCATGGACATTAGCAAAGACTAGGAGGACAAAGAGAAGTAAAACATTTCCTTGCAAGCTGATTGGTTTCTCTGTACCCTTTTCCATCAAACTCAAGGGTTCTATGAATAAAGACAAGAGAGGTATCCATTCGTTCCTGGTATCAGTGCAGCACAAATGCTGTTGCATGTGTGCACTTAATAAACTTCTTTATCTCTTTTGGAATGGCCACAAACTGAACAAATCCCCAGCTTTACTTGAGTACTTAAAAAATTAATGCAAGTGAAACAATGATAAGAGGATATTCAGCTTATAATGGTAGATCAGTGGACCTATCTTCAAGAGACTTGTGAGGGAGGGTGTTATTCATCAACTATTAAAACAAAGCAGATGTAATTTATAATAATATCAGTGCACTTACATACCACTCTTCTAGTCAGGTTAATGTCACACGCGAGCGGTGAACAAAATCGGTGTTTTTAATATCCCCACAATAAAGCTGAGGAGCTGGGGCTGAGAGACGTGGCTCACCCAAGGCCACCTGCTGAGCTCATGGTACTAATGGGATTCAAACCAGCAGACAGCTGATTTGCAACCACTCACTTAACCAAGCCTCACTAGAGTTTTATTTTGTTTTCTGGGAATAGTATATATATATTTTTAAAGAACAATTTAAAAACAAACTGTTAATAATATTAAAATGTCACTTTAAAAACTTAATATAGTAGCAATCAGTAGCTAGCACTGAGTCTTAAAATGAAAGTAAAAACAGCAGCAAAATCTTAATATGGTAATAAAATCAGCAGCATAGTCAATAAATAATATTTGTATATGGCATTTGTAGGCTCCTTTTCTCCTTGAAAGGACTGAAAATCTCTCAGAAAAATACCCCCCAAAATCTACCAATTTAAATAAATAACATACTTAAACAAACAAACAAAAATTGGGGGCAGCTCCTGATCAGCATGGGCCCCTGACTGAGAACTATGGACCATGTGCCCTTTGGCTGTTGCCCTTCAGCTTTTGGCCAAGGGCTCACACCTCTGTGCCTGCCCAGGAGTCAGCTCAGCAGAGGAGAACAATCATAACCCAAGCGGAATTCAGCTGCTGCTAGTTTGCTGCCAGAAAGACCTTCCTCACTTCCCCCCTCACTACTTAAGACAAGAGAGAACCGACAAAGTAATGGAAAGGCTGGCCATTAAAATAATAAAAAGTCCCTCCCTAAGCCAGGCCTCATCAAAAGGTATCATAGTGAGGCAAGCTGGTTTCTGACATGATTAGACATACTCATTGCTGCCACTCTGCTCCCCATCTGCATTTGCCACCATTTCTGGTTTTTAACAGGGCGTATCATGAATATTTTTAAAACTCAGCTTGAGATTTTTGAGATATACTAATTATTGTCTCTGTCTGCCCATGTTTACCCAAGAACCCAGCTAATCTTGCAGTCAGTTCCTGTGATCACTTGTTGAATAGAAGTCGCTGTCTGCAGGCTCCAAAAGCAGGCGATGCAATCTAGCTGATGTTGCCTATTTAAAGGATGTATCTGACTGTGAAGGGGCAGAGAGGTAACAAACAGCATAAAAGAAATATTGGAAATTAAGCAGATCAAATAAAATGTATTTTTATTGAGGCTAAATTTTTATTAGCAGTGATAAATAACATACAAATTATGATGAGACTAAAATACATTGTTTCAAAACAAAGCAATTTGTAAGATACAAGGCATAAAATAAAATTACTTTTCTGCCCAGCTTATTTCAATTTTGCAGTAACACATAATGCTAAAATATACTGATAAACAGACACACACACCAACCTTTATCCGAAGCATGATGCCAAGCAGCAAATGATGTATTACAAGGAAATGGAATTGCAGCCTAGGATAGAAGTTGGGGTAGTATGTAAACACCTAGCTTCTTTAAATGAAATCAAGTCCTCAGGATCAAATAAATTGCACCCTTGGGTACTGAAGGAACTTGCTGGTGTGATTGCAGAGCCTTTGTCTATCATTGCTGAGAATTCTTGGAGTACAGGTGAGGTTCTAGAAGATAGGAGGTGGGCAAATGTTGTCCCCATCTTCAAGAAGAGGAAAAAGGAGGAGCTAGGTAACTCTGAACCTGTCAGCTTGAGATCCATACCTGGAAAGGTCCTGGAACAAATCAACAGTCAGTCAGTTCTTCAGCATTTGGAAAAGACAGCTGTGACTACTAAGAGCCAAGCTACAAGTGACTTTTTTCACATGGAGAACACTTGATTGTTTTCACAAGTTTTCCTGGGAACTGAAGTCTGAGTGTCCTTCCCTTTTGCAAATCGTTCCTCCACTCACAAGCCTGCTGGACAAGAGGGCTCTCAACGATCATTTGGGGGCAGGCAGCTGCTACTTTCTCCCTGGGCTTCCTGCTCCCAGGGAGCTTCACCGACATGGCAGCTTTCTCCAGAGAAGCAGGCTTGTGACTGGAGGAATGGTTTGCAAAAGCTGCTTCTGCCGCTGGCTTTCTCTAGCTCTTCAGGCAGCAATTCTAACAGAGAGGGGAAGGACACTCGGACTTCAGTTCCCAGGAAAACTTGCGAAAACAATCAAGTGTTCTCCACGTGAAAAAAGTCACTTGTAGCTTGGCTCTAAGAGCCAGCATGGGTTCCTCAAAAACAAGTCATGTCAGACTAACCTTATGTCCTTTTTTGAGAGATTTACTACTTTGGTGGAGCAGGGGAATGCTGTGGACATAATTTATCTTGATTTCAGTAAGGCTTTTGATAAGGTTTCGTATGATATTCTGATTGACAATTTGGTAACATGTGGTTTGGATCCTATTACTGTTAGATGGATTTGTGTCCAGATCATGTGAGATGATGGTATTGCTTTTCTCTGCTCTGGTTAGACCTCATTTGGAATACTGTGTATAGTTTTGGGCACCACAGTTTAAGAAGGATGTTGACAAGCTGGAACGTGTCCACAGGAAGTCAACAAAGATGGTGAGGGGTCTGGAGACCAAGTCTTATGAGGAAAGGTTGAAGGAGCTGGGTATGTTTAGCCTGGAGAAGAGGTGACTGAGAAGTCATATGATAGCCCTCTTCAAGTATTTGAAGGGCTGTCACATAGAGGATGGAGTTTAGTTGTTTTCTGTTGCCCCAGTGGGTTGGACCAGGAACAACAGGTTAAAATTAAAGCTAAAGAGTTTTTGGCTAAACATTAGGGAAAACGTCCTGAAAGAGCATTTCCTCAGTGGAACAGACTTCCACAGGAGATGGTGGGCTCTTCTTCCTTGGAGGTATTTAAGAAAAGTTTAGATGGTCATCTGACAGCAGCTATGATGATTCTCTGACTTAATATGAACGTACACAGATCAAGAGAAGGAGTGCATGAAGGGATGAGCTGGTACTTGGCTCTCATGGCCCTTTCTTATATGCCCAGGATAACGCGGTTCACCACTTTGGTGACAGGAAGGAATTTTCCTCCAGGCCAAATTGGCCAGGGATCCTGGAGGGTTTTTTGCCTTCCTCTGGGCATAGAGCAGCAGACACTGAGATAGGTGAGGGAGGGGAGATAGCTGTGAATTTTCTGCATTGTGCAGGGAGCTTGAGTTGTTGACTAGAGGTCAACCAACAAAACTAAGTTTGTATTTCTCACAAACTGTGATGAATTTTAGCCTGGTTCATTTGGTTCTTATTTCAGTTCGTCACTGCAGACATCCTGGCACTGATCAGTTTCCTAGGCAACGGGGGGATGGGCTGTCTGCAGACCTTCTGCTGACCCAGAAGAGATGTTTTCACGAACCGAAACAACCAGTTCACGAACCAGGGCAAGTTCATGAAAATTCGTGGTTCGTGGCACGTGAAATGCAACAAACCATGAACTGCATGGTTCAGAATTTTCCTAGTTCATGCCCATCTCTATTGTTGAGCCTTGAGGTTCCTTCCAGCTCTATGTTTCTATGTTATTCAATGGTCATACCTTAGGGAAAAGTGTTGTACGGGAACACATGCATTTACCCTGAAGACCTGTGATTTTTTGCAACCCACGTTCCTTTGGCCTTCAGAAATCACAAACGCACTTGAAATCCATCCACTTTGATATTAAGGCAGGGTTTCTCAATTAAAGTAAGGATTTCCCTAGGGGATTTCAAAAGGAAGTAGCTGAATTATCTTATTGCTCCAGAAAAACATTAATAAAGGTTCTTTCTTTGACTCTCCAGAGCTCCTCACTCTCATGGCTGTAAGCAATAACCCAAGTTTGTAGGATAATAATCAAACTCTCAGAATCTCCTTCACAATACACTTTCTTGGATGATTCAGTCACAGGTCCAGGAGGATTTATCAACCCATCTCCTAACAATTACAGTTTGTCACCTACAACACTTCCCTCTTTATTATCAACCAGCTTGTGGTCTCATTAATATCTTTTTTCTGTGTCTCATCTTCTTGATATCTCAGAACCTTATTCTTAAAAACAGAAGCCACAAATCATTAGTTCATTTTTCTTTGTATCTCGCAGATAGTCCATAAAGGGTTTCCAATTTGCCATGAATATAGAGTGTTTTATCCCTAATTAACGCTCTAAGTTTAGCCATCTCAGCTAAGTCCATCATCTTTCCAGTCCAATCCTCCAATACAGGTACCTCCTTGTACTTCCATTTTTGAGCATATAAGTGCTGTGCCTCAGTTACCATATATAAAATTAAAATACCATGCTCTTTTTCCAATTTATTGTCCAAAATTCCCAACAAATAGAGCTCTGGTTTAAACTGTAAATTAACCTTTAAAATTCTCTGCATTAAGATATGTAATTGTAACCAATTTTTTTTGCTTTGTTGCAAAAAAACAGCAATAGAAACATTGGAAAAAAATGTTGGAGGGCAACAAAGAGCTGAGTCAATCGATGCAGAAGATGGAGGACAGCATGATAAGAAGTATAAAAGAATTTGTGAAGTCAGAAATAACAGAGCTGGCAAGGAATATAGAGGGAGTTAAGAAAGAGCTGCAAACAAATCAGACAGTTCAAGAAATGGAACAGAAAACTACAGAGCTGACATCTAACCTGAAAGAAGAAAATCGAGTGCTGCAGGAACGGATGGCTGTAATGGAATGTAAGATCACAGAAAATCAGCTGAGATTTAGGGGCATGCCTGAGACTACAATGCAGACAGTGCAGGAGCAAATAACAGAAATTCTGGCAGAAATTTTAAATATGCAACCAGAAGAGATAGCAACAAATTTGGATTTAGCATACAGAGTCAATTCCACCTATGCGCAGCAGAAGAACCTACCAAGAGATATTATTGTTCAATTGATAACAAGAAGAGTGAAAGAGGAAATCCTGAAAAATCATTTTGAAAATCCTCTGTCAATAGAAGGGAACAGAGTGAGAATTATGAAAGAGCTTCCCAGAAGAATTCTACAGGAAAGGAAGAAGTACAGAGAATTGACGCAAAAGTTGAGAGATAAGAGCATAAGGTACAGGTGGGAACTCCCAGAAGGATTGAGCTTCCAATTTCAGGCAAAGAGAATCACTATTAAGGCAAAGCATAAGATGGATCTATTCTTATTAGAAAATGACAAGGACTTTCCCAGAACAGACAGAAAATTACATGATGGAGTACAAATTAATATCTTGGAACGTTAATGGATTGAACTCACCACAAAAAGGTAAAGTAATATTTCATTGGCTAAAGAAACAAAATTGTAATATAATATGCTTGCAGGAAACACATATAAAAGAGCGACATGCAAAATTTTTGAAAAATGGCCAATTAGGGAAAGAGTTTATGACAACTGCAAAACAAAAGGGGAATTGTGATATATATAAAAGAGCAATTGGATCCTAAATTAGTTTTTAAAGATGCAAATGGAAGATATGTGGCAGTTGAAATAATGATGAACTCTAAAAAGACTTTGATTTTGGGAATATACGCGCCAAATGGAGCAAAACATGAATTTTTCAAGGAGATTATACAAAATTTAGACCAACATGCATATGACCAAATAATGTTGATGGGAGATTTTAATGGGGTAGTGGACCTGCAAGTAGATAGGAAAACAAAGCTGACAAAGCAAAAATTAGGGAAGTTACCAAAATTGTTTTTTGAATTGATAGAACAGGAGAAGCTGGTGGATGTTTGGAGAAGCTGGAATCCTAAAGATTTTACATTTTACTTGGCAAAACATCAATCTTTTTTGAGAATTGATATGATTTGGACAACAAAGGAGTTGAGTGGTTTGACAAAGAAAATTGAGTTAATGCCAAGAGTGAGTTCAGACCACAAGCATTCCCTACAAAAGCTGATGAATGGCATTTTGAAAAGAGAAGGCTTTCCAGACACCTGGAACGAAGCCACTTTTCATTGATACCAAAGGAGTCACAAGATTTAACAGATGTAAAGAACTATAGGCCAATATCTTTATTAAATAATTACTATAAAATTTTCACCAAGATATTAGCAGAAAGGCTCAAGAAATTACTAATGGACTGGATCAGAGAAGAGCAAGCCAGATTTTTACCACATAGACAAATCAGAGACAATTTGAGAGTGGTGTTAGATGCCGTGGAATATTATGACAAGCACCCCGACAAGGAGATAGACTTTTTCTTTGCAGATGCAGAAAAAGCCTTTGACAACTTAAATTGGGACTTTATGTTTGTAACAATGGAAAAGATGGACTTGGGGAAAGACTTCATAGAGGCAGTGAAGGCTATTTACAAGAACCAAAGAGCGACACTATGTTTAAATAATGATGTAACCGCAAGATTCGAGGTAAGAAAAGGTATGAGACAAGGATGCCCACTTTCGCCCTTATTATTTGTGATGGTGTTGGAAGTCCTATTGAGGCAAATAAGAGAGGATGAAGACATTAAAGGAATAAAGATCAAAGGATTCTCATATAAGTTCAGAGCTTTTGCAGACGATGTGATGTTTTTAGTAGAAGAATCAACTCAGAGATTACCAATATTATTGGACAAAATTAAGGAGTTTGGAGATCTGGCAGGATTTTTTATAAATAAAGCTAAATCCAAATTGCTTTGTAAAAATATGAGAAAGGAGAAACAACAGGACTTGATGAGAATAACAAATTGCGAAGTGGTTCAGAAAATGAAATACCTAGAAATTGAGTTAACAGTTAAGAACATAGATTTGTTTAAGAACAACTACGAAAAACTATGGGCTCAGATAGAAAAAGATATGATTAAATGGAATAAGCTAAATCTGTCTCTGTTAGGTCGTATTTCAGTAGTTAAAATGAATGTATTACCTAGAGTGATGTTTTTATTACAAACTATTCCAATCGTAAAAGATAAAAAGCAGTTTGATAAATGGCAGAAAAAAATTGCAGAATTTGTGTGGGCAGGGAAGAAACCAAGAATAAAAATGAAGGTGTTATGTGATGCCAAAGAAAGGGGGGGGCTTGCAATTACCAAATTTGAGAATATATCATGAGGCAACATGCCTAACTTGGTTGAGAGAATGGGTAAAATTGTCTAATCATAAATTATTGGCTCTAGAGGGACATAATAAGTTGTTTGGATGGCATGCATACTTGTGGTATGATAAATACAAAATGGACCCTATGTTTCTTCATCACTATATTAGAAAGAATCTCTTTGCGGTATGGCAAAAATATAAGATGTTTTTAGGTGAAGAAAGACCATTGTGGATAGTACCAGCTGAAGTTGTGAACCCAAGTCTGGAATATAAAGGAGAAGAATGGATAACCTACAAAGAACTGTTGAAGTGGGATAAAAACGAACCTAGGATTAAAGACAATATAGAGTTACCATTTCAATACAGATGGTTACAATTTAGGCAAATTAAAGATCTATTTGAAACTGATAAAAGAAAGAAAGGTTTTAGACAGGAGCATGGGGACCTAGAAGAACTTTTGTTAGGTGATGGCCTAAAATTTATCTCTTAGATATATAAACTTTTGTTGAAATGGTACACGGAGGATGAAACAGTTAAAGTTCAAATGGTAAAATGGGCAATGAATTTTAATAGAGAAATTACAATGGACTCTTGGGAATATCTTCGAAGAAACACAATGAAAATATCGACAGCTATTAGTCTAAAAGAGAACAGCTATAAGATGATGTACAGATGGTATTTAACACCAAAAAAATTAGCAAATGCTAACAATCAAATGTCAAACAAATGCTGGAAATGTAAAAAACATGAAGGTTCAATGTATCATATGTGGTGGACTTGTGAAAAAGCGAAGCTATTTTGGTCTAAGGTTTTTGCTGAAATGTCATCAATTTTGAAAAGTAATATAGCAAAAAGCCCAGAGCTGTTATTATTGGGGTTAAATATGGAAAATGTTAATGTTAAGGATAGAGTCCTGGTTTATTACATGATGGTGGCTGCAAGACTACTGTATGCTCAACATTGGAGACAGGAGGAGCTACCAGAAATTCAAGATTGGATTCAGAAATTGTTGCACATAGCGGAAATGGACAAATTAACAAGGAAATTGAAGGAACGAAATCCAAGGGGATTTGTGGAAGATTGGGGTAAATTTAAAAAATATTTAGAAAAGAAATGGGACGTGAAAGATCAGTTGTGGTCTCTTGATAACTACTGAGAGATTTAGAAATATAAGATAAAACTTTGCCTTAAACAATAGAGGAAAAGCAACTTAGACTAGAGTTAGTTATTAGGGGGAAAGGGGTCAGAGTGCTGTTGGGAGTCAATAAGGGAAAAGGGGAGGGGTGGGATAACATATATTAAGAAAAGGGGTATATTTGTTGTAAAATGTTTTTGAAATATATGTGAACCCATCCAATAAAAAATTTTCTAAAAAAAAAAAAATTCCGCTTCTTTGCAGAAATTCCACCTCAGTGTCAGATTATCAGAAAGAAAGTGAGACACTGTCTTATAACTTCTTGAAACGTGGTTACTCTCACAAAGTAATTGATGAAGTGAGAGTTAAAGCCTTGGTGGCTGTTAGAGAGGATTTATTAAGAACACGAGAGAAGACCACCTCTCCGAGAATCCACTGGGCTCTTAATTACACCTCTAGAGCCCGCGGAATTAGTGGGATTGTGCAAAAGCATTGGCATTTGGTACAACATTTACCAGGTTGTGGGGAACCACGGATGATAGACTATAAAAAGACAAACCGCCTTAGGGACATTCTAGTACATGCAGACATGAAAGAGACGGCACAATCTGGTAATTTGCCTCTAGGACATCACAAATGTGGCCACTGTAGTGTTTGCCACCTAACTCTCCAGGGCAGCAAGGTATCTGTAGGTGACCAGGAGATTAAGTTATATAATTTTTCCACCTGCAACACACAGGGTGTCATTTATTTGATAATTTTCCCGTGTAACAAAATCTATATAGGCAGCACCGGTAGGGCTGTTCGTATTCATATTCAGGAACTCCTATCTAAGGTGAGGAGACAGATGATGGAAGCTCCATTAACTACCCATTTCCTACATTTTCAACATAAAGAGACAGATATTAGATTCACTGTATTGGAGGTAGTGAGGGACAAAGAAGGGAAAATACCAACCAGAAGACTGCTCCAGAGGGAGAGCTTCTGGATATTCCGTTTGAAGTCACTGACTCCTAGAGGACTAAATGTTGATTTCGATATGACATGCTTTTTGTAATTGAGACTGGCCGTTTCCACATGCTGTTGAAGAGACGGTCTACTTACTGAAGGCTGGAGTTTTTTTCCACAGATTCCAGATGCCTCCTATTTCAAAGTGGAAGCAGGCAGTTTGTCTTGCATCTGATCAGCATCCTTGACCCGGCACAGAAAAGAGCGGGAAATCCCAGTCTCAGAAAAGACACTGATTAGACGCAAGACAAACTGCCTGCTTCCGCTTTGAAATCGGAGGCATCTGGAATCTGTGAAAAAAAAAGCCAGCCTTCAGCAAGTAGACCATCTCTTTAACAGCATGTGGAAACGGCCATGGTGTGTGGTAGGGACGGTTCCACCTTAGAGCGTGATTCCTCTTTCTGAGGGACTCTGAGGGAATTAACATAGGACGACCTTATAAGCAGTAAATAGTCAATGGTAATTGCAATTTGCCCGTGATTATGGATAAAACTACTGAAGGAGTCAGACCAGACCAGATTCTCGGTTGTGAATGAAAAATATTGATTTGTTGTAAGTATCACGTAACTTTACCTGTGCTTGTTTTGCATTAATGACTATGTAACGGTTGTATTTATTGAGGAAAAATGAGTGTATCTTTGAATGTTCTTTTGCACAGATTGGATTGCCCCTGAGAAAGCCTACGTGGCGGAACATTTCTTTGCTAGCTGAGTGTCGGGCCGAGTGATTTACCAGCCACTCCCAGGACCTCTTTGGATCTCCCAGACTGTCATCTGGATCCTCCATCTTCCTTGTTTCCTGGTAGAGTCTTCAGCTGGTCCCTGTTTATAGCATCTATTTGGACCTACTATATTATGGAGTTATCCTCACCAAGACATTCACTGAGCTGACTGATTGCGCCTCTTTGAGGTTCCATTGATTCCGGTTTCTGGCGTTTAGCACTATTACATGCAAGATTGACTGATTGATATGTGATATACGACTGATATGTGATTGTGTTTACTATTTTTGATGTGGTTGACTTTTATTACTTTCTAGAGTAAACGGTTCACTGTTTGATTCTTTTTGCTGTACATAGTGTTAGTCACGTGGGGGAATTTGCTGTTCTTCTGTTGTTCCAGTTCCCCTGAGTGCCTTTTGCCCCTTTGTTTATCTATCCCATTTTAGCATATCCTTTTTAATTTCTTTCCAAACTTTCTCATAGTTATTTTGAAATAGCATACAGTTCTTCCCCATCAGTGTAATACCTAAATATTTTACCCTTTTTTCCACTTTAAACCCTATTTTCTTCTATAGCTCTTCCTGTTCTTCTACATCCATATTTTTGTTAACATCTTTGGTTTTTGTTCATTAGCTTTGAAACCTGCCATATCACCAAACTCTTTCAGTTTCTGCACCAGTGTCTCAATTCCTTTTAAGGGATCTTCCAGAGTTATAACTAAGTCATCTGCAAAGGCTCTCAGTTTGTATGTCTCTTTCTTAATTTTTAACCCTGAAATCCTTTCATCTTATCTGATGTCTCTATTCAAAATCTCCAACACCAAAATGAATAAAAGTGGCGATAATGGACACCCCTGACATGTTCCCTTTTGAATCTCACAAGATTTAGTTAGTTGACCATTGACCATAATTCTAGCTGTTTGTGAGGTATAAATAGGCTCCACCCATTTCATGAAATTTTCTCCAAAATTCATCTCTTCCAAAACTGAACAAGAAAGTCCAGTTCAAATTGTCAAAGGCCTTCTCAGCATCAAGAAAGATTAGGGCTGCTTTTTCTCATTATGTTTCTCCAAATACTTCAATGTATCTAAAACCATTCTTACATTATCTTGTAAATGTCTTTTTGGCAGAAACCCACTTTGCTCTTCATGAATTATGTCTTTAAGTACCAACTTTAATCTTTCTGCTAATATTGTAGTAAATAACTTATAGTCATTGGTCTGTAATTTTTTGCCATGGTTAAGTCTTGATCTTCTTTGGGTATTAGTGTGATGTTAGCTTCTTTCCAAGTTTTCAGCATCTTTCCTCCCTGTAGGATCGAGTTCATTGTAATCTACAATGGCTCTATCAAAAAGAGTCCAGTACCACCTTTAAGACTAACCAACTAGTTGGTTAGCCTTAAAGGTGCTACTGGACTCTTTTTGATTTTGCTACTACAGACTAACACGGCTAACTCCTCTGCATCTATGACAATGGCTCTAGAATCTCATCTTCAAAACATTTATAGCACTAAGTTGTCAAACCGTTCAGTCCTGGAGATTTCCCTATGTTCATCGTTTTGATTGCCTCGTCTCGAATTGTCATTGGACCGTTCAACATTTTCTGTTTATTGTCGAAGGCTTTCACGGCCGGAGAACGATGGTTGTTGTGGATTTTCCGGGCTGTATATCCGTGATCTTAGCATTGTAGTTCCTGACGTTTCCTTGACAACACTTCCAACTACTTTGTCAGACTGCACAGGGAAGCCATTGAAATTCACAAGCATAAGCACAATTTCAACAGGAAAGAAGAGACTTTAAGAATGAATAGAGCATGGTTTCCAGTCCTGAAAAACACCAGGCTAACAAAACACTCTATACCCGACAATACCCCTGCAGAGAAGATTAGCACATCAAGTACCAATCCATATGCAAAAGAACCTCCTCAGGATACAGTGAAGCCTCCCGCCATTAGAATTCCACACCCTGGGAAACTCTTACAGGATGACTCAGCCCAAACCCACCTCTCCTGAGTAGATATAAATGACCTGCCAACATCTTTTCCATACTGTGACACTGAGAGATCTCTGTCTTTTGGAGCTACACCTCTGAAGATGCCAGCCACAGCTGCTGGCGAAACGTCAGGAACTACAGTGCCAAGACCATGGCTATACAGCCCGGAAAATCCACAACAACCAACATTTTCTGTTGTTCAACTGTAATTTTGGGTAGATTCTGTTTTCCAATATCATCATCTAATTTTTTCAAAGCAATGTTTTGACCCCTGTATAAATATGAATAATACTTGAAGAAAAGCCATTGGATAGCTCAGTCATCATTTTGCATTGTGTTCCCATCATACATTTTCAGTATCATTTTCTTCTCTCTTTCTTTCCTCAGTTTTTATGCCAACTAGGGGTGTGAACTTTGGGTAAAATACCCAAATTGGACCCGATCTGTAAAGATTTGGGATTCCCAAATCAGAGCCAGCATGCTGGCCCCGATTTGGAAATCCCAAACCAAAGCTTCCCAAAGCATTCAGGTTGCTCCAGGAAGCTTCAGGGCCTGAGTTTAAAGGGCCCTTTCCCTGTCTCTTGCAAGCGGCAGGTCCCTTTAAACTTCAGCTGGCAGGTGGGGGGAATCCCCTCACCTGACTGCTGAAGTTTAAAGGGCCCCTTTCCTGCCGCTTGCAAGTGGCAGGTCCCTTTAAACATCCCAACTGCCCCCCCAACCCCCAGCCCCACCCCCCACTTACCTTGGCCCTGCTTCTTTGGTGGTGGTGGTGGCGGCACTGTAGCAGATCCAGCCTTCCCCACCATCCTGCAGGGCAATACATTGCCAGATCCAGCCTTCCCAGCCACCCTGTGGGCCCCTGCAGGCCCAGAAGAGGTAGCATGGTGGCAGCAACAGTGGCTCCAGCCCTCCCCACCACCCTGCAGGGCCATGTGGCAGTGAAGGAGGTAGAGAAGGCCCTTCCTGACCCTCAAAAGGCTGCTATGGCAGCCATTTGAGGGGCAGGAAGGGACAGAAGAAGTGGCTCCAGCCTTCCCTGCCATCCTGTGAGCCACTGCAGGCCTGGAGGATGCAGCGCAGTGGCGGTGGTGACTCCAGCCCTCCCTGCAACCCTGAGGGGCCACGCAGCAGCGGAGGTGGTGGAGAAGGCCTTTCCTGCCCCTCAAATGGCCACCAATCAGGAAAGATTAAAGAATTAGGATTGAAAGACAGTCTTCCTTATACTCCAATTCAACTGGCAGAGATGTCTCCAGTCCTCTGGCACTCGTCTTTCAGTCACTCCCCAGGCAGTAAAACCTTCTGTTGAGTCATCCAAATGGGGCACAAGTGGTTAATCTACACAATCACTCTTTGCCAAGAGTGATAAACAGCTATAAATTGCTCTCCAGCTGAAATAAACAGCTGCATTGTCTCTCCCCAAGAAAAGGGAGCTTCAGGAAGCCATTGCTCCTCCCCTCTCCCAGGAGATGGAGAGCAGTTTTATCACTGGCAGGAGAACTGGGGAAAGTTATCAAGGAGATTTGGGAAGTAGGTGCAGACTCCCAAACGGGTCAAAGAAAGGGGATATATTTTGTAAGAAGAGGACATTTTCCCATCCCAGTTAAACAGGGAGGTTGCTCTGGAGAGTGAAGAGATCCCTGATTAGGTGTGGTTGGAAACTGCCTGTGGAGATTCAGTTAATGACTCAAGTAAAACACTGGTGTGTGGAGAGAAGGGGATTGGAGTACCAGAAAGTGGGTACCAGCATTCCTAACTCCGGAAGAGAAAGAGAATACTAGAAGAAAGTATACTGGAGTGTTTGGGGGGAAATAAGGGAACTAGAGCTTCAAAACCTAAGCTTTTAAGTATCTGTGAAGAAGAACATAAGAACTGAAGTCCGTGCATGTTCTGATTTTACCTCAGAGATATAGATATATGTCGAATTACCTCAGAAATTTTCAAGCCCTGACTTCACCCAAACTTTTCTCTCTTAAGTAAATAGCTATTTTTTGAATTTTTAAAAATGCCATTTCTTTTTTGTAAGGATGAGGGCAAGAGAGTGAGATTGCCTAGGCACCTGGAGGAGAGCAAACTGGTCTTGAAGAAAGGGGAATAAAACCACCACCACTACCATGCTGTGACCAGCTTGCTCTTTTCCTGGGTGCCAGCCATGGAGATGGTTTTACTCTTTCTTCTTTGTGGCTTCCATTGTCTCTTCTCAACAGCCCCTTAGGTGCTGGGTTCAAAGCGTGGAGGTGCCAGGAAGGGTACGCTGGAATACCAGATCATTTTTAATCCATCTTTCCCCTCATCTTCTCTTCCTCCTGTCCCTTTTGTTATTCTTGAGGTGTCACAAACACAAACATTAAGACTCCAAAGTACCCAGCCCAGATCTCCTTTATCCCACCTAAGTGGCACATTATTTACTTTTGTTACATTTCCTGAGGACCATTTGACAGGGCATAAGCCCACCCCAGGTCTAGCCTAGGGGCTGGATTTGGCTATATAAGGGAAATGCTCAGACCCCTCAGGTACCCCTACCCCCATCTCTCCCACTGCCTCACTCCTACTATGCTTAGCCTAGTATAGTGCTGGTCACTACACCAAGCACCCTCACTGCTAGAATCTCTGTTTCTCCATGGATAAGCGAATATCACCCAAACGACAACCTTCCTGCTAATGCAACAGTCTCTATATTTTCCACCTTTTATTTCCTAGTCTTGTAATGAATGTGTGTGTGATTCTCATGTACTTTGAACTCAAGATTGTTAAGTAAAGTCTTTGATTAATTGAAATATTAATCTCCTCTCTTATTGGGTGGCCAGCAGGATTAGTGACTCTGGTATACATTGGTCTTGATTACTTAATACTAGCCTACTGCTTATTAATTCCCCAGTTTGGCTAACAGGTTTTCCCACTGAGGCAACTAACACACATACAGGGACCATTTCAGGTTAGGAAAACTGCACAGGCAGAGGCTGAAGGCCCTTCTCCCAGTGAACTGCAGGTCCAAATCCAACCAGTCACTGCATCCAGGAACAGAAGGAAACCTACAACTCACACATGTGACTCAGCCATCTTAGGCCAATCTAGCTGAGGTCTGCTTGTGTCCAGTAGAGCTCCTGGTTTGTAATTGGCGGTTCACCACCCAGAAAAGGAGTGAGAAAGAAGCAACAACACATAGGCAATATTGAGGATTTTGTGACAGTCTTGCAATCTTCCTTCCGCAATAAGGTATATTTGCAAAATCAGGCCAGCTTAGCTCTCAAAAATGCCAATGTGTCTCTGAACACTGGGGAAATTAAAAGAAAGGATTGCATATGAAAAGTTGGGATGCATTGTGTGGAGGGTGGCTTAGGCTCTTTGGTTAATCTCATCAGTGTAACTTGGGAAAGAGAGATTAACAGGCTGCTTTGCCTCTTCAGTTGTGTAGGTGAGTTCTTTTAAAAGTTCACATATTTTTTATGTAAACCCTTCTGCAGAGTTCAGTCAGAACAAAGAAACTGTTTTTGAATGGAAGAGAGGGGAAACTTACGTAGGCTCTCTGACTGTTTCCCAGGAAATGTTACAAAGAGAGAGCTTTTTTCTGCCTTGGGCTATCAACTATTTATGAAGATTCAATAAGAGAAATTGAGAATTGATGAGGAATATGTATGTTGAACTTTCTGCTGACCTGGGAAAATCTGCCACTCTTGAAAAGCAAACAAAACCCTGTTCAATGTTTAGTCTTTTTATTCATTTTTGTGTTGTTTCAGAACTTCAGGAAAATTACACAGATAGCCCAGTTCCTGTGGCACCTGCCAAAGTGACCAGCTTACCTCACCGACTTGCACTGCAACCCATATTCCCACCACCAATGCTGTATTTGACAAAAAAAAAAAGCAATCGCCAGTAGTTTAACAATGGGTAGAACAATGGAACCTGCATTCACATCTCTCCTTTGATTTTCTGGTTCTTAAAAACTCAGTCACTCTTGATGGCTAAAACAGAATTTGATTTTCCCCCTCCCACTCCCAGAATTCCTGACTTGCAGGCCACCCAGTGAATTTTAGTAACTCAGTCCTGACAAGGACAGGGTCACTATTATGAAAATGTGCTGATGGCCTGTAGCTCAGGTGCCTTTTCAAACAGACTAGTTCACGGACTAGTTCATATCTCAAAAACTAAGGTAGCTTAATGAACCCTGTATGTGCAAATCTGTCCCTTCTGCAGGCAACCACTACCACGTCAATAAAAGACACCTGATCACCTGAACACAACTAGTTCTTGGAATGGTAACTAGTAATTTACAGGAATGGGCTGTGGCTCAGTGGTTAAGCATATGTTTTACATTCAGAAGGTCCCATGTTCAGTCTTGGGTATCTTCAGCTTAAAAAATCTCAGGAGGGCCTAATTATACAATACGCTGTTCTCAGGTCCATCCTAGGCCCTGTCAAACTGATGTGTACTGGAAGTTGCTAGTTGAAAGTTAGGCTCTCTGGCTTCTGGGGGTCAATTTGGATTATTTCCGAAGCACACAGCCTCTACCCTGGACTATTTTTCTCACCTGAAATGGCTCTGAGGAGCCCTTGTTTGCCGCACTGGAAAACTTGTGTAGTCCATTGATACATGTATAGTTCTTCAGTTTCCCCAGCAAGTCTCTGGGGCCATTTCACGTTGAGGAACGCCAGTTTTAACTGGGAACTTCGTGTGCACAGGACCTGGAGAGAGAACAATATATAGTGTAGTTAGGCCTTCACCTTGCAGATTAAGGGGGGAAATTTCCCAATGAAAGCAGCTTCATCTTTATGTTCACCTGCCTGCTTTCAGTTACAGAATATACGTTCCCATGCCCTTCTGGGTCGACAAACAAGAGTCTGAGAGCCGGACAAAAGCAATAGAGTTCTCTTTCTCTCTTTTTTTCTTCTCCATTTAACTTCTTTCTGCTAAAGGAAGCTGATGACTTACCAGCAAGCTGGATTGGCACCAGGTGCAAGACGGAGTGGAGGCAGGATTAGTAGGAGGAGGAGCATCCATCCTGCACTGGCCCAGCCACATGGTCAGTGCCATTATATCCGAGCATCTGCAGGAGCAGCTGATCACCCTCCCACCGTCTGCTGATTCAGGACTATTGGGGGGCACTGTCACAACTTTATGGGTTGGCAGTTTTTGAGGCATTGGGCCAGATCCCAATAGGGTGAGTGGGCCTTCGGGTCTGCTCACCCCAACGGATCTGGAAGCAAAGGTTGCCAGGCAGGGCTGGCGACAGAACAACATGTGCCGAGTTGCCAGCGGGAGGCTGGCAGGTGATGCATCAGTCGGCAGCCAGGCCTACGATGCCAACAGGGATCTGTGCCCAGATGCCAGGCCAATGCTCCATCCAGCTGTAATCAATAAAGTTGTGGCCATTTCTGGTGTGATTCTTAGCCTCTACGCAGTCTGACATAGCACATAGGTGACAAACCACATTTTTTATTTGTTTATTTATAATCTGCCTTTCTCAAAAAGACTCAAGGTGTATTACACAGTGTAGGTCAATGCAATCAACGGCTAGGACATTCAATAAACATTCAATAAAGAATACACTAGGATAAAGATCACAGAAATCTGAAAACAAGCACAAATCCAATACAAATCTGAAAACAATGCTGAAAATAAAAACATAAGCAAGTTGACATGACATATTACACAACATAGAACTATCTAGTAGGAGCATACTTATAGCAACAGACAGTATGCAGTAGTATAGTCTATAGTACCTATCCCATTCTAGCACATCTCTCTGAGTCATTTCCGTACAGCACAGTCTTAATACCTGTGTAAAAAAAGCCCTACTGGATGTCAGTTTTGCATAGTTTGTGGAAAGCCAGGAGAGAGAAAACTTTCCTGATCTCTTCAGGCCAGCCATTCAATAAGGCGGGAGGCTCCAGAGAGAAAGCACATCTACCTGCGGCTGTTTATTTTACCTATGCGCTGGGTGCCACCTGCAGAAGGCCCTGTTCAGGTGAGCAAAAGTGCTGTGGCAGGGCATAGGAAGAAAGACGGCCCTGTATATATGAGTGACTGAGGCCATGAGGCTTTGCATGAGATAGCAAAACCTTCAACTGAGTCCGGTGACTGACAAAGGGAGCTTGATTCTTGAAAGCTTATACCAGGAAATGTTGTGCACTTTTAAGGTGCTACTGGAGTTGAATCTTGCTGTTCTTCTGCAGTCAATAAAAAAAAGAGGGGGGTGCACCAATGCAAAATGAATGAAATAAAGGCAAATGGTGCAAAGGGAAGATTCTTTAATGAGGGGTTATCTAATCATTAAAGATTCCTCCCTTTGCACCATTTATCTTTTTTTCCCTTTGTTCTACTGCAGACCACCTGAAATTTGACTTTCACTAGCTATTCTGTTAGAAAAAAGAAAATGTGTTTTTGTTCAACTGTGATAATCATCAGATATGTTTCCACGTCTCCTCTGAGTTGGAACTTGAACAAAGGATGAAATACTGAGTCTTGGAACAATCTTTATTAATTATTAAATCTTTATTAAGTATCAAAAACATTTAAAAGATCTAGATTTCTCTGGCTCAGTTATACATACCCAGAGAGTATGCTCCACCCAGTTCTTTGGCTTCCTTCCATCTCCAACAATCCCAGCCTACATTAAACTCTTAACAGTTCCTTGCTATTGCAGAGCATTTATGCTCACAAGCCTGAACGCTACTTCTTCAGCAGTTTTATATTTGAGATACCGTAATATACCTTACTCATATAGACTTTACCAATGCAACTTGGAAAAGGTTGACTCTTTGTCCAATATGATATTGGAATGCCCTCATTACAATTCTTATTGCGAACTGTGGATTGATCCTATTTTAACTAAACTACCTCCTACTGTATCAAAAGACAATGGGATAGTTCCTTATTTGCTAGTGAACAGAGACCCAAGGATCACATTGGCTTTGGCCAATTATCTTTCCACAATATTTTCCTTAAAGAAATAAAGACTCTTCATCTTCAAGCTCAAGATCATTGGAAAGGAAAGGAAAAGGATGAGATGGAATCTCTTTCAAGGAACGAAATGAGGAACTTTTGAATAAGTAGTAGGAGAGGCTGATTGAAGAAGAAAAATATAATATATTTTGAGGTTTTCTTCAAGAAAATCTCTTCAGTAAAATAGAGACATTTGAGAGTACATCATACAAGCTAAGATCTTACACAAACATTACAAAATGTCTCATGATCTAGAGTTCTGGGCACACTACAGTTAGAATTTCTGTTGAACTGCATGCAAGCAGTTTGAGCAACATAAATACAGCTACAGGATATGTTTAGTCCATTTGATCTCCAGGGAGAGCTGTAATCTATTCTATTATTCAGTGCTTGCTGAATTCCTCTCATTTTTCTCCTGCCTCTTGTTGTGCTTCTTCTCTGCCTTTAAGTAAAGATATATCCTGAAAGACTCTCTGCTACTAGAAGGCAAACCTACAGTTAGTCAATGGTTCTTACAGTCCTGTTGTTGCAATAAACAGAGTGCAACTCTGCATGTGTGAGATTGGATTATATCCCTTGCTCTGCTAACAGTCTCTACCCAAGCACACTCCCGCAAATAAATCTCTCCACATGCATGGAACTGGTATCTCTGTTTAAGGGAATGGTAATACCTTACCAAGCAGTAGTGTTCCATGCAGACTTTGTAGCTCCTTTATCTACAAAGTACCATGAGATCCTGTCTCATGCACATTAAAAGTAATACTGTTGGGCACACAAGTTTCAAACTTGTAGGAGCAGAGGGGAGTGTATTTCTCTGGGAAGTGCTGCTTGAAATGTTGACTTCCTTGGTACTAAACCCAGGAGTTCTCTGTATAGCACCTCATAGGATGTGGTGGGGACTGCACCAGATCATAGAATCATAGAGTTGGAAGGGGCCTTACAGACCATCTAGTCCAACACCCTGCCCAATGCAGGAACAGGCCAAAGCATCCCCAACAAGTATTCATCCAGCCACACCTTGAAAGGGGTTATAAACTGACCTTGCCAATGTCCAATACCCACCAAATTTGCAGGGGGCATAGTCCTCACTGTCCTCCAAAGAGCCCTCAAGTTTCAGAGAGATTGCACCCCGGGAGAGGCATGATCCATGGGTCCTTCCCTTTGTTGTCATTTTCTCTTCACAGTGGCAAAAAAGGAACTGCCTGTCAGAAGGCAGGTACTTTGAGGGGTTACAAACTGACCTTCCCAATGTCCAATACCCACCAAATTTGCAGGGGACATAGTCCTCACTGTCTTCCAAAGACCCCCCAAGTTTCAGAGAGATTGCACCCTGGGAAAGGCATGATGCATGGATCTCCCCCTTTGTTGTCATTTTCTCTTCACAGTAGCAAAAATGGGACTCTCTGCAGGAAGTACTTTGAAGGGTTAAAGCCAGAGGGAAAGCCAGAAGGAGTTCAGACAGAGTTCAGTCCCTGCCGTTGCCAGGGGAATTGATTGAAAGGCCCCAGACTGTCTAGCTTGCTGAACAGCTGAGGAAAGCAACGAACAAGGCTTGCAATGACCACTTGTTCGTTTAGAATGGAGCCTCATGAATGGCTTGTTTACAAACAGTTGAATGGGCTGGTCGTGGGGGGTTTTCCGTTCGTAATGCTGTCCGTGCCCATGTCTGTTTATAATCTGTCTTTCTCACTGAGACTCAGGATGGATTACACAGTGTAAGTCAGTACAGTCAGTTTCAGAGACTTTTCAATAAACAATGTAATAGGCTATATAAATACAAATTTGCAAATCTTTAAAACTAGAAGGAATCTACACAGAGTTTTAAAAAGGCTAAACAGAGCATAAGCAATTCTAAGACTCACATATTAAACAATATAAACTATCTAATAGAATCATACTTACAGCAACATACAGTACATAGAAGTAAAGTCTATCGTCCCTCCCTAACCCTTTACTTATGCATCTCTTTGAGACCACTTCCTTGCAGTACATTATACCACTGTCCTGGAAACCATTAGCCAAATTATTCAAATCCTGAAAGTTAATCCTACTGATGCATTCAACAAACCATAGCAAACTGCTTCTACTAGCCTAGAACAGAAACTAAATTTTTAGGCAGTTACTCAAACAGAACAAAATCCCCTGACATTTCAAGGCTGACCCATCACCAACCATGATAAATGGATACACCATACTATTCACTGCCTTGGTCAAAGTGGATAACTTATGGTCTCAATTTTCAATGTCTCGGACAATAAAGCATTCACTAAACTCTTTCCCTTCCCAAATATTTTCCAGCCTTTGGAGATGGCCCTGGTCATGACTAATGGTGCAGCCCACGGTCCCTCTGCAGAAGAGGGCGACTTTAGTTCCTTCAGTATGAAGATGGTTTTCCTATTATGAGATTCAGCATGTGTGCACTCCCTCTTCAGAGCAGGAGAAGTGCCTTGCTGGTTCAGGTCAATGTCTGCCTAGTCCAGAATTATGTTTCTAACACTGGCTGTCCACATTCCTCCAGAAGCTCACATGCAAGGCAAGATAGCAATGAACAATGCTCTTTGTGCTGTCTTAATATTTTCTTAACATTTATTTTAATATGTTGTCAAAGAGTTTATATCTATACTTAAAACTGGATCTAGGATTCCTTCTTGCTGCCACCACCAGATTAAGTTAGAGCTGCATTTGCCAGATAACCCCACACCCTCTATTTCTATCTCTTAAGGGACACCTCTCCAAATTAAGAAGGCTGCTCCTACTCCAAACTACCATGGAAATAGGAAAAACCTTGGAGATCTCATCTGTTAGGGTTATTCTCATCCAGGTAGGCATCTCTCTACGCTCTCTTTGTATGTTGTTACGTATGAGCTGAGTTAGACTTTATATTCCTGACCAAAGTGTCAGTCTCAGTGTCAGTGTCAGTGTCAGTCTCAGTCTGACACTGAGAGATCCCTGTCTTTTGGTGCTACACCTCTGAAGATGCCAGTCACAGCTGCTGGCGAAACGTCAGGAACTACAATGCCAAGACCACAGCAATACAGCCCGGAAAATCCACAACAACCTTTGAAGAGATGGTTCCACAGAGAAACTAACTGAAGCAGTCACAAAGTTCACCCACCACTTCCACCACAACCGTCTCTTCTTCCTTCCTCAATAGTCTTGTTTACTTCGCATTACATGTGCTGCTTTCAATACATGTAGAAAGGGAGAGGGAATGAACACACTGGAGCCCACAAACTCCATGTCTCACAAACTCCAAGTCAAAAAGTATAGTGTCTACCTGCATACATAGAGTATATGCATATATCACTGCTTCTTTAACATTCCCGGAGTCTATGCATGTACACTTTGTTCACATGTAGACACCGTGCTCGCACAAACCAGCCATTGTGGGAAGGCAGGGGGGGCATACTTGTTCCCACTCCTCCTCAACATGCTCAGCACCCATAATGTCACATGAACAAGACTTCTTTTGCCTCCTCTTCTGCACCCAGGCTTCTTTAAAAACAGCATGGGAAGCCACACATGGTCTAGAGATGCTTCCTGAAAGCTCACACAATTCCTTCCACTTAGGAGAGGAAGGAATCTTGTAAGAGTTTGGCAAGCCTTACAGGGCATGCACAGCTTGGCGTGTTGTTTTTAAAGTTGGCTGGGGGAGAGGCCAAAGAGGATCTGCTGCTCCAGCTCCAAGGTAACAGTAGGGTGGTGGGTGCCATGGTAGGAGCAAATTGAGGTGAGGTAGAAGACACAGTAGAAGTGGCGGCAACCATGCTTGCCTCGGGCAGCAGGATGGATTAAGCAAGCAGTGGACCTTTGGGCCTGAGCATCACCTGGATCAGGGCTGAGGGCTGTGAAAATATTCTTAAAATTGAGGGTTCCTATGGTGCATTTGGAATAACAGAAACATCTCTTCTCTCTCTCTTTGTCTCTCACACACACATACAAACCCTACACCTAATTATTGGCAGGTAACACAGGTCTTGACAACAGCTCAAGCTGTAAAGGCAGCGTGACAGAGCTCTTGAGCTGCCTGCCTTTCACACTTTATTTTCACACAAATGTCCCCTGGTGAGAACAATGGGTGTGCTGTAACAGCACCTGAAAAAAAAACATAAACACACAATTTCTTGCAAACAATAAAGGGAACACATCCCTTAATAGCGGTTTCTCCGCACTTTGCTTCTTCTGTCTAGTTTGGATGGCAGAGCAGATTTTGTTTAAAAAAGCCATCCGCCCCCTTCATGGTTCAATGTTTCCTAATTGCTTCTGCAATCCTCCATGACATGTTAACCCTCTCCATTGAGGTGCAGAATATTACAGAACTATTTTGGTATCTATTTAATGCAGTGCTTGACAGTTACATGCCTAAGCAACAGTTTTGTTTTCTCAAGAGCAAAAGGAGGCACAATACTTTTGTTCCATTGTTTCAAATGACACCAGATGGATTTTTTTCTGCTTCCTTTGCCTTGGCGTTTTTCATATTTCTTGATGGGAGCCATCATGAATCTCAAGAATGAATTTTAGAAGCAGTGGTCAGGATGGTGTCAGGTTTAAATTTCAATCATTTTAAAAATGGGGTACTTCTTTGTGGTTCAGCTTCAAGTGTTATCCTCTTAAATAGTAACAAAGCCCATTGTGGGGGAAAATACAATGGGCTATAGAAAGGGGAGGGTGAGTAGGTGGGCATTGCCTTCTCCTCTGTGACTGATCCTGGCCAGGTGAAGGCAGGGAGGCAAGCATTGCCACTTGCTCTACTCCTGATCCTGGCTGGGTGAATGGGGGGCAGGCATTGTCACCTACTCTGCTACTGATACCAGCTGGTGAAGGGAGGGCAGGCATTGCCTCCTGCTTCACACCTGATCATGGCCAGGTGAAGGGGGGCAGGCATTTGCCTCATGCTCCACTCCTGAAACTGGCTGGGTGAAGGGAGGGCGGGCACTGCCACCTGCTCCGCTACTGATCCGAGCTGGAGGAAGGGGGGCTGGCATTGCCTCCTGCTCCACACCTGTTCCCACGTGGGTGAAGACGGGAGGTGGGTATTGCCATCTGCTCCGCTCCTGATCCTGGCTGTGTGAAGGGAGGGAGGTCATTCCCACCTGCTCTGCTACTGATCCCAGTTGGGGCAAGGGGTGCGGGCATTGCTGTCTGCTCTGCACCTGATCCCAACCAGGTGACTGATTCCGGCAGGATGAAGGGGGGCAGGTATTGGCATCTGCTATGCTCCTGATCCTGGGTGGGTGAATGGGGGCAGGCATTGGTGCCTGCTCTGCACCTGATCCCGGCTGGATGAAGGGGTGGGCATTGCCTCCTGCTCTGCGCCTGACCCCGGCTGGATGAAGGCAGGGTGGGTATTGCCTTCTGCTCCACTCCTGATCCCAGCCAGGTGAAGAGGGGTTAGACTTTACCTCCTGCTCCATGCCTGATCCCAGCTGGGTGAAAGCAGGCATTGCTCCGCTCCTGATCTCAGCTGGGTGGAGAGAGGTTATTGCCACATGATCCGCTCCTGATTCTGGCTGGGTGATGGTGGGGGGTGGTTGTTGCCACCTGCTCCACTCCTGATCCCAGCTGAGTGAAGGGGGCGGGCACTGCTACCTGCTTTGCTCCTGATAACAGCTGGGTGAAGGCGGGGCAGGCATTGCAACCTGCTCCGCACCTGATCCTAGTGGGGTGAAGGGGGCCAAGCATTACCATGCTCCTGATCTAGGCCGGGTGAAGGGGGGCAAGCATTGCCACCTACTCCGAACCTAATCTCAGCTGTGTGAAGGCAGGGGGCGGGCATTGTCCTGATCCCAACTCTTTCAAGGCAGGTGGCTGGCATTGCTACCTGCTCCTCTCCTGAACCCAGCTGGGTGAAGGCGGGCAGTGAGCATTGCCACTTGCTCCGTGCCTGATCCTGGCCTGGGGTTCCTGCCATGGCACAGTCTCATGGTTGCCTCATCTTGGGTTCTCTCCATGGCAGCACCCTCTGGAGGCACACCAGGGTAGGAGGTCAGTTGTCAGGAACACAGTTTGACTTCTATATAGTCAGATAAGAACACCATAGTATTAAAATCTACCATAAAATTTAACAATCCTGAGCTAGGTCAAGTTGGACTGAGAAACTGCAACTCGGATAGCATAAGAATAATTAGCCTTTACATTTTTTTTGTTATTAATTACAATAATTACAAAAATGGGGTATTTCGTAATTATAGTAATTAATATGAAAATGAAACAAATACTTAAGCCTATAACAAAAGAAACACATGATTTTCTTCATTTTGTTTAGCAGCTTTGTTATCACAAATGGAGTTTCTGTTTCTCTCTCTCTGCTGTGTTCTTCTAATAAGGGCATACAAAGCTGAATTCCTTAGAGGGAGTAGGGAGAGTACCTCTGGGTTTTCTTGATTGATTGTAGATGATAGCCACTAAGATTACATATATGTGTGAAGTAGTCCAATCCTGAAGCATATGAGGGTGGGACTTTGAATCAGATAAGAGTTAGTTTCACACACTGCAGTTTGCCTGTTTGTAGGGAAGAGGGAGCAACGCAAGCAGAGAGGAATCTTTTGCCAGCTTTCTTGTGCCAATGTACAACATACTATTTTATACTTCCTTAACTTTCTTCTCGAATATACTTTGAGTTTGTGTGTGTGTGTTTTCTAATTCTTTCTGAAGCATTTTTGTTTGTTTGTTTTTACTTGGAGCTTGCTACTCAGGTAGCTAGGTAGCTAGCTTGCTACCTAGCTACTCATTTTAGATAACAAAAAATTAATTAAGCTCCCCAACCTATTCCTTTTAGTCCTCCCTGTTTTCGAAGGAGCTGGACTGCCTACATGGCTTTCCTCTCCATATTGTAACCTCACAGCAACCATGCAATTAAGGCTAGGTTGAAATAAGAAGACTGGTCCAAAAACCTCCTGTAAGCTTCATGGCAGTGGGATTTGAGCCTGTGTCTGACCCAACACTTAACCAGTTTACCACACTGGCCCTTACTTCCCCCAACCTTAATCTGACCACTGGCCACAGATCCGAGTAGACAAGTCATCAAGCCTACTATCAATCAGTGAGGGCTCTCAATGGAGGGCAAAGGATTTGTGGTCGCTTTAGCTCCCCACCACACCGTTTCCAATTCTAGCATTTTACTTTTTCTCTGTAGAAATGAATCACAGCAATTAATTAGAATGGGAGAAAGTAAAGCTGTATATTCAGAGACACCAGTAAGGAAAGGGTAAAGCTATCACTTGCCGCTCAGTCACACCAGGATTTTTTGGAACAGAAGAGCCAGCGTGGAGTAGCAGATAGAGTGTTAAACTAAGATCTGGACAACCCAGGTTCGATTCCCTGCTCTGCCATGGAAGCTTGTTGGGTGACCTTGTGCCAGTCACATCCCCTCAGCCCCTCCCGGGGCTGCTGGGATGATAAAATGGAGGAGAGAAGAATGATATAAGCTGCTTTGGGTCCCCAGTGGGGAGAAAGGGGGGATATAAATGAAGTAAAATAAATACATGTTCTGACCACTTGCTGAGTTGGCCCGTTTCCTTTTTTCCATTGAATTTAACAATATCTGCTGTATATCCTGTCAGCACAGCCCCAGCCTTTGAGCCTGCCCTCAAGAGAACCCAGCAAATAGCTTTTATAAATATGAAGTCTGAAAGCATCAGGTTGTTAAATTTTGCCTATTTTTTTAAGTAATCCATTCTTTGCTCTGCAGGCCAGTGGGTATGTTATGAATTCCTTTCTTCCAGGAGTATATTTAAGCACAGCTGGTTCTTTCAACAATAACCACAGACGGCTTACAAGAGACTGCACAAGCCTGTATTTTCCAGAGTAGGGGGTCATAGCATCATGAACTAGTCTGTCTGGCCTGCATTATAAATTCACTGGATAGTCTTAACGGGTAGAATTAACAAATATAAAAAGCAATCATGTCAGAGAGAATAAGCAACAAGACTGTCGGCTACGCCTGCTTTTTCGATTCTTGATCCAGAAACACACCTGAACAAAGCTTTTCCCATGGATTTAGATCCATCCACAAAAGTCCCAACTACATACTACTTACAGCGAGGTAAAGAGTTGCACAGGATGGTAAAGAGTTAAGAAAGTGTTAAATTTTGAAGGAGAGGCCATCTGCCTCCTGATGGTGTCTGGGAAGAAGATGTTGAGTTGTTTTTAGGGTTGCCAGTCCCCCAGTGGGGGCGGGGGATCCCCTGCTTCTAGCCTCTGCCCCTCCAATGCTATTTATCTGGCCAGTGGGGGAAAGAGGTCCAGGGAACAGGCCTGGGAGGAAAAAAACCTCCCGGGCCAGCACAAAACTAGTGTGCTCCCGCCAGGCACACTTTGCACGTTTGCAAGAAAATCTTCCCAGTAAGTGCCAGTGCTAGTTGTTGTTTAAGTGCTAGTTGATGTTAAGAAAGGCTGCTGCTGTTGTTATAAATAGGGCCTTTATATGTAAGTAAACATGTTCAGTTCCTTCACAAGCAGCAGAGAAAAGTTCTTTGTGGAACCTAAAGAATGTTCCTAAATTCTCATTCCCACTTGTAGGCCTGCTTAGCGTCAGATCCACTGTTTGTATGACCTATGATGGAACTAACTTCCATACAGGGATCTCTCATGCCATATATTTCATTTTTTTTTTTTAGGAATGTCCAGTATGGTACGAAATTGTAGACTTTTATTTATTTACAGATATATAAATGTAACTCTCAGAGTCCCGAGGGCCAGGTTCAATTTCTAGAGATGTGTTTACAAATTCAAAATGTAAATCCATTTTGTCGAAGGCTTTCACGGCCGGAGAACGATGGTTGTTGGGGGTTTTCCGGGCTGTATTGCCGTGGTCTTGGCATTGTAGTTCCTGACGTTTCGCCAGCAGCTGTGGCTGGCATCTTCAGAGGTGTAGCACCAAAAGACAGAGATCTCTCAGATCACTGAGAGATCTCTGTCTTTTGGTGCTACACCTCTGAAGATGCCAGCCACAGCTGCTGGCGAAACGTCAGGAACTACAATGCCAAGACCACGGCAATACAGCCCGGAAAACCCCCAACAACCACCATAAATCCATTTTATTTAAATATTACAGAACACAGCCATGAAAACGTTCCCAAAGTTATCAATCTCCAGAATGGGAACTATCTTGTGGGGTTCCGCAAGGTGCAATCTTATCTCCCATGTTATTCAAACTCTACATAAAGCCTTTAGGAGAACTCATTTGCACCTATGGAGTTGGATGTCATCAACATGCAGATGACACCCAACTCTATATCTCATTATCCAGGTCCTCACAGGATGCAGTGGAAATCTTAGATTGCTGCCTGACAGCCGTGGTGAAATTGTTGAAAAACAACAAATTGAAATTGAACCCAGACAAGACTGAAGTGATACTTGTTGGGAAGGCAGAGATCTTGAAGGACATTGTACTCCCCACTTTTGATGGAGTTCGTCTAACCCTTGCAGACTCAGTTAAGAGCCTAAGGGTTATACTGGATCCAGCATTATTACTAGAAAAACAAGTTAAGGCAGCGGCAAAAAATGCTTTCTACAACCTCACTCTACCCTGGAAGATGGCTTCTTATCTTGACACTACTCACCTGGCCACTTGGATCCATGCTATGATAACATCAAGGCTTGACTATTGTAATGCTCTATACATTGGCCTCCCATCTAAGTTAACTAGGAGGCTCCAATTAGTGCAAAACGCTGCAGCTCGATTGTTATCAGGAGCGAGCAGGAGCATGAACATCACTCCCATCCTACAGTTGCTCCACTGGCTACCCATCATTTACCGTGCTCAGTTCAAGGTATTAGTTATTACATACAAAGTTCTTCACGACTTTAGTTCGGCATACCTACAGGACCGCCTCCCTCCCTATGTTCCTCCATGGCAGCTTCGCTCATCTGAACAGGGTCTCCTGCAGGTGCCAGGCCACACACAGGTGAAGTCAGCAGCAGCCCATACAAGGGATTTCTCTGTGGTGTCCCCTATCCTGTGGAACGACCTGCCTGAGGAAGTCAGAAGAGCCCCCACTCTCCTGGCTTTCTGTAAATGATGCAAAACCGAACAATTCAAAAAGGCTTTTTACTCAAATGGGATGGCTATATTGTAGGGAAGGGGTCTCAGATGCTTCACTAATGAGTTGGGGATCGTAGACTTCATCACTATTTTTGCCTTATATATTATCTGCTGCTTTAAATATATACTCCTACGTACAACCAGCACTCCATGTTGTCTAATGTTAGTCCTAGAATTGATTATGTTTTGCTCCGGTATTTTTTCTACTCTGTCTTGGATCCTTGCTAATTCTATATCTTTTAAACTTGTATCTGTTTACCTTATGATATTGTATTGAAATGTTACTGGTTGTATTAACCTCATACTGTGTAATCTGCCTTGAGTCTCAGTGAGAAAGGCAGACTATAAATGACATAAATAAAATAAATAAATAAAAATAAATACACTTGGTAGAAGGTGCAGGCAGTTCTGTGGGTTTGGCCAGAGGCTATGCCTAGAATTGAGTCCCAAATATCCAGAAGGCCTTGCAACAGCAGGACTCTTTTTATGAAGATGCTGTATGAATCCTGGAGCTTGCTTGTTGCCCTAGGAGCCGTTCCCCTTTCCTCTTGGCAAGACGAAGTAGGGCAACTCTGTATTAGGGTGTTGGTCTCAGGCAGTCAATGAAGAATTCAGCTGTCAGTAATTCCGGCTCTTTGCTCTTCCTTGCTTCTTCAGCTCTTCTCAGCTACTGCAGTTCTCCCAGGGAAAAGTGTTCAATTCTTCCCAGCTAGCAGTTTCAGCAATGTGACCTTAGATCCAAAGCTGGTGGAACTCTCTGTCTGAAGACACTCGGGCTCTCCAAGATCTGGTATCATTTCGGCGGGCCTGTAAGACAGAGATGTTCCACCGGGCATATGGTTGAGAACAGTATCATTGAGCCTCCCATCGCCTTCTCCTATCCAACAACATCCCGTCAGTCCAGGTGTTTCCCTCTTTGTATTTGAGGGCAGGAATGTGCAATAGGCCATCTGAGTTATGATTTTATTATATGATTTTAATTGTATTTATATAATTATGTATTTTATGAATGTTGTACCCCGTCCTGAGCCCGCTTGCGGGGTGGGTGGGCTCAATACCAAATAAAGTAAAGTAAAGCTTGGGAACAAGCTTTGCCTTCCAAAAAGCACTAGCTTTAGCATGCCTCTCTCCTTTCCAGTCTTTTCAGCTAGCCTAGTCCTGCATTATACAACCTTTCCTAGTCATGGTGGCCTTTTCCAACAGATGCCCCATGAGCCTTTGCTAAACATGCAAATTAATACAAACCTGAGTACACATCAATTATCTGCTAGTCTGGTCTATTTAAGTATCTGCAGTCTATTAATCAGACCTAGGTCCTAGGCCCCAAAGTAAGGTTGCCAGCCTCCAGGTGGTGGCTGGAGATCTCCCAGAATTACAACTGATCTCCAGGTGACAAAGATCAGTTCCCCTGGAGAAAATAGACACGTTGGAGGATACAGTCTATGGCATTACACTCCACTGAGGCCCCTCCTCTCCCCAAATCTTGCCCTTTCCCAGCTTTACCACCCCCCCCCCAAATCTCCAGGAATTTCCCAACCTGGACCTGGCAACCCTGCCCAAAAACCTTTTTTCAGAAGCTTAGAGTTTGACATAACTGTAAAATCCACATCAGAACTAACAACATTTAGTCAAAACATAACAGTACCAACTGAAGTACAGACAAAAGCAGAACAATTTCATCATGCAGAGAAGCCAGCAACAAAAATTAGGAACATGAACAGCACAACAATATAGCTAGCCAAAGCTTGACTAGAAAAGATTGCTTTTCCTCACACTGGGACAGAGAAGAAGCAGAGGAGAAGTGGGCCAAACGTCCCTTAGGCTCATGTCAGGGGAGAAGCATGCATGGAGGGAAAGATGCAACATGCTGAAGAATGGATGAGGCAACAGAGCTCTTAGATTATAGGATGGAAATGTGAACAATGCCGTTTTGAACTGCAGGAGGTGAGATCACAAGTGGAATTCATGGCAGGCTTAGGAGACTGGCATGCTTATTCAGCTTCATCACTGGGTTTCATTTAAATTTTTAGACTGGATCCCAACAGAGGGTTTTTTTCCCACCTTGGCTTTCAAACTGCAGTGGAGGTTTGGAGTGCCCACATGACATGGTCCTCTAATTGTCCACTTTCTAGGCTTTCCTCATCTTACACAGATCCAAACCTGGTTTGGTATGACATTTCCAGAAAGAACACAGTCTAAGCATGGCCGTTTCCACACTGCCTATAAGTAGCGCGAGACTCACGGAAGGCTGCCGGCTTCCTCGCGCGATTTTTAACACCATCCGACTACAAAACGCCATAAATCACCGTTTGTGGCGTTTTGTAAACAGATGGTGTCAAAAATCGCGCGAGGAAGCCGGCAGCCTTCCGTGAGTCTCGCGCTACTTATAGGCAGTGTGGAAACGGCCCATGTTAGCTAGCCATCTGGATGGTAAGATATGCATGTCAGCCCCATTTGCCTTCCATCAGCCCTTCATGGCTACCATTTTCTCTACCATGCCACCAGAGAGTTTTTTTAAAGGCTTTGGGAGGCATTTTTAAAAAAATGTATCATTGTTCTTGTACTGTAGCACAATGTTATAACAATCTAATACCACATTCTGTTTGTTTCTCCAAATTCCCCCTTATAGTTTCACAACAAAAAGGCCTAAAAAAATTGTGGTAGTGTATGAGCTTCCGTAAGTCAGAGCTCAGCTGTGACTCACAAAAGCTTGTATCCTACGGCAAATTTTGGTAATTTTATAGGTGCCACTGGACGCTTGCTCTTTTCAACAAAAAGGGCTAGAGACTTTCTTAAAAAATGAAAGCAGGGGATTAAGAGGAATGACACAGCAATAGATTATTAGAACATTATTGAGTATAACTCTTTTATATATATATATATATATATATATATATATATATATATATATATATATATATATATATATATATATATATATATATATATATATATATATATATATATATATATATATATTGGTGAGTACATAAAATATTACACAAATTCCCCATCTTACCTAAATTATATCAACCCCCACCCTTCCCCCCCTCCTTATAGACTTCCAACAGCTTTCCAACCCTTAGCCCATCTTATTTAAATTTCTCTTTAAATCATAAATTTTTCTTTTCTTTAAATCATAAATTTTTCTTTAAATCATGTATAATTTTTCTAAATCTTATATATATTGTATCACTTATTCTAAGCATATTCAAATTCTTCTATATCTCCAATTTACTGATGTATCCAATCTACATCTCACTATTTAACCTATCTATTTTAATACAATCTTCTTAATACTAATATTAGCTTAGATTGATTAATAACTAAATTTCCCCATTAATGGTAAAGTTACTTCTCTCTCCCCTTTGTAAAATCACTCATTAATAATTCTCAAACTGCCACAGTCCTCCTTTCACATCCCATTTTTTTCTAGATATTGTTTCAGTTTCCCCCAGTCTGCAATATATTCTCCTGGATCAAGATCTTTCAGTTTTCTTGTCATTTTGTCAATTTCTGCCATGTACAACAATTTGTAAATCCAATCTTCTATAGTTGGTATTTCTTGCACTTTCCATTTCTGCGCATACAAAAGTCTTGCTGCAGTAATCATGTAAAATAGCAATGTTCTATACTGCTTTGGAACATCTTCCATTCCCAAGTTCAGTAGGAGCAATTCTGAGTTCTTATTTATTTGGGTTTGCAAAACCTCATTAATTATTTCTGTTATATCTCCCCAGTATCGCTTAGCTACTTCACAAGTCCACCACATATGATACAATTATCCTTCATGCTTTTTACATTTCCAGCATTTGTCTGACATATTTGCATTTCCAAGCGCAATCTTCTTAGGCATTAAATACCACCTATACATCATTTTGTAAACATTCTCTTTAATATTGGTACAAGTTGAAGTCTTCAAAGTGTTTTTCCACAAATATTCCCATGATTCCATTGTTATTTCTTTGTGAAAGTTTATTGCCCATTTCACCATCTGGACTTTGACTGTCTCGTCTTCCGTATGCCATTTTAAGAGTATTTTGTATATTTTCGAAATGTCTTTTTTAACTTCTTGTAAAATCACTTCTTCTAGCTCCGAGTTTTTCAGTCTTATTCCTCCCCTTAAACAGTCCGAGTTGTAAAGATCCCTGATTTGCCTATATTGAAACCATCCATATTGAGGAGATAACTCTTCTTGTGTCTTTATTTTTAATATTCTATGTTCCGTCGACGTTATCTCTTTATAAGTTAAACATTGTTGTTCATTATAAACAGCTCTTGGATCTATTACTTCATATGGTACCACCCATGAAGGATACCACTTTCCATGTAATTCTTGTATTTCTTCCAGATTGTGAAAAGGCTTCTTCTAATATAGTATTATTGAGTATAACTCAATAGCAATTACTGTGTCTTTAAAAGAGCCCTCATACCCATCCGTTTCAGCCTACATCTTTGAAGGTTCTGCTTTGGGTACCGCCTCCCCCCACCTCCCCATCTGAGGCTGGACAAGTGACAACCTGAGAAAGGGCCTTCTTGGTTTGTGGCACCAAAACTTTGCAACTCCCTCCCCAGGGAGATTCATCTGTCTTCTTCTATCATTGTCTGCCACTAGTGGGCAACTGCTTTGTTTCATTTGACATATCCCAAATAATGGTTATTGGCCCTCCTCTCTGATTTGGAGGTTGTATGTTTATATGCTTATTTTTTAAAATATATATATATTATATATTATTTTAAATATTGGTTTATTGTTTAAATTTGTTAATGTTTTAATGTTCGCCAGCTTGGGGACCCTATTTGGGTGGAAGGGCAGCATAAAAATGTTTTAAATAAATAAGTATTTTACAATGCACTTATATCGTACACTGCCATTTTGTTTGTCCAGTTGAGGGCAATTTCAGTGGGCTTCTTCCTCATCTGTTTGGGATTTGGCCATCTTGAATAATTGAGTGTTGTCTGCACCAGTAAACCTCAGTTTTATTTTTCCTTGGTGCAATTCAGTAAGGCGTATGGTTCCTTAATGACTATTTCACCACTATTCAAAAAGACTGCCAGAGAGCTCCATCTAGTGCATACAAGATCTGAATAGCTTCCCAGATATAGTTAGTTGAGTGTAGCATTCCCTTTTCATTATTTGTTCTTCAAAATAAGTCTGCAATGGCCATGCATTTCATAGCTGAAACAGCAAAGTGGAAGGAGGCATACGGGAGAAACGTAAAGGCTTTGCCACACACAAGAAGATGCACGCATCTTGGCACAAGTGTAAAATTCCCAAAGGTAGGAAGTTAGATTTCATATATATTTAAGGATGGATGATAGACTCTTTGGCCCCAACAATTCCTCAAGCCACCTAGGTTTATCTGTAACATAGCATGAGCCACACAACTCCTAACTGAATTTTTCAAGTTTTAGCTGAGATGAGGTATCTTTTTCAGAAAGTGAAATCTAGTCTTGGATCATTAAGGATTTCTAACAGTGAAGTCTCTATTGCATTAGCAGATAAATTGACTAATGGTGACATGTTCCAGAGGTCAGCACTTGCCTTTAAGAACTGCCATCCGGGGTCAAACTAATCCTCAGTCAATAGAGGATGGGTTCATACTCTCTTATTGCAGGTTGAGTAGTCCAGAAAGCAATGCCCACAGAGGATTGCAATAATTGGTTTCTTTGTACTGAAAGATTACTTTTTCAAATCTAGGGTCATTGGTCAATAGCAGGAGCTGCTCTGTGGCTTCCCACTCTGTTGCTCTCCCATGCAACTAGCCTTCCAAAGCAGCACACTCCCAGACAACCAATGTCCCAATGCATTTACAAGAAGGGACGTGTTTCTGGGTTCTCTCTTTAAGCTAAGGATGGAACTGGGAGCTTGACAAGTTCAAAGGAGAATGGAGACTTCAGAAGAAGCCTGAGCTCTAGATTGTCTCCAGAGAGAGCCAGTCAAGACCATAGTTAGACCTTGGAATGGATACTTCAGTGTGAAAGCAATATTAGCAGTGGCTTGTCTCAGAAACTCTCACTTCTGATCCCAACCAGATGGACAGGTATTTATTTCATTTATAGTCTGCCTTTCTCGCAGAGATTCAAGGCAGATTACAGAGGATAAAAATCAATTTAAACAAACAGCAAAGTCCTCCAATAATCAATGCAATAGGACTGGGATCACAGAACTAGAAAACAACACAACTACCAAAGGCAATAAAATCTGACTTGGCATTGCATTCCGTCCTTCAGAAAGGGGGTTACAAAAGTAGGAGATGATGCAGGAAAAGGAAGGTGACACATGCAATAAACATTACCCTAGATCAACAATCTGGCTCATTTCTTTGCCTAGGAGTCTTACAGTGCCACCCTAAGCAGAGTTACACCCTTCTAAGCCCATGGTCTTTAAAGGATTTAGACAGGCTTAAAACAGCACTGTTAAGATATTCAGGCTGCCTTAGACTAGAGTTCTGCTCTTTGAGATGTGAGAGCCTGTGGTGGTGGCAGCTATGATAGTACAAGAAAAAGTACCTATGCTGTGTATAGCCATTCTTCAGTGAGCCAGTGTGTGGTATCCCCTTCATGTACCAGACTAGAACTAGAGAGAATTGGGTTTTAATCTCCACTCTG